>NC_062545.1:90541601-91276601 GCF_016906955.1 Phacochoerus africanus | reverse complement strand
TATTGACAATTATATCTTCTTATTGGACTGTTCCTTTCATCATTATGTAGCACCCATCTTTGTCTCTTGTGATATTCTTTATTTTAAAGTATAGTTTGGAGTTCCCATTGTGGATCAGCAGTAAGGAATATGACTAGTATCCATAAGGATGTGGGTTCTATTTCTGGCCCTGCTCAGGGGTTTAAGGATATGGCATTGCCACAAATGTGGCTCAGATCTGGTGTTGCCATGTTTGTGGTGTAAGCCAGCAGCTGCAGCTCTGATTTGATCCCTAGTGTGGGAACTTCCATATGGCATGAGTGAGGCCCTAAAAAGGCAAAAAATAAAGTCTATTTTGTCTGATATGAATACTGGTACTCCAGCTTTTCTTTGATTTCCATTTGCATGTAACACCTCCTTCCATCCTCTCAATTTTAGTCTATATGTATCCTTGAGACTGAAGTGGGTCTCTTGTAAACAGTATATATATGGTTCTTGTTTTTGTTTCCATTCAGCAATTCTGTGTCTTTTGGTTGGAGCATGAAATCCAATTACATTCAATGTAATTATGGATAAGTATGTACTAATCGCCAATTCTCGATTGTTTTTGATTATTATTTTGGGTCTTTTTTCTTCCTTTCTTCTTTTGTTCTCTTCCCTTATGATTTGCTGACTATCTTCAGTGCTGTGTTTGGATTCCTTTTTCTTTTGATGTGTAGGTCCATTACAAATTTTTGGTTTGTGATTCCCATTAGATTTTGATGTAAATGACTATATGTGTACTGAATTGTTTTTGGTGCTTGTCTCTTAATTTCAATTGCATTTTTAATGCTCTGCATTTGTCCTCTCCTCTTTTCATGGTTACTAGTTTTGATAACATATTTGTCAATGGTCAATAGTTGAGTTCCAACTTTTATATTATCTTTGCTTTACCAGTGAGGTTTCTCATTTGTAATTTTCTTGCTTCTAACTGTGGCTTTTTTTCTTTTATGCCTAGAGAAATTCCTTTAGTAGTTGTTATAGAGCTAGTTTTGAGGTGCTAAATTCTCTTAGATTTGCTTGTCTGAATAGCTTTTGATTTCTCAATCAAATCTGAATGAGTGCCAAGCTGGGTTATTCTTGGTTCTCATTTTCTCCCCTTCATTTCCTTAAATATATATTTCCACTCCCTTCTAGCTTGCAAAGTTTCTGCTGAAAAATCAGCTCTTATTCTTATAGGGATTCCTTTGAAGCTTGCCAAAGGAGCCACAGAGCTTATGCTATTCCATGGTCACTCCACCCACCCACTGGGACACTTGAAGCTCCCTTGGCTAGCTGCAGAATGTTCCTGCTCTTGTGAGCCACTCTTGTGGGCCCCTGCTGGGCCACTTGCAGGACTCATAGAACTTGTGCTATTCCCATGGTCATGCTACCTGCTCCATGTTCTCTGGAGCTTAAGGGCAGGGCTGCTCCTTGGTCATTCCTGGAGCTGGAGCAGTCAGTATCCTGCAGCCTGAGAGTGCAAGCAGGAAACAAGGATGTAGCAATGGGTCACATCCATTCCCTCTGGTGCCCCCCAAACAGTGGCCTCTGGCCTCCAAGCTGACTGGATTTCCTCAGCTTACCCCCTCAAATGTGATCACCCAAGCCTCTAGTCCCTCCAGAGTGTTTCTGTGTGGCTAACTCCAGTTTTTTGTTTTTTGTTTTCCCCACATAGCTAGCGCCACATCTCTCTCTGTGTCTTACATCAAAGCTGGAGTTTCAGTTCCAAACCCCTACTTGCACCAGCATATGGTTTGGAAGTACAGGGTGGTAGCACTGACCATGTATGGAGGACTGTTTCCATTTTAACTGCTTCACATCAAATGGAGTGATTGATTCCATTTTAACTGCTCCTACAACACTGTAAGTTTCCTCCTCTGTCCTAGCTAATGTCCTCACTGGTGGGGGTATTTCCCAGGGTGTAGAAGCTTTTCCTCTTTCCAGCTCCCTCCTAGGGGTGAAGGTCACCTCCCACTTCCTTTCTCATTTTCTTTTTTCTTCTTTCTTTTGTTCTTTATAGTTTCATTATGTTTTTATTCCTCTATCAGCATCCTGAGGTCTTTTCTCAGCATTCAGCAAGTTTTCTGTGCAAATAGAGTAGAAACATTTAGATGCATTCTCACTGAATTTATAGGAGTAGGTGAGCTTCACATCCTACTACTCTGCCACATTCTCTTCTATCTCTAAGAACAGTATTTTAAATAAGTGATTTTAATCCAATCTAATGGAAAATCTTTGGGAGCAGTGAAGGGAGAGCAACAGGAGGTGGTTGGGGACCAAAGGTGCCTCGTATGCAGCTGGACTCATGCAACCCTGCTGCACAAAAAGTGCTTTAGCCACACTGGGTGATGTTTTCCAAAAATGCTCCATTTGATCAGCACCCAAAAATCCCCATGGAAAAGCCTGAAACTGTTTCTGAGACTGGCATCAGAAAATTTTGAGAAAGTGGAAGCCAGTTTAAAAATCATAAAGGAAATTTTTAGGTATAACTTCTCCTAGGGCAGAGCACCAGGAACCTGCCAGGCCAAAGCTCAATCAGTGATGTGGCCCACAGGACTCCTATTGGAGTATAGTTGACTTACAATGTTGTGTTATTTTCAGGTATACGTACAGCAAAGTGAATCAGTCATGCATGTAAATATATCCTCTATTTTTCTCCATATAGATTATTACAAACTTTTGAGTAGATTTCACTGTGGTATACAATACATTATCATTAATCATCTATTTTATACAGTAGTGTATGTATATGTGTTATTCACACCCTTCCAATTTTCCCTCCCCCCAATGGTTTCACCCAAAAGCTTTTTTTGTTTTGACAAAGAAGAATATTCTTTTTTGGTTCAAATAAGTCTCTCAAATTCTTCAGTAAATTTTGGTGCCAAAACCCTGAAGAGAAGATTATCTTATTAAACTTGAGAGGCCACTTTGTATTTAAGAAGTGAAATATTCATAAAATATATGTTCACTAAATCCACACTGATATTAGTAAGAAATTATTACCCATATATTAATTTTTAAGCAAGTTATTCTCATATAACTTCAAATATGCAAATGAAATATTAATCTCTTTTATTGAAGTCAACTTTTTCTCTGTTTAGGCGAAGAATTAGTTCTGTTGTCTAATTGACCAGAAGCATGGGTTACAAATAGTCCACTTACAATATGAGACTTTACATACTGAGGAACTTGTTGCTTAACTAGCTTCTTCAACTGCTCTTTCAATTTGTTCACATATATTATTTAAATACTTGATTTAAATAGATGCTATTATATGTTTTTAATAACAAACAGCTTTACTGAGATATAATTTGCATATCATAAAATGCATCTGTTTAACATGTATGGCCAAGACAATGGAGCGGGAAGTCTCTGAACTCACCTCTTCCCACAGGCAAACCAAATTTACTATTTACAAAGCAGTATTCACATTGCAAAGTCTCAGAAGGAGTTGACAGAAAGGAGAAGAGAATTTATTTGAACAAATAGCTGAAAACTTCCATAACCTGGAGAAGAAAACTGACTTTCAGGTTCAGGAAGCAGAGAGAATTCTAAATAATGTGAACCCATAGAGCACCACAATAAGATGTATTATAATTAAAATAGCAAAACTTAAAGATAAAGAATCTTGAAAACTGCAAATAAAAAGCAAATACTTATGTAAAAGGGAACTCCCATAAGGATATAAGCTTACTTTTCAGCAGAAACTCTGCAGGCAAAAAAGGGAGTAGCACAATATATTCAAAGTGATGAAAGGAAAGAAATTGCAACCAAGAATACTCCATCCAAAAACGATATCATTCAGATTTGAAGGATAGCTAAGGAATTTTACAAACAAGCAAAAGCTAAAAGTTTAGCACCACTAAACTGACTTAAGTGCTAAAGCAGTTTCTCTAAGCAGTAAAAACCACACTAGAGACATAAAAATTATGAAAGGAACACTGTCATTGCTAAAGTCAAACATAAAATAAAGGCAGTAGATGAGCCAATTATAAACCTAGTAAGAATGTTAAAATACAGAAAATTATACATAATAACTAATGAAAGAATACACACAATAAGATGTAAAATATGATGTTAAAAGCATTAAATGTGGGAGGAAGGGGGAAGAATGGAGCATTATTAGAATGTATTCAAACTTAAGAGGACATCAACTTATCATGTATGTGTATGTTGCTATAGATGAACCTCATGCTAACTGCAAACCAAGAATCTATGACAAATACACACACAAAAAAGGAATCTAAACGTAACAATAAAATGTCATCAGTTCACATCACAATGAAAGAGAGCAAAAAAAGAAGGAGCAACAACAACAAAAATACAAAAACAACCAGAAAACAACTAACAAAATGACAATAAGAACAAACCCATAAATAATTATTTTAAATATAAATGGACTGAAAGATCCAAGCAAAAGAAGTGCCTTAATGGATACAGAAATAAGACCTTGTATGTATTACCTACGAGAAGCTTGTTTCAGATATAAAGACACACATGGACTGAAAGTGATAAGGTGGAAAAAGGTATTCCATGGAAATGAAAAGAAAGCTTGGGTAGCAATACTTTTATCAGATAAAATAGACTTTAAATTAAATAAAGTCTTTAATAAGATGTGTGGTTTCATAGGACATTTTAGAAGAGAAATTTCACATTGATGTATTTTGTTAATTGTTTTATTTTAATGTTAAATAGTAACATTTGGTTTGTAAACAAAGAATGTGGAATTATTCACATCTTGGACTCTTATGGGGGAGGTCAGGAACAGAGGATGACAAAGGTCATTAGCAACCCTTGTTCCCTTTGCAGTTTTTACTGAACACTAGTGCCAGCAGAGACAGAGTCTGCTGTCCCCAGTCGGTGTTTGTAAGGGTTCAGAGGCCACGCTTGCCTCAACACTGAACTCTGCAGGACCTTCCTGTAAAAGATGCCTTCCCCTTTTCTGCTGTTGAGAAAGTGTGAGAGAGGCAAGTATGAGTGAACAGCTCCTCATAAGCATAAAGCCAGCAGTAAGCAGGCTTCGGAAGATTGTTTAAGGGGCTCTGGATACATGTATTGCTGACTTCATTTTTAGGAATGGAATTTTCTGTCCTGCCCCACTTCACTAAATGTGTGGGGTAAAATTCCAGGAAGGTATCCTAAGGTCTGGATATCTTCACAGTAAAATGTGCAAATCAGAAATAGAATGAATGTGCAGAATATTCCAAATGATCTTAATGAGAAAGATTGAATCTTTGTTCCAAGAAAACTGTCTCTTTGTAGGCTGTGCAAATTGTCTTTTCCATGTATCTTATTGCCTCTAAGTCTTACTGTCTTAGGCCATTTATTTCCCACTATCATATTTTTTCCATCAAAATTATTTGTATATATATTACATTCACTTAGGAAATATCACTTCTTTCTAAGGGGGCTAAAGTCTAACGTACAGTTATATAATTTATCCTACTGGATTAATGGGTTAGGACTAGATTCTTAAACATTTATGCTCTATTAATTAAAATTGAAAAACTAAAATTAGGCTGCATAGTTGGCTATCATTTACCTAGTGGCAAAATCAATTCTGTATAAAAAAGTAAAATCAATACTAAACAAATGCAATGTATTTTTCTTGGTTGCCCCTTAGGCATGTGAAAGTTCCCATGTGAGCCTCTCCCACAGCTGTCACCCAAAACACAGCAGAGACAACACCAGATTCTTAAGCCTCTGCCCCACCAGGGAACTCCTAAACAAATGAGATACTCCAGATTCTGAACTGTAATGATTTCATTTATTAAACAATAAACATGTGTTCTATTTTAATAATGTAAGGAATTGCATCAGATGATTCTGGAGACACAAAAGTAGTTTAGAATCAAATTGCATTTACAGGAGGATTTCATCCTATTGCAGGAATATAGGTATACACATCTTGTCTATGCTTAGTTTGTACTCACACCAGTCAGCACACTAATGACTGGGATGCCTGTGTGTAGACACCATAGTACAGCATGAGTATGTATAAAATAATTTTGCTTTTCAATTCTGTATAGTATGAAATAGTTCTTTTGGGTAGTTATGTTTAATCCTCTAGAGTCTGGCTAAGACTAGGGCAAGAAATAGAGGAGAAAAGAGAAAGAGAAGAAATATCACTGACTTAAGCGATGGGGAAAAATCTTTCCAAAGGGTATAAAAATAACATAAATCATGAAATGATCACTCAACTATGATTAACAATTTGGAAAACAAACTTTATGAGAAAGTGAAAAACAATGGGAATATTTACCTACACAGGGAATGTTGAAATATATTAATCAGCTGTCTTGGCATTGGAAATTTTTGTACTAAAGGTTGTTTATAGTTCTATTCTAGAGCTGTCCATAGCCTATGGCTGGGCCCATTTTAAAGGTAGCAGCAGGATCTCAAAATCT
Organism: Phacochoerus africanus; assembly: GCF_016906955.1. NCBI lineage: Eukaryota > Metazoa > Chordata > Mammalia > Artiodactyla > Suidae > Phacochoerus > Phacochoerus africanus. The sequence goes on along the minus strand of NC_062545.1, from coordinate 91,270,194 downwards.
TAATGCTAGTTTCTGAGACTATGCTCAGTGGATTTCATTTGAAAGAACCATCGGCAGAGACCTAATTAGGATAAATTACTCTTACCAATACAGTTTAAAGTCCATTCCTCAAATATATTTTCATCATTAGGATATAAAAATACCTCTCCTTCAATGTCATATAAGGACATACCTTCCATTACAACTTATCATTCTGCTGCTTTTAATAACTGTTTTCATGAAAAAGTGTTTTTGGGAGAGTCCCTTAAAGAACAGCCTGTATTACTACAGATTATGATTAAATCCCTCTTATTTGTTATAAACATCAAAAATATCTGGATGTTTGAAACATTATTTACCTTATAAACATGAAACTAGTTTGAATTTTGGCAGAGAGGTACATTCTGGGTTGACAGAATGTTTACTTCTTGTCTATGATCACAGGGTTGCTAAAAACCTTCCCACGAAAACCCATATCCTGTCCAAAAGGTTTACAATTCCTTCTCTTTTGACATTCTGGTGGACTTTGCAGTGAGTTGTGCTAATATAATACTTTTTAATAAAGTTATTCCTTGGTGGCTGAGTATTCAGACACACAGGTATGTTCCTTAGTATGAATTTGACTTTAATTAAAAGGTTGGACTGAATATATTTTGGTTACTCATGAGTTTTATAAATAGTATTTTTCAAAAATGTTCAGAACAACTGTATAATGGTTTGTTCAACTCCTGAGGTAAATCCCCGACCTTACCTCCATATGGAGAAGAGATAGGCCTTTCATTCAATGGGAATAACTGATTAAGCTCCTTCTTATTCACAGTCACAGGCTAAATCTTGTCTTTTTAATATGGATAAGATCATTCACAGCCTCAAACTCTATCAGAATATATAACTTTGAACCACTGCTATCCAGATATAACCTTAGCAAAGAAATGTTCTCCAGATCTAATAATCTAAGGAAATGGTTAGCCGTGGTTGCTTGTGATTATTTGTGAGATGCTATAGAAAGAGAAAATTTAAAGCCTTAAATACTTTGAATCAATCTTGGTTAAAATGAAAAGAAGCCAAAAAAGACAACCGCATCATGGTATCTTAAAAACTTGGGAGTAAAACTGCTGTTTTAAAGTACTTTACCAGCCAATAATGTTTTATGTAAAGTGGAGGCTGAAAATTAGAGAATATTTTAACACTGGTGCTCATAAGAGCATTAATTAGCTGGTGCAAAACTATTACTTTTTAAATTAAACTTTTTGTTTTATGACAGCTTTTTATTTATAGAAAGGTTGGAAAGTCAGCACAGAGAGTTCCCATACTTCACACAACCATTTTCCCTACTATTAATATGCTGCATTACTAGGGTGCATTTGTCACAACTAAGAAGCCAATATTGATACACTGCTTTTAGCTAAAGTCGTCATTTTTTCACATTTGGTCTTAGCCAAAAGTCTGAGAAACAATTCACATTTCATTTCACTAGTTTTTTCCCATGTCTTAATTTCCAGGGCCCAATCCAGGATATTATATTAGCGAGCTCTTTCACCTTCTCTGCTTTATGAAAGATTCTCAGTCTTGGCTTATTTTGGATGACCTTGTTTTGACAAGTGCTATTCAGGTATTTTGTTTCTCAGTTTGGACTTGCCTGATGCTTTCCTCATGGTTAAACTGGGACTATGCATTTTGGGGAGAGTAGAACTTCCATCCTCATGACATCATAGTGTGTTGAGGGGTACATTACTTTTCACTGGGGCGAGACTAAACTCTATCACCTAGCTAAGGATTCTTTACTGCAAAGTAGGAAAATGACATATTATTTTTGATGTTAATCTATACATGTGCTGCGAAGCAGACATTTGTCATTCTTTTTGGCTGCCTCATTCTTTAAACCTCTTTCCCGTAATAGGAAATTTCTCACTTTGTAAGTGCTTGCTTTGCTTAAGGCTGAAATGCAGTGAAAGTGAGGAACTCTTGCTATAGCAATCAGAGACATGACACCTCCAGGAAGGCAGATGCCACATGGGGCTGATTATAGTAAGATGATGGCAAAGACCATTAGCTGCAGAGGCAGTACAACACAATTTGCTTATTTGTCAAAGAGCCATAGGTGCTGGCCTTGATTTACTCTGACAGACCAGAAACTCAAGTTAAAGGATTCTTTGTAACCACAGCAAAGAGTTCTTCCACAATGTGTTACTACTTATTTTTTCACAATAGGAAATCCTTAAGTTGGCAAATAATGTACATTAAAAAGTAAGTCTGAGCGAAGTCAGGGTCAGCCTAATTGTTATGTTGTTCTTATGATCTTGCATGACATTATCTTCCTGAGGGGCAGAGGGAAATTTCATCTTACTGTGCATGTGAGGAGCATTATCTAGTATGAATCAAAATGGAGAATGTTTGAAAACTTCTGACCTGTTATTCTCTCCTTTATTTATTAAAACTCTAGGTTTTCAAGTAGATGATTATACTTTGGAACCATATCATATCAGAAAATTATCAAATCATCTTTACCAAATCATGTTTCAACTTTAATTGTGTTCCAGGCTTTAGGAAAAGTTTCTATAAGAATTAGACATATAATTACAATTTTAGCATTTTCTATGGTGTACAATTTTTTTAAAAAAAATTATTGAAATATAGTTGATTTGTGATATTGTATCAGTTTCAGGTATACAGAAAAGTAATGCAATTATATATATTTTTTCTTTATATTCTCTTCTATTATCAGTTATTATAAGACATAATTCCCTGTGCTATTTAGTAAGTCCTTGCTAGTTATCTGTTTTGTATATAATAATGAATATATGTTAATCCTATACTCCTAATTTTTCCCTTATCTCCCATTAAGTTTGTTTTCTATGTCTGTTATTCTGTTTCTTTTTTGTAAATATGTTCATTTGTATCTTTTTTTTAGATTTCACATTTAATCAATTTTATATGGTATTTGTCTTTCTCTGGCTTACTTAATATGATAATCTCTAGGTTCATGTGTTGCTGCAAACAGCATTATTTCATTTTTTATGGATGAGTAATATACATATATATATCACAACTTCTTAATCTATTCATCTGTCAATGGACACTTAAGTTGCTTCTATGTCTTGGCTATTATAAATATTGCTGCTATGAATATTGGTGTGCATGTATATTTTTGAATTACATTTTTTTCTGGATATATGCCCAGGAGTGGGATTGCAAGATATATGGTAGCTTTATTTTTAGTTTTTTAAGGAACCTCTATACTGTTCTTCATAGTAGCTGTACCAACTTACATTTCTACCAACAGCATAGGAGGGCTCATTTTTCTCCAAATCTTCTCCAAGCAAGTGTCATTTATAGATTTTTTTATGATGGCCATTTAGACTAGTGTGAGATGATACCTTACTGTACAACTTTTTTATGATATAAAATCATATTTATACCTATATAGTGAACAATTAAAAGTAATCAACTTTTGTTTTCCCTGAATATTTGATATAATATTTCCTCTCCAATTAAGGGAAATTTTAATTTTTAAAAAATTATTTTGACATAATTAGAGATATACAGGGAGCTGCAAATAAATATACAGGAAGGTCTCCGCACTTTTCCCCTAGTCCTCCCCTCATAGTTAACATCTTATATCACTATATATGAGGTCCAAGAAATTGACATTAATACAACCCACAGAGCTTGTTCAGATTTCTCCAGTTATGCATTTGTGTTCATATGTGTGTGTGTTAATGTAAAATTATTAACTTTTTAAAGTTTTCTAAGTTCCAAGGCAAAGGCCTTTTTAAAGTTTTAAGGCAAAGGCCTTACTTAGTTTACTATGCTAATTAATGCTAGCTTTTGTGATAGACTCCAAAATCTCAGTGACTTGACACAAGATAAATTATTGCTCACCCACACAAGGCTAATGTGGGTGTTTCTTATTGTAGATCACATTCCATGTGGTCATTTGAAGACCTGGCCTCCATCTAGCTTACTGATCCATCCTCCCTTAAGTCCTAGAGAGTCTGTTCAAATGGTAAATGGGAAAATCTAGGCACATCTCTGTAGCCCAGACTTCATCAGTCAGGACTTGGTCTCATGACTATGCTAGATGCAAGGGTGGGGAAAAACATACTATAGCTCTCTGTCCATAAGGAAGAGGAAACAGGTGTTAATTTCCACTACATTTGGTTCCTTGAAGTTAAGAGTTAAGTTTTATGTCTTATCATACCTTGCTGAAAACTGGGTACCATTTTTACTACTACTTTCTCTTCATCTAGTCTCAAATTTTCTTTTTAAATTTAGTTATCTTAAATTCTGTGTATCTACTTTATCTTTTTTTTTTCAAATGAATATAAAATGAATAAATTCAGTAAGCTCTAAAGGAGTTAAATAATTTTTGAAACATTTTAATTGCAAAAGTCAGTTTGTGTTTATTCTTCAAGATGTTTTCATCCTTGTTCTCCCATGAGCTAAAAATTAATAATAAATTTTACTGTGACTAAATAATAAAAATTTGAATTAAAAGTGAAAAGTCTGGGAGTTCCCACTGTTGCTCAGGAGAAATGAACCCAACTAGTATCCATGAGGATGTGCGTTTGATCCCTGGCCTCATTAAGGATCTGGTGTTGCTATGATCCATAGTGTAGTCACACATACAACTTTGATACTGTGTTGCTATGGCTGTGGCATAGACCAGCAGCTGCAACTCCTATTTGACTGCTGGCTTGGGAATTTCCATATGTTGCAGGTGCAGCCCTAAAAAGCAAAAAAAGAAAAAAAAGAAAAAAGAAAAAAGGAAAGAGAAAAAGTCTGATCAACGATCCATATATTACACTATGTAAGAGACAAATATAAAAACATTTAGAAATATGTAAATAATCTTCCTATTAGAAGACTTTATAAAGTAGGTTTATATTGGGAATATGGATTATAATAAGGAAAATGAATTTTTATAAATTTTTTCCTCTTTTTCTGCTTTTTCAGCTGTGCATGTGGAAGTTTCCAGACTAGGGGTCGAATTGGAGCTGCACTGCTGGCCTATGCCACAGCCACAGCAATGCAGGGTCTGAGCTCATCTGTGACCTACTCAGCAGCTCAAGGCAATGCTGGATCCTTAACCCACCAAGCGAGGCCAGGGAATCTAATGCACTTCATCATGGATCCTAGTCGGGTTCGTTACCACTGAGCCATGACAGAAACTCCATTTTTTATTAATTTTTTATAAGAGAAATATTTTTATTTACATAGGTTATAAAATTAATGCTATTATGGCAATATTGAAAATAGAAGCCTTATACTATTTTATTGTTAAGCAATAGCAGTTCAATAACCTAATTCCACTGAAATCTGCAGTTATATGAGTTCAGTAAGACTGTCTTTTATTTTTAGGTGCATAAACTCTGATGGAGATAGTGAAATTTACCATCCCTGAAAATCTTTGAAAGAAATTTTACAAGCCCTAATGACTGCGGTGTGCCCCAGTGAAGGACTCAGTTTAATCTCAAGAAAGAGGCCGATTTCCCAACTGTAATACTTCCAGGAAATCATTATAAGGAGGAGATAAGAGCTTAATTTAAAAATCATTGTTCCATGGAAAATCCTTAAATAAACATGAAAGTCAATTCTGCTATTTAGTAATTTTTGATTCTCAAATCATCATTTCCACTGTAGGATATCAGGGTTCTTGTTGTTAGAGCTGTTATCAAGAAATTAAGACTGAAGTCTAAGTGATTGACATCAGTGAATAGATGGAAAATGTGAAAAGAAACTCTAAGTTTAGATCTGCAAGTCTTTCCACGATAATGTTTCTATGCCATTGAGGGGAAGACTTGATGGTCTTACCTTTGGTGTGAGTTAACATCTCGACTCTATATGACTTGATACCTGAATCCCTGAAGTCTTTCAAGAATCCTATTCCCCCACTTACATTCTTAGGCCTCCTCCTCCCTTTCACCCTTTTCTGACATGATAAATATAGATATGAATATGGAAATCATATACAGTGTTTTGCGGGACAAGCAATTCAAGATGTTTTCCCAAGCAAAAAATTTCCCAAGTAATTTTTCTGTACTTCAGTACTTTTTCAAATTTTTTTAATGTTTATTAATATTCTCCAACTTATTTTCCATTTTCATACCAGAAATGTGTTCTGGAGGATACAGAAAATTTAAGCAATTTTCTTCCAGATGCATGATATGAATTTGCCATGAGTTCATTTTTAACTAGTAGCTGACAGTGGGTATTATGCTATAAAATCATCATCTGGTCATTTTTCATTCTTGAGCTGTGAGAGATTTGAATCCTGACATATTAGAATTTGCATCATGCTATTTGAATGAAAGACTAAGATTGCAGAATGAAATGATGGCATTTTATCTTTCATGTGGATATTTTTGATTTTGTGAGCTAACTGGAGTGAATATGACCTTCCAGTTTTTATTTCTTCCTGCACTGTCCTGGGCCAGACTTCTGCATCCCATCTTGGCTAACTAAAGTTCAGTAGTTCCAGACTGCTGTTCATTTGAGCCGAGGACAGAATGATTAAGAAGGGAAATCTTCCTTAAAAACAACACATACAGTAAAGCCAAGTGCTAAAAATGTTTGGGATTTTTTCAATATCTAAGACCATAACAACCCTTTTTGGGGCAGATAGTAGTTCATGAGTTATGACTCCCTTATTTAGGGCATTCACCAGTTTGTCACATTCAAAGAATGAAAAATTAAGTCAGATTTTTCCCCAAACCTACACGTTTTACTTGCTATACTTCCTCTAACAGAAAAGGGGAGTATAAAAAGAAACTCTCAGTTTTCCATAAAAATTATAGTGTTGAGTAAATATATGAAAGCAATCTTACCAACAATTACAATAAAGAAAGATCAGAGTGATAGCATTTACCTTTTACGACATCACTATTTTTTTTAACAAAAATACACTAATATCCAGCATGGGAGATACATTCAAATGAGTGCTGGAATATTCAGGGGGTGATAATCAAAATATTTTACAACTAGTACAGCATGACACTGACCGAAGAACAGACATCCCACCAATTAGCTCTCTGCTCTCATTGAAGCATAAATCCTTACAAACTTTCTGATGGATAATGTCCAAATAGATCACAGTCTTTGGTACAAAAGTTTTCCACTCATGTATTAAATCTTTTTGATAAATTTCCAAATTATTTTTCAGATATGCTTTATCAATTTTCACTTTTATTAGAAGTTAATGAAAATGTTCCTCATATCCTCAACAACCTTGGATAATATAAATTATTTTGTTTTTTGCCAGTACAATAGGTGAAAATACTCTTGGATTATTGGTTAATTTGCATTTCTTTGGCTATTCATAGTGGGCTGTTTGTATTTCTTCCTTTGTGTACTGATTTTTCTTGTCCTGTTCCTTTTTTATGCTACCTGTTTAAACCTTGTTAATTCATGAGTAGAAGAAAAGAGATTTAAATTATTTTTCTTCCATTCACATGGTCATACCAATTATTTTTTCATGGTGGAAAACTAGCCTCCTTTAGAACACAATGTTCTGAATAGAAAATTCAAGAATGAAAGAACATACTATGTGACATCTTGGCTAAGAACAAATCACTACATTGAAAAGAGCATGCATTGCAACAGAAAGGGGAGGATATTGGCTGACGTGTTGGTGTCATAGTTGCATTTAGTTCTGTAGGCTTCTCTTCTGTGCCTCATGCATGGCTTTACTTTTCCTCGAGCCCTGCCAATGTAGGACCACCCAAGCTCCTGAATGCAGCTCATTCTGTAGGACCTTCAGTCCTACAATTTGACCCTAAGCCCAAATTGCAGGGTAGGAGGTCTTTAGTTTGCTGTTTGAGGCATGAATAATTTCTCTGCCATCTCTTTCATGCCATTCAAGTTACCATGTGGAATGCGATTTGGGGTAGCTTGGAAATGGTTCTATGCTAGTATCATAAAAAGACTCAGACATTTTTTGTGTACTTAGTGAAGGCAGAGAGAAAATAAGGAAAGGATTCAGGGTTTGACCTAGGAATCTTATCCAAGTTGGTTGGGGTTTTGGGTTTCCTGAGTTGTCATGTCTGGGGGAACCTTGCAAATGAGTTGGTAATGAAGCATTTTGAGGGCTGCTTATTCGGGAAATGGATCAAGTTGCCTTGGGTACATAGTGTCCCGCCTGCTTTTGCATTCCATCTCGCATTTAAAAGATAAACTTAGTATTGTGGCGTGATTGACATCACAAAAGAGAGTCTAGGAGAAATTTTATAACAATGTTTTAATCATAAAAAAATAGGAAACTGTAACATTTTCCTTAGGAGAATCAAACTTTGACTGAGCTGTACCCACAAGATTTTCAATATTAGTCTGATTCCTTGTTTGCCAGTGACCAAACTGTAGAGGGCTTTAAAACTGTATTCATAAAATAAAAGGCAGCCATTATATTGCAGTAGAAAGAGTTGTCAAAGTGGCATCAGAAACTAGCTTTCTTCCTGTGCTGTCTCATGCAGTTTCTTATCTTCTCAAAATCAGTCTCTTCCTATACAACGGGAGATGCATTCTCTATCATGCTTAACTCACACAGCTATGACCAGAATCAAATAAAAGACAGAAAGTTAAAATGCTAAGTAAAATAGTATACAAATACAAGGTCCTATTATCAACTGATAAATAACATGCTATGAGTTATAAACTTGTATAAATATCTCATAATGGAATGAGAATTTTGACAGTAGTTATGGGAGGCACCAAAAGATCATGTGATTCTTATAATTCTTGAAAGGGGGAACTCACACAAAAATACTTACATACATTAGCTTTTACATGTGTACGTGTGTGCATTTGTTTTTGTATGTGTTTGCATGTGTAAAATACATATTTACCTTTTGGACTATTTGATATGTCATTTACTCTTATAATAAAAAAATTAATTTCAATTTTCTGGTTCCTAAAACTTCACTAGGTTTTTACTTTTCTGGAAAGGATAAACCCACTGATTTAAATTTTGTCAATGCTTGAAATGATCTGTGCTATTTTCCTAATATAAAAAAAGTTGGAAATCATGTATTACATATTTACATATCTGTCTATCTATATGTATATACATACATATGCACAGAAGTTTCATTACCAAATTGAAATGGCTGCTATAAAAAGTACATTTTTTCAGTCCTGATTTATGCACTATGGCCACAAAACACTCAATCTTCATGTCTTATTCTGTGTTCCATTTGAAGGAAATTATGTTTTGGTTTGGCACTGTTGGATCAGATTCTAAATGATGGAAGGATTAGACTAAAATTCTCCATAAAGGTGTAAAGTGGCTTAATATTAGTTTTAAACTTCCCTCTCAGTTTGTTTTACCCACCCTTTCTTTGTAGAAAATGTTTTCCAATATACTAAAAGTGAGACTTAGAATATGGAGTTTCTCCTTCTTTAATCTCAAAACTGGGTATTGCATCAAGTAATTTACCATGTGTGATAGAGAAACAATGTTTCACATTTTACAGATTGAGAAACCAGTGCACAGACAAGCATTAAAATAAATTAGTAGGAGATTAATGTTACTGATATTACAAATTCACAGTTGAGGTCACCAATAAATTTTAAAAAAGCTAATGTGCCTAGCTAATGTCAAAATTTGCCAAAAATGTCAGATGATCAGGTCACATGGGCCAAAAAACCCAATCAGTACAGTAAAAAAAAAAAAAAAGTTTAACCATTTTGACTGTATTTCAATCAAAAAGGTCTCCAATATTCATACTCTTAATTTCCCACTGTTTGAAACAGCTCTGAATTCTTAAATATGAGAATTTTTGTTTAGATAAAGAGGATGATTAACACTTTAAAACCTCACATGTTAATTAAGCTGCTTCTTCCAGTTGAAATACCCTTCCTTTCTCACAACTTCCAGTTGGAAATTGACCCACACTCCAACTGGCATCTCAAGTGCCACAGAAACTCCAATGCAATATTACCTTTCTGTCTTTGAAATCTCCCTCTTCACAGCCTGTAACATGTAACTTCATCATAAAATTTAAATACTGCCATTACAATTATTCTTCCTTCTATACTAAATTTTTGTTGGTGAAGACTGTATTCATCACTCTGTATCCTTCAAACTGCACCAGGCTGATGTTGTATATATTGCTTGGTAGATATTTGTTACCTTGTACTGAAATATGAAGAATTTATATCTCATATGTCTACCCTAAGATCTAGGTTTATATTCAGATGTGTACCATTTAGTTTGTGATTTAAGAAGATAAAAAAAGAGAAAGGGGCAAAATGCCAAAGTACAGTTGCCAGGTCCAGCCTATGAAGAACTTTTCTGAGTTCCAGAAGTTTTCCTGTTACATCTATCTCATTAGTCATCTCAATCTGCAGTTGAGTTTGGAAAATTTGTATCTCCAACCAGGTGCATGGTGGTCTTGACAATATAGGTAAGGATGGAGTGTAGATATGGAGTAAGCAACTAGTAGGCTCTAACAGACAAAAGTTGAAGAGCCTACTTGTACAGTCCGAGGTCAATTCAAACTCACAATGTCCCCAGTCCAGCTTCCTCTCCTCCTATACCCACTCCTTTAGCTGTGCTTAAGTCTCCAAGAAGAGCACCACTCTGTCAATCACCCAAACCAGAAGACTAGAAACATCGGATTTCAATCCCTCACATAAACATTGAGTTGCAGTTGCAGTTTTTTTTTTTACTTTCTCTCATTTCTGCCCTGCTCACAATTTCCATTGTCAGAGAGAGAAGTCTTAATGTTTGGGTAATAGCCATTTTTATTTACTTCTAAGTTTTTTTGGTCTTTTTAGGGCAGCTCCTGTGGCATATGGAATTTTCCAGGCTAGGGATTGAATTGGAGTTGTACAGCAATGCCAGATCCAAGCCACATCTGCAACCTACACCACTGCTCATGGCAATGCAGGATCCTTAAACCACCAGGCCAGGGACAGAACCTATGTCCTCATGGATGCTGGTCAGATTCATTTCTGCTGAGCCGCAATGGGAATTCCTACTTCTCAGCTTTTGGATCTACCCTATATACTCCCCAACCCCACTGCCACCCAGCCTCACACTAACCAACCCAGCCTTTGGCCATTCTTCATTTTCATTTGGATTCCAGAGAATCTGGCCCCAGCCTTGGTTTTAAAGATAAAGCACATGACGAATCAGCATCTACTATGCTTCTGAATGCTGAAGACTTGTTCTGAGGTGGTCACATAACCATAGCCAGTGTAAACCCTGAAAACCTATGGACTTGATCTGTGAGTGCTGAAACAAGGACACCCTTTGCTACTTGATACCAACACAGAAGTATGTAGAACTGAGAGATGGGGGAAAACATTTGAGGATCATAAATACTTGCCCGTGAAGAAGCCTACACAAAGAAATGTAGAATGAAGAGACAGAGTAAAACTATATCCTTGATGTCATTGTCAGGCCACTAGATAAAACCTCTACCTGTGCCAGCTCTATCTTTGTAGCTTTCAGGAGTGGAAGATATTAAATTCCATGTACTCAATAAGCAAGTTTAAATTGGATTTTCTGTTTCTTGCAACTAAAACTTCTTATTGATTTACTCTGGTGAATTCTTGTTTAATTGGAAAAAGAAAGTAGAATATCCATAGTCCATAAAATATGATTATTTAGTGGGAGCTTTGAAAATGAAGGTCAGATTTTTAAATAATTGTTATCCTGGGCCATTTAAAAATAGGAAGGATGGTATACTCTAGTGGTCTGCTTATCAAGGAACTTCCATGTAAGGGTAACAACTAGTCCTAGCTGACCTAGGAAAGGCTCCGCTTTGTGCCACTTGAAAAGGCATCATTATTAATAGCTCCACATTTCATAATTGTGTCCCAGTTTGGAAAATAAATTACATGATCAAGGTGCTAATAAAAGTATCTAAGCCTCAAATAATTGTTCAGCTTTGGTACCAATTACCAAACACATAACATAGTCATAACTAGGTATTCAAATTGAAAAGACTGAGAAGATCTTTACCCTAAAGAAGTGTGTGTGAACCTTTAAGAGCATTTCTGGCAGGGTAAGCTATCTCAGCATTCAGCAGTCTTCACCCTATTTACTTACCCAGCTGATCACGTCAGCAATGTGAAGGCAGAACATAAACGATTTTTTTTCCTACTCTTTGGTAGCCTTATTTTTATTGTTTTTTCTTTTTGTCTTTATTCTTTTTTCTTTTGACTTGTTTAAGTACATTTACACTTGTACACGATCCTCACACCCAGTTTTGTAACATTTCCATCCCAAAACCCCAGCCCATCCTTCCCACCCCCCCAACCTGTCTCCTTTAGAAACCATAAGTTTTCCAAAGTCTGTGAGTCAGTATCTGTTCTGCAAAGAAGTTCATTGTGTCCTTTTGTTAGATTCCACATATAAGTGATAGCATATGATGTTGGTGTCTCACAGTCTGACTGACTTCACTTAGCATGATAATTTCTAGGTCTATCCATGTGGTTGCAAATGCCATTTTTTCTTTCCTTTCAATGGCTAATATCCCATTGTGCATATGTACCACATCTTCTTGATCCACTCCTCTGTCGATGGACATTTAGGTTGTTTCCATGTCTTGGCTATTGAATACAGTGCTGCGGTGAACACTGAAGCACATGTATCTTTTTGAGCCATGGTTTTCTCTGGAGAGATGCCCAGGAGTGGGATTGCTGGATCAAATGGCAATTCTATTTTTGGGTTTCTGAGGAATCTCCATACTGTTTTCCACAGTGGTTGCACCAATTTACATTCCCACCAACAGTGAAATAAAGTCCCCTTTTCTCCATACCCTCTCCAGCTTTTATTGTTTGTAGACTTTTTGATGATGGCCTTTCTGGATGAGAACACATTGCAAGTATCACTCCCTCCCCAACTAAAGTAGTTTGAGTGGGTTGAAAGTAATGTGTCATTTTCCAGCCAATAAACATTACTATAGTGGTTTCTAAGGATTCCAATATTTTTTGTTTTTATGTCTTAGATTTTGTTTTTTAATTTTAAAATTTGTATATTTATTCTTTAAAGTTGAAGTATGGCTAAAGAAGATGTAGTATATATAAACACAATGCGATATTACTCATCCATATAAAGAATGAAATTCTGCTATTTACAACTTGGATGGACCTAGAGGGTATTAAGCTTAGTGAAATAAGTCAATGAAAGACAAATAGAATCTCAGCTTCTTATGCGATATTGGGCCCATCATCACTTTGCTTTTCTTTTCTTTACACCAATTTTCCATTTAAAAAAATCCAATAAAGCCTGAAATGAAATTTAGAAGCTACTATTTAAATTAAAATTATAAAAAAATTACTTTGCCAAAGGAAAGAGCACATGTGGTCTAGTTGATAAGACCCAAGAATAAGAGTTAGGAGATAAGATTAGAAAGCTTTTCCATCTAGTTCACTGTCATTTTATATTGTTTAGAAAAGTTACAGGAACACAACGACTATTTGTTGAATGAATGAGTAGTGCCAGCAGGTATAATTTATAACACCTTAATCCAAACCCATAGAGCCTTTCTGGTTTTAGTTTTGTTATGTGCAAAAAGGAATTAAAAATACCTACCCCAGGAGTTCCCATCTTGGCTCAGCGATTAATGAATCTGACCAGCATCCATGAGGAGGCGGGTTTGATTCCTGGCCTCACTCAGTGGGCTAAGTATCTGGCGTTGCTGTGAGTTGTGGTGTAGGTCGCAAATGAAGATCGGATCCTGCATGGCTGTGGCTGTGGTGTAGGCTGGCTGCTGTAGCTCTGATTTGACCCCTAGCCTGGGAACCTCCATATGCTGAAGGTGCAGCCCTAAAAAAGACAAAAAGACAAAAAAAATTAAAAATTAAAAAAACATCTACCCTGACTACCTTACGAAATTGTTAAGAAGATCCAATGAACTAATTGTATGAAAGCAGTCAATATATAAAATTATATACAAATACAAATTTAATTAAATACAGTAAAAGTAAATGTTACAAAATATTTCAACTTTATCCAAGGAAAAATATACCTAAATTTGAATTACTTCACATCACTGTGTTGCTTCCATTTATATTATCACAACTATTCTTCATTTCTTCCAACTTTAAAGTACATTGAAACTGGTCAAATAATTAATCGGAAAAATCAGAATATATGCAGAAAAATTTCATTAAATAATACATTGAAAAACTTATAATCATTATTGTAACTCAAGTTAAAATTTTATGAATTCTCAAGCATGGCAATGATTAGCAGAGTTGTATTTTCCTCAGCTATAATAAACAGAAATATTTATTTATCAATAACTCAGGTACTTAATAAAATGTTAAGAAAAGAACTTGTAAATTCTTTTAGAAAATATATTTCATAAGTGAAGTCAGAAATAGAAAAATATCATATGATATCACTTATTTGTGGAGTCTAATATACGGCACAAATGAACCTATCTACAAAACAAACAGAATCAAAGACATAGAAAATGGACTTGTGGTTGCCAAGGTGGGGGAGAAGGGAGTGGGATGGACTGGGAGTTTGCAGTTAGTAGCTGCAAAGTATTACATTTAGAATGGATAAGTAATAAGGTCCTACTCTATAGCACAGGGAACTATATGCGATCTTTAGGGATAGACCATGATGGAAGATAATATAAGAAAGGGAATGTACATATATGGATGACTGCATCATTTTGCTGTATAGAAAAAATTGGTACAACATCGTAAGTAAACTATACTTTAAAAAAATCACTAAAAAAACAAAAAAAAGCAATAAAATATAAAACATACTCCAACATATAGGAAGGACAAACACATTAACAAACAACAACATTTTGGCTTATGCTTTTGGATTAAAACCAAATGCAAGATTTCTAGTGGTGGCATATTTCATTTCAAATTCCCTTTCTGTGGTGCTAAGTTTTAAAGAAAATTTCAAACAAAATTAACATAGTATATTTATAGAATCAGAACACATATCATTGAAGAAAAAATTAGTAGTGGTTCAGCTTTGCCAAATTTCAGCAGCCTCATACGCAAATGCCAACCTTTCACCTCTCACATGGGGACTTGCTTGCTGTTACATTTTACTCTACACCTAACCAAGATCTTAGAGCCGTGTTTGAACCTCTTACTACCCAACACTTGAGGGACTGGTTTAACATCAGGTAAAGAGTTTCTCTAGCCCACCCAGGTTCCAAGCAAAGCAACACAAGCAGTCCAGCACTTGCATTGGGCTGGGAAAACAGACAACCCATAGGATGAAGTTGGGCAGCAGGAACAAGAACTGGGACTCATGTGGAATTCTGGTGAATCAAAAAGCACAAAGCAAAGACTCCCCGAAGAATGGAGCATCTGAAGAAGGGCTGAAGACAAACTGTCCCTAGGCTTTGGCGAGATTAGACTAGTCATTTTTACTTTAGAAATCATGGGAAAATAAAAGAAGGTGTGGAAAGTATAAGAAGCTCAGTGACTGTCAGAGCTTGTATAGAAGCAAGAAATAACCCCCTTGTTTGATTAATCAAATGGAAATGTAAGGACTTTTTTTACTAAGCACTTAAGCTGAGAACCTGACTGAAAACCAATACACTCTTAATAATTAGAATATTTATTACTTTGATCCAATGATCAATGTGCCTAATTTTCATAAAAACAATCTCACCTTGCATTAAAATAGGAACAATTTATCTAATGTGCCATTACAGTGGTAGACCTTGTTAAAACCCCATAGGAATCCTCCACACCAAGAATGGCTTTGCTCAGTTACTGGGTAGTTGTTAAGGGGACCAGAGGCTAGACTGAGGTTGAGCCCTGCATATAGAGGCTGGAATCTGGTTTGTGGTTTCCATTTCCAGGAGGTCATCAATACCATTTTCTGAAGCCAGAGAGACCACAGCTCCAATGCCAGGAAGACCAGCCACAGAAGAACCCATGTGTTCACACAGAGTGGCTGTGTAGCAGGAAAGGGATTCATCAGAAACAGGAAGGAGGTGGGTTGTGGTGCCCAGCTGAAAGGATGGCTGGGCAGGCCTCTAAGGAGTGGATGGTGTTATGCAGGAAGCATGGAGCAAGCAGGGTGTTTGTCAGGCTTGGGGTGGGGGAGGGTTGACCACTATTAAATACATTGGCTTTGTGGTCATTATACGTGTAGACTGTTGAAACAGGTATGCTCTGTGGAACGCTGGTTGTTTTATGAGTCAAGAGTATGTGTTCTATGAATAAATAGTTCTTGTGTTATTTGAATTTAAAATGCTAATTATTAGGTGCCAATGTAGGAATTCTGTGGATCTTTAATGACTAATTTCTGTATCAAGTATGACTCTGTTTTATAGGATCATAGTATGTGAGTGTATTGGCATACATTTAGAAAAGGAACTAAAAAAGCTTGCTATGTGTGACTGGGTCAGTTTACTGTACAGTAGAAAATTAGCAGAACACTGTAAACCAACTATAATGGAAAAAATAAAAATAATTAAAAAAATAAAAAAGCTCTCCCATTTTGTCAAAACAAACAAACAAAACAAAGGATCTGTAAAACCTAGAGGGATCTAGGAGAATTCCCTCAGTCTTCTAAATGTAAGATTTAACAGGCCATTAGACCTTGATCAGAGCCACAGGACAGTGGTTAAGCATTTGGGGTCTTGGCTTGCTGCCCCAATTCACTGTCCACACAATGGACTATGTGAGTACATAAGCCTATTAAGGGGCTCATTGTTAGTTAGGAAGTTACACATGTGCATCAGTGGAAGTGCAGTTAGGACTCAGGGCCGTAAAGGATCCCTTCCACACAGAATCAATAATGTCGGCATTGTTCATGATCTCCGAAAAGTGGTTGTACTGAGCAGGATTTGTTTCCCCCTCTCTGAAGTATATCATTATACAGCACTTGATATTTTAATTAGCTCTTCAGACTATGATTCAGGGAGTTTCTGGTTTTTCATTTAGAAATACCAGATGTTTGATATAAGCCACTGTGGAAGACTGTGGACGACTTGTTGAAATGGAAACAGCAGAATTCTTTTTTCAGGGAAAGAAATAAGCACTTTCTCAATAAAATGCAATTATCAAAAGCAGAATTTAAAGCCTTAGTAGAATAGAAATAATATCATATAAGACAAATTGTTTATCTAGGTTATATAAAATTCCAAGTAGAACTAGGTTAACTATAATTGCCCTGTATTCATTTTAGACCTTTTTGGTGAATGCAAATAGTTGCTAGATGATTTTTGACCAAACAAAAATAGATTGGTTTCACTTTTGTTTTAGCAGAGTATATCTGAAGCCAGGAAAATATGTATTATTTCAAGCAACTTTTAATATTGAATTCTTTAGGTATATAGCTTTTTTCCTGAGTGCATATTTTATTATATTCTTTGGACTCTCTCTGAGAAGCACATATAATCCAGTCACTTCTGCTGTGTAATTCTATGTAACTTTTGTGTGCTTTTTTAAAAATTTTTGTATTGAAGTACAGCTGGCTTACAATGTTGTGTTAGTTTTAGGTGCACAGTAAAGGGATTCAATTATATATTTTTTGAATCAGCAGAAAGAAGAGTAACGGAAACATTTTGTTGCCAGTGTATGAGGGCTTTCTAATCTTATACTGCCAGGTTACAGAAAGTGCTATTTACAAGTCGCAAAAACCACAGGGGGATTCTGATTTAAGAGTGACTGTTGTGTTTAATATCTGTCAAGTAGCATCACTGTGGTAGCACATTCAGTGTGATATACAGAATCTGCAGGAAGCAGAGCAGTACAGAAACTAGAACATGGACTTGAAGTCAAAGACTTCACAGATTACCTAAGAATCCACATTCAGTTGCTTACCAGCTATTTGAATTGGGCCATTTGCTTAACTTCTTTGTGACATTTTCTTAGTCTGCAATGGAAATAATAACATGCTCCTTTTCTTTTTTCCTTCCTTTTCTATTCTTTTCTTTTTTTCTTTCCTTTTTCTTTTTTTTTCTTTTCCTTTCTTTCATTTTTGGTCACCCCATGGCATATGGAGTTCCCAGGCCAGGGATCAGAACTAAGTCTTAATCACTACATAAACCGCAGCTGTGGCAATGCTGGATCCCTAACCCACTGCGCAGGGACAGGGATTAGACCTGCGACAGTGCTCCCAAGACATGGCAGAGCCCATTTAGCCACAGCAGCAACTCCAGTAACTTATTTCTTGAATGAATGTTGTAAGCCTTAAATAAAACAAGTTGCTTAGAACATATAGGCTAATCAATAAATCCTATTTCCTTATACATTTTCTATTCTGTTTAGCTACCAAAAATGGCATGAAATAATGTGCGATTTTTTTTATTTATAGCTGATGTACAATAATATATGTTACAGGTATACAATATAATGACTCAATTTTTAATGTTTATACTCCATTATAGTTATTATAAAATATTGACTATATTTCTCTTATTGCACAATATATCCTTGTAGTTTACTTTATATCTAATAGTTTGTAATTCTTAATCCTCTATCCCTATATTACCCCTCCCTGCTTCCCTTTCCCCACTGGTAACCACTAGGTATAATTCTCTATATCTGTGAGTCTGCTTCTTTTATCTCATATTCACTAGTTTGTTGCATGTTTTAGATTCCACATATAAGTGATATGATACAGTATTTGCTTTTTTCTGCCTAACTTATTTCACTTAGGATAATGTCTTTTGAGTCCATCCATGTTACTGCAAATGGCAAGATCTCATTCTTTTCTATGGATGGCTCAGGGGTATTACATTGTACAACATCTTTTAAAAATTTTTTCATTAAAGTTTATTTAAAATGTTGTGCCAATTTTTGCTGTACAGCAAAGTGTCTCAGATATTTTATATTCTTTTCCATAATGCTCTATCCCAGGAGATTGTATATATTTTCCTGTGCTCTACAGTAGGAACTTGCTCTTACCCTACACCAAAATTCTTTATCCATTCATCTATTAATGAACTCTTAGGTTTCTTCCATAGCTTGGAAAATGTAAATACTGCTGCTATGAACATTGGGGTGCATGTGTCTTTTCAAATTGTAAATTTATTAAAAAATAAAGTGATGTTCTTTTGGTTTAACACAGCTGCAAGAAACAGAAGAGCATGGAGCCATATGGTGAGTGGGTCACTTTGCTGTGCAATAGAAATTGACAGACCATTGTAATTCAAGTATAATTGAAAAAATAAAAATCTTAAAAACAAAACAAAGCAAAAACAAACAAAAGGCAAGAGCACAGAAAAGTGCATCCAACTGTAAAAGCACATTTCAAACTACTACATCATATCAATAACATTCCACTGCCAAGACAATTCCATGGTCAGGACTAACATCCTGATCTGAGGATATTCAGTCTATCCACAGTGGGAAAGGGAGTGGTATAATTGCTGAATAAGTCTATCACAACAGCTGGTGCAATTCTCTATGTCAAACATTTGTACTCATTCGATAACTATTTTTTCAGCACCAATAAAATAAAATAAAATAGAATGTGGTATTAAAGAAGCCAAAGCTGATCATAAGAACTCAAATGACCTTCTCTCTGATATCTCCTAAGTCAAAAGCTTTAAACGTGGGTAGCATGGTAGAGAGAAGCTTAGGAAAGGATCCTTCATTTGAGATCTCTTTACTTTTCTATTCCAACATTTTATAACCATTTTTGATCCAGAAATTCTGTGGAAATATTGCTTAGGACGTGATTTTTTTTTTTGTATCAAAGCTCTGAAGTTCTAAATTGTATTAGTCAGAATATAAGGAAATATTTATGCCTATCAATATAATTGTATGTTTACTTCTGTTAACTAAAATAATGGCAGAGCAGGGTTTTAGCTAACTGTATTAAGCATTATTGAGGACTAAGAGAATGTCAGAGCGGTTGAGGGTACCAAGAAAATGGACAGTCCAATATTCCAAATTCTCTCACTTATATATATCCAACTGCCCAGGAGACACAAGCTTCTTAAGGCAGAACAGTCTCATGGACTACATCTACGCTGCTCTTCTTCATGGACATAAGCACTGATTAGTCTTGAAAGATAATTTTCATTTGAACTACCCAATTGGAGGACTTCATTTTTTCACCATAAAAAATAATACGAGCACCATATTAAAATTAAAAAACCCATTCTGGCCCACTCCCTATCCCCTTGTCTGTGTTATCCAGTTAAATAATGTTGGGTGAAGAATACAGAGTATTAAATAAGTCAGGTACCTGTGCCTTTTTTTCTCCTGGTAAATATGTCCATTTTGTTTTGTTACAGACATCCTTTTTTTAAAGATTTTTTTTTATTACTCAACAAATTTTATTATATTTATAGTTGTACAACAATCATCACAACCCAATTTTAATAACATTTCCATCCCAAAACCCCAGCACATCGCCCAACCACCATAACCTGTCTCATTTGGAAACCATAAGTTTTCCAAAGTCTGTGAGTCAGTATCTGTTCTGCAAAGAAGGTCATTGTGTCCTTTTGTTAGATTCCACATATAAGTGATAGCATATGATGTTGGTGTCTCACAGTCTGACTGACTTCACTTAGCATGATAATTTCTAGGTCTATCCATGTGGTTGCAAGTGCCATTTTTTCTTTCCTTTCAATGGCTAATATCCCATTGTGCATATGTACCACATCTTCTTGATCCACTCCTCTGTCGATGGACATTTAGGTTGTTTCCATGTCTTGGCTATTGAATACAGTGCTGCGGTGAACACTGAAGCACATGTATCTTTTTGAGCCATGGTTTTCTCTGGAGAGATGCCCAGGAGTGGGACTGCTGGATCAAATGGCAATTCTATTTTTGGGTTTCTGAGGAATCTCCATACTGTTTTCCACAGTGGTTGCACCAATTTACATTCCCACCAACAGTGAAATAAAGTCCCCTTTTCTCCATACCCTCTCCAGCTTTTATTGTTTGTAGACTTTTTGATGATGGCCTTTCTGACCGGTATAAAGTGGTACCTCATAGTGGTTTTGATTTGCATTTCTCTAATAATGAGTGATGCTGAACATCTTTTCATGTGTTTTTTGGCCATTTGTATCTCTTTTTTGGAGAATTGTCTGTTTAGATCTCTGCCCATTTTTTGATGGGGTACAGACATCCTTGTAAGAGCTATAAATGCTGCCTTATCTGATCATCCCAACAATTTTTACCATCCTCATTTTACAGAGGAATAAATTATAGCCTAGGTCTAAGCAATTCATCAAAAGCCATACAGCCTGTAAAAGGTGGTTCTAGAATGTAAATGCAAGTTCTATGATTTCAGGACCATGCTTTTACCAGTTAGTAAATGATAAGGTAGCCTATTTAGGGCTTTTGCATTAAAAAATATTAGTGCATATTCTAGCTCTACAACAAATTCATGGCCTTGTTTTTTAGGATGACTCAGGGCTGATAAACTCCTCTATAGGAAAGTCCAATTCAGTTTATTTAATTTTATGTATAATTTGATCCTTATGTTTGGCAGAATACTATCCTCCTAAAGATGGCCAACTCCTGTTCCGGGAACTTGTGATTGTGTCAGGCTATATGACAAAGAGGAATAAAGATCGCAAATTTAATTAAGGATTCTAATCAGCTAACATTGTGATAGGGAAATTACTTTGGACTATTCAGGTGGGCTTTAAGTAATCACAAGGGTCCTTATGAGTGGAAGAAGGAGGCAGAAGAGGAGGTAAGATTGATGTGATGTAAAATGAACACTATCCTCTATTGATGGCTTTGAGGCTAGGGGAAGGTGGCCACAAGCCAAGGAATGTGATTGGCCTCTGGAAGAAAAGACAAAGAAGCAGGATTTTGCTTGGAGCCAATGGAAGGCACACAGTCTTGCCAAAACTTAGATTTTAGCCCAGTGAGAACATCTCAGACTTCTGACCTCCAGAACTGTATGAAAATTAATTTGTGTTACTTCATACCACTATGTGTACGATACTTTGTTACATCAGCAATTGTAAACTAACAATCCTAAAAGCAAACAGGCAAACCAAAAATTCTGAGATATTTTCATTTATGGAAGTGGTTTAAGAGAAATGACCAAGTAAATAAGGGCATTCCCTCAGAGACCTGACTCAAACTCCAGTGTTTGAGTCAGGTGCCTTACCTTTTTTTCTTACACCCACAGGTCCCTCCCTTCGTAATCAAACAGAAATTACATTTTTGGATTGCCTGTGACCCCATTTAATCTTAGTCTATTTTTTTCTTTTTATTAATTAGCAACAGCACATAAAATCTTTCACTGGTCCTCCTCAAGCCAAGATTCATTGCCTTTAGACTAAGAATTAACTGAATAGAATAATTAGGGAAAATTGGCTATTTTCATTGATCAAATTATTCCAGAGGAAACATCATATTCATCTTATCCATCATCATTCCACTATAAATGATAAATAAGTACACTGTAGCTGAGCTATTGATACTGAAAACAAAGCTTACAACCACAGAGAGCAGTCACTCAAATAAGCCAGCATACAGATTCAATCATGAACATGTTTAAAACAAAATAAAATTAAAAAAATAGGCATCAAAATAATAAAATGTGGGCAAGGGAAGTAAGGAAATAAATAGACTCTTTTTAAAATTTTTCTTTTCTTTTTTTTTGTTTCTCTTCTTAATTTTAGTATAGTAATGAAGCATTAGAACCTACAGGACCATCAGGCTAAAACACACAATTATAGGAAGGGGTTAGCATACTTAAAAAACAGGGAAACCACATATCAAAACCAAACATTGCATTTGCAAAAAATGAAAAACAAACAAACAAAACAAAACACTCAAGCAGAAAATAATCAGAGACCATCCAACCAAAAAAGAAAGGAAGACAACAACAACAAAGACAAAAGACAAAAAAAAATAAAGGAGTTCCCATCGTGGCGCAGTGGTTAACGAATTCAACTAGGAACCATGAGGTTGCGGGTTCGGTCCCTGGCCTTGCTGAGTGGGTTAACGATCCGGCGTTGCCGTGAGCTGTGGTGTAGGTTGCAGACGCGGCTCGGATCCCGCATTGCTGTGGCTCTGGAATAGGCCGGTGGCTACAGCTCCGATTCAACCCCTAGCCTGGGAACCTCCATAGGCCGCGGAGCTGCCCAAGAAATAGTAACAACAACAACAACAAAGACAAAAGACAAAAAAAAAAAAAAAAAAAAGAAAGGAAGAATGGAGAACCATAGAATCAACTGGAACACGAGGTTTAAAATGGCAATAAATAATCATCTATCAATTATCACCTTAAATGTCAATGGACTGAATGCTCTAATAAAAAGACACAGTGTGGCTGAGTGGATAAAATTCATAGTGATACTGGCCTTCCTCAAAAAAGAAGAAAGCACCCCTATAATACGGATGTTGGTGCGTTTCACGTTGTCCCAGAGTTCTCTGAGACTCTCTTCATTTGTTTTCAATCTTTTTTCTCTTTTCTGTTCTGAATCCATAATTTCCACTAATCTGTCCTCCACCTCGCTTATTCATTCTTCATTCATTCTTCTGCTTCCTGTATTCTGCTGTTTGCTGCTTCTAGTGAGTTTTTTATTTCAGTTATTGTATATTGTATATTGTATCTCTTCTGGTTTAAGTTTTATATCTTGTATCTCTTTGGTCAGTGTTTCCTGTAAGTTATCCATCTTTGCCTCCAGTTTATTTCCAATGTCTTGCATCATCTTCAGCATCAACGATCTAAAGTCTTTTTCCTGGAGGCTGAGAATCTCCTCATGGCTTAGCTATTTTTCTGGGATTTTTCCTTTCTCCCTCATCTGAGTTATAGTTCTCTGTCTTTTCATGTTTATAAGTTTTTGGTGTGGTGACCTTCTTACAGATAATAGAGTTGTAGCCTGATGTCTGCCCCCCTGTGGCTGAAGTCAGTATGGGGGCTTGGTGTAGGCTTCCTGATGGGAGGGGCTTATGCCTGCCCCCTGGTAGGAGGAGCCGATTCTAATCCCTCTGGTGGGTGTGGCTTAGTCTCTGGATGAGATTAGAGGCAGCTGTGTGCCTGAGGGGTTTTTAGGTAGCCTGGGCTTCTATCCAGAGAAAACCACAACTAGCAAAGACACATGTACCCCAATGTTCATTGCAGCACTATTTACAATAGCCAAGACATGGAAACAACCTAGATGTCCATCAACAGAGGAGTGGATCCAGAAGGCGTGGTACATATACACAATGGAATATTACTCAGCCATCAAAAAGAACGGAATACCAGCTTTTTTAGCAACATGGATGGACCTAGAAACTATCATGTTAAGTGAAGTCAGCCATACAGTGAGACACCAACATCAAATGCTTTCACTGACATGTGGAGTCTGAAAAAAGGACAGACAGAACTTCTTTGCAGAACAGATGCTGACTCACAGACATTGAAAAACTTTTGGTCTCTGGAGGAGATAGTTTGGCGGGTGGGGGGATGTGCTTGGGCTGTGGGATGGAAATCCTGTGAAATCAGATTGTTATGATCATTATACAACTACAGATGTGATAAATTCATTTGAGTAATAAAAAATAAAAATAAAATAAAATAAAAAGATAAAAAATGAAGACAGTTCATATATATAAATATCTAATAAATACAGAAAATGAAAAAGATTCATAAATACAAAATATGGTTTTTTGAGAAAAAAAAACTATCAAAATGATAGAAAAAGTAATGGAAGAAATAATAAAATTAAAAAAAATAGAAAACAGAATAAATAGAAAGCAGAAAGAAGAAGGAGAATGGGAAGTTAGCAGCAGTTACTGAGATTTGTTAAGTGTAAGGAAAACTAGGTAATGGTTTTGCTCATTCATTTGGAGAGATGCACAAAATAGAAAGGCATATTAAAAATAAAAATTACAAAAAATTGGTCAAAATAAAACAAAATCACAAAAAGGAAATAGCAAATAATAATCCAACAATGACAGAGATAATCATGGAAATAATTGAAAAAGATTTTCATAAATTACACATAATAATAGCTCCAGGTTCACCAGAGGGCATTTTTTCAAATTTAAATATAAGCTATTCCAAATGATTAAAAACATTGTACAGCCATTGATTCATTTGTGTTAATTAGTACTATTATGACAGTAAAAGTTGACAATAGCACAAAAAGTTACTGTGCAATTGTATTTGTGGTACAAGAATGCTAGATAAATAATTGGCATATATCTATAGCTATAGAAAGAACTATTCACTCTAACAAGGCAGAATTATTCTAGAAGTTAAAGGAGAGTGTAAATTACAAAAATACTAGTATATCATTATTAGTAGATTAGAGAAGAAGAGATACATGGTAATCTCAAAAAGATTTTATATCTTTTGTGATTAAATTTAATTTCAGTTCATTATTAAAAAAATTAAGATAGGATAGAAAGTTCCACTAGTATAAAAAGAATTACCTTAAAGCAATAGCCAGATTCATATTTCAAGTGGAGAAACAGGTGCTTCCCAAATTGCTGTTCTTTTGTATAGGAGTCTCACAAATTGTTTCCTTAAACAAATGAGGCTACATGATCAATAATTTGGAGAAAGGTGGCCTTTTTTGTGCTGTATTTTAAAGTATTTATAGTGTCTTAAGGACTCCAAGAAGTCTGTCAATGAATAGATCAAACTCTTGTTTAAACCAGCAGTTTTCAACCTAAGGATCCAGAGAATCCATTTTCCTCATCCATTTTTTTTTTTTTTTAAGATTCCATTAATTATATTCCACAGAACATGGTTTAGGAAATATTGTCTTTGATGCATACTCATCATTATATGAGCAAGAGATAAAGTTCTTTCTTGTCTATGTCTGTCTATGTAAGGCTATTCAGCATGTAAATTTTATTCCCACTACTGGGAAGTGCTGCTGGCTCTACTGCCTCTACGTGCACTGCAAACCTGTCCAATGTTTTTCATTTCCTGCCACAGCCTTTGTTCAAGTCTCAATAGATCCTTTACCTGAATTATGTGAACTCCTCTAACTCATCTCTTTTGTTTCCATTCCTGTTTTTCTACCATCTTTTTTCCATGAAGCAACAGCAGAAGTTTACGTGTTTTTTATGATTTTTATTTTTTCTACTATAGCTGGTTTACAGTGTTCTGTCAGTTTTCTACTGTACAGCAGTGACCCAGTCACACACATATATATACATTTTTTTCTCACATTATCCTCCAGCGCGCTCCATCACAAGTGACTAGATATAGTTCCCTGTGCTATAGAGCAGGATCTCATTGCTTATCCACACCACATGCACTAGCATGCATCTATTAACCTCACACTCCCAGTCCATGGGAATCAAATCACATCTGTTATGAGCTAAATTAGCTCCCCTAAATTCATATGTTGAAGTCCTAACATTCCAGACCCAGAATGTGTCTGTATTTGGAGATAAGGCTTTTTGAGGAGTAATTAAGGTAAAATAAGGTCACGTGGGTGGGCCCTAATCCAAGACAACTGGTGACCTCACAAAAGGAGATTAGGACAGGGACAGCACAGAGAAAGGACCACGTAAAGATGCTGGATGAAGGCGGACATCTCTAAGACAAGGACAGAGGCCCTTAGGAGAAACCAACCTTCACAACACCTTGACTTGGACTTGTAGCCTCCAGAACTGAGAGGAATTAAATTTCTGTTGCTCGAGGCACCCAGTTTGTGGTGATTTGTTAAAGCAACCTTAACAAACCAATATAATATCCCTATCCTGATTAAAATACTTCAATAAATAAACACAGTCTAACCTTCTTCATGGCATAGAAGCTGCCACATTATCTGGTCCTCTCTTATCCTGCTTGTCTTAACTTTTCCTACTCTTAACTTTGTTCATTCACCTCCAGCAACACTGCCCTTATTTCCTTCATTAAACATGGTAAGATCCATCCTGCACTGGGCAATTTACTCTTGCTCTTCCTCAGCCTAGAAGGGTCTTCCCCTTGAGCTCATGTGACAGGTCTTTGTCATTCAGAACTCAGCTGAAATGTCACCTCCTTAAAGAGACCTTCCAGGTCACCTTTTCTAATGTTCTCCACACTCACATGATATTAACTTTCAATGTCCTTCCCCTGGTGGATTTTCTTCATCAGACTCATCAGTTCTGAAATGCTCTTGTGCATTTAAAAGTTAAGCTCTACAATAGCAGAGACATCTGTTTATCACTGTATCTCTGGTGATTATAATGGGTATGGCCCATTGTCAATGCAAAAAAAAATTGTTAAATGCAGTATTAAGTGTTCCTGAGAGCATTTTAAATCACAGCTCATCAGAATATAAATTGGTACTATCTTTGTGAAAAGTAATTTCCCATGTGTCTGAAAATCTTAATGATTTTCATCTGTTTAATCCAGTAATATCATCCTAAGAAAATATTTTTTAAAAAATCAAAGATGGAAGCAAAGATGCTATAGAATTATATATAATACTGATACATATTTTATATATATATATGTACACATATGCATATATATCTTACTTCTCCAACAATGAGGAATAATTAAACAATTTTTTTAGGGCCCCACTGGTGGTATATGGACATTCCCAGACTCAGGGTTAAATCAGAGCTTCAGCTGCAGGTCTACACCAGAGCCACAGCAAAGCCAGATCCCAGCCATGTCTGCAACCTATACCACAGCTCACCATAACACCAGATTCTTAACTCACTGAGCAAGGCCAGGGGTCGAACCCACATCCTCATGGATACTAGCTGGGTTTGTTACCACTGAGCCACAACAGAACTCCCTAAATAATTTTTTATATCTTTATACAAATGGCAATATTCATTCCATGTTGCTTGGTAATTATACTTCCCAAAATCTCTCCCACACTGGACATAAAAGATGAGATTATGTACCCCATATTCCCTGAGCCATAGGATAGACACTTGACCCAAGCCAGGCCAGTGGAGTCTTTGCCTCAAATTGGAATGTTTTCAGATTGAAGGAAAGGAAGCGTGAGACAGTCACAGTTGAGTCATTTTCATTGCAGGTGCCCAGGAGTAGTTTCTGCTCCTAAGCTGCCCTGGGATGGTCTGGGTCCTCCTGGATGAGACCATGCTGGGCTCTACTGTTCTGTCCTCTGGATGTCAAAATATTCCCTTACTTTTGTGGAGCATTAGGGCAGGCCACCCCAAAATATGCCAAAGCTGCACATTGATTATTTTGAACTAAGATCGTTCAAGGAGCAGCAAATGCAAGTGAGGCACTTTCATAGCCTCTGGGTCCTGAAAGCAGGAAACAAATCTCCTATGTGACACATGAGGACACCTTGCTGCCAGATATAGGGAATTTGGGGTCAAGAAGCCAATATACACAAACATTGTGTCTTCTTTACTAATTTACTATTTTAAGCCCAATCTTGTTTAGATTCTTTACTAATTAAGGACCCTAAATTTCCTTGTCTTGTCAATTCCTCATAAATTCATTGTTTCTTCAGCTAAAAAGTATAAAAGTGACCTACTTTGGACACTCGAGTCTCATTTCTGAGACCCCCCACCACCATGTGCACGTTATATTTTTTTCTCCTGTTAATTGGTCTTGTGCCAATTTAATTACTACACCAGCCAAAAGAATTCAAGAAGGGTAAGGGGGAAATTTCCTCTGCTTTGACACTTCTGTATTTGCTGGTCAACAGGCATTGCCCCTAAGAGACCTCAATCATTGCCCTTAATTTAGCCTTTCCTCCAGGAACATATGGACTGTTCAACAGCAAACAAAGGAGTTATGCCTAGCCTAGCAGCTTCATGGCTGACATGGATTCTGAAAGTACCACTCAGGTTTTCAAATATTTGAATAGCATTCCTTCTTCCTGGCCTAAGTCGTTTTGATCTTGTGTGTTTACTATATTTTTTCTTTAATTTTATATTACCTGCATTAACTCAATTCAGAGTTTGTGGATGACAAAATAAGAACATTATTTGATGTGCTCTAAGTTTTGTTTTCCAATAAATCATGTTTGAAAATGTTGGAAAATTATTAAGTTTAAGTTAAAAAATAAGCATTCAGAACTATATGATGCCCAGATTTATTTCAAATATATTGTGAGATATTTACATTTATAAAATATTGAAACACACACATACATGCAATACATGTCAAACACAACATAATTTTACAATGGTTATCTTTTGGTTCATAGGAGATATTTTGCCTTAGTGTGTGTGTATACTTTAAAAGCATAATTTAAAAATTAGGATGGATTATAGCTCTATCAAGGGGTTTCCCTGTATTAGAGAGGCACTGTTGAAAGGAAATTTACATCCTTATAATTAATGATTACTATATGTAATAGATGTTTTAAACTTCAGTTTAAATGTGAATTAATTAAATGATTTCCTTAAGATAAGAGGTTATAAACACTTGAGTGTAATGAAAGCCAAGTACTCTGAAACCCATTGTTTCTATTGAACCTCTGTGCCTAATAAATGCATGAGATTTCCTGGGTAAGCACTAGAAATGATTCTCTGGTACTAGTTTGGTTACACACATTGCTCTTTTCCATCTCGTAGTCTATGCCGTATTCATCAAATTCACAGTGTGTCATTACAGTTGACTGTGTTGATAAACTGGCTGGAGGTTAATTTACATAGTCTTAGAGGATGATAAATCATATGGTCACCCAATTCTCAGAGATTACATCTATTCTGAATTTACCCAGTGGTTTAGGAAAAAAAATAGTCCCTCAGCTATCACTAACCTTCACTGTGTTTCTGGGGTGCACCTGGGGAAAATTTCCACCTCAGAGCATGGCAACAAAATCCATATTTGATTTTAAAGGCAAAAATTGGGAGATATGATGGTATTATTATAGGTATTTTTTAGCTAGGTTTCTTTTGGATGAATGCTTTGAAAAATACCACATCTCCATAAAATTCTGGAAAATAAAAATCTCCACTTCAAAATGCTGAACTGAGTTTAATAAACCAGTTCAGAAAGTGTTATGTTTAACAGCCAAACTTTCTGGTGACCCCTAGTTAACCCTGGGCCTGGCTGCGCATTTAATACAAGGAAGAAATGCCTTTTTGGACACCTCACTTCCCCCATGGAAGGTATTGAGCTCATCTGGCAGGTGTGTGGATTAAATGCTGCACAGGAACATAACTGAAAAGTATATTATGAAAATTGATGAACTTTTCTGGGAGATAAAATACTAAAGTTATTGTAAATAAATGTATTTTCCAGTGTATTACAATGATGTTATAAAAGTTCACAGTTTGATAGGAGGCACAAATTACTTGGTGCCATGTGCCTCTGGCCAGCTGAATGTATTTGGCCTTGTAGGTGGTCTCTGACCTTGTCCCTGAAATTCTCCGCTGGTGACCTCTCTCCCCTCATCTCCAGAGGGGTCAGTGGAGGATTTCAAGCAGCCAGTAGGTGACAGGAGCTGGGGTCCCTGATCACCTGGTTGGCCACCTGACAAGTAATTCATTGACATGGATGAGAAACAAATATGCTTGCAATAATAAATACACACACATATATATAAATATAAGGATATTTCTATATGGAAAATAAATAAAAATACCCATAATAGCTATAATAAAATAAGGACCTCTACAAATGCTATAGAAAAAAGAAATGTTCTATTGGACTTGAAAGAAAAGAAAACCCATCTAGAGTGATGGTAACTCAGGAGAGGTTTCTTTTCTAGGAAGCCTTCTCTGACAACCTGTTCTGGATTTGAGCCTCTCACTTGACCCTGTGTAAAGCCTTTTGGGCTTATTTGTCTGACTCCCACCTGTACAGTCAGCTCCCCATGGCAGGGCTATATCTTATTTCTCTCTGATTGCCTAGTACTCGCTTGGTGCCAGGAATTCAGCAGTCTCTCAGCAAATGTCTCTTTAAGGAGTGACACATGAAAATGAAAAACACTTCATGGTTAGCGAGAGCAATAGAAATGAAAATACACAATACAATTTTGATGGGTGGCGTCTGTAAGGAGGAGGATGCTTCAAGCAGAGCCAACAGCATGTGCAAAGGGCATGAAGACAGGTAAGCAATATTATAGATATAAGACAGGCTATAAGATATAATAGGAAAGAAATTTATACTCTTTTGTGATTATTAGCAAGTGAGTCCAAGGCTTTGTCTGCTGGTAATTTGACTCCATCTTCATCTGTCAGTAAGTGTATTTACATATAGATGAAAAGTACAGAGAACACAGATAACATTCTAGAATATAAAATCCTGTAAAATGAGTTTCAAAATGACAGTGACATCTGTGTGTAGACAACAATGTTGATGAACATTTCAATAACATTAACTCCCTACACTGATAACTAAGAAAAATGCCAAAGTATCATAATGGCATTGTAGTAATTAAAATAATTTACCAATAAGATTAAGCATTTTGTTAAATTAAATAGTTCACTTTTTACAAATAAATCATAATCACTTATTTATTCAAAGTATATTTATTTATTAATTGTTCATTATGAGTCACTGTTCTGAGTGCTAGTTATACACTGGGAATAGAATAAATTTGGTTCCTGCTCTATTTGGAGATTGTAATGTCATGGAGTAGATAGGTGAGTAAATAAACAAGTGGTGTAAAATGGTAGATCTTAGTGAGAACTATGGAAAAAAAGCAACAGAGTACAGAGATATCAAATAACATGGAGACCTTCTTGGATAGAATCAGTAGAAAGGCTTTTCTATCAAGGCAATGTAAAAGCTAAGACAGACGAGGCAAAAGGCCAGGGAGGGAGAAATGAGAGGTGTGCTCTAAGTCCAGCGTCTCACAGAGGTTTCTCAGCTGTTGATCAGAGTATCTTCCCTTTCTTCCTTGCTTCCCCAAATACTTGGTGGGTGGCTCTATTAGGTAAATCAAGGTGCTTAGTGTTTAAAGAGATAGAAAGAGGACCAGATACAGTTCTTATCTTCAGGAAGATTAGAGTCAATGCAGGAATTGTAAATTTGAAGTTATGGCCTATGGTAGTAAGCTGCAGCCAGCTCTTACTGTCTTGTCAGAGCTGCTGGTAAAATACTCAGGAGTTTTGCAAGCTGGTTTTTACACAGTTAGAAGCTTAAAACTGGCCATGGCAAAAGTATTGACACTACAGTAATTGGCAATCACTACATGTTAGGATGTTTTTTCTTTCAGAGGGTTGGTGTTTAAATATTTACCAGTATGCCAATGGTTATGAGCAAAACTGACTTGTCATTAGTTTCTACTGTATTGTACTATCAGCTGTTTAAATGGGGTGGAACTTTAAAAGGGCAAAGAAAGGTAATGCATTACATCTCAATTTTGGTAATGCAAAGTGCTTTCAGTAGCACTTAGGTTTCAATAAGGACGTACAGTATAGCACAGGGAACTATATGCAATATCTTATAATGACCTATAATAGAAGAGCATGTAAAAAAAATCACATAAACTGAATCACATTGCTGTACACTTGAAACTAACACGACATTGTAAAACAACTGTATTTCAATAAAAATTTTTTGAAATGTTTGGGGTTAGTAGGTGCGAACTATTACATTTGGAATGGATAAAAAACAAGGTCCTATTGTACAGCACAGGGAACTATATCCAATCTCCTGGGATAGAACATGATGGAAAATAATATCAAAATATATATGTATGATTGAGTCACTTTGCTGTACAGCAGAAATTGGCAAAATATTGTAAATCAACTATATTTTAATTAAAAAACCAGAACAAACCTAAGTTTTCAAAAAATAGCTTTTAAGGTTGGAAACCTGAGACTGTAAACTCGATAAGATCACGGACTATATGACTCGTATTCTCCACTCACCTTCAGCATCCACCATATCTGGGACCATGATTCACCTGCGTCTGCTCTCCCCTGAACGCTCCCCCCAGCACACTCGCCATCTGGCCCATACAGCTGTTTTTATTACAGGTTTTGTAAACTATCTTCATCATAGGGAAAAATTTCTTCCTTTGCCTCACATCCTTCAGTAGCTCCATTTCTTCATTTGTCATTCTCGTAAGAGTTCTTTGCTCTCTGCCCCAAAGTCCTTATTTCATATCATTGTTTGAATCGGCTACAGTCAGCTTTCGTCTCCACCACTTCACTGAACTGTTCCTGAGACAGGCAGGAGGACAGAGGGTGATGCTCAGCCCACTTCCTCAGTCTCACAGGGGAATTTGGCACCGACAGTGACTCATCCTTCCAGTACTTGCTTGCATGGGAGGCACGTCCTCCTCATTCTCACCCTGCCTCACCAGCCACTACTGAGTTTCCTCGCCTGTATATTCATCCAGATCCCAAATCGTAAATTCAGACATTCCCCAGGCATCAGTCATGGAAAGATCATTCTTCTTTATTTCCTTTCCATGGTACCTGTAGGTTGATGACTAAAGCACGCATCTTCAGCCTGACCCTCCTCTGAGTTCCCTGCACTTAGCATGACAGGAAAATCCCATCCAAGTGTCTGGCCTCTGCCTCGCCCTCCATCATCACCTCCTCTGCCTTCCTCCTGACTCTTCACACTCAATCACAGGACTTCTAACTTTTTCTTGAAGAAACAAATACGAGTCTTTCCTCAGGACTTTTTTTCTGAGATTTGCTCCACCTGGAATACTCTAGCCATTTCTTCCATGACTTACTGTCCCATTTCATTGAAGATTCTCCTCTAGAGTCACCACCCTGATCAACTCATCTAAAATGGCAGCACCATTACTTTTCTTCATAGTGCTTATTATAATATTATACATCTCACTATTTAATATAGTATGTTTCAACATATTTTCTAAGATATTAATCAACACATTATCTAATACCTTGCATACTGTATAAGGGAGAGTGGAAAACATATAGCATAACATAATTCACTATGACCTGATAGTTATTCTAGGATGTAGGTATTCTAGATATCACTAGAATGTAAGCTCCCTGAGAATGAAACTTTTCTTCCAACACCTACAAACAACAGTGTCTGTTATAAAACAAGTATTTAATTTTTAATGACTGAAAAAAATTACCTAAAAGTCCATGATCTTCTTCAACTCTTCTTATGTTGCAATTTTTTCACCTTTCCTTACCCTTCCCCACTCCCTTTTTTTTCTGTCGAAGACATAGTGTTTACCTCAAGATCATACAGCAGTAATTTATGGAGACCAGAACTTAAATCCAGATCTTTTCATTGTATTTTACTTAAAATCCATTTTCACCATTATAGTGCCATTATAATAATTTTAGAAGATAGCTATTCATTTATGATATGGTTCTCCACTGGCAGTTCCTGGTCACAGGGTTTATTTATCAGGAAGATCTACTGAATATCTACTGTGAATTAACCACTATACTGGTGCTTGAGATCCAAAGACAAATAAATATTGTTCTTGCATTCATGGCACTCTCTGCCTTACATAAGCACATATGCACAAAAATATTGCAATAATTTCTGGGAATATGCTTCACAATCACACAGCAAAACCCTTATATTTCAACTTTAAAATTCTGTAGGATTTATCACACACACACGCACGTACGCAATCACAATATGCACATACATATATCATAACAACCTTAATTGTATGGATTGCTGATATTAATTTTTCTTCTCTTGAAGTAAAAATCAGGGCCAGATATAACTACAGAAATACCTGGCCTCAGCAGAAAACAATTATGTTATTTGTCAAAACATGAGCATCAAAATAAGAGGGTAGAAACAGCAGCTTCGCAGTTCTTGCCTTCAAAAGAAAGTCTATGAAAATGAAAAGGCAAAGGCCTTTTTAACTATTCATTTTTTCCAAATTGGAAAAAGATTTTATATTTGTTCTTCACTCTGAGTATCAGCTCTTGCTTCCACTGACTTGCATTATCTTTCCATATACACATTTTTTTCTAGGATCATATTTGCTCCTCAAGTGACCTCAAAGGTAATTTATTTTGCAAGAAGTTCATGTTTGAGCTATGTAGCATGAGAAATAGCTTTCATATTATTTAGCTGACTAAGATGGAAGTTTGAAAAGGAAATTCTATTTGACAGTCTTTGTCAGAGAGTGTGTAATGGGTTGGAGTACTAAAAGCAAAACTGTCTGCATAAGTAATACCACTGTCATTCTCAACTTTTTAAAGGGCGCCGAATTCTTTCATCCTGTGATGATGCTAATTATACCTTGGTGAGCATGGTTTTGGCAAAGTCTTTCGTTAAATATACAAAATGTGTGTCAGGTATTGATTAATCTCCAGCATTCAGGAATGGTCCTTATAAGAATTTATCTCAAAAGAAGTAGGGACTTGAAATCGTCTTCATCCAGAAAGCACCAAGAACTTTACTTATAAATTTAATATTTAGCTTTTGCAGTCTGTTACAGATTTTTCTTTTGTTAACATTCTGAATACAAGAACTACACTGAGGACTGAGGGTTTAAAACACCCTCTTCTTTTAAAAATGCATGAGTAATACCAAAATAATAATGATAATGACAGGAATATATTTATACCATGAACAGGGTACTCTTTTGCAATGTAAATTGTTTGAGGCTTTAAGAAATCCTTTGATCAAAAATGTATGAGATAATACAAAATTTAACATAAGTGCCCAATCTTTCTTAATATAATGAAAATTTAAATAATGAATCACAATTATTAGTTTCCTGTGGGATTTCGTGGAGTTCACTTTAAATATAAAAACTGCAATCACATTCACTGGTGAAGGTTGGGAGTTGCAGGTATATCCCAAGGTTGTCCTGTAGAGTAGTGGCCGTGGCCACAAGTTAGCACCCATAGGCTTCTGCCCTGATTCCTGCTTGCTGCAGTGGTATCTCATGTCCACATGGATGGCAGAGCAAGTGCACCATCAAAGCCTGTGTTTGCAGGAAAGAGAGAACCCCAGTCTCTAATTACAGAAGAAAATGAATACATCAAGGCATCGCAGTGCAAACTCTCAAAGCCCTGGAGAGGTTTTACTCAAAGATCATCACTTTTATCTATTTTTTTTTTATTTTTTTGCAGTACAAGTTGAACACAAAAACTGGACCATCACCAGAACAAACTGCCTCCCCCTCTACCCCTTGAAATTCACAAGGGGGAAAATTCCCCAAATTCTTAGACAATGTAATTTTCTGAGACTAATAAATCAGGATGTTTATGTACCATCTATGGATGTTTTAAGTCTTGATAGATAATTTAAACTCAGAGCATAACATTTTTACTATAATATAGAAAAATACCTAAAATGTTGTGATTTACAATAAAAAATAAATACTTTGGTTTTCCTCCATGGCGTCTGACACATTCCTTATAATTCACCAGGTGACGAGAGCCACAGGGGCCATTTTTTGGGTAGAGTATATTAATCTTTGCTGCCAGTGCATGAAGTAATTCCAGAGTAATAAAAGTAAAATGGGTGTCTCTTGTTTTCTACCACATCCTTGTTTATATTAATGAGGTGACTTTCAGAAAGCTCCTTGATAACCACAGGATGGGGACGGGTTGCTAGGGGAACCAATATCGTGACTAAGAGTGTAACTTTCAGCCTCTCCTTCTGACCTCTGAAGAGCTGAGAGGAGTTTGAGGTTGAATCAGTTACCAGTGGTCAAAAATTTAATCAATCATGTCAAGAAAAATCCTAAACAGCAGAGTCTGGAAAGCATCCAGGTTGGTGAACACATGGAGATGCTGGGAAGGTGATACCCAGAGAAGGCATAGATGCCTCTTGCCCCTTTCTGCGTATTTGCCCCACGAATGTTTCTGTTTGACTGTTTCTGAGGTATGTATAAAAACTGGTCCTGTAGTTCTGAGTTCTGTGAACTGCTCTAGCAAATTAATGGAACGTAGGTTGCAGGCAGTGGGAGTCTTTGTTTTATAACCCGTGGGTCTTAACAACCTGGATTTGTGATTGGCATCCAAAGTGGAACATGACGTAGCCCCTGGTAGCTAGTGTCAGAACTGATATCAATTGAGGGAGCATAAGGATAATAACAAAGAAAGCTCATGAAACTTTGGGATTATGATGTAAAGCAAAAAAAAAAAAAAAAAGGGAGATTTCTTATAAGCAAACTAAAATTTTGAAGTGAGCAATTCAGCTTATGGTGGATTATAGGGAATATTTTTTTTCTTTTCTTTTTTTTTAATCTTTTGTCTTTTGCCTTTTTAGGGCTGCACCCACGGGATATGGAGGTTCCCAGGCTAGGGGTCAAATCAGACCTGTAGCTGCCGGCCTATATCACAGTCACAGCAACGCCAGATCCGAAGCATGTCTACAACCTACACTGCAGCTCATGGCAATGTCGGATCCTTAACCCACTGAGCAAGGCCAGGGATTGAACCTTTGTCCTCATGGATACTAGTCAGGTTCATTAACTACTGAGCCATGATGAGAACTCCCATAGGAAATATTTTAATAAAAAATATTTTATTTCTCCTGATGTGAGAATGGCTTTCTGGCAATAAAACTCAGCAATTCAGGGCTCAGATTTCACTCTGGAGTAGAGAACCCTAGTGGTTTCCCTCTAATACAGGAGCCCTGGGTGGATTCAAAGTCCTGGCTCCCATTCCATGAGGTTGGGATTTGGGTACAAGGCACAAATTTCATAAAACTCAATTCAAATTGGTAAATAACAAATTATGGTTATTTTGTCTTTAGATTTTACTTAGTCTTTTATGTCATTTGTACATATAAAATCAACTGTATTGTTTCTATTCAATTTATCCCTCCATAGTGTGAGTAGAATTCAGTGGGATCATATCAAATTATAATTAACAGTACAAAAACTTCCCATAAAAACAGAAAATAAAGTGATTAGCAGGGATAGAATACAGCAATTAAAAGCTTTGTTAGAAACTCAGAAAGATTAATATAATTTAACAATTGCCCATATCATTTAAATATCTCAGGCTTGCAGACTTTCACCCAAGGTGGGCGCTGTCAAATTTTACAGACAGTCAGAAAAGCTTCACATTCCCAAAGACTCTCTTAACTGGAAAATTTGTGGGGTATTTCAGCAGTAGATTCCAGTTTGTTGTGAAATGTCATGTAAACTGATCTTCTGAATCCCAGACTTTCCTGATATACCCAAGCATGTGATTTGAACAGCTGATTCCACTTGCCGTTAGTCAACAGAAATGATTAACAGACATAAAATGGTAAATGCCATCCCAGACAAAGGATGACTCATGAGTGAAAGTGATTTAAAGTTCACAAGGCTGGCTCACTAAAGCCGACCCTTGGACAGTAAGTATGGAGATCAATTTACGTGCACTTTATTTCTGGATATATTTCATTTAGAGACTGATAGACACATAATTATATTGAAATACTTATTTTCTTAAAATTAATCTATTTTTCACTTTACCCCAGGAGTGGGAAAATTAAACCCATGGGCCAAATCTGGTGTCCCTCTCATTTTTTTAATAAAATTTTATCGGCTTGCAATTACTTTTTTTGGCTACTTTTTTTTGAAACAACAAAATCGAATAGTTATTGCAGAAACTTTATGGTCTGAAAAGCCTAAAACATTTACTATTTTGCCCTATATAAGAAAAGTGTGTTGATGCCAGTTTTTGTCTCTATTATTTGATATGTAATCAGATTTAGCATTTAGTATGATGAGTTCCCTTACTATTTATTACTGGCCTATGCTTTTTTAACCACACTACAGTCCTATGGTATATTGTCATTTCCATTAAATATATGAGAAAGAAGAGGCATTGGAAGTTTAAAGGTCTCACCCATGAAAACCGCGATCCTTGAAGCTGATTCAAAACTCATGCTAGCCTCTTTAACCCATCTCTTCTTCAATAAGTCCATGGTCTTCCTCTTCCAGGCAATTTGCATGACTAGAATCTATGAGACTTAGCTCCTGGATGGGAAGTTAAATGTACAGTAGAGCAGAGGGGGAAAATAGTTTTAAAATTTTCCTCGAAGTGTAAAGAATGACCTCCAAGTACTTAGCTTAGTCCTGACAATATTTTTAAAGCTTTCAAACCAGCCTGCATCTGGAAGTCACAATTTAGTAATTAATTAGTCAGCATCTTTTGGCAAAGCCTTCTTACCAAAGGGTAACATCTCTGACGTTCTGTCTCTTCATCTTCAAAGAAGGAATGGGAGCTAGAGGGCTGCAGGGTTTCAGTTGAAGTCCAGCATGCATGCTCCATCCTGTGCCTTTAGCCAGGCCTTCTGGTGGGGTCCACTGTGTCCAGATTGTGTGAAGCCTTGACCACCCCTAGTGAGTGAGATATACCCCCAGACCCAAAACCCAGCTTATATTTCTGGTGGTGACACATTTCATTTGACTGTATTCTCTGTCTGACTCCCTGTCTACATGTTCCAGAAAAGGAACATTTTTACCAAATCCATTCATTTATTGAGCCACCTGGCAAGGTTG
Organism: Phacochoerus africanus; assembly: GCF_016906955.1. NCBI lineage: Eukaryota > Metazoa > Chordata > Mammalia > Artiodactyla > Suidae > Phacochoerus > Phacochoerus africanus. The sequence continues at coordinate 91,231,045 of NC_062545.1, read as the reverse complement.
CACCCCTGTGGGCTGTTTATTGCTTTTTCTTGAAACAGGTATCCCTCACCTGTTCTGCAAGTAATTTCATACATTCCTTGGAACTTGTCAATAAATGATCTCAATATGATCTTACTCTTCCCGTTAAGGACTACTACTTGAACCCAGGCTTTTCTTTTTATCTCCATTGCAAATTGGTGAAGCGGGTATCTTTGTTTTATTATTTTTCTCCTCCAGATTTACCCATGAAGAATTTTAGATAGTTACAACAAGAATACCCACATCTACAACAATATACTTAAATATTTACAGGCTGTTCTGAGGACAACAACTTGATTCTATTACAGCAACTTCTGGAAGTTGGATATTTCCACACAGAAGGATACATGCCTTGTATGGAAGGGGAAAGACTCATCAGTAGTGTTTCACAAAACCAGAGAATATCAAAGGAAAAGTCATCTTGGAAGATATCTAGTCCAACCCCCTAGTTCCATGAATGAGTAAATGGAGACCTTCATCCTCATGTAGGATGTGAAAAGGGAAGCTCCTTTACTCAGCTTTGCTCTCATGGGACCCAGTAATACATGCCCCTTGGAAGGGAGTGGGTGATCCCATAGATCTACCCATTATTCCATGATCTCCCCTTCAGGATTTTGACATTATGCAAATTAAGAAAATATCTCTGGGGAGTTCCCATTGTGGCACAGAGGAAACAAATCTGAGAGTATTCATAAGGCCTTGCCTTGCTCAGTGGGTTAAGGATCCATGGCGTTGTCATGAGCTGTGGTCACAGATGCGGCTTGGATCTGGTGTTGCTGTGGCTGTGGTTAGGTTAGCAATTACAGCTCCAATTCTGCCCCTAACCTGGGAATTTCCATATGCCCCAGGTGTGGCCCTAAAAAGCAAATATATATATATGTGTGTGTGTGTGTATGTGTGTGTATTGTCAATAATAAAATTACTTTGATAAATTAAAACCTTAAAGTGACTTCCTAGTGATTTTTTACTTCCCAGTGATTTTTCAGTTCCTAGTCAAAAGCCTGGTAAAAACAAGGTCTATTGATGGAAATTCTTGTTTTCTTCATCTTTTTATTCTCCTTCGCCCCTCCCTTCACCCCTAACCCTTGCTGTCCCTCCCTGTTCCTGGCCCCCTTTGAGTCTCCACCCAAGAGGGAAATGTTTCTGGAAGCATGAAAATAAGGAAACTGAGATCAAGGGATTTCTGGAATCATTGAGTTTCCATCCTTGAGGATTCTTTGAAACTGAGGTAAAACTTCAAATACTAGATGATAAACTGAAAATTACACTGACAGAACTGAAGGGCATGTTTGCACTAAATGAAAAGCACACATCTCTCAAGCATGTAGCTCATTTGGCTTCATTCCTCAGACCAAGCTCATATTGTTTTGGGGCCTAAATGTGCATCAGCTTCCAGCCAGCCTGTGCCAGCCCACGTCTACGTTCTTCCCAGGAGTTCAGGCACCGGGACATTTTCACGCTCACGTCCATCATTTACGTGTTCTCCTGGTATTGCTCCTGGTAGTGGAAAATATCAGCATATTATTCGGGTTACTTGGAAAGCAAATTCTCCTTAATAAGTAGTCTATTACATGTACTATGTGAGACCAGGGGACTCGCGGACTTTTTTCCCCTGTTCTCCCTGAGTCATCTTGTCTGGCATTTCACAAAACATTCCAGAAGGCAAGACCAGGAGGAACCGCAACAGTAGCAGAAGCAATTCCTGGGAAGGAAACGCCTTTGCTTGAGGGAGAGGGAGAAAAAGATTGAGAAAAAAAAAAGGAAGGGGGCAGAGGAAGGGGAAGTCACACTGTCAGCAACTCAAAAATAAAGAAAATAGGTTAATCGTTACTGTAGTCACCACTTTGTAGGCTTGTTCCAACAACTCATAAGTGAGACACAGGGAGAAGGATACCAATTCAAGAAAAAATTTAGAAACAAAATCTTAGCCTTGATCTTGATCTTGGTCTGTTTTCAACCTCAGTATACTGGGTACTGGGGTTCTATTTAAGGACAGGCCAAGAAGATCTAGGACACGTCAGATTGGTTCTGTGTGTGTGTGTGTATGAGAGAGAGAGCTTCCAAGTTTAAGCTTTAGTCTTTGTAACTGGGGATAATATTCTGACCTCAGTCTAAGAATTTTGCTGCTGTTGTTAAGGGCATTTTTACAAATCCCACTTTCCTTTTCAAATCTAAAAAGGATGCTAGCCTCAAAATTTCTGTTAATCTAGGAGATATTAACCTAGTTTTTAAAGAAAAATCGAGTGACTTTTCTTTCACCTACCAAGCAAAGCTACCATTACTTAAATAGCAGAATGTCTAACTAAAATGCCTGTCATAACAGAAACAAAGGCACAGAGTTTGTAAATATATCTAAGGTAATTATTGAGTTATTGCACTGATGGTGGGTATTGGTAGCCCAGACGGGGAAGGTAAAAGGTGGTGTGAGGAACAGGGAGCAGAGGCACATTCTCCAGCTTTTCCATGCTCCCCAAAGATGTCCAAGAATTGCATATATGGGCCAAAATATTTTTAAGATTATTTTTTTGACATTTTTCTGAACTTTTATTTCTACATTTTGAGAGTCACAAAGATAGCGGTTAGAATTTCACCTACTTTATACTACATACCCTTTGTATAAAAATAATATCACCTTGTAGCAAGGCAGACAAAAGTCTGGAACTTGCTCCAGTCAAAGTGCTTAAATGACAGCGTTGCCCGCAACATTTTAGATTAAGGTCAGTGAAGGGCAGGTAACTTCATGCACTGGCTTTACTGACTCCCACAGTGGAACATTCTGGGATTGCAGCTGTCCCGAAGCAGCCCCAGTAAAATAATTGTGTTCTTCTCTGAAAAGCTCCCAGACATTTGGAGCCCAAGGGCAAAAGGACCTGGTAACTGAAAGCTCTCAAGTAGGTGAGGAGCCAGAACCAAGGACATGCTCCCAGCCTTAATGGGAGTTTATTCAAATGTTTATATTGCAGTGTGTGAGGTTAAAGAAGTTAATAAAGTTTCAAGAGGAGGGTGTGTGCTGTGCTATGCTCTGGCTTTCTACTAAAAGAGAGTAGAGAGCTGTTGAGTCTTTAAGCCTAACACTCAACCATCCTAGAACTGAGAGACAGAAATGTTTGATCTGCAAATGACCTCTGGGCTGAGTTAAATCCCACCCCCCCCACCAGCCCTTAACGGGGGAGGGGGAAGGGGAGGGAGAATGTTGCAGCCAGGGTGGGTTCATTGCGGTGGGGGGATAGGGGCAGGAACCTGCTTCCATCCTTCTGAGCAAAGCTCTGCTTTCTTCTGTGGCAGAAGAGAGTTAGGAGTTTTTAATGGAAAAGTTGTAACTAATTTTCAGCAAGAGGCTGGAAAAGCTTCGCTGGGACCCTACTGGGAGTTGATAAAATGCTCAACTTTGACAGAGTTCATCGTTATTTATAACGAAAGTAGCGTCAGATAACAGGTCCTCAAAACTCAGTGGCTCAAGATAATAAGAATTTAGCTAGCAATTGAGCTGGATTAAGCAGGGGCACCTTGGGTGCATCAGCTCTGCTCCCATCAGCAGGCTGGCCCGTGTATAGCTCACAGGGATGGTAGAGGCACACGATAACAAATGGTAACAAATAAGTGATAACAAATACACACTTGTTAGTCTTCTTCTGGTTTGCTAACATCCTATTAGCCAAAGGCAGTCACATGGCCAGCCATGGCAAAGGGCACAAGTAAAAAGTGGGTAACAAGTTTGAGATATCAGCGTAGCTTCCATCCTATGCAGACACCAAGCAGCTCGTGGGCCCTCAGCTTTCCCAGAGTGATAAAATGCTGGTGTAAGAGAGATAGCACTAAGAGGTGAAGGGTCTGGAAAGAAAAATGCTTTTAGTAGAATTAGCAGAGCTTTTGGCCAAGCAGGAGCAAACCATGAAGATAAGTGTGAAATCAGCTGGTATTGTGATTGGCCGGGCACCAGCACCTGGGCTTGCTGTGGGGAATAAAGGAAACACATATTTTTTTCTTTGAGGCTACTGTATATCTCCAGCCATGCTAGGAAAATTCATATTTATTATTCACTTAACCTTTGAACACTTCTAATGTTTCAGTGTAATTATTATTTCCATTTTATAAAGGAAGAAAAGGAGTAAGGGCGAATTTCTTCAAATCTCAGCACGAGCAAGTGGTGGAATTGCCTTTTTCTGATGTCAAGGCTCATACACACTGCCCTGCAACTGGTACCCTCAGGTCCTGCCTTATTCTTTAGCTATCTCTTTCCTTTATTTCCAACATTTGGCAGAAACTCTTGTACCTATTGCTCCATTTGCTTATTGTTCATTCATCAGAGAATAGTAGAGCTAGGAGGTTTAAGAGGGGCGGAGATGGCCTGGTTCAAATCATAATTCTTCTATTTTTCCTAATCTGTGTGATGTTCATAAGCTACTATCTTTGTGCTTCATTTTCCTCATTAGGAAAGTAGTGATTATGACAATAAGAGCATGCATCCTGTAAAGTAGTTGCGAGGATAAAATGCATTTATATTCAAAGAACGTGAAGAAGAGTGCTCAGCATTCAATACATAAGGAGAAAATCTGAACTGCTATTGTTACTGTTCTTCAACCAAGTGGATTCTGGCTTCTGTCCTTGTCATTCCATGGACATGTTTGCATCAAATGATATCCAGTTTCTTAGGATCTTCAGATACGGCTATGAACTTGTGTTCATCCTGCCCAGTTTCGGTGCAACTCTTTGCCCAGTTCCCCATGTTCACTTTACGAAGTTCTCCTCTTAGCCTCACAGCACTTCTTTTTCCTGTGCATGCTCTTGAGATACTCGCGGTTGCACCCTTGTGAGTTGTAGACCAATGTATCCACCTGCTTGTGAATGTCTCTCCGGATACCTCAGTCTATGCATGTCCAACACGGAGCTTACTGTGCTCACTTCCTGGATCCTACTTCTTCTTCCCACCTGCCCTCCTTGATGAGTAGCCGACTGGGTCCCCAGGCCCCAAAGTTGAGATCATTCCAGATTGCATCCTTTCATCTAATCTCACACTAACTTCTTTGTAGTTTCCCTCACAACCAGTTCTCAGTGAACACCCTTCCTTCGATTCCAGATGTCACTTATTTGGTTAAAACCCTAATCACTTCTCACTTGAATTTCTGCAACATCTTCCTCATGGGCCTCCTCCCCTACACTTTCATCTACTCTAAACCTATTCTCTACACTGAAGGGAAAGGTAACTTACAAAAATCGTCATAGATAAACATCTCTCTTTCTATAAAATCCTCAGTATAAAACTTGAACTCTTTTATAAGCCATGATATACCATGATATACCTGCCTGCTTCTCTAGCCTCCTGTCCACAACTCCATACCATTCTCTCGGAAGGAAAGGATTAATGAAGACTTGGTTAAGCTTGGAAATGCAGAGTAAAGAAGCATGTTAAGGTCTTTAATGTGTCTTTACTGGGGCATGCAAAAACCTAAATGATTTGACTTATTCTCATTCATTTTATCAACAAATATTTTTTTGTGTGACACTCCTGATAAGGTCTGGAGAACTAAGGATGCAACGGGCAGACACATTACTGCTCACACTAGGGAAGAATGGCAATAAGTGAAAGTGTAAGCTTATGACATGAAGGCTAGTGATGCATGGGTTAGAGGAAAAGATAATGAGATAAAGGAGATCTGGAGCCCAGTCAGAGGTAATTGGGAGTGGCTACTATACACAGAATGGCTGGGACAGCTTTACTGAAAAATTATCCTTCAGCAGAGAACTGAAGAAAGCAAGAGAGAGCAAGCCATGCAGACATGTAAAGAAAGTGTTCCCAGTGGAGGGAAGAGCAGGTGCAAAGGCCCTGAAGCAGAATCAGGCTAAGGGAGTTCCTGTTGTGGCACAGCAGAAAAGAATCCGACTAGTATCCATGAGGATGCAGGTTCAGTCCTTGGCCTCTCTCAGTGGTTTAAGGATCTGACATTGGCATAAGCTGTGGTGTAGGTCGCAGACATGGCTCAGATACTGTGTAGCTGTGGCCATGGTGTATGACAGCACCTGTAGCTCCTATTTGACCCCTAGCCTGGGAACTTCCATATGCTGTGGGTACAGCCCTCAAAAGCAAAAATATATATATATATTGGGCTAAGGATGTTTGAGGGAGAGCAATTAGGCTCTTGCAGCTCAAGAAGAAGAGTGAGGGGAGAACAGTAGGAGGTGAAGCCACAGTAGTGTCTAGAGCCTGACCATGCAACCTTAAAAATCATTCCAAGGGTTTTGGCTCCTATTAGGCGGAAACTGGGACTCTCTTATAGGAATTTTAGGAGTGCAATGATCATTCTGGACATCTCCCTTCATGTTCCTTTTTTTCCTTTACACACTAATTATTTAAGGTTCTCCATTCTTTCCCTCTGATTCCCTTTGTGGCTGCTCCCTCTGCCTGGGATATCCCCCTCTCCCCAAGCCCTGGCCTCCTTAGAATATCAGTCTCCTAGTAGAGTCTCAGGAGGCTGAAGTTGGTGCCCTTCCTAAGCTCCCCCATGATATTTTGTCAACCAAGATGCTTCTGGATGCAAGCAACAGGTAACCGGACTATTGGCTTAAATCACAAGAATGTTAAATACCTGTCAGTGGGATGTTTAGAGATACACACGTCGTCATTAGATCAGAAACTTAATATATTCACAAAGACCCAGAGTCTTCTCTCCTCCTGTTTCACCACTATCATGCATTGACTTTTATTGACTTTTATCCCCCATCTTGTCTCTGCTGGGTGTGCGGCTGTCCTCCCAAGCCTGTGACTCCAAAGCAGGGAAAAAGGAAAGGGATTACAAGAACTTCTTTTAAGCAGGCTCCTTGCCTTTTGGCAGGGAAAGCCATCTTTCCCAGAAGCCATCTAGAAGATTCTTTATGTCTAATTAGTCAGGACTGGATCATATTTACTACAGGTACTGGCTTTCCTGTGTCTCCCAACCTGTGTTATGGTATCAAACACAGCACTGACTATGACAGATAGTTGGTGTTCAACAAATATTTGTTTAGTAAAATAAATATTTCATATCATTTATTCTCTTTGTAAAATAGAACATGAGGTTGAGGGTGGAGATTTTATGAACATGACCTACGTTTTGTAAAACTGCTGACCAGAAATGAACACTTGCCAGCTCACCTGTGGCCTCACCTCTGTCAGAGAGCAGCAAAACAACAAAATGGATGAAAGTCCAACCTGGACTTAAGAGTTTCCAAATAAAAATTCACAAATCCTCAGAGGGTTGAAACTAAGTTCGCATTATCTAAAACCATGGAATCCAACATAGCTTCTCCACCCTGGTTTGGGTTCATTGATGACGATCCTTGAAAATTCTTTCTCAGTTCTGCTGAACTATCTCTAACCTCACTGGTCCATGACCAGACCACGGACTATGAAATACAGGACAAACACAAACACGAATTAACCCCGAGGAAGAGAGCCCAGAGAGCCAGGCATCAATGGTGCAGGGGAATTTCTCAGTTGGCATAGGAATGAAGGATGTTCAGTCATCCAACAAAAAAAGTGCCTTGCATCAGTGACTGGTCAATGGAAGCACATTTTTGCAGGTAACCATTGTGTTCAGAAATGCACAGCACCATAGAGGCTCCCTTTCACCCATGAGCAGGCCTGGAGATGTCCTGTGGAAAGTCCTGGCGCCTTACAGCACTGCCCACTCCCAGCTCAGGTCCACTTGTTGTGTTCTCCAGGCTCTAGCCCTCAGACTCCCTTAATTCCCTAGTCTGGAGCCTCTGGTCAGAGCAGAGGCTAAGCTCTATGAACTGTAGACCAGGTATAACACTCATTTGTCATTTTAGAACTTTAGAAGTAGTCTCTTTACCTTATATATCTGCACATATACATATCCATCCATCCATATATATTACATACGCATTACATATATTATATGTATACAATATATAGATTTGTTGAGATTATTTGTATTAGATAAGAAAACATGTTTGCATCTCATATCTGTCCAGCTTGATTCTCTGTGGTTTGTGACACAAACCACAGGTAACCTGACTATTGGCTTAAATAGTCAGGTGACTAAATATAGTACACCAAGCACACATACCTGCCTTCTGGTGTTAAAAAGTGGTATCTGGGAGTTCCCGTCGTGGCGCAGTGGTTAATGAATCTGACTAGGAACCATGAGGTTGCGGGTTCAGTCCCTGCCCTTGCTCAGTGGGTTAACGATCCGGCGTTGCTGTGAGCTGTGGTGTAGGTTGCAGACGCGGCTCGGATCCCGCGTTGCTGTGGCTCTGGTGTAGGCCCGGTGGCTACAGCTCCGATTCAACCCCTAGCCTGGAAACCTCCATATGCCGTGGGAGCGGCCCAAGAAATAGCAACAACAACAACAAAAAAGACAAAAGACAAAAAAAAAGTGGTGTCTGAATCCAATAAGATCTAAACCATAATTACGCAAATATCTACAGCCCAGGGTGGGCTGACATGGACACAGGTCTCTTTACAGAATTCTGCCCTCACAGATTTTTTTTTTTCCTATTCAAATAGCACATACATTATAATTAAAAGTTAATGTACTCCATCTTTTGAAATATAACTTGCAATAGGTCAAAATATTTTATAAGATCTGTTCTGTTTTATACATTAAATTGTCAATTCTTCAATCATCAAGTAGCCCCTGCATTGGGCTAATTCATACCATTAAAAAAAAAAAAAACCTAAAAATTATTTTTAAATTAAAAAAATTTTTTGAATTGTTTTTTTGTCAGGCCCACTGAGCTTATATATATACTTGATTTAGAAATAATTTTCATCATGGAGATCTTATTGAAACAAAAATCGTTTATCATCTTTAAAAGATTTCTCTTGAGATTTTGACTAAAGATTAATTTAATAGAATACATGTAATATATTGTCAAAAAAGGAAAAGTAAGCCTTGTTTATCAGCTATTTGTCTTTCTTTGGCTTATTGAACACATCACTACTAACAAAGTTTTCATTGTCAGAAGGTTCTAGGAAGTATTATGGCATTCATTTAAAAATGATTCACAATTCAATTTCTTCGTTTGACTACATTTTATGCTATTAAAACCTGTTTTAAGAACTATTAGAGAGGAGTTCCCATCGTGGCGCAGTGGTTAACAAATCTGACCAGGAACCATGAGGTTGCAGGTTCGATCCCTGGTCTTGCTTAGTGGGTTAAGGACCCGGCACTGCCGTGAGCTGTGGTGTAGGTTGCAGATGTGGCTCGGATCCCGCGTTGCTGTGGCTGTGGTGTAGGCTAGAGGCTACAGCTCCAATTAGACCCCTAGCCTGGGAACCTCCATATGCCGCAGGAGGGGCCCCAGAAAAGGCAAAAAGACAAAAAAAAAAAAAAAAGAACTATTAGAGAACATTACGTTGCTGTTATTTATCTAAGTATTACCCAAGTATAGTTCAGGGAGCTCATCAAATTCTATTTGACTTGTAAAATTAATTGTTCTTTTCATATAGATATCTACTTTATAATTCTAACATTGACTCTATTCTGATCTAACTCATCTCCTAAAAAATATAAAATTTTCTTTAAATTAACTATTGTTCTAAAATCTATAAAATATTCTATTATGAAAAACTGAAGTTTGCAATTTAAATGAACATAAATTAAGCTGCATTTTACTCAGGTATTTCTATCATCTGATTTAAAGTATTTTACACTAAATAAAAACAAGACTTACACATAATTGTGGAGTGTGGTATAAAATTGAAAGATGCAAAATATGAAGTAAAACTTAAGCTGGCAGCACTCCCCTCATAGTTGACTCATAATCCTCAATTTTGTAACTGTAAAGTGTTCTAATTTCCCTGAAAAGCATATATTGACTCAGCATTAGGAGACTTTATTTACCTTTCCAGGTAAGCAATGTATTAATTTCATAGTTTTCAATTAATTCTCCTATAATTTTGTGAAGGCAAGTTAGTGGTTATTATTTTTATTTGGCAGCTTGCAGAACCTGAAGGAGAACGATATTGTCTCTAACCACACAACCAAGTTTTAAAAATTTAAAAACAAATTTTTTTTTGTCAAGCAAATTGAGGGTTTTCTTAAGTTTATGAAAGACGTAAACTACTCTTTATCTTAATGATAGGGAAAAAATTATTTCCTTCTACTTACTAAGTGATATAGTTTCAAACTTAACTATTTGTATAAAAGACCAAGACTATTTTTACTTAAAATCTATGGGAAGTTTTAGAGGTGTGATTAAAATATTTTATATTTCCTAAATAAACTGGTCCACATTCTTTATAAGATTACTAAAAGTTTCAACCACTCATGGATTTTGAAGTCCCTGCTAACTAGACTTGCATCCATTAAGAAAAGTCACTTACTGAGTCACATCTCTTACTGCCTATATTTTCCCCGAACTAATATATATTGGTCAGAGCTTTTTAAAACAAAATTCAATGATGGGATATCAGAGAGCAAAGAAATTCAAGTTCCAAGCTAGTGTTATTAGTGACATGGTAAAACAATTTCAGCAAATTAGACAGAGGAAAGGATTTTGTTTGGGGAGAGAACCTGGAACCCCTTGCATTTGGGATATCACTTTTAGCATATTGTGGTGATGATAGGAAAAGGCCAGTGCTGCCATGGACTATGTAGAATACACCTAGAATAAATTCAGAATTGAATATTAAAGTAAATGAGATTATTCTGAAAGTGAAATCTGAGCACAAGACCCAAAGAATCTTGAAGCCACAATTTAGGAACTATACGGAGAAGAGAAGTAAGCAAAAGGGGAAGTTCCCGTTGTGGCTCAGCAGTAACGACTCTCCATGAGGATGAGGGTTCGATCCTTGGCCTCGTTCGGTTGGTCAAGGATCCCACATTGCTGTGAGCTGTGATGTAGGTCACAAACATGGCTGGATCCCATGTTTCTGTGGCATATGCCAGCACCTGGAGCTCTGATTCGATCCTAGCCTGGGAATTTCCATATGCTGCAGGTGAGACCCTAAAAAGCAAAACAAAACAAAAGAAGTAAGCAAAAGGGAAGAAGAGAAGTAAGAGATATTGGAAGACAGATTATGCAATATTAAGGAACCCAAAGAATATTACCTTTTTTAAAAACATAGTGGTTTTGTGGTCTTCAAAACAGATAAAAATAGTTCTTAATGATTAGAAATTTTCATTTTTTTTTACTCCTTAGTTTTATATTTCCATTTCACTTTATCCCACAGAACTGAATTCTAATGAAGATGCTTTTATAACTGCTTAACCCTTTTGTTGATTATCTAGCTTTCATTTCATAACAAAAATATATACATATATAAACTGAAATATTATTATTAATTACCTGTGATTATAAGGTTTAAACATAACATGTTTTCAGATTAACTTAACCCTACAGATACCATTATTACGAAATCAAAATTACAAATATGCTTATAAGTTTTTATAACTATTAAACATAAACAAGGAAAATTCAGAATGCATTTTTGATATGTCAAATTATGCCAATTTTTTCAGCTAATTCATGTATATATGAGTATTATTTTTAGTATAAAATAAGATTAATTATCAGTCAATTCTTGTTTTTAGTTTCCAAGACAGATCGATAAGTACATGATAGGTATATATGAAATTTTGTTCACATCAATGACTAAATAGAAATAAAAAAAGTTTTTAACAGCAATGTCACTCAATTCTCTAAAACTCTTCTGTGTTATATGACAAAAAACGGCATCAAAACTTATCAATTAGGAGTTCCCATCAAAGCGCAGCAGAAACAAATCCAACTAGGAACCATGAGGTTGCTGGGTTTGATCCCTGGCCTTGCTCAGTGGTTTAAGGGTCTGGGCATTGCAATGAGCTGTGCTGTAGGTCCCAGACAGGGCTCAGATCTGTTGTTGCTGTGGCAGTGGCTGTGGCGGGCAGCTACAGCTCTGATTAAAACCCTTGCCGGGGAAACTACATACGCGGCGGGTGTTCTAAAAAGACCAAAAAAAAAAAAATTATAAAAAATACTTTTCAATTAATGCTTCATTAAGTTATTGTTTTATTAGATTTTTCTTCAAAATTTTTTGAAATTGGAAAACTTGCAAAAAGTTTTATCACATGGTGGAGGTGTTTATCTTCCAGGGGGGGTATAAGAAAAAGTCATTAATCTGACCTCAGGAATGATTGCTAATTATAATCACACTCTCCCTTAGTGGCATCTCATTTAACATGGTATGTTCAGGAACACTTGGGGAAAAGTAAAAGTTATTAATTTAAGTATATTTTTGCTACAATAACATTTTAAAGAAATTCTTTTATATGTCAACCTTCTGAAAGAGGCCTATAACTATATTTTATTTCCATCTCTGCTTGCACTTTCAATCCACCTTTACTCCACTTTACCTTTTATATTTTGTTTTTCTACCACTCATCACCTTCTAACAGACTACATAATTATATAATTTACCTATCTAGTGTATTTATGGTTTATTGTCTATCTTCCCTAGAATCTAAGGCCTATAAATCTGTCTTCTTTTTTTAACTAATATATTTCAAACTCTTAGATAGTCACATATATAATACATGCTCAACATTTTTTAATAAAAAGCATTGGTACTACAGATAAACTTCATTCAATTATGGAGAATGTCCCCATACTATAATTGCCATCTAAACTCATGGCATGTACAGCATCAAGATTGAGTCCTAACGTAAATTATGGACTTTGCATGATAATGAAGGGGTCATTGTGTGTTCTCTGACTCTAACAAATGCACCACTCTCGTGGGGGTGATGAAAATGGGAGAGGCTATGCATGGGGGAGGAGGGGGTAAATAGAAATTCTCTGTACATACTTTCCACTCAATTTTTCTATGAATAGAAAATGTCTCTGAAAAACAAAGTCTAATAAAAATAGTCAAACAAATTCCAATAGCAGGGCATCCTACAAAATATCTGACCAGTATTCCACAGAACAGCCCTGGGAATCAAAAATTAGGAATTAAAAAAGAAATTTTGTGAAAGGGTTGCAGTCAAAAGGAACCTAAGAAGACATTATGACTAAACATAATGTGAAATCCTAAATGAGATCCTAAGGACGCCAAGTAAAAACTAAGGAAATCTAAGTATAGTATGGACTTCAGTTAATGACGATGTATCAGTATTGGTTCATTAGTTATAACAAATGTACTGTACTAATGAAAAATGTTAATAATAAGGGAAATTTAAGAGGTATATAGGAACTCTGCAATTTTTTATGTAAATCTAAAACTTTTTCTAAAAAAATTAAAGACATTTTAACAATATCTAATTTCTCAAGCAAGTCCCAATTATCAACTAATCAACTAAATATGACTTGAATTCTGTCCAAAAACATATAATTTTACTTCTCCTTTTAAGTCACTGTGTTAGTCCTCGACCTCTATCAAGCATCCTAATTCTGAATTTGAATTCTAAACTATCTAGGTAAGAAGGGTACAAGTTGGACAGCTCAGTGGGAGTCAGGGTAGAGGCATAAACTCAGAGCCTGGCCCAGATCTGGTGACCTAGATGAATTGGGCACTCTCATCTTTAGTATTTCCTACTGTTTGCTTTGCTTTGTCCATGTGGGACTCTCCCTCCAGAGCAGCGTGTTCTTTGAAGGCAATCCAAGGATGAAATCAGTGAGGACAAGAATAAGAACTTTAAATATTCTAGATATTCAGAACATCTACTCAAATGACACAATCACAAATATCTAAACCCACATCATCTTCTTAAGGAGACAAATATAAAGCTAAGAAAAACAAGATGTCCTGCCTAGACGTTCCTCAATACTGTTTTGAATTATCCCTTTCTTTGCTACCAGATGGTTTATGTATCCGTGTCCTCCCCCATCACCCCCACCCTTATACAGGATGATGTATCTGATAAGGTTAAGTGAAAGGTACACCTTTCTTTTCTAAAGGGGGAGAAGTACTACTGGGGAAAAGAAGTGGGTAATAAAATAGAACCAAAGAAAGCTGATGAGCTACAGAATTTGTGGAGCCCACTGAACATGAAAAAGCAGTGTCTGGAGTTCCCGTCGTGGCTCAGTGGTTAATGAATCTGACTAGGAACCATGAGGTTGAGGGTTCAATTGCTGGCCTTGCTCAGTGGGTTAAGGATCCGGCATTGCCGTGAGCTGTGGTGTAAGTTGCAGACGCGGCTGGGATCCCACGTTGCTGTGGCTCTGGCGTAGGCCAGTGGCTACAGCTCCGATTAGACCCCTAGCCTGGGAACCTCCATATGCCATGGGAGTGGCCCAAGAAATGGCAAAAAGACAAAAAAAAAAAAAGAAAGAAAAAAAGAAAAGCAGTGTCCTTTCCAAAAAAATGGTCAAGAATTTCAAGGTCATGACTGCAGAACATTAAACTAAGTGCAGGGCCCAGAAGTACTGCAGAGGTGATGCACATCCATGAAACCAGTGCTGCTTGACTGCCTTCAGCATGAACATCTCAGGGCCAAGTCAGTTTTTAGGAAAGACTATCCTAAGTGAGGATTTGGAAACTGATTCCCTTACTGCTTGGGTGTTTTCCAGTCCATTTGGAAATAGCTATACCCCCAGAGGTATGAACCCCAGCTTGCATGGTTTTATCCAGTTTTTAAAACCAGTTTTAACTAGTCTGAGGTTTCCTATTAACTAAATCCTCAGTTATGGTCATGACTGAAGGACACTATGAGAGTGTTTATTCCAGCAGCAAATTTTAAAGTCAAGGCTATTTTGAGGAAATATCCTTTTAGTTCCATAATTACTTTCCAACATCAAAAAACTAAAAAAGATTACTTCGTGTTTCTTTTGAGATACTGCTTTTGACTACATGGAATTACCTCTGGGCAGCCCAGCACGGATTTCTTATTTTATATCTATGAAATCTATAAGATAAGAAGGTCAACTACTGCTTTGATATTTGCAATCCTGGCAGATACCAAAGAAAAGTAGAAAGTAAGAGAGCTCAAGAAATGTCAATAAGGGACCTACTGGATTTATGACCATTATTAAGGACTTACAACATTAAAATTTTATTTAAAAGTGTTGCCATATGTTTGAAAGCTTCGAAAAAAACGTAAAAGTATACAACAAAATAAAAATAGAGCTATTTGAGACTGAGATCATGGAATTCATTGGCAATTCTAAATCACATTGACTCTGACCCAGGTTTGTTAAAAGAGGGTTGGATGTCTTCTGAAGATTTACGGAACATTGGAGTTCCTGTCGTGGCGCAGTGGCTAACGAATCCGACTAGGAACCATGAGGTTGCGGGTTCGGTCCCTGGCCTTGCTCAGTGGGTTAACGATCCGGTGTTGCCATGAGCTGTGGTGTAGGTTGCAGACGCGGCTCAGATCCTGCATTGCTGTGGCTCTGGCGTAGGCCGGTGGCTACAGCTCCGATTCAACCCCTAGCCTGGGAACCTCCATATGCCGCGGGAGCGGCCCAAAGAAATAGCAAAAAGACAAAAAAAAAAAAAAGAAAGAAAGACAAAAAGAAAAAAAAGATTTACAGAACATCTTTCTGCAAGCTGGTGTTGGAGTAAATCTCTCTGGGACATATTAAAACATGTATACTGGGTGTCTGGGGGGTTGTATACTGAACAGTTACTGCCTTCAAGTCTCCAGGACTGCCCTTGTTCATCTGTGGAAATTAATTTTCTTCTCTCTGTCCCAATAAATACTCTATTAAGTTAATTTAATAAAAGAAGCATAAGCTGAGGGCCTTGCGTGTTTAATGCTTAAGCAACTTAGAACCCCAAAGGATCATGCACAAAACATTGCATCTGAGCTCTTTTAAAATAGGCTTTTTCTGTTTTGCATTATGATAATATGTTATTTTGGCTTTAGAATGTATATTGTGTATGAATACTATTAGAGAACTGGCCTAATTGTATCCTGAACTACTTATTCAAGCTATTTTGACTTAAAAAATTAAGAAGACATCACAGCAAATATGCCAACTTTCCCTTCTCATTTTACTGATAAGTATATCTCGGCTCAGAGGACTTATATAACTTATAAATAGTTGATCAACACCATAACTATTTACTGAACATGAAAAATATGCTAAATCTCTGCCAGACCCATTATGGACTCTATTCCGTTGTTCATTCATGATTTTCCACCGGGGAACATGGCCAAAGTTGTACTATTAGTATTTAGGATGGTTTGAAAAGAAGAATCATTGGGTACTAAAATCCTCATGGTTATTCATTAGTATGATTTTCTACTCATGGAACATAGCATAAAATTATAAAATAATAGAACTGAAAGAAACTGTGCTGCTTTTCTGCTCCATATTTCTTGGTTTTATAAATTAATAGAACTGAAAGAAACTGTGCTGCTTTTCTGCTCCATATTTCTTGGTATCTTTTATTTATAATATATTAGTTTAAGATATACAACAAAGTGAGTCAATAATTTTCTAGATTATACTCAAAGTTTTTGTTAAATATTAACTATATTCCCTGTGGAGTAGATTACATCCTTGTTTTTTTTCATTTTTTTTTTTCATTTTTTAAAATCTTCTGCAAGTATAGTTGACTTACATTGTTGTGATAATTTCTGCTGGACAGCAAAATGATTCAGTTAAACATGTACATACATCCATTGTCTTTCTGATTCTTTTCCCACATAGATTATCACAGAATATTAGGTAGAGTTCTCTGTGCTATGCAGCGTCCCTGTTGACCAATCATTCCACATACCTCAATGTGCATATGTCAGTCCCAAAACCCCAGTCCATCCCTCCCACCCCATCCCCAACTGTCATCTTTGATAACCATAGTTTTTCAAAGTCTATGAGTCTGTTTCTGTTCTACAAATAAGTTTATTCATATCTGTTTTTTAGATTCCACATGCGAGTGATATCATATAATGTTTGTCTTTCATTATCTAACTTCAGTAAGTATGATGATCTCTAAGTCTATCCATGTTGCTGCAAATAGTATTATTTCATTTTTTATGACTAATATTCCATTGTGTATATGTACCACATCTTTATCCATTCCTCTGTCGATGGACATTTAAGATGTTTCCATGTCTTGGCTATTCTAAATAGTGATGTAGTGAACAATGGGGTTCATGTATCTTTTTGGATTATGGTTTTCTACAGAGAGATACCCAGGAGTAAGATTGCTAGATCAAATTTGTATGGAAACACAAAAGATTCTGAGTAGCTAAAGCAATCCTGAGAAAGAAAAATGGAGCTAGAGTAAACAGGTTCCCTGACTTCAGACAATACTGCAAAACTACAGTCATAAAAACAGTATGGTATTGCCACAAAAACAGAAATATGCATCAATGGAACAGGATAGAAAGCCTAGAAATAAACCCACACACCTATGGTCAACTCATCTACAGCAAAGGAGGCAAGAATGTACAATGGAGAAGAGAGTCTCTTCAATAATTTGGTGCTGGGAAAACTAGATAGTTACATCTAAAAGAATGAAATTAGAACACTCTCTAATACTATATACAAAAATAAACTCAAAATGGATTAAAGATATAAATATAAGACTAGATACTATAAAATTCTTAGAGGAAAGCAGGCTGAACACCCTGACATAAATTGCAGCAATATCTTTTCAGATCCACCTTCTAGAGTAATAAAAATGAAAACAAAAATAAATAAATGGAATGTAATTAAGCTTTAAAATTTTGCACAGCAAAGGAAAGCATAAGCAAAACAAAAAGACAGCTTTCAGAATGGGAGAAAATATTTGCAAATTAAGTGACTGACAAAGGATTAGTCTCCAAACTATACAAACAACTCATGAAGCTCAATAGCAAAAAAAAACAAACAACCCAATCAAAAAATGGGAAGAAGATCTAAATAGACATTTCTCTGAAGAAGACATACAGATATTCCCCCCCCAAAAAAAACTACATGAAAATATGGTCAACATTGCTAATTATTAGAGAAATGTATATCAAAACTACTATGAAGTACCACTTCACACTGGTCAGAATGGCTATCACTATTAAGTCCATAAATAACAAATGCTGCAGAGGGTGTGGAGAAAAGGGAACACTCCTTTACTGTTGGTGGGAATGTAAATTGGTACAACCACTATGGAAAACAAAATGGAGTGTCCTCAAAAACTAAAAAAAAAAAAAAAAAAAAAAAAAACCCTAAATATAGGAGTTCCCCTCCTGGCGCAGTGGTTAACGAATCCGACTAAGGAACCATAAGGTTGTGGGTTCGGTCCCTGGCCTTGCTCAGTGGGTTAAGGATCTGGCGTTGCCATGAGCTGTGATGTGGGTTGCAGACACAGCTCAGATCCCGCGTTGCTGTGGCTCTGGCATAGACTGGTGGCTGCAGCTCCAATTTGACCCCTAGCCTGGGAACCTCCATATGCCGCAGGAGCAGCTCAAAAGATGGCAAAAAACAAAACAAAACAAAACAAAAAACCCTAAACATAGATTACATCCATGTATCTTATTTCATGCTAGTATTTGGTACCTCTTAATCCCTTTCTGGGATCTTGCCATCTCCTCTGCTTCTTTCCCCACTGGTAAAAGCACTAAGCTTGGCCTCTGTATCTGTGACTCTATTTCTGTTCTGTTGGTTTTTTTTGTTTATTTTCTCTTTTTCAGATTCCACATATAAATTAAACCATACAGTATTTGTCCTTTTCTGTCTGACTCACTTCACTTGGCATAATACTGTCTAGGTCTCTTTTGCCATTAGGCCTGTAATGTTTTTTTGTAGCGTCTGTCTGATTTTGGTATCCATGTAATGATGACCTCTATTTCATTTATCTGCTTGTCTCTGTTTCATTAGTGATTTTTTTTTTCAGACTATTTTTCTTGTTCTTTTGTTTGAAACAAATTCCATCATCTTCTCTGTCGGTCTAAAGTTAGGTAAACCAGTTTCCTATCCTGCTCTTGAAAGCGAGTCCTTCTGCAGAAGCACCCCTGTACAGCCTGGTGTGTCCAGAGGCTTTGGGGGAGAGCGGTCTCGGAAGTGACCACAGACTGTATCTTTTTTGGGGTGTTCTGGCAGCCACCTCCCAGGGAGGAGGTAGGGTTAGGGTTGGAGGGACTAGAAGCAGAGTCAGATTTGAGCTGGGGCTTCTCCTCTGCTTAGTGACCTTTGCTGCTCTGTGGGAGTTGGGGCCTAAGCAGCGGGACCAAGAGCCCTGAGGGGACTGGGTTTTCCCACAGTTTTATTGTTCTCTCTGTATAACTGTTAGGGGCTGAGCTCCTTGCTGGTTTCAGTGCTCCCCATTATGTGAGCCTGGCTTAGAGGTGGCATTGTGGCTGGAGGGGTTGGTGCCCCATGGCTGAGCTCATCTCACTCCTCCCAAACGTGGGCAGAGACACCTGTGCTGGAGATGTTACCTGGTCAGAGAGGGGGCCGGGCCCCAGCTGGCTCTGAATGTGCTCTCTGTGAGCAGCAGTAGCCTCTGCCATAGTGAAGGGCAAGAGGGCTTGAGCAGGAGCCCCATGACGTTGGTCCAAGCAGTTTTCAATCTGCTGCCTCTGCACATGACTGTGAATAAGCAAATCTGTGCACCCTCTCCAGCAGCAGGGTCTCAGTTTCTTACAGCCCTCCAGAAAGCACCAATGGTTTCAATCCAGATAAGCAGGCTCATCTTCCTGGTGTCAGACCCCAGGCTGAGGTGTCTAATACATGCCTCAAACCCTTCACCCCCCAGGGAGCATCCTGCAGCCTAAGATATCCCTTCCTCTTCTGTGCCTCCTTCTAGGGGTGTGGGTCCTGACAGGATTTCTTCCCCTTCCCTCCTAACCACTTTCCATATAGATCTTTCTTTGCAGTCTTGATTGTTGAAGAGCGCTCTGCCAGTCCCCATGCTATTTTCGGTGAGACTTGTGTTCTTGATATGTTCATGAGGGATGTGAGCTCAGCATCCTCCTAGTCCATCATATTGTCTATCTCCTCCCATGTGCTTTATTTTATCACAGCTATTTGAAGAGATATGTTCACAACACCCACGTGAATTGTAATTTACATGATATCGTATATAACTCGATTTCCTACTTACTTTTCCATCTATTTCTCCTCTGCCGTGTAAATACCTTATGTCCCTACCAAATGGGAAAATGTGATATTATCTGGATGTGACCCCCAACATCCCACTTCTTCCTGTATCACTCTCTCATTCTGGAGTGCCCTTGCCTCTGTCATTTAATTTCTACCATATTTCATCTTCCCCATAAATTTATACCTCATTTTCTTCCTTTTTTTTTTGTGTATGTGTGCTGATCTTGAATGTGACACGTCTCTTAATTTCTCTCTCCTTTCTCTGAATAGTCACTCTATTTGATATGGTTTGGTGCACAGACATGGACTTTGATGTGAAAAACTACATTTAAGGCACAGTTCTGAGTGTTAGATGTGTGAATCTCAAAAGATTAGGGTAAACTTCATAAAACGTGGCTGCAAAAACTGAATTATGCTATGTGTACCAAAACATTTTGTAGTATGACGAGCTCTAGGAGTTCCCGTCATGGCTCAGCAATAACGAACCTGACTAGCATCCATGAGGATTCAGATTTGATCTCTGGCCTTACTCAGGGGGTTAAGAATCTGGCATTGCCATTATCTGTGGTGTAGGTCACAGACAGGGCTTGTATCCTGAAGTGCTGTGGCTATAGCATAGGCCAGAAGCTGCAGCTCCAACTTAACCCATAGCCTGGGAACTTCCATATGCCTCCCTAAAAAAAAAGCAAAAAAAAGAAAAAGAAAAGAAAGAAAAATTCTAGACATATCCATGAAGCAGTTGCAGGCTGGAGACCTTCAGTGGGTTGAATGAAGTTCTCATACACTGGGAAAGCAAATCTGCTTTACTCAGTCTGCAGATTCAGATATTCAGCTCATTCAGAAACACTCTCACGGACGCACACAAAATACCGTTTAACCAAAGAATCTAGACATCTTTTGGCCCATCAAGTTAACACATAAAATTAACTACACAACCATACATTCAAGGACTGGTGTTATCTATCTGTGTATTCATGAGGGCAAGCACTTTGCAGTATTTACCCATAATTACTAGCCTCTATCATAGTGCCTGACTGTTTGGTATTAAATAAATCTTTACTGTTCAATTGATTAATTGAGGAGTTGTTTGAATTCTCAAATGTGTAGATGATTAATTGAATCAATGAACGGAAAGGTGTTTAGTAAATAAGCACAGAAAACATTTCTTTCCTCCACTTTATTCCTTGCTGTTTTTATAAACTTTTTTTTCCTTTTTCTTAATGATTAATGGTACCATCATCTGTATTTTCAAAATACTTTGAAAAACAACTTTAGAAGTAGTTTTAGATTTTATAACTTTTCTTGGCATGTTTATAACACTTCCTATTGAATAGTAACTGTGAAGCAATATGTCCAGATTAAACTAAGATTGACTTTTTAATGTTTTTATTAAGCTTAGCCCTTTCACTGTGTCAAAATCAAAATAGGTGCTCAATAAATTTATTGCTGCATTGGATCAGATTAAATGCGCTTCTGCACTCTTATCATCATTCTGCCCCCTGTTGTGAGGCATCCACTCAGGTCCTCTTCCTCAGACTTGCCTTCCTGGGGACAAACGAGGAGTATCAGATTGGTGTTCACATCTCCCAGCACATCCCCATATGAGGATGCATGAGATGTATGGGTGGGGATAGGTGGCATCAGGGGACCAGAGTACCTGAATGTACCCTGCTGCTACATTCATGGCCTTCGTGGGCACTACTATGGGATGGCAAAGTTACCGTTTTAACCTCATTTTACAGTTGAGGATAACTGGCTTTCCAGAAGATCCAACATTTGGCATAAGTCCATCAAGTCAGGTGAGTGCCTAATTAGCACCCTCCCCGTGGCCCTGGGAATAAATCCCTTAACTCATTCACAAAGTCCTTCTTGACTTTGCCTCTCCTGTCTCTAGGCTCTAGTTACCAGCAGCTTCTTACAGACCTTTGGACCCCTTCTTTTCTCTTACCTGCCTCAACCTGGAACACTCCACAGCCCCTTTCCCTTGCTGACTCCTTTCTGACCTTTACATGTTTCATGAGCTCCCAGTGGGGTACTTAGAGGTGAGAGCCAGAGGCCAGAATGGAAGCCTCAGAACTTGATGATTAGTTACGGAAAGCAAAGGTGACCCCAATTCTTCACATTCTTGGAGTTAGAACAAATTTATTCTTCAGATATTGGCAACTCATCATGTCATCAGCAAGCTAATACATGTTAAATAATTTTCGGTTGTGCTAGTCTTCATCGGAAAAATCCTTAACAGAAGGGTTCTTTCCCTCTTGAATTTTTCTTGAATTAAAACCATTCTTTGCTTAATTTCTTTATTTCAGACACAAAATGCAAGTAACCAAACAGTTAAATACATTGGTTTATCAAAAGCCAAATATTGACACACAATACCATTTTGGTTTGCCTATCTTTTACATTTTAAATCCACTGGAAAATTCCAAGGTGGAGGTAAAGAAGGAGAGGGAGAGGGAGGGAGAGAAAGAGAGAGGGAGAGAGAGAGGCTAACAGACTAAGCTTTATGACTGACCACATATCAAAGAAGCCCTGAGTCTTTCAGTCCCTTCTTTTCATGGCCAACCACTGGGCCTGCTCCCAGCCATACTTTCTTTAAGCACTATCAGCTCTACTCCCGGTTACTAAAAGGAGGGTTTCATGCCATTTTCCTTTTAATCAGCTTGCCATTTCTTACTAATTTTTTTTTTCACTCACTAAGATTTGATAGTCAGCATTTAGCTTGCTTGATGCCAGTGGCAGAGGAAAGCCCTCCATTTGGAACCCAAGTAGGCATGTGAAAAGAGATGCTTGGGTTAACCTCAAGTCACTCTAAGTGCACCCCTTTCAAACATAAGAAGGTCCCTTGTTGAGGAAAAAGGGAAAAAAAATTGGAGCATAATGATGTCCTTTAAAAATTGAATGTGCACTAGAAGTTGATCTTATAAATGACTTACCTATGACTACAAAGAGAATTCCCTCTATGATACCCCAAACATGTCAGAAATAATTCTTTCTTCTTGAGATAAAAAATAATATTTTGTTTCTCTTTCTTCTTTTTCAAATGTGTTGTATATAAAACTACTCAATGGGTATACATATATTAAAAGGACACATTCTGTATTATTCCCATCTTTATTATAGTATTAATTTTTTGTTTAAATGGCATTATTTCTTTCTCTGAAGAAGTTATCCATTGGAAACAACTTTTTAACTTACAAATTTCTGTCTCAACAGAGCTATACTCTCAAAGTAAGCAAAGGGGAAGTAAAATATGCCTGCTTTGAAACATCTTAGGGCTGATCAGACTATTTATCTTTGTTCTGCTCAAATATATAGAGTTCTTCAAATCTAAAACACAGGATTGTTTTGAGTAGTTCCCATTGTAGCTCAGTGGGTTAAGAACCTGGCTAGTATCCATGTGGATACAGGTTCAATCCCTGGCCTCACTCAGTGGGTTAAGGATCCGGTGTTGCCTTGAGCTGTGGCATGGGTTAAGGATCCAGCGTTGCCTTGAGCTGTGGCATAGGTTGCAGATACGGCTCAGATTTGATATTACTGTGGCTGTGGTGTATGCTGGCACCTGCAGCTTCAATTTGACCCTTAGCACAGGAACTTCTATATACTGCAGGTGCAGCCCTTAAAAGAAAAAAAAAAAATAGGATTGTTTTGAAAGAAATTTAATACACAAGGAAGACATTTTAAAGAAATGAAAATGATTTTACTGAGAGATATCTTTGTATCAAACTACAGACTATACACCAGAAACCAATGTAATAATCAATCATTAATAATGAGAAAATAAAATTATCTGATATGGTTTACATTGTTATAAGTACAAAGCTTATGTGTATTTTTCCTTCACAATAACACAGTTAATAGCTCTATAGCTCTTTGCAATTTACAAAGGGTTTTCATATCCCACATCTCATCTGAGCCTTAAAAACAAAGGCTCCTTTTGGACCAAAAGTGGATGTCTTTCTTAAGACATACTTTATTAAGATATTTCTATCATTTCATTTCAGTTTTATTCCTTAGACTCTTCTGTGATAACTTAATTTTCACTTTCATATTAAATTTTAATTAGACTATCAATCATTGTCATTTATTAAATAGTTTTATGTGTAAATCACTTTGTTGGTTTCGAAGTTAAAATGTACATAAGATGGTCTTGATCTAAAGGAGTCTGAGTCTATTTAGGTAAATTTAAACAACTAAGTATTATAAAGCTATAATCTATTTAAATAAAAGTTTATGATGCTCGTGAAGTGAATGTAAAATAAAGTATCCCATGTAAATGAATTCATCAAATGAATGTTTAAAGAAGGGTTTTACCACTGGGGATAGAGAAATACTAGAAGGTGGGAATAACATATACACACTACTGTTTAAAAAATGATTAATGATAACTTACTGTCTAGCACAGTAAAATCTACCCAATAGTTTGGAATAACCTCTATGGGAAAAAAAAATAGATGTCTTTATATGTATGACTAATTCACTTTGCTGTACACCTGAAACTAATGTGAAATTGTAAGTCAACTATACTCCAATAAAATTAATAAAGACCATAAAAATGACAAAATAAAGAAGGCGTTTCAGTCTTATTTTCTTCAGGCCTGGGATGCGCAAGGCAAAAACTGATCATTTGAGTTGATAAAAACCAATATTTACAAATTAGAAATTTTCGCAATGACATTGTAAAGTCTTTTAAATGTCAGAACTCCTGGCAGCATAGGGTGCAAAGTTCTGCAGGGCACTCATGAGTGGGTAGGAGAGGAGGCAGTTTTATTTATTTCTCCAACACTTAGTCTCCACACAAGGGGCTATCTGGTTACACCCAGCCTAGTTTATTTATCCAGATCCCTGTCCTCTCTCTGCAGCTAAGTTTGCAACCTCTGCATTAAACTAATCACTGCTGTGGACTTTTGGAAGAAGAGATAACAAGAAGGCTCAGGTTCTAACTGCAAAGAAGAGAAGTATGTGAGGGGTGGATGAACAGAAGCACCAAGACCAGAAAGCAGCAGGTGTTTTTCATGAGACATCAGTCATCAGTTGGCGAAATCACTGTTCAGCAGCCAGGTGTTCCTGAGGAAGATGGTGACATTGGTCTTCTTTTGTACCCCATCTAACTCATTCCCTAATAACTACAATCTGACTACCTCCTGTTCAGGACTCACTTTTCCTGCCCCTCTGTTTCACCTTAAAAGTGTGAACCTGGAGTGTCCGTCATGGCTCAGTGGAAAAGAATCTGACTAGGATCCATGAGGATGTGGGTTTGTTCCCTGGCCTCACTCAGTGGGTTAAGGATCTGGAGTTGTAATGAGCTGTGGTATAGGTTGCAGACGAGGCTGGATCTGGCATTGCTGTGCCTGTGGTGTAGGCTGGAGGCTACAGTTCTGATTGACCCCTAGCCTGGGAACCTCTATAGGCCTCAGGTGCAGCCCTAAAAAAACAAACAACAAAAAATGTAATCCTGAGTGATTTACATCCATTGTGATGTGTCCAAGGCAGGCATGGTCTCCCTGATGTGGCTGATGGCTCATGGTCACAGCTGCCAGCAGATTAGTGTGGGGATAACCACTGCAGTAGGGGAACAATAAAGTAATAACACTTTTTGCATGGCTCCTCCCAGAAGCCTTTCTGATAAATAGTTGTCAAATACTGCTGTTCTAAAATTGAAAAAGTGTGTTTCTGGATCATACTATAGTTGAGAGCACTAAAGATCTGAGTTTTTAAACTTTGTTTAAAGAACGTGATAGGATTGTACGGCAGGGACAATAGAATGTCTAACAGAAAATGTTAAGTAAGCTTCCTTGTTTATGTTTTTCAGAAAGTTTATCTTGCTGGCTTAACTAATTTTTCCTGAAGCTAAAAGGTTTACTGGAGTAAAGAAAAGCACAATACCAAAGAATTATTATTTGTGTAAAGTGGTCCTTGTGAATGGAGCATGTAAAAACACGACCAAAAAAGTATCTATGAAGTTGCTGATTGCTATTATTTTTCCCCAATACTGAATGATGTCAGTCTGCAAAAATGAATTGCTTCACCTTCGAGGTAATTCTGATGCCGTATGTAAGTTCACTGAGGACGATGTCTTTATAATTGACGTTAGTCTTTGTGGAAAAAAGCTCAGTGTGCCCTCTGGAATGTTCGCGTCTCTTCCCTTTGAAATGTCATCTGGTCCTAATTTCCATCTGCTCCTAATTTGATTCAGGGGCAGAGGATGAACTGAGCTGAGCTTCTGTATTCCAGGCTGAAGCAGGAACACTTCATTAGGCCTCGTTCCGCTGTTGTTCTTTACAGATCAGCTAAAATTTACGGAAAAGTTTATATAGAGTCAGCAACTTTATGAAGTTCTGTTAAAATACATAGAGCTGCATTTAAGGAATGCATTTTTGACCTCTTAGCTAGCTGTCAAGTTCACTCAAAGCTGTTATGTGACTGTTTCAGCTGGTTCAATAAACAAGTAAGAGTTTCTGCTACAGCTTTTATTTTCTATCATTTTGTTTTTTCTCTCCACATCAGACTCTTTATCATAAAGCAGTGGAATGGATTCATTTGGAATAGGCTGAATATATGTCTCCTAGAGTCACTTTGAACCTTCTGGTCTATTCATTTCAGGTCATCTAATAAGTAAGAGTTGCTGTGTGCCAGGCATTTTGATAAGCACTGGTCTAGAGCACGCAACTGATTGACAGAGCCCTTGCTTTTCTGAGTTCCTAGGCCTTAACTATGAGGACTTCAAAAATCAAAACAATCTTTATGGTACAAAAGAGTTGTTTTTAACTGCTCGCCTCTATCCTGTACCCACAGTGTCCTTGGGTGCTGGTCAAAAGGGAACTGGGTGTGATCTGCTCTGGCTGCATTCACAGGCACAGAGATGTGGCCTGTGGAGGCTCCCCCAGCAACAACTCTGGTTCCTAACCTTCTTTTTCCATTTCCATCCAGACAAAAATCTACCCATCCACCTAAGGCGGGGGTTGGCAGCAAGCTAGACCTGCTTTTTACTAGGTCTAGCTTGCTGCCTATTTTTGCATGGTCCACAGCTAAGAATGAATTTATGTTTTTTTGATAGTTGAAAGAAGATTATTTCATGACACATGAAAATTGTATGGAAATCAAATTTCAGTGTCCATAAATAAAGTTATAATGGAATACAGTAATGTTTATCCATTTACATATCACCCATGTCTGCTTTCTTGCTGCAATAGCACAGTAGAGTAGTTACAGAGAGGGAATAATGGCCCATAAAACCAAGAATATTGTCTACCTGGCCCTTTACAGAAATGTCTGCCAACTCCAATCAAAGATGCCATATTATCTCTTTTGGATTTTTCCCACCTGTCTATTCACTATACAATGTGAGCCTTACAATGCTATTTCCTCATCTACCCTAGTTCCTGAATCTCTCCTCCAAGTACATGACAAACTCACCTTATAAAAACTCCATAACTCATTACTCAAAATGGGGAGAATTGATGACAGGCTTCTAGTAAGCCAGAGGCACACCGTCCCTGTGGATTTGACCTCAGTTCTTTGAGCCTCATAAGATGACATAATTCTTGCATCTATGCTTAGAGCATTTCAACTTTAAGGACAAAAACTACATGTCACTAAGTAGCTTTTTATGCCACTATTTGAATAGCTTGTCTATAATATAGATGAGTAAGACATTTTGGCTGCTTAATTTTCTAAAATCATAAGGGGCTATTAATTTTAAATACATTGGCTACCAGCTTTACTTTATAATAGTGATTCTCCTCTAAAACTTATAGAATTTCTGTAATTGGGAATTCTTGGATAACTAAAATACTCTCCAAATGGCAAAGTTGGCCATTAGCTAACTCTAGTAAGCATTTATTTATCTAGTTATCTAGTTATATTAGGTACTTATTGGAACTCCACAATGTATGAATGCCAGTGATAGTTGATCCATAGGAGTGGATTTTACTATTTAGAATAAATTCCTCATCTTCTATATTTGTCTCCATAAACCATCTAATATTTTCCAATTTAGCACTTTCCTCACAGGTTGACATTTTCCTGAATCATAATCACATGCCATTAAAATGCTTACTTTAAAAAGATAATAAAAATCTCATTTGATTCTCTTAAACCCAGATAATATTGCAGCAAGTTCATCCCAGATAAATGGCATTTAAGCCATTTTTATTAGATTTTTACTTTTGACATAATTTTTGATTGTAAAGTGCTCTAGTTTGAGATAAAATTATGTTTAACTTAATTCTTTGAAGAATATCCAAATATTTTCACTACCTTTCAAAGACACGTCTCCAATTGTTAATATTGAATGCAATTGTATATTTAAATAATGTGTGTGAGCAACACATGTCCAGTATTTAGCTTTTGATAAAAGGGGAGAAGCTGTAAAATTGTTCCTTAAAAGAGGGAAGAGGAACATTGTAGGCTGTGCTAACTTTTATAGTAGAGACAGTGGGGGCTAGGGGAAAATCACATAGATTCTGCCTCAAATATTATCATTTTTGACAAAATGGAAATTCTGGGTCTAATTTCTGACAAGGACACTAGAAGACCAATACCAGAATGTTGAAAAGTAGAGCTTTTTGATCTGTGCTTCTGCCAGTTAGTTTCTGAGAATGATGTGTGTATGAATGCAACAGGCTGGCAGGCACACTCTGGTGGGAGAGCTGACCTCTTCTCTACAGAGCAGAATTAATTTGGATATGTCACTGAGACGGAAATGGAAACCCCAGCAGTCACATGTGGATGGCTGGTGCCTAGAGCCTGTGGTTAATCAGTATCGGAATTTGGATCATCTGGAGGCCCTTCTTTTGCTCAGCCTGGGACCAGACCAGGAGGATACCCAGCACATGGCTTTTGACCATCTTGACCAGAACCACAGAGTACTGGAAATGTCTCAGGAATAGATGTTCTGTACTGATTTCCAAACCTTAGGTATGTCCTCTTAGGTAAGTGTTAGGAAAAATACGATGCCTCTAAAAGAAGTTTCCAAGCCACAGAAACTACATAGAACTGAGACAATGTTTGACTTTGTGCCCACTTAATTTGTGAAATATTATTGTTGCCTACTATTTTATTTTGCAGCTTGAAGAAGAACACCCTTCCTTTGAGCTCACATCCCTAAGGAACTTTAATATACAATTTCTGTAGGATGGAATAAAACATCAAAAGATGTTCCTTGAGACTTTAGTAATTGTACCAAATAAATGACAACACTGTCCCAACATCTATTTGACTTGTTCTTAATATCCTTGAGCATTTCTTTCCTAGAGCAAGACACTGAATCTAAACTTAATTTTAAGTGACTATAAATTCACTTTGATTCCTCAGACATTTATTGCGTGCTTGCTATATTCCAGACCCTTGCTAAGCACTGGGGTAAATGAATTATGAATTATTCACAGCCTCTGCTTTCCCAAAGCCTATAGTCTAGTGGAAGAAACAAATGTCTAAGTAATTAAATTCAGTATTATAAGGTACAGTCCAGCTGAGAAACACCTGGAGTTATAGGAGAGATGTTCAGTCAACTTAGTCCCAACAACAAGAAAGCCCCAGGGAGGAGGAGCTAGCTCTCTTGTACATCATAGTAAGAGTGAGCTTTCTTCAGGGCATATCATCCAGGAGCAAGAACCTGAGAAGATTCCTAAAGTATGATTACACAATGTACACATCCTACTGTGCATGGTAAAGTATGAGGAGAGAAAGATGAGGCCGAGGAGGGAGGTCAGGTCTGGGGTCACAGAAGGATTATCTTATGTCGCACTAAGTAACATGATTCTCTAGGCAAGGGACACTGATTAAGGAAAGTTATATGGTAATAGCTTCACTGGAAATAAGCCTTTTAGGTTATATGGTAGAGAATCATTCCAAAGGACTGACAATACATTTAGGGAGACAAGGAGGCCAGGTCACAGCACAGACTAGAGATGGTGAGAACCTGACCTTGGAAAATGAAGGCAAGGGTGGAGATGGAGAAATATTTAGAACGTGCATATCCTGGGGTGAAGTGATTGAACTTGACATGATTGTAGGAGAGAGGAAGTCAAGGGTATGTCTGTGACTAGAAAACAAGTTGAATAGTTGGGTCATAGGCAAAAAATAATACTAGAGGGAGAAGAGGCAAGGATAAAAAAAGAAAGTAACTCATAGTTATATTTGCATAGCAACCAATATTTATATTATGAAATATTTCTTTCTTGTCTTTATTTGTTCATATATTTTGCACATAATTAAGTTCATACATTTAAAATAATTTATTCTGCTTTCTATTTGACAAAATAATCATTTTTTGGGAAAAAAGCATTATTGCATAATATTAAAAATTATATTTCAACATGTTTTTCAATAGCCACATATCATTTCCTTTGGTGGATTTACCGTAATTTTCTTAATATTAAGTATCTATGAAATAAAACACTTTTTTTCTTGACCATGCCCATGGCATTTAGAAATTCCTGGGCCAGGAGTGGAACCTGAGCCACAGCAGTGAAAACATTGAGTTCTTAATAACTAGGCCACCAGGGAAATCCTAAAACCCTTACCTAGAAATGGATGAGGACTCTTTGTAAAGGCAGTGTCTGTAACAACATATGACAACTTGAATGGATGGATGCTACCTAAATATTTGAAATACCTATAAAATGTTCTACAAGAAATGAGACAATATTTCTCAGAAACAAGTAGTCAGTTCACAGGACTCATTCAAGTACAACATCTTAATATAAAAATATGAAAATTCTGAGTTCCCGTCATAGCTCAGTGATAATGAACCTGACTAGTATCCATGAGGATGCAGGTTCCATCCCTGGCCTCACCCAGTGGGTTAAGGATCTGGCATTGCTGTGAGCTGTGGTATAGGTCGCAGACACAGCTCAGATCCTGAGTTGCTGAGGCTCTGGTGTAGGCTGGCAGCTACAGCTCTGATTTGACCCAAAGCCTGGGAGCTTACATATGCTGCAGGTGCAACCCTAAAAAAAAAAAAAAAAAAAAAGGACAATAATAAGAAAAGTCTTCTAATTGTTTTATTTAAAAGATCAAAGTTGGTCATTTGTTTTAACAAAGTAACAATATTGTATTCTGATTACAATATGGCCTTGAGGTTAAAAGGGATATCTTCAAGGACAAACACAGTGATTCCATGTCTTGGCTATTGTAAATAGTGCTGCAAAGAACATGTGGGTGCATGCTTCTTTTTCAAGGAAAGTTTTGTCCAGTTATACGCCCAAGAGTGGGATTGCTGGGTCTTATGGTAGTTCTATGTATAGTTTCCTAATGTACCTGTTAGAACACTGTAAACCAGCTATGATGAAAAAAAATCATATATGTATTAAAAAAGAACAAACACAGTGAGATTTGTCATTAATCTTTGTCCTCTTTTCTCAAGTGATAATGGTTCTGAGGAATGAAGGCTGAAGATAAATTTCTTTTTTTTTTCTCTTCACTGGAGCAAATCCACACCATCAATGATGTGGATAAAATGCAGGCCAGACAGCCAAGTTTTTTTTTTTTTTTCAAAATTGACAATAAATGAAATATAAGAAGTGAGCTTGACTGGATATTTATAATTCTCACTTCTTGGTTGGCAGAGTCTAGAATTATTAACTATACAGGCAATGTTTCCATTATTTTTGGATTTCTTCTCTTTTTTTCCATCGTCTCAACAGGGAATTTCAGTATACAATTTTGCCCTTTGGCTTCATCTTTTAATAGCTCATGAAAAGTGATACGTAGGTGGTTTACACTCAATGCCAAAATCAACATTCTTTCTGTTCCGAAAAGCTGAGGATTTGAAAGCGTTTTTCCCTCTCATACGGATTTACTCAAGTATTTATATATCCTGTAATAGTTGGTGTCAGTAATATTATTCCTTCATATTTCTGGATACTTTTATTTAGAATGAAATGCTTCACAATGCAAACTCCCTATCAAGGAACAGATACAACTTTTTTTTCCAATTATTTTTCTTCACATCACTGTGGAAGTTGCATTTAAATATATTTCATGCAAATGTTCCATTTTCCTCAAGTGGAAATTCTAGCAGTTCAAGGGGAACATAATGATATTTTAAGAACTGTTTAATCTTTCACTGACTGATGAAGACGATTCAAAGAACATTCTTCATACACAAAATATTGTTTCTCTGTAAGTTTGGACTTAGTAACTTAGACCTTTAATACTTGAGGGTGATAGCGGAAATCAGCTCTTATAAGCACACATGTCAGGCAATTTTTATTCAAAAATATGTGGACAGAAAAAAGTCTTAGGCCTAGTCTACTCCAAGCCTAGGAGTAGAGATATACTCTAAAGTACACAGTTTTTTGTGGGTTTCTGTCAACTTTAAAAGGCTATATGATTAACAGATTTTTCTAAAAACAAAAGAAGCTAAGATTTTCAACAATTCCTCTTTTTTTGGTTAAGTAATATTTGCTGAGCACAAATTAGCACACATGACGTAACAAAAATAGAAATGTATTTCTCGAGGGAACAGGACAGAGTATTTGACGTGGTGCCCTCAGAAGAAACTTTAATATAAACCACTCTGTAGGATCAGGGAAATCTCCAGTTTAGATAAAAAAAATAACTACATCCCTAATTACAAAGTGACACAAGGCATTAGAAATAAGTATTATTTAGTAATCTTTAATATCTTCGAGCCAGGAATCTGAGGAAGACAAACCACTCAAAATTCCGCAACACAGCCCATGGGCTAATCCACAGCCCATTAACTGTTGTTTATCATGAGATTATAGATGACTTGCAGGCAAGTGAACTTGTAGTAGCCATCCACACTGGTCTATCCTTTGCCAGGGCGAAGAAGCTAAGAGCCCCCCACACACTTAAAGTCAGGAAATGGGGAACATTATGCAAATTACCCCTTGGGTGAGCCTTTGACATAAGGTAATTCTCTGGTGCTTTCTGGTTACCTAGTGATATTGATATAGAAAAAAGAAACATTAAATTGTCATTATACTCTAAGCCTCCTTTGTCTTTGTACAGCTTTGTTAAAGGCCACAGTGCTTACAACACTGTACAAGAGCCACCATTAGCCTATGACCTGGGCTCGGTGCCACTGGCTCCTTTATTCTGGCAAAACTCATTGAATGAACACCATCAGGAGAATTTCCATTTCTGGTTTGAGTAAGTTAATGTCTGACTCACACTTTAAGCGCTTTGTTCTTTTAAGGAATAAAGCATTATCCTTCTTTCAGTCAATTCTATACAGGCATCATTGTGAAGACATATTTATTAAAGCAAAGAATTAATTATTTCTTAAAAGTCCTGGCCACATCTACCCTAACAAGATTTATCTTGGACCACAGATGTCTCTTTTGATGAGTTCTGGAATGTGTGAGGCTGCTCCACAATGACATTGTTGACTTACACTGACAGAAAGAGTAGGGTCTGACTCTCACTGTTAAGTTGATGCAGATGGAGGCTCTTCCTACCTGAGTGTGGTTGAGATGGCCTCCTGTCCCCATCAGGCAGTGTGGTCAATCAGAGAGCAGCACTGCCCTACTTTCTCAGGCCACTCGTACTGTTTACAGAGCTAACCTATGCTCAGAAACCTGTTTTCAATTATTTTACATTTCAAGAAAAACAAAGTGCTCTTCATCCAAACTGAATGGAAGTTATAAGCCCAGGGCACAAAACTAAAAATGCCTAATTGAATTAGCATGCTTTTAGTACATGTGAGTAGAAATATCTCCACAGGTAACTACATGAACCTGCTGGACATTTAAGATAGTATTTTGCCATGCCTTTGAAAAGTCAAATACCTGAATTTGTGAGCAGTGTCCTAGTTTCCAAGAATATGTGCACCTTTTGAAAAAGGAAACAAGAGCCTTGCATGTTCATCTTATACTATGGTGTCTGGACTATAATAACACTCAATAAATAGCCATTGAACAAATAAATGTATTAATAACCATGAAAATATGAACCACGTACAAACTAAAGAATTCATATTTTTACATTTTGTGTATGTGTTTTTCTTTTCTTTTTTTCTTTCTTTCTTTCTTTCATTTTTTCTTTGTACCCTAGGCTAGGGGTAGGGGTCCAATCAGAGCTGAAGCTGCCGGCCTGTGCCACAGCCACAGCAATGCAGGATTTGAGCCGTGTCTGCAATCTACACCACAGCTCACAGCAACACCAGATCCTTAACCCACTGAGCAAGGCCAGAGATCAAACCCTTGTCCTCATGGATGCTAGTCGGATTCATTATCACTGAGCCATGACAGAAACTCCTCTTTCTTAAAGACAGTATAGATATGTGTTATAAAATCAGTGACTGTATCTGGTGAAAATTAAAATAGAAGGATGCAAAAGTCTTCTCCCCTTTCTACTGGCCCCATTTCTGTCTTTCTTTCTTTAGCATTGCTACTAAAATTGTGTTTATTTTTAACAAACTGGATATTGTATGTACTATTTTTCACAGAGTTTTATTTCACCTAATTTTTGGAGATTTTTTCCACATTCATTCAGATTACCACCTTTATACAATACACTTAGTTATTCTTTTAAATTTGACCCCAAATATTCTAGTCCACTGCATGGCAGAACAATAATTAATTTCCAGGTTCTAATGCTAAGCAATAGGTTTGCTTCCTATTTTTTTTTAAATTAGTAACTGCAAATAATGATGAATTGAATATACCTGCACATATATTTTTATGTGTATATCTCAGAACATGTGTAAAATAAGTTACTAGAACTGAAACAGATGCATCAAAGACATCTGCTTTTTTTCATTTGGCTAGCTACTGCTAAACTGCCATTCGACCACAGGCTATGAGAACACTGGCTTTTCTCTATCTTTGCCAAACTGGCCAGTAACTTTTAATCTTAGCTAATCTGATAAATTCTAAAAAAAATTAATTCATTGCTATCTTCATTTGAGTTTCTATCACAGTGGTTCAGGTTGATCATTTTGTATTTATTGATCAACTTTGTTTTTCTGCAAATTGCCCAGAAATGATTTTTTAAAGATACCAAATAACAATCTGTGCTGTATGTCTGATGAAATGATATAACCGAGGAGAAAGGCAACTTCAACACAAAGATGGAAATACTCTCTTCTTCCCATTGCACAAATA
The DNA here is from genome assembly GCF_016906955.1 of Phacochoerus africanus. Taxonomy (NCBI): domain Eukaryota; kingdom Metazoa; phylum Chordata; class Mammalia; order Artiodactyla; family Suidae; genus Phacochoerus; species Phacochoerus africanus. Next base: position 91,195,997 of record NC_062545.1, on the reverse strand, counting down.
TTATGCATTAATAAGCCAACTTTAGGGAAAACTCTCTCTGAAAACTACCAAAAAATGAAATGTGGATTTTCTCCTGAACTATTTGCAATGAACTACAGAAAAAGAAGCATTCTACTCAATGGCAGTATTTTTGCTATTTATTATTTCCAAAAGAGGAAAACCCATAAATAATATTGTACATTCACTGTGATATGTCTCTTTTATTTTATTTATTCATTAACATTCAGTTATTAATGATTTATTGTGTATGAAATCAACAGAGGCTATAGAAAGGTAAATAACCAAATAAAATAAAATAAGACAATGAAAATAGCCACAATCCTTTTTAATGCACTTACAGTGCTTCTGAAAACAAACAAGAGATTAAAATTAATAATAGGTTTAGGATCTTGCTTGAGTACAAAGGAGTTTGGACTACACTTGGGGCAAGGAGGTGACTGCAGATAAGTAGCAATATTCAAATTTCTCTTTAAGCATATGTAGATGAAGAGAAGAGAGGTACTAAAGGTGGCAAAAGTAATTAGGGGGCTATTAACTTTCAGAGATGACAGATCATAGAGGCCAAGACAAGCCCAGTGGCAAGGGGGGTAGCACGGTGGGGATACTTGAGGGGTGCACTATTGTCAGGAGCCAGCCATGGGTGGAAAGAATGTAAAAGGCTACAGACTAACAGAACCTTAATGATAGCCCATCTCAATTCATTCTAGTGGAGGTGAGAACATGTCATTATTCCCTCTAGCAAATCAGCACCTACCTACTGAAACCCTGCTGTGCCCAGACGCTGTGCTACTGGCCGTTGATAAAACAGTGAGCAAATTGGAAAAGGTCCTTACCATCACGTAACTTAAACCTTACCAGAGAGATCACCAAATTGAAAGCAATAATGGCACCTGCTTTTCATTCTGGGAGAACCACTCCTCTGCCATTATTGGAATGTGTGCCTTAAGTATAATGAATTCTTTCCAGGCCCCCAAAATGGTGTATTTGAACTAAGCCTTGACCTATAGGAGGAAGGGAAGCTGTCTTCCTGGGCTCCATGGGGGCTGACCATGTTGGGCCTCTTGTTTCTGCTCTCAAAGAAGCTGACTCTCTCCCCTAGGCAGTGAGGCCTGAGAGTGTGAAGAACCAGACTTAGAACCATGAAGTCAACCTTGTCTGCAATGATTAGAAGGCAGAGCTAAGAGTTGCAGAGAAAAACCATGTCCTGATGACATCATTTGACTCTGGTCAGGCTCTGACCAAAGCTAGATTTATTCTCAAAGTTTTGGGTTAGGTGAGGCAATAAATTCTATTTTAGTTCAAACCAGTTTGGTTTGAATTTTCATTCATTTGTAATCACAAGAAGTTTAACCATTACAACTCAGCTGTAAAAAAAAAAAAAAAAAAAGTCCTGTCCTTTTTTCCCCCAGACAGCAAAAAAATTTTAAATTACTTTTATCTAAACATTTTATTGCAAAACTATGTTGTATTAAAAAATTTAAAGCATTTGAAATCTAAGAAGAATGGTATTTCCTTGGAAATAATGAAATGACAATCTATGGAAAGTTAAGAGTATCTTCTAGTCTGTTTTAAATTACTGTATGAAGTTCACAGCTGTGTGTTCTTCAATGATCAGAACTCGGAGAAATCTGGTATTTAGGCTATTACAAACCTCCCTTTATATATCTTTTGAGATAGCAAGATGTTACTGAGCAATTATGTTATTGAAATATGATTAAAGCTTACTTTTTATCTTTATGTAAATATTTTAAAAAATAAATAAATTTTAAAAATGTATTTTTGAGAATCTCCCATTTCAGGGGAAAAAGTGAACAGTTAAACTACTAAATGCATGGAAATCCATGTATACTTTGCCTTAATCTTTCATTTTTAAAGTTTTATTGAAGTATAGTTGATTTACAATGTTATGATAATTTCTGCTGTACAAAAAAGAGATTCAGTTATACCCATACACATCCATTTTCTTTCACACATTCTTTTTCCAAGTAGATCATCACAAAATATTGGGTAGGGTTCTCTGTGCTATACAGCAGGTCCCATTGGCCAGTCATTCCATAGACCTCAGTGTGCAAAAGCCAGTCTCAAAGCCCCAGTCCATCCACCCTCTGCACCTTGCCCCTTTGGTAACCATAAATTTGTTTTCAAAACTGTGCCTTGATCTTTGTTTTGCGAATTGTGCATTGCAACGTATTCGCAGTTCTCTCCCCTGGAAGTGACGACCACACTGATAGGGTATTTCAAGGACTGTTTTCATACTGTGCATTGTCATTGTTCAGAATCAGCTTGGAAATGATGTATTAGGCACAGACTCTCAGACATGAATACATATAGTGATGCCTTCCTAAACCAGAATTTCCCTCCCAGGTAATTATAACTTACACAGTCTTAACTTGTTATGATTTTCAAACATCTATAAGGATTTTAATCCAAATATTCTGTTTTTTTCACTTTGGGAATAGTTAGAAAGAAAGGTAGCAGCCCTCGGCCATAGAAAGGAAACGTAATACTGAAGAGGTTTCTTTTTCCTCCCTAATGAATATTTGACAAATAAAATAATCACCTAAGCTTCCTCAGCTTAATTTTTAACCTACTAAGTGTGAGGCTGAAATATTACCTTTTCTAACTACTTCACAGGCTTATCAGGAAGAGCAAATAAAATAAATGAAAGTGGCTTGTCCATTTTCAAGTGCTATATAAAGTTTTGTTTTTTTACCATTTATTTATATATTTTTTCCTACTGTACAGCATGGTGACCCAGTTACACTTACATGTATACATTCTTTTTTCTCACATTACATATTCCATCATAAGTGACTAGACAGAGTTCCCAGGGCTACACAGCAGGATCCCATTGCTAATCCATCCCAATAATCATACCTCCTGTTTGGGTTTCCTAGAAGCAATGTGTAGTCAGGGCCAGTTGGTCCGGTTGTGCATTGCATGAGAATGTCATACCATATTATATAGATTTCTATATCTCTCCCAATAATTTTCTGGCAAATGAGAGTAAAGAGAGCCTTGATCTTATAAACTCTGTATGTTATGACAATATTCCAGCAGGAGGGGCTACCTTTTTAAGATTCTCACAAAGACAGTAATAAAGGAAGCCTTGTTGTGACTTCATTTCTTTCCCTTTCTCCAATCCAATATTCACACTACAGTCTGATAATTGCTCCTAAAATGCAAACCATATAGTATCCCTCTGCCAAAATCTCTGCAATGACTATTCAACTGCATCTAGAATAATGCCCAAATTTCTAACTTTGACAATACCTGAAGTCCTTCAGCAACTCCATCCCATCTCCCTCTGCTCCCTACTAGCCCCACCCTGTGCTCCCTGATAAACAGCTGCCTAGAGTTCCCCAAAGGGCAGGTGCTTTCTTGCCTCTGAGTCTGAAGAAATACTCTTCCTGCCTGAGACGTCCTTCTACTCCTCTTTTCCTATCTACAGCTGAGAGTTATATGACATCTCCTCCAGGAGGCCCCCCTTACATGACCCTATAGGAATCTATGTTTTTTTCCCATGTTTTGTCTTTAAGCAATCCTGTAAGTTATTCAGCACCCTCATGTAGGTAATGAGCACCTGGTGGACAAAAGGTATACCCCTCATCTCTGCGCCTGGCCCATTAGATCCCATGTATATTTGCTGAATGAAAAAGGGTCTTGCTTTTAGTGTTGGATGTGCTGCTTGTTTGCCTTGTGGCCTTGTCACTTAATCTATCACTTTGCTGCTAGAAAAAATAGAAATTTGAATCCATAAAGAAGAACATTTAGACTTGGGAAAATGCCATGCATTTTTGTTACCAAAGTTCAGAATCCTCTATCTTTTCTGCTGAAATAGAAAAGGGAGAGTGACATTTGGTGGTGGAGGCAAATACATATGAATTGTGTGTGTTGCCTTTTTAATATGAAATTTCCCTGACCAGCTTTGAGAAGTTTTCTGCCAAGTGATCATGGTAATGAAAATGCTTAGCAAGTGAAATTCAGTTATTTTATAGTGGTTTAAGGTTTTGAAAATTACAAATGTAATAGGTGTTCGACATTGCACATAATTCACTGGCTCCTTATTTCATTTTTACTACAAATTTATGGATTAAGCTGCAGGGTAAATGGCTTCAAAATTCAGTCTGTGACTATTCTGGGACTGGGAAATGGAGAGCTATACAATAATCTCATTAATATGAAAGTCAATATGCAGAACTCAAGTGCCAGCTCCTCCTGGGCAGCAGTGTCTTCATCTCAATCATCTCACGGATTTTGGACTCTGGGCAAAGCAGCATATCATCAGGATCTGAGTGGAAGTAGCGAAAAAGGGGGCAACTGGAGTTAGTAAGTGATGGTGGGATGGGAAGAAGTGAATCATAAAAGTAGTTGAAAGAAGAGGGAGCCCTTGGTGCCTTAAGATTTAATAGCCCGAGCAATCATGTTCTAAACAGTGCTGATCAGTGTTTTGTAATCTGTTCCTTTTGGTACCTACAGGGTGGGAATGTTTTTGCAGCCCTTGCCAATTAAGATACGTTATTCTGGAGAGTAATTCCCAGAGGAACCCATTAAATTCTGTGGATCCTCATTATACAAAGTTTATTGATTCTTTTTTTCTTTATTTTTTTTTCTTTTTATGGTCACACCTGGGCATGTGGAAGTTTCCTAGGCTAGGAGTAGAATTGGAGCTACAGCTGAGGCATATGCCACACCACTATGAAACACTAGAATCAAGCTGCATTGGTAAACTGCAGTGCAGATTACTAAGAGAGGCCAGGGATTGAAACTGCATCCTCATGGACATTATGTCAAGTCCTTAACCCACTGAGCCACAATAAAGAACTCTGAGCTTTATTTTCTGTAGGTTATGTTAAAAAACAATATTTCCCCAGATTAAAAATTATAGTACAACACTAATAAATACAGCTCTCAGCACATATCTGTGGTCTTCCTACAACTCTGAGGCAAAAATACATGACTTGGGGGATTATTTAGAATCAAAGATGGGTTGGGGATCGAAGAAGGAGCATGGATGTTAGAGAACGACAACTGGAAAAGGAAATACAATGGTGCTACATATGATTTAGAATTACTGGAATAAAACACTTGAGTCATTGGAGAGTGCATCTCAAGTGAGATGAACACAAATCCACAGGCAGCTTGAGAGTTCATACATTTTTGGAAAGCGATTCCTGGACTAAAGCATCTATTGTTTTATCGTGGACTGCAATGGTCATAAAAGCACCCACCTTCATGTCATCCTTTATAGAGTCACACAGGCAGGCACCTGACACATCTTCGACTTGAATAAATCCACGTTTTGTAAAGACCTGTCAGCAAACAGGTGCCAGATTAGATGGAGAAAAATCACTCAAGGAGCTTGTTATAAATTAATCCACCCAAGTTTCCCCCAAGTCCTCTTGGTTTAGAATCTTTGGGAATGATGGTGGGGATCCAGGACTCTTTCCTTTCAAACAGCTTTGGTGATAATTCATATGACCAGGTTTTGAAAACACCGGACTAAGTCATATTTCATATGTTAGTAGCTCTATGATGAACCACACACACACACACACACTATGTTGTATGTAAGTAATACTCTTTTCTGGGAAAATAACTGAAAAGCTTGAAAATGGCAATTCTCTGAAGAAAGTAAGCACTAATGGAAAGGGAAGCACAGCATCAGAACCAGGGCATCAATTGTTGACTCTCTGCGGATTAAACACTTTTCATCTCTGGAATCTTAATTGCTCTCTTGGCTGGTTCCCAAAACTGGAATCTTCCCAAAGTGAAGGTACATTAGTAGACTTTTACTCATTTTCTGGAATGAAATGGAAAAGTCTGTGTCCATTCACATCAGGAAAAAAAAAATGTTCTTTTTAAGTTAACATGTCTCAACACTTCAAAACAGAACAGACTTCACTGCTGCACAGCATAAAACATTTCCAAGGGAGGTGCATGACCTACAGTAGCTCATCCCCATTTCTAGGGATACAATGGAAATAAATTGCAGCAAATACAAAGGTGTGAATCTAAAGGTCAACATTTTACCCACCTTCTTGGTATTGAGATAATGGGATTTGGAGAGAAGCTCAAATGCCAGACTGTTAATCTGTATCAGAAAGACCCTGTTCAATTTAGAGTTTTGTAAGTGTACATGAAAAATGATTGTAAAAATTTCTTTACCGGGAGTTAATTTTTCTTCAGTTCATGAGACTATTCATACTATGCCTGTGATGGACTGAGACCTCTGAGTCACCTGAACATGCAGTTGGTGTAGTTCACATTTAATTATATCTTTCCTGTCCACTAAAGAATTATTTACAAAACCTGAATAGAACCAAATGACATATTTATTCACGCATTCAATTTAATTATTTTTTCTTGATGATCTTGCATAGCACTATGCCATGCTCTATTAAGGATTTTTTATTAAGCAAATATAAAATTATATAAAATTCTAAAAATTTACAATCCATAATAAATATTAAAAATGTCTGCAAGATGTTTCTCAAATGGCAGAAAATAATGGTTTACTTTCAGCTTCCTGGATTGTTTTTTAAATTAAAGTATAGTCGACTTACAGTCTTGTGCCAATTTCTCCTGTATATCATAGTGACCCAACCATACACATATATACATTTTTTTCCTCATATACTCTTCCATCATGTTCTATCCCAGGAGACCAGATATAGATTTCTGTGTGGTACAGTAGGACCTTATTGCTTATCCATTCTAAATGTAATAGTTTGCATCTACCAACCCCAAACCCCTGTCCATCCTATTCCCTCCCCCTCCCCCTTGGCAACCATAGGTCTGTCCTCTCCAAGAAAGACTAGGACTGTTGTGAGGGGATCAAAAGAACTACAGGTATAAATTTTTTCTTGGAGGTCTCTGTGGATTGATAAACTGTGTTGTTTCCTTTGAATTAGCAGAGAGGTAGTTTGAAAACAATTTGCCCATGAGTTGGAATCCTGTTCACTACCACAGCTCTCCTGAAGCTTCTCCACATCCTTCCACACTTTCTTGTCACTAACCCAGCCTAGCTACAATCCCACCCTCCCCAGGTCCCAGTCTGTGCCAGTGCAGCTGAATGTGGCTGGAGAAAAACTCAGGCACACTGATTGTTTTCCCTTTAAATCCACCTTTTTGCTCCCTGAGAGTCATACTCTATCTCCCCTACATCTCTTCCTTTCTGACTTTTTCAAATCTTTTCCTCCACTTCAAAGCTTCCCATCCCCACTTTGCAAGATTTCCTAGGTATTTCAATGGACTATTTTTGCCTAACACAGTTGCCCAGAGTTAATAGCTTAAAGCAAATAACGACGTATTATTTCTCACAATTGGTGGTCAGGAAATTGGGCAGGACTTGGCTGGGCAGTTCTGCCCCATACATAGCAGCTGGGAGCTATGTGCCCTCAAGCCCCAAGGTGGCTTCTTGGCCTAGCCAGTTCTGTGCATGTCCCCTGTGGCCTTAGAGCATGGTTGTAATTTCTAAGAAGGAAGACACAGAAAGTTCCAATGTCTTAAGGGTCAGGTTTGGAAATCCCAGAATATCACCCGCACCTTATTCTACTGGTCAAAGAAAGGCATAAGGCCAGGAGGATTCAGGAGAAGGAAAAGAGAATCAACATCTTAATGTGAGAATCTGTACATGAATACAGGGTTGGGAGAAACTATTGGTAGACATAATTAAACTCAAGCTACCCCAACTAATTAAATATTAGTTACTATGCCCTACCATCATATCCAGCCCCTTACTTATATCTGTGCCCACATGTCCAGACTCCACCATTTGATTATTGATAAAATGTCCCCATAACTAACAAAGGTCAACCCCCCCCACTTTTACAGTAGAATCTACTTTCACCAGCTCAAGGTCATTGCTTCAGTAGTTTTTTCCTCTTTCTCCTGCATCACCGGTATTTTTCTTCTCTGCTATGTCATTCCCTTTGGCAAACAAAAGTAACTTCTCCAAAAAATAAAAAAAATAAAATAAAATAAATTAATCTTTCTTCTGAGTCCATATCTCCCTCTAGATATTATTCTTCTCTGGTCTACATAGCAAAACTCCTCAAAAAAATTGTATGCATTGTCTTCAATTCCTTTTAATCCATCTCTCTTGAACTCATGCCAACCAGGTTTTGCTCCATTCATTCCAGCAAAACAGCCCCTCCCTCTATAACCACCTCCTCCATTCTTCAAAATGCAAAGTCCATTGCTCTGTTTCATCTCACTTGACTGTCAGGAATATTGAGATTCAAAGACATCATACTTTCCTGATTTTCCTCCTACTTTACTTGTGGGTATTTTCTTCAGTCTCCTTTGTTGATTTCTCCTGATTTCTTCAGTCTCTATTCCAAGACTCAGTCCTTGATTCTCTTCTTTATTTACTCATATCTTAAGACTTTTAAACCTTATTCTACATTTATATCTACATTCTGAAAACTCAAGGACTTGTATTTCCAACCTTTTTTCCAACTGCAGATTATATTTAATAGCCCATTTGAAATTTCTACTTGGATATCTAGTCAGAATCTCAAACTAGTACGTCCGAGAGTGAATGGCTAATCATGTACAGAAATGGTCCTCCCACAGATTTCCCATCTCAGTAAATGACATCTCCATCTTTCCAGTCATTCTGGCCAAAACCTTGGAGTCATCTTGATATCTCTCTTTTTCTCAAAATCCTCCTCATTGGGTTTGTCCTCAAATCCTGTTGGCTCTTCCTTTAAAATACGTTCATAACCCAAATACTTCTCACTGCCATGTCTCATTAGATTTCTCTAAATAATGTCCAATCTTGCTTCCTTATGGTCTATTTGCACTTCGGTAGACAGACAGATCTTCTTTAAACATAAGTCAGAAGATCCTACTCTCCTACTTAAAATTCAATAAACTCCTGTTTCATTCAGAATAAAGGCTCATGTCCTCACAGTGGCCTCCTGTGTCCCACAGTCCATCCTGATACAATGTCCTTCTGTGCCTGTGATCAGTTTACCCCTTACTCATTCACTCCAGCCATACTGCACACCTTTCTGACCTGAGCCCGTGGGATCTCCTATCATAAGGCCTTTGTACTTGTCCTCTGCCTTCCTTTGCCCCTCTGCACTTGGCTTTGACTTTACGTCTCTACTTATTCCTTGTATATCTCTCTCCAGCACAAGATAAGCTCCATAGGAATTCCCACTCTGGCTCAGTGAGTTAAGAACTGGCCATGGTCTCTGCGAGGATGGAGTTTCTATCCCTGGCCTCACTAAGTGGATTAAAAATCTGGTATTGCTGTAATCTGCAGCATAATTCATAGATGCATCTTGGTTCTGATGCTGCTCTGGCTGTGTTGATTTGACCCCTAGATTGGGAACTTCCATATGTCACAGGTGTGGCTGTAAAAAGGAACCAAAATGGAACAAAGAGATAAGCTCCATAAAGGCAGGGACTTTCTTCAGCTTTGTTTGTTTTTGTATTCCTAGCACCAGGAATAGCACCAGCTACACACTAAGGTAGGTGTGACTATTTTTTTTTGATAATTCATGCTGTATTTTTTTAATTTCCCCAGTACATTATTTTTTTCTACTATACAGCATTGTGACCCAGTTACACATACATGTACACATTCTTTTTTCTCACATTATCATGCTCCGTAATAAGTGACTAGACATAGTTCCCAGTGCTATACAGCAGGATATCATTGCTAATCCATTCCAAAGGCAATAGTCTGCATCTATTAACCCCAAGCTCCCAATCCATCTCACTCCCTCCCCCTCCCCCCAGCAACCAAAAGTCTATTCAAATGTTTTTTCAGGTCAGTCTCCCAAAGCAACAGAAATAAAAGTAAAAATAAACCAATGAGACCTAATGAAACTGACAAGCTCTTACATAGCAAAGGAAACCAAAAAGAAAACAAAAAGACAACTTACAGAATGGGAGAAAATAATGCCAAATGATGCAACTGACAAGGGCTCCATCTCTAAAATATACAAACAACTTATACAACTCAACAGCAAAAAAGCCAACAACACAATGGAAAAATGGGCAAATGATCTGAATAGATATTTCTCCAAGGAAGATGTACAAATGGCCAACAAGCACATGAAAAAATGCTCAACATCACTGATTATTAGAGAAACACAAATCAAAACTACCATGAGGTACCACCTCACACCAGTCAGGATGGCCATGATCAATAAGTCCACAGATAACAAATGCTGGAGGGGTTGTGGAGCAAAGGGAACCCTCCTGCACTGTTGGTGGGAATGTAAGTTGGTACAACTACTATGGAGAACAGTATGGAGGTACCTTAGAAAACTATACATAGAACTAACCTATGACCCAGTAATTCCACTCTTGGGCATATATCAGGACAAAACTTTCCTTAAAAAAGAGACATGAACACTCATGTTCATTGCATCACTATTCACACTAGCCACGACATGGAAACAACCCAAATGTCCATTGACAGATGATTGGTTTAGGAAGATGTGGTATATATACACAATGGAATACTACCTCGCCATAAAAAAACAAAGTAATGCCATTTGCAGCAACATGGATGGAACTAGAGACTCTCATACTGAGTAAGGTATGAGAATTAATAAACTTTTTTCTTTTCTTTTTTTTTGTTTTTAAACAGTAAACTCTTTATACCCATTGACACGCATTTTATTTTATGATGAAATGTGAAATAGAAATTTATAATCAGTTCTTTAAACAATACTTTGGGTGAGGCTAAATTGTGGTGGTTCTTTTTTTCTGTGCTTATTAATTCTAGAATCTCTCTCTCCTTGCATTTATTCCATGCTGCTGGAGTTAATGTGGCTTTGTTAATGTGTTTTGACAAATCATAGTTGCCCCCTCTCTTCCCAGTCCCAAATTTCTGACTTCTCCTTGCTCATTCCTAAATATCTCCACCAAGCCACTCACATGCTCCATCCTGATTAGCTGAGTATCAAGAAGTAGGATCTATTTGAGACAATCTCTTCAGTTCTTTTCTATGTACCATTTCCCACTTATATTTTACTTTAACTTCTAGGACTCAGGGATTTCTGGCATGCCCCCTGTGACCTGATATCTCCTTTTCTTTTTATTTCTACCAATCCTGTCTGCCTTCCTGGAATTGAAGTTTGTCATGCAGTTTCCAATTCTGCTTGATCATCTGTCTCTGGACTCTGCCACCACCTCAGGTGAGGCATTCCTCTGTGTGAGAGGAGCTGTGTCCTCACCCCAACCCAAGAGAGCAAGGGAGTCTAGATATGCTTCTGAGGTATGGGTGCAGATGTTCTCCAGGATGAATTTTATAGTTTTGTCTTATTTTCTTAAAAAGTTTTGTTAGGATTTTGTTAATATTCTATCGCTTTATGGGTTGAGGAGAATTATTGACATTTTTAAAATAAGAACATTTTACTTCTTATTCAAATTTCCTTTTAAATACTCTACTATGGTTTTCTTAAAATTGCTGACATGTTTCTCATTAAGAGTAAGATTGGTTATTTGCATATACTTTGCTATTCTGAATAAGAGCTTTTCTTCATTGAGTTTATGGGTTATATATGAGATAGCATGTTCTATGTTTAGAAGATTTTTTGCAGGAGAGTTATTTGACATGTGGAAATATTTTATCTTATTTATTTATTTATTTATTTTTGCTTTTCAGGGCCACACCAGCTGCATGTGGAAGTTCCCAGGCCAGGGTTTGAACGTACACTTTAACAGCTACTGGAGCCACAGCAGTGACAATGGCTGATCCTTAACCCATGGAGCCACCAGGGAGCTTATTATTGAAATATATTTGATAATATTTAATTAGTTTCAGGTGTATAGCACAGTGATTCAGTATTTTTGCAGATTATATTCCATTATAGGGTTTTACAGCAATGCCTACCTGTGCTACACAGTATATTCTTATTGCTTATCTATTTTACACATAATAGTTTGTGTCTCTTAACCCCATAACCCATAATTTAATTTGTCCCTCCCCCCTCCTCTCCACCCCCCCATTTTTCGGTTTTGTTTTTTGCTTTTTAGTGTTGCACCTGCAGCATATGGAAGTACCTGGGCTAGGGGTCAAATCAGAGCTGCAGCTGCTGGCCTATGCCCTGACCACAGCAATGCAGTATCTGAGCCACATCTGCAATGCTGAGCGACAGCTCACGGCAATGCTGGATCCTTAACCCACTGAGCGAGGCCAGGGATCAGACTTGCATCCTCATGGATACCAGTCAGGTTCGTTTCCATTGAGCCACAATGTTCACTCCTCCTCTCCCCTTTGGTAACCACAGGTTTGTTTTCTATGTCTGAATCTGTTTCTGTTTTACATGCACATTCATTTGTGTTACTTTTTAGATTCCACACATAAGTGATATGATACCCGTATTTTGTCTTTGACTTATTTCACCAAGCACAATGTCCTCTAGTTCCAGTCCCATTGCGCCAAATGGAAGAATTTCATTATTTTTATGGCTGAGTAATATTCCACTGCATATACCATATCTTCTAAATCCAAATATGAGTTGCTTCTATGTCTTAACTATAAATATTGAGGTGTGTATATTTTTTCAATTAGTGTTTTCATCTTTCCATATACATATACCCAGGAATAGAATAGCTGGATCATGTGGTAGTTCTATTTTTAGCTTCGTGAGGTATCGCCATACCATTCTCCATAATGGCTGCACCAATTTACATTTCCTCTAACAGTGTGCGAGAATTCCCATTTCTTCACATCCTTTCCAACACTTGCTATTTGCAAACTTTTTGGTAGTTATTCTGGCCAGTGTGAGGTGATATCTCATTGTTGTTTTGACTTGCATTTCTCTAATAATTAGTAATGTTGAGCATTTTTTCAAGTGCCTATTACCCATCTGTATGCCTTCTTTCGAAAATGTCTCTTCAGGTTTTCTGCCAATTTTTTGATTGATTTTTTTCCTTTGGGTGTTGAGTTGTGTCAGCTGTTCATAAATTTTAGACACTAATCCTTTGTCAGTCATTGTCCTATGATTTGTAATTATTATCTCCTATTCAATAGGTTGTCTTTTCATCAGTAGCTTCCTTTGCTGTGCAAAATCCCTTGAGTTTAATTAGGTCTCTTTTGTTTATTTTTGCTTTTATTTATTTTGTCATAGGAGACCTATCAAGAAATTATTAGTAGTATGATTTATGTCATAGAGTGTTCTGCTGATTAGTTTCTGTTCTTATATTTAGGTCTTTAAACCATTTTGAGTTTATATATATGGTGTGAGGGAATGTCCTAATCTTATTGTTTGTTTGGTTTTTAGTTCTGCCTTGACTTTTATTTTATTTTTTGTTTGTAAATATCTCCTATTCTTACTCAGATTTGACTTTTGTTTATAGTTCCTTAAATCATCATTGAAAGAACCTATCGCAGTATACAAGAAGAATTCATAAATCACTAAGACAGGCTTTCCAATTATCTCAGTCACAACACTCCACTTTTTGTAATTTCCTGGTCCACTTTTGTTTTCCTTTTTCATTTTTTTTTCATGAGAGTATAGTCTATTTGCAGTGTTTGTCAATTTCTGATGTACAGCATAGTGACACACTCATACATATCTTTTTCTCTATTCTAGTCCATCATGTTCTGTCCCAGAGATTGGATATAGCATAGTTGTCCACATACTTTTTCTCTTAACTTCTCTCTATTGGAGAAGGATTGGTGCTTTCCAAGCTAACATCATAATCAGAGTACCCCAAATAGAAATGGGGCTACCTAAAACTAAGCTCACCAGGAAAACAATGGATTTCCCCATTAAACAGTTAATATAATTCTAAAAGCATGGTTTGCTAAGTAGGGGAAAGGGGTTTAAATAAAGATCCATTAGGATGCTTTTACAGGGAACATTCCTGGAGCACATGCACACACACAGGCACACACATACACACACATTTTAGTAATTCTGCTTTTGTTAGAGTAGGAAAATTGCATTCTTTAAACATGCAACACTTGATGATAGAGCCAGATGTCAAAAAGCATGTGGAGTTGGAGAAGGATACAGTCTTAAAATTGAAGATTTGCCATGGAAAATCCAAATACAGATCAAGGAATATTTTTTTAAGTAAAACTTTTAACAGCCTATTGTTCACAGACTATTTCAGAGACAAGATATCCTACATACTGTGAAAACAGTCATTGATCGGAAAGTAAGATTTATTACAAAACCTATTTTTTCCTCATCACCACTGTATTAACAGTAATCAACTGACTCTACAACATTCATATTGTGAAGCTGAACATAAACCAAATCCAAACACTTTCCCTACTTTTGATAATGTCACTAAGTCCATCTCCTCCAAAGCCTAACTAACATTATACACTGAGGCTTAAATCATTACTAGTTTTACTTTAGATCCTCTATTGATATAAAAGTTTTATTTTATATCTCTGAATACAACTTTGGTTTGGGGAAAACATGGGGGTGTATAAGGGTTATGTGTAAAGGAAGGGGCTCATTAATAAATACATTTCTCTTTAGGATTTTAAGGAAAGCTATACAAAAATTATGGCATGATGATAAGCGGACAAGTTGTTTTATCTAAATAAATCCATGTATTGGAGTGTTGCTTCTAGGATATTTTCAAATGCTCCAGAGCTTTGGTACTGCCCTTGTTGCATGCATGCGCACTGCTGAGCCAGCAGGCTATGCTGCTTTAACTCAAAGAGTGGTCCATATCCAGGCATTATGTCACTATACCGGACACGCACCACTGGAATGCTATGACCTACATATGGTGTATGTGGTTTACATTTTCAGTAACTGAGAGGCAATTTAATTGTCTGACTCAATTACAGTAAGTGAGAGCCAGCCTGCCAGCTCTTCAGTCACCTCACTGAAAATGGACCCCTCAGAGTCAGACCAAATTCTCGAAGAAGTTGGATCAGCAAAGTTGCTGCTGAAATGAATGCATTCCAGACTGGTATCTTGAGAAAGCTGCTGCTTTTCCTTGATCCTTTATTTCCAGCACTGGCTCTCTGAAACTGGTCAAAGTGTAGGACCAACAGTACAATTGAGTTTGACTCGCAGAATGGGAATCCTATTTTGGGAAACTCTTTCTTAGAGGAAAGCCAACAGAAACAATGCCCAGTAGGAGGAACCATAATAAAACTGGGTTTTGATTAAGTTGGAAAGTGTACATTTTCCAAAGAGCACCAATATGCTTGGAATTCTACATTAGTCCTAATCTCTTCTAGAAAAGGGTAGCCGGGGCTCTTGGAAACTAGACCACCTTGGGTCCTCAGTGGCCAACTGCCTCTGGTTGGTTTGTCAGGGACTTCTTTAATCAGCCAAAACTGGCTTCTGACCAGAAGGTGCAGAGTGTGCTTAACTGGAAAACTGCTGCTTGGCTAGAAACAGCCCAAGTGTCCACTGAGAAACAATTGGTCTACATCTCAGCTCTATGCAAAGCAAAGAGAATCTGTTCATGTTTCTTTCTCAGAATGTGCCAAGCAAGAGGCACTAAATTTGATGTCTTCATCTCTTGGCAACTACGTCAAAAGAGAATGGAGACAACTCTTGGGACTGCTGATGAAGCCTGACATCTACAAGGAGAAGTCCTAGAGACATGCAGATAAAATTCTAGTAAGAAAGTAAAACCAGAGTGAGAGGAGATTCTTTTTATTCATAATTCTGAAACATTTATGGTAACTATGGAAATCCCCACAACTTGATAATAATCAGGAGGGCCACTGACACTTGTTAAAAATACTAATAATTATGATGGAAAATTGTTCATCTTCCTCCAACCTGCTGAGTTTATGCAGAATAGGGAGGACTCAGAGTGGGACAGATGAGGAGACTGTGAGAGAACAATCTTACCTGAGGCAGATGCTTTTTTGTTTTCATTTTTTAATTAAATTTTATTTTTAATTGTAAAAGGCACATAACACAAAACTTACCATCTTAAAATTTTTTAGTGTACAGTTTATTTGTATTAATGTATCCATATTATTGTGCAACCAATCACAAAAAATATTTTCATCTTGAAAAACTGAATGCCTATGCCTAATAGACACAAAAACTTTGCTATTTTGTCTTCAAATTGTCATCTTCAAAATTATCATCAGTGAGTACAGAATAGAAAATTTTTGTTTTTTAACCCTATAGTTGCGGTAAAAGGCTTTTTGCTACTAATAATACCTTCAAATCACTTGAAGAGGTTAAAATACAACATGTAATTCCAAGCAGTGCATTTTTTGTTTATATATTACCAATGTCTTTTGAATCACATGAGTATGTTTAAAAGTCCAGTGGGCAAGGAATTGCCATAATTTAGATTTCATGACATTGTGTCTATTTAAAAAATTATATAAAGAGGATGCAACAAAATGCAATAAAATTGCAAAGCAGATACACCATCACCACCCATCACCACCAAGTGGTTGAAACTGTTCAACTTTGTGAGGAGACTATTGATCAATGCCAGTTAGCTCTATGAAAATCTTCACTTGGCTTTCCAAAGAGTATATTTTTTCATGCTAAGAGTAATATCCCAGAATTTGTTAACAATTCATTAAGGTTAAGAGTTTGTTTGTTTTAAAATTTTATATACCTTGAAAGATATTCTTCAAATCAATGGGTCCAATTTGAGGAAGGGAATAGTAGGGAGTGGGACAGTGTGTTTGAGTGTAGTGGCCCTGGTACTAGATGACCCTCGATTTGGACTCAAACAGTCTGCCATTTTGTAACCATTGGTTATATATTTTCTTTTCTACACCTCAGTTTCTTCATCTATAAAATGGGTGGAAAATGATTAAAGAAAGAGTACTCTCAGCTCTCCGCATAGTGCATGGGATATAGGAAAAAGTTAATAAAAGTTACAAATTATTATCTTAAAAATAAGCAAATCAGCATGTACACACACAAGCATCAGGACTAAGATCTCTGTGTACTTCTCCAGCCTGAGGACCTGTAACATTCTTGTTCTTAGATACAACTAACAAAATTCTAGGCAGATGAATAAGGGACCATGTATAATAGAATGTGGTTTCAAGGTTTCTGGTAGAATCCCTACTCACATGCTAAGGGCTGATGTTCTGAATGCTATCAGCTTTATCCTATTTAATTTCATTTAATGGTCTGTTTAAATTTAAGTTTAAAAAATCCTCCCCTTCCCTCTCTCTTCTTCTTTTTCCTGCCCCTCAGCTTTTCTCTTCCCCTGTCTGGGATGTCTTGAAGGGTTTCTCAAAGTCTCTGTTGATGGTAGGTTGCTGGCACAAGCTGTCCAGGGTCAATTTTCATTGAGCAGGCCTGCAGAGTTGGTGCTACTATCTGACAATTATTTTTTAGTTTAATTAAGACAAAAATATTTTTGGAGGAATATATATTAAGCTCTAGGTGGTAGTAATATGTTTTTATTCATTATTTGTTTCTGAATTTTTTGTAATGAACATGTGTTGCTTTCATAATCATAAAAAAATAATATTTAAGGAAAATAAAGAGATCGATAGCATGATTCAGGGAGTGCAAATTCATTTTTTCTCTTTCTGATTTTTCCACCACAATATCTAAGGATCTTGAGTATATAGACAAGTGGTGACTCCAACATCTGGGTTATGTGTTTTATTGTACTTAACTTTCATTGTAACATTTCTGACAGTTTACTAGGGGATAAAAACAGTCTATGAAGTATAATAATTCATAACACATATATTTTTTTTCCTTCCTGGGGTTCATACAGCCTGTAAATTAGATGGCAAAGATGAAAATTACTTGGTATCTGTATCTGCCTTTTGGCCTCAGAGGTTTCCTCAAACATTTACTTTTTCTTTCTCTTTATATGACATTTCAGAATGTCACATACTTTAGATTTTACCTCATTTATGGAGGCCTTCAGGATGCCAGACCAATTTCTCACATTCACATGGGAGCATATTTCAATAGAATGGCACATCAATTTACACAATGAATAAGAGAAAATACTAAAATCACTTTCTGAAAGATAGAATTGATAAATATACCTTTAGAAATCAGCTTACAGTAGCAATTTCTCTTATACAGGGACACATTTTTCTTCCTTGAAGTTTCTAAATTCATGTCCATTCACTTACAGAAACTGTGACAGAACAGTTATGACTTTTTCCAGTGAGGAAAAAAGAAATAACATACATCAGTTGTTCCATATGCCTGTGTTATGTCAAAGTCTTCGATATTTTATTGACTCTGGTCAGATGTCTTAGGAAACATCAGCTTATGACACACAGTTTAAGCCTTGAGTCCATGTTATATGGCTTTGAATTGGATTTTCTTTGTGAAACAAGATCATTAAAGTTTCAATAAGCCTGGCATAAGAGACAATGAGTATACTATAGTAAATACAAGAGCCATCTCATCACACAGGCTTAGAAAAAAGAAAAAAAACGAAAAAGAAAAAAAAGAGCTTATTTTTCAGCCTCAGGAAACTTCTTTGAAGTAAATACTTTTATAAATTGTGGAATAGCTGCTTTCTGGGTAAAGGGGTTTCTATCACCCCTTCTCCAGAAATCCTGGGAGCACAAAGTCTCTCCCTGTGCTGCTGGCCAGCTCCCCGACAGTACAGCTTCCTGTACCACTTCCTCCCCAGGGGTTCCTCACTTGAAACTTATTCTTCCTGAAGAGAATAAACCTGTTACCACAGCACTTGTTAGAGCCCTTCTTCTCATGTGCCAAGTTCATCTCCAAGTTATTTACCAAACCAAAAACAAAACAAAAAAGAATGAATAGTAATTTTCATAGATTTGTGTAACAACTTCATTCTCAATTTCTACACATTTGGAAAAGGAATGAAATGGAAGGAGATTTGTAGTAGGAAAACTTAAATGAGTGGCTATTGAAGTAAGTAGGAAAGAGTCTGTCCTCTTTACAGAGACTTTCCAAAGCTACAGAGGCACATATTGAATATATTACGGCCATATTTTCAGGATTTTCCCCTCTTTTGATATGTAAGATAATACTTTTCCTTGCTTTGACTCTTTGAATCCTTTAACACACTGATGGTTCATTCTAGCTGAACATGGACACAAAAACTGGTTCTCCTCCTGCTGTTTTTCCAGAGAAAGACTATTTTATCTTACCTTGTATGTGACCTATGTCTTTGTGGTGAGGATTCCCTGTAGCGTTAATAGACAACACCACACACATTCAGAAGCTATTTGGAAAACTTCCAGAAGAGAGCAATCAGTTCTCAAGAAAATGCAAAATCACTTGAGATAATGAAATTTCTTGGCATTTAAATTTATGTTTGTATCTATGTCTGTTAAATTTCTCTAACATAATAAAGTGTTGTGATAATTTATCACATTTTATTAATTTACATGCTATTGCAATACATAACCACTCTCTTCTCTATGCTGGCTATTTGTACCACCATTTTTTATAGGGTTTATCATATTATAAAACTTTTTGACATGGCTTTCTGAGTAAACTGAGATTATCTCCAAAGCAAAGACCGGATCTTATTCTCTTCCCCCCCTTTTTTTTCCTTTCTCTCTATGGCCACACCTGTGGCATATGGCGGCTCCCAGGCCACAGCCACAGCACACAGGATCCAAACTGCATCTGCAAACTATGCCACAACCTGGGGCAATGCCAAATCTTCAACCCACTGAGTGAGGCCAGGAATGGAACCCACATCCCCATGGATACTACATCAGGTTCTTAACCTGCTGAGCTGTATTGGGAACTTCTGTTCCCTGGTTTTGAAGTACTTTGCATGATCCTTGGTACACAATAGACAGTAGAATGCACACTTGTTGAATAACTACAAAACAAGCAGATATATGATTGATGGGTGGACAGTAAGATGCTTGTTTTTGAAACTATATTTTTGTCTGTAAAACAATTGTAGGAGGATTTACTAGATTTTTCCTAGAGTCCTCTTTAGAATTAGGCTTGACATAAATAGAATGACGATGTAATACTGTACTGCAGGGTTTGCAATGGTGACAACATGGATATTTGGGTGGGATAAGCTTTTTGTAGGTGCTGTCCTGTAACTTGTCAGATGTTCAGCATCATCTGTGATCTCTACCTGTTACGTGCTAATAGTCACACATCTCCCCTCAGCTCTGACAACCAAAAATGCCTTGAGAAGTGCCAGCTGTCCCTGAGATAGTGAGGGACAAAATCACCTTCACTGGAGAAACACTTATATTGTCTGATTTCAGGATGGTATGACATCTTAGTATTTCATTTTTTTCTTTTCTAGAAAGCGAGTGCATAACCAAGTTGGGGAAAACAAGAGAAGAGTAATGCTACTTTCCTACCCAGATCAGTAAAGATAAGGACAAATATTTGTTTTCCAGAAAAAAACTCTTTCAAGAGATGTCATTTATTCTGGTAAACTCCATATTTCCAAACTGTAAAGTGAAAATAAGCTTCTGCTGCCCAAAATCTTTGCATTCTAAAGCATGGGCTCTCCATGAAGATAAACATTCTCACATCTGTTAGAAGAGCTTTACCCTATCTTCTTTCCTCTTCTATGCTTAGCTTCTTTTTAGCACATTTCTCATAATTTTTTTTTATTTTGTTACTTTATTTTTTTTTTAATTTTCCCACTGTACAGCAAGGGGGTCAGGTTATCCTTACATGTATACATTACAATTACATTTTTCTGTTCTGGCTGTTGCAACTCATAATTTTCTTAATTAAGTATTCCTACTTACCAAATTCTGCTAAATGTGTCTCTATATTATTTCATTTTACAAATTGGACAAAATATAATTGAGTTCCTGTGTCTCTATTTTGTTTGATTTTACAAACTGGACAAAATATAACTGAGTTCTTTAGTTTATCCATAAAATTTAATTAAACCTAATGATCATTTCACTGACAGGTCTTTAAAATACTTTCACATTGGATTTCCCATCGTGGCACAGCGGAAACGGATCCGAGGAACGATGAGGTCATGGGTTCAATCCCTGGCCTTGTTCAGTGGGTTAAGGATCCAGCATTTCTGTGAGCTGTGGTGTAGGTCGCAGATACAGCTCAGATCTGGCATCGCTGTGGCTGTAGTGTAGACTGGCAGCTACAACTCTGATTCAACCCCTAGGCTGGGAACCTCCATATGCCGAGGTGTGGCCCTAAAAAGACAAAAAAAAAGACAAATAAAATACTTTCACATTAAAAATATTTATATTCTCACCAAAGTAACATAATGAATGAGGAAGAAATGGAGAAGTCTTGAGTTCCAATTCCAAAGTCTAAGCTCAAATTTCAGCATGCATAAGAATGGCCTTGGGACTTTGTTTAAAATGCAAATTCTTATGCTGCACAAAGATTCTGCTTCAGTAGATTTGGGGTTCTGTCCAAGAATTTACTCTCTTTTTGTTGTAAAATATCTGGTGCTCAGGGCTGAGATGATTATGGTCCACTTAGTTCAAGGCTCTCTTCTGGACTATTTTGTCTTCTCCCTTCTTCCCACTTCCCAATCTTATCCCCTCCCCATCATAGATTCTAATGTATTTAATGCATGTTCTTAGATATGCATGCATCCGTGTAAAGATTATAGCCTCTTTTATGTTATGCCACAGATCTCTGTTTTTTTTTAATGTCCTCAGTACTACATTAAGATTTATTCATGATGCTCTGTATATCTATTCCATTAAAAACATGCTCTCCCCATAGTATATACATAATACATTCACTTGTTCAGAAATGAATTCTATCTCCAGCTACCATACTGAAAGTAAGGTTGATGAGTTCACCTTGTGGCTCAGTGGTAACAAACCTGACTAGTAGTATCCATGAGGACACGGGTTCAATCCTTGGCCTCACTCAGTGGGTTAAGTATCCTACACTGCTGTGGCTGTGACTGTCGTGTAGGCTGGCAGCTACAGCTCCGATTTGACACCTAGCCTAGGAACTTCCACATGCTTCAGGTGCAGCCCTAAAAAAAGAAAAGTAGTAATGTTGAGGATCACCAATTCCCTTAATTGACTTGTGAGGAAGTTTCTCTTCTAATGACTAGTTTAACTGGGTCACAGGAAATACAAACACACACACATATGCTGAATTTTCATTGGTACTTTCAGAATGCTCTCCGGAA
This sequence comes from Phacochoerus africanus, assembly GCF_016906955.1. NCBI lineage: Eukaryota > Metazoa > Chordata > Mammalia > Artiodactyla > Suidae > Phacochoerus > Phacochoerus africanus. The sequence continues at coordinate 91,173,980 of NC_062545.1, read as the reverse complement.
AGAATGTATTCATTTATGCTCCTACAGAGGTAATCAGAGCTCTCATTTCCCATCCCAGACACTCTAACCAATATTTGACCTTATCTTACTTCAATTTTTGCTGCTGTCATTAGTGTAAAATTTATCATTCTGTGATCACTCTAAGGCTGAGATCTGTCCATATATTCCTTGGCTATATTTGCAATTTCTCCATTTTTTATTTACTTTCATGTTTACTTCTTGAATATTAATTTAAAAAAAAAACTCTACAAGTTTAGGATATTGTCAATGGTTTATGACAGACTGTCACCAGGCTATCAGTTTCATTTGTGAAGAAAACATCTTAATATTAATGACATGATATCTATTGATTCATTCGGGTCTTCATTTGGTGATAAGCTTTGCAGGGGCCTAATTTAGAGATTCAACTATATTTTTTTTCTCTTTAAAATGTGTTAATTGGTGGTATCCCCGTATGCTAAATTTCCCAATATTCACAAAAATCATCTCTGATTTCTATTCTGCTCCACTAGTCTATTGATCTATTCTTATGCTATTACCATAAAGACTTTCTTCTTTCTCTCTCCCTCCACTTTCTCTCTCCCTTCCTTTCTTCTTTTCTTTAAATTAAAAGTTATTTTTTCTTCCAGTTTTATTGAGATATAATCAACATATGCCACTGTACAAGTTTAAGGTGTATAGCATCATGATTTGACTTACACACATCATGAAGTGATGACCACAATAAGTTTCATGAATATCTGTCATCTCAGATAGATACAAAACAAAAGAAAAAAAATTTAAAACTCTTCTTTGTGATAAGAACATTTAGGATTTACTCTCTTAACAGCTTTAAAATATAACATAAGCAGTGTTAATTATTTTAATTATGTTGTACATCTCACCTCATACTTATTTATCTTATAACTAGAAGTTTTTGCCTTTTGATATCATCAAATTCCTGCTTCCCCCGCCACCACTATGTAATCACAAATCTATGGGTTTGTTAGTTTTTTTTTTCATTTTTAAAAGAATAATTGATCTACAATACTTTAGTTCCTGATGCATAACATAGTTATTCAATATTTCTGTATATTCCAAAATAATCACTACAAAAAGTCTAGTTACAATCTGTCCCCATACAAAGATATTACATTACTGATTATATTCCCCCAGCAGTATTTTTCATCCCTACAAACCATTTATTTTGTAGCTGGAAGACCGGACCTCTTACTCTCCCTCATTTGTTTCACTTATACTTCCAATTCCCACCCCTCCAGCAAACACTTGTTTGCTCTCTGTATCTATGACACTCTGTTTTATGTTTGTTCATTTTTGTTTTGTTTTTCATATTCCACACATTAGAGAAATCATATAGCATTTGTATAGCTTATTTCACATATTATAATACGCTCTAGGTCCATCTATGCTGCCACAAATGGAAAGATTTCATTCCTTTCTATCACTGAGTATGTATATCACATATTGTTTTTCCATTCATCTCCCCACTGTGAACACTTATGTTGTTTCCATATTCCATATCTTCACTACTGTGAATGATTCTGCATGAACATAGTGGTGCATTAATCTTTTCAAACTAGTGATTTTGTTTTCTTTTGAAAAAAATACCCACAAATGAAATTGCTGGATGTGTAGTGGAACTATTTTTAATTTTTTGAGAAACCTATGTATTTTTTTCCCATAGCAGCTGCACCAATTTGCTTTCCCACGAACACTGAACAAGTGTGCCCTTTCCTCCACACCCTTGCCAATACTAGTTGTTTGTGGTATTTTTGATATTAGCCATTCTGACTGGTATGAGGTGGTATCTCATTGTGGTTTTGATTTGAATTTCCCTGATAATTAGTGATGTCAAACATCTTTTTATATGCCTGATGGCTATCTCTAGATCTTCTTTGGAAAAATATCTCTGTCTACACTTTAATTGTTTTTGTTTGTTTGACATTGAGTTATGAGTTCTTTGTATATTTTGGATATTAATTCTCTATCAGAAGTATTATTTGCAAAAATATCTTCTACCATTCAGCAGGCAGGTATCTCATTATATCGACAGTTTCCTTAATTATGCAAAAGCTTTTTCATTTTATATAGTTACATTTATTTACTTTTGCATTTGTTTCCTTGTCTGATGAAACTGATCCAAAAAAAATTGGTAAGACTGATGAAAAAAAGTACTGCTGGAGTTCCCACTATGGCATGGTGGGTTAAGAATCTGACTCTAGAGGATCAGGTTGATGCAGAGGCACAAGTTTTATCCCTGACCCAGCACAGTGGGTTAAAGGATCTGGTGTTGCTGCAGTGGTGGTGTAGTTTTCAGCCATGACTCAGATTCAATCCCTGGACCAGGAACTTCTGTATGCTGTGGGTATGGCTGTTTTTTAAAAAAGTGTACTGCCTATGTTTTTTTCTAGAAATGTCATAGTTTTAGGTCTTACATTTAAGCTTTTAATTCATTTTGAGGTTTTTTTTTTTTTTTTAATATGGCATGGGAAAGCAGTTCAGTTTTATTCTGTTGCATGTAGCTTTCCAACACCATTTATTTTGAAGACATTGTCTTTTTCCTAATGTATATTTTGCCTCCTTTGTCAGAAATTAATTGCCTATGTAAAAGTAAGTTTACTTCCAGGCTCTCTCTTCTGTTCCATCAAGCTATGTGTCTGTTTTTGCACTGGTACCATGCTGTTTTTATTACTGTAGCTTTGTAGTATATTTTTGAAACCAGGAAGTTTTATACCTCCAACTCTCTTCTTTCTTAAGACTGCTTTAGCTATAGGGAGTCTTTTATGTTTCCATACAGATTTTAGAATTATTTGTTCCAGTTATGTGAAAAATGCCATTGCTATTTTGGTAAGCATTGCACTGAATCTGTAGATTAGTTTGGGTAGTATTATCATTTTAACAGTATTAATTCTTCAAATCCATGTGCGCATTGTATCTTTTCATTTGTTTCTGTTGTCTTCAATTTCATTCATCAGTGTCAGTGACACCATAGAGCAATGTGTCTAAAACTCTGAAAGCAAACTGTCGTCAAATTCTGTACATGACCATGTAATTCTATTATGAAGTCAATAGGCAGATATTTCCAAATATGTAAAAACTCTGGGAATGTAGAGGTTCTGAATTTCTCCTCAAAAATGGATAGTAAAATTCAGTCAGTCAAAGGTCATATAAATTGAAGTCATAAATGGAAAAGCCACAGAAATATTTACTACAATGTAAAAATTCAATTCATTAAAGAATGGAACTATCATTATACCCTTTATCAAATTAGAAACTACCTAAGTAACAAAATTTAGATTTAGGACACAAGGAGTGTGTTGAGGAGGGAATACACTAATTTCCTCATGTTGACAGCTGAGAGGCAACTGTCATTATCTAAAAGCAAAACATGTATTCAAAAAATAGAACCATATTTTTTATTTTTTATTATTTCTTTAAACTTGCATGGTCTTTTACATATTAAATATCTTTTGTGCAGAAGTATTTATTTGAAGTTCCACAATTACTTTAATTTCTTTTATTAAACATAGGAGATTTACATGTAACAGTTCATATTTTAAGTATAGTAGGCATGATGTGATACATTTTAAAAGTTTTATTGAAGTATAGTTAATTTATAAGGTTGAGATAATTTCTGCTGTACAACAAAATGACCCAGTTATATATGTACACATACGCATTCTCTCTTCTCTCTCAGAATCTTTCCCACATAGATATTCACAGAATACTGGGTAGAGTTCTCTGTGCTATATAGCAGGTCCCTGTTGGCCAATGATTTCATATACCCTAGGGTGCATATGCCAATCTCAAACCCCAAATCCATCCCACCCACCCACCTGTCCCATTTGGTAACTATACGTTTTTCAAAGTCTGTGAGTCTATTTCTGTTCTGCAAAAAAGTTCATTTGTATCTCTTTTTTAAAAAAATTCTACATATAGGTGATATCATATGATGTTTGTCATTCAATAAAATACATGCAAAAAAACACATGTCATCAGACACATGGTAAATATCGCAGAGCTGGTAATGGTGCTTTCTAATGGTGAATTTCTAATTCATTTAGAAATTTGACTTCACTTAGCGTGATAGCATCTAGGTCCATCCATGTTGCTGCAAATGGCATTATTTCATTGGTTTTTATGGCTGAGTAATATTCCATTGCTATATATACCACATCCTCTATATCCATTTTTCTGTTGATGGACATTTAGGTTGTTTCTACCTTGGCTATTGTAAATAGTGTTGTGATGAACACTGGAGTGCATATATATTTTCAAATCATGGTTTTCTCTGGATAGATGCCCAGGAGTGGGATTGCTGTATTATAAGATTATTCTGTTTTTAGTTTTTTTGAGGAATCTACATACTGTTTTCCATGGTATAAAGGTATTTATCTTTCTGTCAAGTTGATATAAAGAAATGCACAGAGATGTCTGAGATTATGTCCATCCAATGTTAATAATGTCTCCTTCCTGTTAGTGTGATTTTAAATTTTCTCCATCCTTCTTTCTGTTATTGGTTGACATTGTTGAAATAAGCATGAATCTTTATAAATACAGTAATTTCATTATCCTAAGAAAAAGTTAGAGGAACAAAGGAAGAAAAAGAATCAAAGGAAGTCAGTGAATGTGTGACTATGTAACTCCCCAGATCCGAAAGTGTCTGCCAGGTTAATCATTTCATTTTCTTCATTCATCAGAGAAAATTCATCCAGTATGAAGATTTCAATGCTGCCTTGCCCTCAAAACCTCAGAGAAGAGCAAGTCCCTACTCCCTTCCATTCCTGGGAAAATAAACAAAGTTCAGGTTTTCTCTCTGGCATTAGGCCATTGTGGAATGAAAGCACCAATACCAGCTCTGTGATATTTACCATGTGTCTGATGACATGTCTTTTTTTGCATGTATTTTAGACTAATTACTATTTTTATTTGGTATTTTGCAAGAGAAAATTAATTCATTCTTTTAACAAGCATCTATTGGGTGCTTATAATTATGAAGTACTAAACACTGAACACTGTCATTACAAGCTTTGGTCTTCTCAGGGAGACAAACATACAAGGATCATGAATAATTTTCCGGGCAATGGAGAAATCAATGCATAGTCTCTACTTGTGCTACCACATTCTACCAGCCCAGAGGTTGTCTCTTTAAATATATTAAATTCAGTGCCAGCTGGATGTGACAAGATTTTTTTTTTAATGTATTTGAATGTTTCTGTTTTAGAAATGTCTTGGGAGCATGTGAATAAGTTTTATATTATGCATTATTTATATTCTTTAGTAAAACAAAGTTAACTTTTAAAAATAATAAATGTTGCAGTTTACCATATGGTCTTTTAGAGCTCTTGTTACTGTGTTCAGTATCATCCAGTTTATTTTTAAATGTGTTTTCCATTGAAGCTGATGTCTAATGCAATTAATGCATGAAGTTAGCATGAATTATTCATTGCATTCTCACACTTGCCTTTACGGTTAAGTCATCATAATATATCATAGTTACCATGGAGAAAGTTATGTTTCTAAAACCAAAAATTCTACTCTTTTTGAATTTCCTTTTATATTTCACATGTGTTACGAGACCTATTATCAGGGATAGAGTATTATTATTTAAAGAATAAATTTTGATAGTATAACTTTAAATAGAACATGATCTTTATCTTTAATGACCTCATATCTGTGTATAGATATCTTCCTAAGAAATAAAACACTTTTAAAGCATTTATCTTCTTTAAAGACTGAGTTTGACTTAAATAAATTTATTTTAGTAAATTGGCCTATAATTAATTTTGACTTTATATTCCCTAAGATTATGCATGAACACAAAGTGAGAAAAATACCAACTCTAATCTGCAAGACAACTACTACAATTGTTTTTTAGGTATTTCTTTTTTAACTCAGTTATTTTACTTTCAGTATATTCTATCTCAGAGTATTGACATATTGTTCCTTTATTTCTAAGGCTCCTGTTTGAAAACAGATTTTACATTTGGAAACAGTGTGGAAGGATTCTGGAAGGGACCCCCTGAGCAGACCTTGAGCCAAATTTTATATAAGGCAAAAAAAGTTATTTCCAAAACAGTGTGAAATATTCTGGGCCCTGGGAGTCCACAAAGGGCTTTGGGACAGGTGCATAGCTGAAATTTACCTAGGGGGGGTGGAGAAAATTATCTCTGAAGCAGCAGGGATTCCACAAGGGCCCTTCTGTGCAGTCACAAAGCTACAATCCCCCTAGAGGTGGAGAAAGTTACCTTGGAAACAAGGAAAGATTCTGGTAGGCTGCAAGGAGCCTTCTGAGTGGGCTCAGAGTCATGATTGGCATAGTGGACAAAAGGTGATTTTGGAAATAGTGCTGGAGTGTCTGGGATTATGCAGGGGCCCTCCTGAGCTGTTAGAGAGCCAAAAATTACCTAGGGGGTGGAGAAAGTTATTTCTGATGAAGTGCAAAGGGACGGGACTCTGCAGGGGGCCTCTTGGGCAAGCACGAAGCCACGATCTCCCTGCCAAGTGGAGAAATTTACCTTGGAATCACGGAAAGATTCTGGGAGGCTACAAGAGGCCTTCTGGGTAGGCACAGAGCCTCATTTTGCCTAGGGAATAGAGGGTGATTTGGAATCAGAGTGGACTGTCCAGGACTCTGTGAGGGGTAGGCCCAGAGCTGTGATTTGCCTAAGGGATGGAGAAAGTTATCTCAGAAGCAGTGCAAAGGATCCTGGAAATACACAAGGGGTCTTCTGGGTGAGTAGAGAGCCATAAAACGGCCACCAAACTGGGAGTCGCAAAAAAGTCCTGGTGGACAAGTGAAGAGCCACAACCTGCACTGGGGCAGAGAAAGTGAACATGGAAACAGCACAAAGAATCCTGAGAGTCACAAGAGGACCGGTAGGCAGGTGGAAGGCCCCAAAATGCCCAGTGAAGGCACAAAATGAACCTGGAAACAACACACACAGCCTGGGAGAAACAAACAGCCCAGCAGGAATTGGTGGAGTGATCTTGGGAATAGTAGAAGCTACATGATTTCAACCAACAATCAAGCAGGGGATCACAGAAGCAGCGTATGTTGCATGGCTAGTCAAAGGAGTTCAGAGGGGTGTGCTAGTGCATGTTTTTACTTCGCAGCAACTACAGGGAGCACTCTACCATCAGCCTGGTAGGAGAAGGGACTGCCAGAATGATGCAGGTCTTACAACTACAGAGAAAGACTCTTAGCAATGGTTAGGGAGCAACTCCTCCTTCTGGGGCTGCAGAGAACACTGCCTAGGGTGCCTACCCTACCCCCAGTTACAGACAGCAGTGCCTAGACCTCCCTGACAAAGGTAGGGCCTACTGGATCAACAGCTGACGAAGAAGGAGGAGTCACAGAAGCTGATCCTTACACACACCTCTGCCACAAAAGCAATCCTGTGACTGTGAACCACTGCCAACAATCAAAACCCATTCTAACAGCCACCAGCTTTAGGAGAGGTAGCATAATACCACTGCTCCCATCACAGTTCTAGGTACACGAGACACTAGCACCCCTAAGAACTCCAATCCAAGGCACCAGCTGCCACATATACATACCTGTCATCAAGAGGAGAATAAATATAGAAAGCTAGACACTATGAGATAACACAGAAATAGCTTTCAGACAAAGGAACTAGACAAAAACACACAACAACTAAATGAGGATATAGGTAGTCTACCTGAAAAAGAATTCAGAGTGATGATAGTAGAGATGATCCAAGACCTCTAAAAAAAATGGAGACACAGATAGAGAGGTTATGAGAGATGGCTCACAAAGAGCTAGAAGACCTGAAGAACAAGCAAAATAAGATAGATGGCACAATATCTGAAATGAAGAATACACTAGAGGGAATCAAAAACAGGATAACAGAGGCAGATGAATGAATAAGTTACATGGAAGACAGAGTGGTGGAAATAACTGCCACATAAAAAAATAAAGAAAAAAGGATGAAAAGAACTGAGAAGAGCCTAAGAATTCTCTGGGACAACACTAAATGTACCTCCATTCACATCATAAGGGTCCCAGAAGGGGAAGACAGAGAGAAAGGGCCAGAGAAATATTTTGAAGAGATTATGGTTGAAAACTTCCCCAGTATGGGAAAGAAAACACTCATTCAAGTTGAGGAAGCACAGAGAACCTGACACAGGATAAACCCAAAGAGAAACACAGTGAGACATACACTAATCAAACTGACAAAAATTAAGTACAAAGAAATGATATCAAAAGCCATGAGGGAAAAGCAACAAATAATATGCAAAGGAAACCCCTTAAGAATAACAGCTGATCTTTCACCAGAGACTGCAACTAGAAGGGAGTGGCAAGATATATTTAAGGTGACATATAGGAGGAACCTAGAAACAAGAATATTATACCCAGAAAGGCTCTCATTCAAATTTGATGGAGAGGTCAAAAGCTTTTCAGACAAGCAAAAACTAAAAGAATTGAGTAAACTCCAAACCAGTTCTACAACAATCACTAAAAGAATTTCTCTAAGCAGAAAAGAAAAAGCCACAATTAGAAACAAGAAAATTTCAAATGAGAAAATCATTGGTAAATGCAAATGTAATACAAAGTTAGAAAATCACCCATTGACAAATGTGATATGAAAATTATCAGGCATGAGATGAGGAGAACAAAAACACAGAACTTTGAAAATGTATTTGAAAATAGGAGAACCACACAACCAAAGCAATTCTGTACACACACAGATGGTCGTATCCTAATTTAATGGGAACAACAAACCAAAAACAATAACAGACACATGCATAAGAGAGAAAAAGCACTCTAAAGATACTCAACAAATCAAGAAAAGATAACAAAAGAAGGGAAGAAAAAAAGGAACAATACAAAGCAAATAACTAAATGTCAATAAATACCTATGTAATTCATAACAACACTGAATGTAAATAGATTAAATGCTCCAACAAAATGATACAGACTGGCTGAGGATGCAAAAACAAGACCCATATATATGCTGTTTACAAGAGACATACTTCAGACCCAAGGACATTTACAGACTAAAAGTGAGGATATGGAAGAAGATATTACATGAAAATGGAAATCAAAGGAAAGGAATACCAATATTTGCATAAGACAAAACAGATGTTAAAACAAAGAAAAGCAAAAGAGACAAAGAAGGCCACTACATAATGATCAAAGTATCAATCCAAGAAGAAGGTATAACAATTGTAAAAATAAATATGTACCTAACATAGAATCACCTCAATATATAGGCAACTGCAGACAGCCATAAAAGGAGATATTGTCAGCAACACAATAAATTAGCTAAACTTACACCTAAAACAACTAGAGAAGTAAGAACAGACAAAGCCCAAAATTAGAAGAAAAGAAATCATAAAGGTCAGAGAATAAATATATGAAATAAAGGAAAGAAAAAAATAGAGGAGATTAATGAAGCTAAAATTTGGTTCTTTGAAAAGAAAACAAAATTGATAAACCTTTAGCCAGGCTTATCAAGAAAAAAAAAAAAGGGAGAGGGCTCAAATCAGTGAAATTAGAAATGAAAAAGGAGAAATTACAATTGACTCCCCTAAATACAAAGAATCATGAGACTACTATAAGCAACTATGTGCCAATAAAATGGACAATGTAGAAGAAATGAACAGTTTCTTCCAATGGTACAATCTACCTAGACTGAACGAGGAAGAAATTCAAAATTTTAACAGAAAAATCACAAGTGCCAAAATTGAAAATGTGATTAAAAACCTTCCAAAAAAAAAAAAAGAAGTCCAGGACCTGATGACTACACAGCTGAATTCTTTAAAACTTTCAGAAAAGAGTCAACACTTAACTCTTCTGAAAATATTTCAAAAAATAGTGGAGGAAGGAACACTCCCAAGCTCATTCTATGAGGCCACATGATACCAAAACCAGACAAGGATACCATGAAAAAAGAAATTACAGACCAGTATCACTGAAGAACATGATGCAAAAATCCTCAACAAAATACTAGCAATCCTAATTGAAATATATGTTAAAAGGATCATTCACCATGTTTGATAAAGTGGGATTTATCCCTGGGATGTAAGGATTCTTCATTATCCATAAGTCAATCAATGTGATACACCACACCAACAAACTGAAAAAATAAAAACCATATGATAATCTCAATAGATACAGAAAAGGCTTTTGACAAAATTCAACATCTGTTTCTGATAAAAACTATCACTTTTTGCAGATTACATGATACTACACCTAGAAAATCCTGAAGACAGAACCAGAAAACTCTTAGAGCTCATCAACAAATTTGGCAAAGTTGCAGGCTAGCAAATCAATACACAAAATTCAATTGCATTCCTATGTACTAACAATAAAATATTAGAAAGAGAAATCAGAGAAACCATCCCATTTACCATCACATCAAAAATAATAAAATACTTAGGAATAAACCTACCTAAAGAGACAAAAGACCTATACTCTGAAAACTATAAGATGTTGATGAAAGAAATCAAAGGTGACACAAACACATGGAAAGATATACAATACTCTTGTGTTGGAAGAATCAATATTGTCAAAATGACTATTTTACCTAAGGAAATCTATATATTCAATGCAATCCTTATCAAATTACCAAGTTCATTCTTCACAGAACTAGAACAGAATATTTTAACTTTGTGTGGAAACACAAGAGACCTCAAATAACCAAAGCAATGTTGGAAGAAAAAAAAAAAGAAATCAAGCATCTGACTTCAGACAGTACTACAAAGCTGCAATTATCAAAACAGTATGGTACTGGCACAAAAACAGAAATACAGATCAATGGAAAAGGATATAAAGCCCAGAAATAAAACCAAGTACATATGGTCAACTAATCTATGATAATGGAGGCAAAAACATACAATGAAAGAAAGATAGATTCTTCAATAAATGGTGCTGGGAAGACTGAAGGGCTACATGTGGTAGAATGAAAATGGAACAATAACACCATACACAAAAATAATCTCAAAATGGATTAAAGACCTAAATATAAGACCAGTTATTATAAAACTCCTAGAGGAAAACATAGGAAAAACCCTCTTTGACATAATTCACAGCAACATCTTGTTTGTTCCACCTCCTAGAATAATGACAATAAAGACACAAATAAACCAATGGGACCTAATTAAACTCAAAAGCTTCTGCACAGCAAAGGAAACCATTAACAAAATGAAAAGACAACCCGTAGAATGGGAGAAAATAGTTGCAAATAATGGAACAGACAAGGGTCTAATCACCAAAATATGCAAAAAAACTCAAACAAGTCAACAACAACAAAACCCAATTGAAAAATGGGTAGAAGATTTAAATAGACATTTCTTCAAAGAAGACATACAGATAGCTAACATGCACATGAAAAAATGCTCAACATCACTAATTATTAGAGAAATGCAAATCCAAACTACTATAAGGTACTACCTCACACTAGACAAAATAGCCATCTTTAATAAGTTAACAAATAGCAAATGTTGGAGAAGGTGTGGAGAAAAAGGAACCCTCCACACTGTTGGCAGGAAAAACCTCTATAGGAAACAGTATGGAGGTACCTCAGAAAACTAAATATAGACCTACCATATGGTCCACCAATCCCACTCCTGGTCATATATCCAGACAAAACTTTCATTCAAAAAGATACATGCACCCCTGGGAGTTCCCATTGTGGCACAGTGGAAAATGAATCTGACTAGGAATGATGAGGTTGAGGGTTCAATCCCTGGCCTCGCTCAGTGGGTTAAGGATCCAGTGTTGCCATGAGTTGTAGTATAGTTGGCAGACGAGGCTCAGATCTGGCATTGCTGTGCCTTAGACCAGCAGCTACAGCTCGGATTAGACCCCTAGCCAGGAAACTTCTATATGCCATGGGTGCTGCCCTAAAAGGACAAAAAAAGACAAAAAAAAAAAGATACATGCACCCCTATGTTCACTGAAGTGCTCTTCACAATAGCCAAGACATGAAAACAACCTAAATGTTCATTGACAGATGAATGGATTAAGAAGATGTGGTACTTATGAACAATGGAAAGCTACTCAGCCATAAAAAAGAATAAAATGATGCCATTTGCAGCTACATGGATAGAACTAGAGATTCTCATATTAAGTGAAGTAAGTCAGAAAGAAAAAGAAAGAAAAATACCATATTATATCATTTATTGATGGAATCTAAAATATGACACATTATCCTATTTACAAACAGAAATAAATCACAGCCAAGGAGAGCAGACTTGTGGTTCCCAGGAGGTAGTGGGGAGGTAGTGGGATGGATGGGTAGTTTGGAGTATTTGGATAGAAGCAAACTGTTATATTTGAAATGCACTGGCAATGGGGTCCTACTGTATAGCACAGGGAACTATGTGTTTGGGTCACTTCACTATACAACAGAAATTGAAGAAACATTGTAAATCACTTATAGTTTAATAAAAAAATTAAATGAAATGGAGTTTACAGGCCATGGTACATTGTACATAGAATAAAATGTCAGATTTGTCCAATAACCTGCCCAGCCTAGAAAGACACACTCTTTTGACCACAGCTCCTCATGTTCTCCTTTTCCTTCCTGTTTTCTCCCCACGTGGGTCTCCCTGGACCCCAAGCTCATTTCTGACTTCATGCTCTTAACTTTTTTTTTCCTTCTGTGTAGGAGGCAAGCACTCTCCAAATCTTCATGCCATGGCCAAGCTGAGAGTTGGGGGATTTTTTCAAATGTCACCTTGGAGAAGATATTTCGTTGTTATGTTTTCTTTGTAGCAAATTACTATTTCAAATTACCTCATTAATGTGAATCACAAATCATATTACAATTTAGTGCATGCAGTGCAACCTACATGAAACTAGACCTTAGTTTCTTCCTCCTTTGGCCCCTTTGTCACCTGTCACCAGGGCCAGAACCTGCCCAACGCAGAGTGAGTGATCATTACATATTTGTAGAGTGAAGGAACCAGGATCATCTAGCACAGAGGTTGGCAAACTTTCTGGAAGTCATCTGATGATAAATATTTCAGGTTTTGTGGATGATATTCCATTTCCCCTTCACTTCCCCTTCCTTTTGTTTCTTTTCCTTTTCCCCCTTTCCTTTGATTTCCTATCCTTTCTTTTTCTTTCTTTCTGCAAACCTTTAGCCACTCTTAGGCAAACTTTACAAGGACAGACTATGGGACAATTTGCCCATTGGCTGGATTTTCCCTGCAGTCACTGGTCCAGAGTCCCAACCCTGACCAAAGTGGCTTATACAACAGACTCCTACTCTTGACCTTGAATTAGTCTCTAGAAATGGGGCCCAGAAATCTGCATTTTTTTCAAGGGGTTTCTTGATACTTAGCCACTGATAAATTTGAGAATGAGAGGATTGAAGTGATGTGAGTAAGTTTAGTAAGTCACCTAAAAAAGAAAATAATCATAATAGAACTTCACTAAGCAATAAGGTTTGGGGCTTTTTTGATGGAGTATTAAATAATAGTTTAATTTTCATAGAATTGATTGTATTAATAAGCTCTCCACATTTAGTGAGGACTAATACTTTATCTACTTTTCTTAGATGGCAAGATGAAGTGCAATTAGTCTATTCTATTCCACTGTAGAACTGTTACTAAATTTAAACTTAAGTTTAAATGAAAAAAAAAATTCCAATGCTTTATTCTCCACCTATTTGTAGACTTTCCAGTGGGCCCCAACGCTGGCTACAAAGTCAAACTCCTTGTTTAATGGAAACCTGACATGGAATTTGGTCAGTTAGGAGAAAGATATAGGAGGGCTTTATTCAAAGGACCCTTAAATTTCTTTTTTTAACAATAATTATTTTAAATTTTATAATGATTTTTTTCCATTATAGCTTGTTTATGGTGTTCTGAAAATTTTCTACTGTACAGCAAGGTGACCCAGTCACACATATAAGTATACACTCTTTTTTCTCACATTATCATGCTCCATCATAAGTGACTAGAGGTAGTTCCCAGTGCTATACAGCAGGATCTCATTGCTTATCAATTCCAAAGGCAGTAGTTTGCATTCCCGATCTATACCACCCCCTCCCCATCCCACTTGGCAATCACAAGTCTCTTCTCCACATCCATGATTTTCTTTTCTGTGGAAAGTTTCATGTGTGCCTTATATTAGAGTCCTGATATAAGTGATATTATACAGTATTTGTCTTTCTCTTTCTGATGTCCTCAACTTAGTATAATAGTCTCTGGTTCCATCCATGTTGCTGCAAATGGCAATATCTTGTTCTTTTTAGTTTATTTACTTATTTTTTATCTTTCTGCCTTTTCTAGGGCTGCTCCTGCAGCATATGGAGGTTCCCAGGCTAGGGGTCTAATCGGACCTGTAGCTTCTGGCCTACACCAGAGCCACAACAACGCCAGATCCAAGCCTCATCTGCCAACTACACCACAGCTCATAGCAACATCAGATCCTTAACCCACTGAGCGAGGCCGGGGGTCGAACCCGCAACCTCATGGTTCCTAGTCAGATTCATTGACCACTGAGCCATGACAGGAAATCCATCTTGTTCTTTTTATGTCTGAGTAGTATTCCATTGTGTCTATGTACCACATCTTCCTAAACCAATCATCTGTCGATGGACATTTGGGTTGTTTCCATGTCTTGGTTATTGTGAATAGTGCTGCAATCAACATAATGTGCAAGTGTATTTTTCAAGGAAAGTTTTGTCCGGATATATGCCCAAAAGTGGGATTTCTGGGTCATATGGTAGTTCTATGTATAGTTTCTTAAGTTACCTCCATACTGTTTTCCATAGTGGTTGCTACCAATTTACATTCCCAACAACAGTGCAGGAGGGTTCCCTTTTCTCCACACCCCCTCCAGCATTTGTTATCTGTGGACTTATTAATGATGGCCATTCTGACTGGTGTGAGGTGCTACCTCATAGTAGTTTTGATTTGCATTTCTCTAATAATCAGGGATGTTGAGCATTTTTCATGTGTTTATTGGCCATCTGCATATCTTCTTTGGAGAAATGTCTATTCAGGTCTCTTGCCCATTTTTTATTTTTATTTTTTTGTGATTTCAATTTTTTTGTTTTCCAGTTTTATTGAGATATGATTAACATACATCACTGTGTAAGTATAAGGAATACGACATGATTTTTTTGATACACAAATACATTGTGAAATGATTACCATGGTATGGTTAGCTAACATCTCCAACACTTCACATAATTATCACTTCTTTTTAAGGGTAGGAGCATATAAGATTTACTCTCTTAGCAACTCTAAAGTGTATAGTACAGTATTGTTAACTACAGTCACCATGCTATTATACATTAGATACCCAGAACTTAGAAAACTTCAGTGTCTACCATTATTATTTCTATTTCAAAAAGGGTTTCTTTTCTATCATGACTTCATAGTAATAATGAGACTATGAATAGATCTTTTTCACTTTAATTTTTTATTTTTCATTTTTTGTTGTTATGATTTTTTAATAGTTATTTCCCAATGCAATTTTTTTTCTACTGTACAGCATGGTGACCCAGTTATTTTGCCCATTTTTTTAATTGGGTTTTTGGCTTTTTTGCTATTGAGTTGTATAAGTTGCCTGTATATTTTAGAGATTAAGCCTTTGTCAGGTGCATCATTTTAAACTATTTTCTCCCATTCTGTAAGTTGTCTTTTTGGTTTTTGGGTTTTTTTGTTTGTTTGTTTGTTTGTTTCCTTTGGTGTGCAAAAGCTCTTCAGTTTGATTAGGTCCCATTGGTTTACTTTTGCTTTTGTTTCTGTTGCTTTGGGAGACTGACCTGAGAAAACTTTTGTAAGGTTGATATCAGAGAATGTTTTGCCTATTTTCTCTTCCAGGAGTTTGATGGTGTTTCACCTTACATTTAAGTCTTTAAGCCATTTTGAGTTTATTTTTGTGCATGGTGTGAGAGTGTATTCCAGTTTCATTGATTTACATGCAACCGTCCAGTTTTCCCAGCAAAACTTGCTTAAAAGACTGTCTTTTCCCCATTTTATGTTCTTGCCTTCTTTGTTGAAGATTAATTGACCATAGGTGCCTGAGTTTATTTCTGGGTTCTCTATTTTGTTCCATTGGTTTGTATGTCTGTTTTGGTACCAGTACCACACTGTCCTGATGACTGTGGCTTTGTAATAGTGCCTGAAGTCTGGCAGAGTTATGCTTCCCGCTTGGTGTTTGTTCCTCAGTATTGCTTTGCCAATTCTGGGTCTTTTGTGGTTCCATATAAATTTTTGGATTGAGTGTTCTAGTTCTGTGAAAAATGTCATGGGTAATTTGATAGGGATTGCATTGAATCTGTAGATTGCTTTGGGTAGTATGGCTATTTTTACAGTATTAATTTTTCCAACACAGGAATATGGACTATCTTTCCATTGCTTTGAATCCTCTTTAATTTCCTTGATTAATGTTTTATTATTCTCAGCATATAAGTCTTTCATCTCCTTGGTCAGGTGTATTCCCAGGTATTTGATTTTTTGGGGTGCACTTTTAAAAGGTATTGTATTTTTGTATTCCTTTTCTAATATTTCATTGTTAGTATACAGAAATGTGACTGATTTCTGAATTTTAATCTTAAACCTTGCTACATTGCTGAATTTGTTGATCAGTTCTAGTTTTTGTATGGGATCCTTACGGTTTTCTATATATAGTATCATGTCATTTGCATACAGTGAAAATTTTACCTCTTGTCTTCCAATTTGGATGCATTTTATTTCTTCTGTTTGTCTGATTTCTGTGGCTAGGACTTCCAATACTATGTTGAATAACAGTGGTGAGAGTGGGCATCCTTGTCTTGTTCCAGATTTTAGTGGGAAGGCTTCCAGGTTTTCTTCATTGAATATTATATTGGCTATGGGTTTGTCATAAATGGCTTTGATTATGTTAAGGAATATTCCCTCTATACCCACTTTGGTAAGAGTTTTGATCATGAATGGATGTTGCACTTTGTCAAATAATTTTTCTGCATCTATTGAGATGATCATATGGTTTTTGACTTTTCTTTTGTTAATGTGGTCTATGACATTGATTGATTTGCATATGTTGAGACATCCTTGTGAACCTGGGATGAATCTCACTTGGTTGTGGTATATGATCTTTTTTATATGTTGTTGGATTTGGTTGGCTAAGATTTTGTTGAGAATTTTTGTGTCTATAGTCATCAAAGATATTGGCTGATAGTTTTCTTTTTTGGTGGTATCATTGTCTGGTTTTAGTATTAGGGTGATGGTGGCATTATAGAATGTCTTTGGGAGTGTTCCTTCTTCCATTTTAGGAAAAGTTTAAGGAGGATGAGTATAAGTTCTTTATATGTTTGGTAGAATTCACCTGTGAAGCCATCTGGTCCTGGACTTTTATTTGTAGGGAGTGTTTTTAATTACATCTTCAATTTCATTTCTAGTGATTGGTCTCTTCAGTTGATTTATTTCTTGATTCAGTGTTGTCAGGCTGTAAGTCTCTAGAAATTTGTCCATGTCTTCTAGTTTGTCAAAATTTTTGGCATACAATTGTTCATAGTATTCTCTGTCTCTCTCTCTCTTTTTTCTTTTTTAATTTCTGCAGTATCTGTTGTGATTTCTCCTTTTTCATTTCTTATTTTGTTTATTTGGTTTTTTTCTCTGTTCTTCTTGGTGAGTCTAGACAGAGGTTTGTCAATTTTGCTTACCTTTTCAAAGAACCAGCTCTTGATTTTTTCTAATATTTTGGAATCTCTATTTTATTGATTTCCTCTCTGATCTTTATGAATTCCTTCCTTCCACTGACTTTAGGTTTTGTTTGTTCTTCTTTTTCTAATTCATTTAGGTGGTGGGTTAGGTTGCCAATTTGAGATTTTTCTTCTTTTTTGAGGAAGGCCTGTATTGCTTTGAATTTTCCTCCGAGCACTGCTTTTGCAGCATCAGCATCCCATAGGTTTTGAGTGGTTTTTGTCTTCATTATCATTTTTCTCAAGGTATTTTTTAATTTCCTTCTTGATTTCCTCTTTGACCCATTGGTTTTTCAGTAGCGTGATGTTCAGTCTCTATGTGGTTAGTTGTTATCTTTTCTTTTCCTATGGTTGATTTCTAGTTTCACGCCAATGTGGTCAGAGAAGATACTTGACATAATTTCTGTATTCTTAAATTTACAGAGGTTAGTTTTGTTCCCCAGTACATGATCAATCTTTGAGAATGTTCCATGTGAACTTGAGAAGAACGTATATTCTGATTTTTTTGGATGTAATGTCCTGTAAATGTCAATTAAGTCTAATTTTCTATTGTGTCCTTTAGGATCTCTGTTGCGTTATTGGTTTTCTATCTGGAGGATGTGTCCATTGATGTGAGTGTGGTTTTAATGTATCCTACTATGATTGCATTCCCATCAATTTCTCCTTTTATCTTGGTTAGTATTTGTCATAGGCATCTGGGTGCTCCTATATTAGGGGCAGATATATTGATGATTGTAATATCTTCTTCTTGAGTGGATCCTTTTACCATTAAATACTGTCCTTCTTTGTCTTTCTTTATGGCCTTAATTTTAAAGTCTATTTTGTCTGATATGAATATTGCAACTCCTGCATTCCTGTCTTGTCCATTGGCAGGAAATCTTTTCTCATCCCCTCACTTTCCATCTATATGTGTCCTTTGTCCTAAGGTGAGTCTCTTGTAGACAGCAGATTGTAGGTTTTTGCTTTGTTATCCAATCTGCTACTCTGTGTCTTTTGATTGGAGCATTCTGTCCATTGACATATAAGATAATTATTGATAGATATGTATTTATTGCCATTTTAAACCTTGTTTTCCATTTGATTATGTTTCTCCTTTCTTCCTTTCTTTTTTTAGTTGGATGATTTCCAGTTATTTTATGCTTGAGTACTTTTCTTTTTAGTTTTTGTGAATGAAATGTTCAGTTTTGATTTGTGGTTGCCCTGTTTTTTAGGTATGTTAACCCTTTCCTGTATCTGCTTGCTTTAGCTCAGCAGTCACATAGACTCAAACACATTATTAAAAAAAAAAAATCTGTATTTACTTACTTGCCTTCCCCACATTCTATGATTTTGAAATCCTTTTTTAACATCTTCATGTTTGTCTTTTTACTGTTTCTTGTGTTTATCATTGCTTTTAACATAGGTTTTTTGTTTGTTTGTTTGTTTGTTTGTTTTTTCTTCTTTTGGATATGTATTCTGGCTTATTTAAGCAATTTCTTTCCAGTTGTGGTTTCCTCCATTCTATTTCTTTTTACTTATATTTCTTCTTCTTTTTCTATGTAGAGAAGCCCTTTCAGTATTTCCTTTAGAATGGGTTTAGTAGTGCTGTACTCTTTTGCATTTTGTTTGTTGGAGAAATTCTTTATTTCCCCTTCTATTTTAAATGATATTCTTGCTAGATAGAGTATTCAAGGCTGCAATTTTTTTCCTTTTAGAACTTTAAATATATCTTTCCACTCCCTCTGGCCTGTAGTGTTTCTGTAGAGAAATCAGCTAATAGCCTTATGGGAGTTCTCTTATAGTTAACACTTTGTTTTTCTCTGGCTGCCTTTAGAGTCCTCTCTTTATCTTCAACTTTTGCCATTTTTTATTATAATATGTCTTGGTGTGGTCGTATTTGGGTTCAACTTGTTTGGGCCCTCTGTGCTTCCTGTATCTTGTTATCAGTTTCTTTTAGATATGGAAAGTTTTCAGACATAATTTGTATAAGTTGTTTGTATATTTTAGAGATTAAGCCCTGGTCAGTTACATCATTTGAGACTATTTTGTCCCATTCTGTAAGTTGTCTTTTGTTTTCTTTTTGGTGTCCTCAGCTGGGCAAAAGTTGTCAGTTTGATTAGATCCCATTGGTTTATTTTTGTTTTTGTTTCTATTGTCTGTAGCCCACACCAGAGGTGCCCTGCCCTCTAGAGCCCATGTGCATAGACAGAGAGATTCCTATGGTTGTCAGCCCCTGCTCCTCTCGCCCTCCCCCCAATGGCACCTTGCTTCTCCTGCCAGCTCAGACCTTCTCCCAGGTTCCCTCTGCCATGGCATTCCACTGCCTACCCTATAGCACACTGCTCCTCCACCTGTGGCACACCACTCCTTAGCCTCTCAGGCTGTTGCCACACAGCCAACCCTAGTCCTCTCCCTGGGACTGACCTCCAGAGCCTAAGTCTCAGTGCCCAGCCTTTGCCAGAGCATCTCAGGCTGTAGTGTTCCAACTTGTGGCACAGATGATCTGTGTGGCTCTCACTCTACTTTGCCCTCTTCAGTCTAGCTACTGCAGTTTTCTTGACAACATTGAGGTCCATCCATCTTGGCTGATCTCCTGATTGGTTAGGTGGCTTCTCAGGGTGTGGATTCCTTTTCTCCTTCACAGCTCCCTCTCAGGAATGCTAGTCCCATCCTGATTCCTTTTCTCTCTCTCTCTCTGTCTCTCTTTTCTTTTGTTCTACCCAATTATATCAAGAGTTTCTTGCCCTTTTTGGAGGTTTAAATTCTTCTGCCAACATTCAATAGATGTTCTATGTGAGTCTTTTTACATGTAGATGTGTTTTTTTGATGTGTTTGTGAGATAAGGTAAGCACGATATCTTACTCCTCCACCATCTTGATCCACCTCCTCTCTTCTATACCTTGGTGGGTTTCCACATATCTTGGAAATTGTATTTGTCAGGAGTTTTTCTTATAAACTGTGTGCTCAGTTAGATAGACAGATAGACAAACAGACAAAGCCAGTATACAGTATGAGAAGTCAGGATGGCTGTGACTTTTTGAAGGAAAGATGGGAGCATGTGTGAGACTCTACAGGAAGTGTCTACTTTTCTAGAAAGTTTTTATTTTTTGCTCAAAGCACTATTATCCAGCAGAAGTCCTGTGAGAGAAGAGACAAAATTCACCAAGAGCTGGAAGGAGCAGGTAAGAGAGTCTTCAGTGAATGGTGCCAAGGATCCAACAGATGTGCAAAGAACACAGTGCCTGGGCCCTTAAATTCTATTTCAGCCAATTGGTTCAGCTGCATTGCACTGGAATGGAAAGCACCACTGTTACTGTTCTTACTTTCAATGTAGCAGTCCTTCAGCACAGGCTTGAAAACACTTTTGCTTCTATAGATTTTTGGTGTCAAATTGATTTATCATTTATCAGATGCTAGGAACAACATGAAATATACAAAGAAAACCAATAATTAATAATTATTGGTTTTAAACATTTATATAGAAGCCTGGACTATATTTTCTCATGATCTGACTTCAAACATGTCTAGTCAAAAGATTCATGATTTCTATAACCTGTAATTTCAATATTTCTATCCTTTTATTTATTAGTAGTCTTTATGTGTTTTTTATGTATTTACAGTGCTTGTTTTAAGCACTGAGTGAGTCCCAGGCACTGCATAAAGCACCATCAGCATGACTGGCTTTTGTCCCTACTCCCTGCCCTCCTCATTTTGTGGAAGAAGTAACCAACACTGGAACAAGAGTAGAAAGTCCACCAAGGCCACAACCATGGAGCTGGATATCCGTCTTTGGGGCAGGGCTTCCATATACCATAAAAGAAGAAAATGAGAGAAACAAAGGATCCGGACCCAATAGATAAACAAGGTGGGAAAGGTAGAGAAACAAAGAGTGGTCTTGGGTTCATATCTCTTGATAAGCTTTCTCAAGACAATGTTGAGCAAAGGAGAACAGCTCGTCTCTCCAAGATCTTCTTCCCTTTATTGTCTTTTTAACTTTTCTATGAAAAATAAGTATTATGATGCCACTCAAAAAGAAGTGCATCTTGTTATTTTTTCCTAAATTTTGTATTTTGAAGAAAAAGAATTTCCTCTAAACAAAAATGATATGTAATTATACCCACATCACAGTTATTAAATTTCTATCCATTTGAGGTAATCTTTACCCTAGAAAGCTCACAACTAAATGACAGAAAATAACCAATTTATGCCAAAAGTTTTTATCTGTGAGGGACCTGGATTGACCATCCTCTCTTCAACACAATGTTTTCTCAGAAAACAGGTCACTACACAACAGATTCCATGACCTGAAGTCTTGACATGCTAAGAAGACAGACTACAATGTGGAAAGTTGATTAAAATATGCAGAGTCACATTTATACGCATGGATGTGCACACACTTGCATGCACACACAAATACTCCCAGATTTCTCTCCAGAAATGTTTTATGTGTTTATTGTTGAGCTACCATGTAAACACATAGAAGTATATTCCTATGGTTATATCAGTCCTTTAAAAAGTAATTATTTGGAGTTCCTGTCATGGCTCAGTGTTTTAACAAACGCAACTAGTATTCATAAGAATGTGGGTTCAAACCCTGGCCTCAGTGGGTTAAGGATTTGGCATTGCTGTGAGCTGTGGTGTAGGTCACAGACATGGCTCAGACCTGGCACTGCTGTGGCTGTGACATAGGATGGCAGCTACAGCTCCAATTTCACCCCTAGTCTGGGAAACTCCATAAGCCACAGGTGCAGCCCTAAAAAGCCAAAAACAAAAAAAACAAAAAAAAAGAAAGAAAAAAGCTATTATTTCATATTCAATGCCAGATTTCTAAAACCATTAGGTAGTTATTATAAGATGTAAATGATCTAAAATAACTAGATTCTCCACCATTGAAATGTGTTTATTTCATCTAGGCAGATCTTTTTTTGATAAAGAGGTGACGACAGATGACAAATAAACCATGACAATGGTTTAACAATTATTGAAGTAAAGCATGTTGGTATGTAATAATCTCAAAACCAAAGTCATATATGAACATTAGTATCTTTTTAAAAGCTGTACAAATTGAACATTTTTCTCAGGCTCTCTATGTCCATTTGCAATGCACAATGTGTTGTCATGATGATTTTCTTTCATGTCCCTTTGATAGTTAGTACCAAAGCTTAATATGATCAAAATGCTCTGGAGTAACCAAGGTTCAGAGGATAACAATAATGATCTCAACCAAAGGTGGCTGAGATATTATTCAAAGATTGAAATGGAACTAATACCATGTTTTTTCTTACTGGGGAAGAGTGGTTACTGAGAAAAAAGGAAAATTAGAGAATTCAAAAATAATTTCACAGCAGCTATTTTTGACTTCCCTAGGAATTTGTATTATTATTACTATTGTTATTATCCCTTGAACTACAAAATATTTTAATTTTAATACCTTCACAGGAAAGTTATAATCCACTGATATAATAAACAATTGATAAAATAATTTGGAACAAACATACAGACTTGCATCTCTGATAATGTAATGGACTATGAATACTGAAATTTTTATTCCCACAAAACCTTCAAAATAGTACAATATCTTTTTAAAATGGATAACAAGCTCACAAGAAAGTACAGAGAATCTTTAGAAGGCAGTAATGAGTGGGAATGCCAAAACACACTGGTTTTGAAAATGTCCAAATCCAGAAGCTTGCCCTCAGATATTTTCTGATCCCCATGGAGCATGCAAGCAACATGAGAAAGGACTTAAATGTGAGTCCAATTAAAGATCCTTATTATAAAGCAAGAGTTGCCATGGGGCTACTACCTCAGGAAAAGGAAAAATCTAGGGGGCAATTGTCCCATAGATGGAAATGAAATGACAAGAAAGCTGGTCTGACAAAGTCTTGACTAAGGTAAAAGGTGAGGCTGGGGGAATATTAAGTAAAAATATGTATGCAGTCTGTATGCAGCACCTGGGTTAAAATTTACAGTAACTTTATGGTACCAAACACCCACCAACCTTTAACAGATAATTTAGTTTATGGTCCTTCAGGCACCATATTAGATACCTTACCAAAAAAGAAAAAAAAAAGAAAAAAGAAAGAAAAGAAAGATAGAAAGACAGAAAATAATTATTCTCTCTCTCTCTAAAAAAAAAAAAAAAAAAGTAAGGAAAGAGAGGAAGAAAGCCTTTTCAATTCAGATCCCATTGAGTTCTTATAGCTAAAAGTACCAAAGTGATACAAGGGACTAAGATGATATTAAAAGAATAAGACTTTCAAAGAATTAAAAGAATAAGACTTTCAAAGAATTAAAATTCTGGAATTGTTATTTAAATGTGAAATTAGTGTGCTTGATATGCTAGTAGAGATAAAAGAGGGTATTAAAAGCAGTAAGGAATAAAAGTCTTATCATAACAATTAGACAAATGTAAAAAATAGAAAAATATAAGGAACTTTTATAAATGCAAAATATAATAATTAAAAATGTAAAAGTACTCATTGGAAGACATAAATAGCATATTGAAAATTGTTCATGATACTTAAAAATTGGAAAAAAATTCTGAAGAAATTACTCAGAAATCACCAAGGAACAACAGAAAACTTTGAAAAACTGTAAACATAGAGTGAGATGCTCTAACAAACATTCAATAAAAATTCCTAAAGGAGATAAGAGAAAATTATGGACAGATTTAAAGATAAAATAGATCATTTTCCAAAACTGATGAAAGACATATATTCAGATTTAAAAGTACATGTTAAAAAATATAAACAAAATGAAATACACAGCTGGTCATTTTATGGTAAAATATTAGAACCAAAGACAAAGAAATCTTAAAATCATCTAAAGAAGAAAAACAGATTAGCTATAAAATAACAATAGTCAGTTTCTCAAAATAGAAAAATGAATGCCACAAGAGAATTAAATAATATATTTTAAATTTTTAGAAAAAATATGCAGACACATAATTGTATACCTAGCAAATGAAAACAAAAATGCAGACAATCAAAAAGATCTCCACTAAAAGAAAATTTATTGTTGTTGCTTTAATTGTTTTTAGTAGTTCACTATGTATTCTGGATATCATCCCATGTCAGATATAGGATTTGAAAATATTTTCTCTCATTTCATTTTTTTTCTTAGGGCCATACCCATGATATAGGAACATTCCCAGGCCAGGGGTCAAATCTGAGCCACAGCTGCAACCTACACCACAGCTGCAGGAATGCCAGATTCTTAGCCCACTGTGCTAGGCTGGAGTTAAAACCTGTGCCATTGCAGAGACAATGCCAGATGCTTCACCTGCTGCACTGCAGCAGGAACTCCTAAAAGAAATATTAAAATATGTCTGTCAAGAGGTAGTAAAATGATTCAAATCGAAGGCTAGAAATGAAGAAGAAATAAATGAAGATAAAAAATTTTAAAAAAATAAAAAAAGAAAGAAAGAAAAAGACAAATATAGAGATAATTTTAAATAAACTTGGCTATATAAAATAGTATTAACAATATCTCATAATAGGTTAAAATATAGAATGAAAATATTGTTCAACAATTTGCATGCCAGCTGGCATAGAAGGGCTGGGTGTTATTAGCTCTTAAACTTGTATATTGTATTATTCAGTAGAAGAATAAAGATATTAAATTTAGATTTAAGCAAGCAAATTAAAGTTCAAAGTAACCACTAAAATAAAAAATATAATATAATTTATAAATTCTGAACAGAAGGAAGATGGTAAGAAAGAAAAAAAATGATGGAATAGAAGAGATGCAAAGGGAAAAAGTAACCCAAAAAAAGATGCATTAAAAAGAAAAAAGTAGGTGTTCCCATTGTGGAGCAGTGGAAACAAATCCACCTAGGAACCATGAAGTCAGTTGCAGGTTCGATCTCTGGCCTCACTCAGTGAGTTAAGGATCTGGATTTGCTGTGAGCTGTGGTGTAGGTTGCAGACGTGGCTGGGATCTGGTGTTGCTATGGCTGTGGCATAAACTGGTGGCAACAGCTTGGATTAGACCCCTAGCCTGGGAACTTCTACATGCTTTGGGTGCGGCACTAAAAAGACAAAGGACCAAAAATAAAAGAAAAAAGAAAAAAGTAGAAGTTCCCTTGTGGCTTGGAAGTTTAGGGATCCAACCTTGCTACTGCTGTAGCTTGGGTTGCTTCCATGGTGTGAGTTTGATCCCTGGCCCAGGAACTGGTTTTGGCTGCAGGCATGGTCAAAAAAAGAAAAAAGTAAACATAGTATAATGGAAATAAATTCTAATATATTAATGTTTGTAATAAATTTGAATGGATAAAATTCCTCATGTAAAAGGAAAAAACAATCAAATTGAATCTAAAAAACAATCACATACTTTTTAGAAGAGACATAGAGAAACACCGAAAACAATAGAAATAAGGCTAAACCTGAGAAGAGTATACAGGGGGATAGAAAAAGACTCTTTTTGTTTGTTTGTTTGTTTTTGTCTTTCATTAGGGCCTCACTGGTAGCACATGGAGGTTCCCAGGCTAGGGGTCGAATTGGATCTGTAGTCACTGGCCTATGCTACAACCACGGCAACGAGGGATCTGAGTCATTCTATGACCTACACCACAGCTCACGGCAACACCGGATCCTTGATCCACTGAGTGAGGGCAGGGACAATGGGAACTCGAAAAAGGCACTTGAATGTTTGGGAGTAGGAAGGATCGTGACACACATGGAAGCTCAGTGCTGGAGCAAAGTGAGTGGATTTCCTTTCCATGGAGGTGAAAGATAAGATTATAGAGGGGTGGGGATTCTGATAACAAAGAACTTTGTAGGCAAGATAAGAATTTTCTGTCTTATTCTAAAGGGAATTGGCACTAAATGCTTTTAGGCAATGGAATAATGCAATCTGTGTAACAGACTGTATTAGAGAGAAATCAAGAATCCAGCTTGATGCTTATTAATTTGAGAGACTTTCCAGTGGAGAAGTGAAGTAGGCAGCTGGATCTGCATGTTCAAACTTAAAATGCAAGGTCCAAGCTAGAGCTCTAGGTTTGGAAATTCCCCCTATGTGAGTAGTATTATAACACATGAGAACACACATGGTCTTTTTAGAAAATGCTGGCTAAAAAGAAAAGTAAAACTAATATTGAGCCTCAATAATTCACTATTAAGAGGAGGTAGAGAGAAGACAGAACTATCAAGGAAATCTGAGGAGTTCCAAGAAACAGTAGGCAGACAAGGGAAATGTGTGTTAATCACAACTAACAATGATGCAAGCACTCGTATGTTCATTTCTCAATCATGTTAGTTCATTGGCCAACTCTCTGAATTTCAATCAATAATGTGGAGCAGAGATTAAAATATTAGTTTATTTTTCCTACCATTTTGTCCAAAATGTGACTTTCATTTGATACAGAGAACTGAAAATTCTCTTTTATGGAAACAAGCATATTTGTACAATGGAAGAGATAAATGGGGAAAATTTATTCCCATACTTAGCAGTGACTGCTTCTTTCCTCCCTTAACAATCTTCTTTCTCTTCTTTAATAATAGAAACTCCAGAATTTTAGGTGGGCACATGGTCTACCAAAAGGTTTCATTCCCCATCCTCCCTTCCTCCCTTGAAACTAATGTAGGCATCTGGCTAATATTTGACCAAGGGCGGAGAAAAAAAAATATGTGAAATTTCCAGGAGGTTTCTTTAGATAAAAGATTTGTGCTTTTTTTTTCACTTTTTTCCTGGAAAGAGGGCATGATGGTAGGAAGAAGAGACATATTTTTCCACAAGATGGAAACCTAATTTGGAATGAGACAGCAACAAGATGGAAGAAATCATTTTTGGTACCATTAAGTCACCAACAAAGCCTGGTCTAACTAAACAGATCTTGATTCAAGATATATAAATTTCTATCTACTTTAAGTCACTATAGTTTCGTCTTTTTATTACAGCTGGCTCACCTCTACTTGAGGCTGACCTAGTTCTATCCACTGAAATATTTTTGCCACTTTCTATGACAGCCCATCCACGCTGTCACAAATGGCAAAATCCCATTTTTTATGGCTGAGATATATAAAACATTTTTTATTCATTCATCTGTTGATGGACACTTAGGTTGCTTCCATATCTTAGCTATTGTAAATAATGCTGCTATAAACAAGGGGGGATTTATTTTTTTAATTAGTGTCTTCATTTTCTTTGGATATATGCCCACAAATAGAATTGCTAGATAATACAGTAGCTCTATTTTTAGGGTTTTTTCTTTTTGTGGAAATGCCATATTTTCACAGTTGTTGCACCAATTTACATTTCCACCAACAGTGTAGAGAGTTCATTTTTTTCTATATCCTCATCAACATTTGCTACTTGTATACTTTTTAATGACAGCCATTTGACAGATTAGGTGGTATTTCATTGTGGTTTTGATTTTCATTTCCCTGATGATTAGTGATATTGTACATCTTTTCACATGCTTATTGGCAATTGTCATGTCTTCTTTGGAAAAAATGTCTATTGAGGTCATGTGCCCATTTTTTAATCAGGTTTTTTTAAATTGAATTATATGAGGTGTTTACATATCTTTTTGTGTATTAACCCTTTATTGGTCATATCATTTGCAAATATTCTCTTCCATTCTGTAGGCTATCTTTTCATTTTGTCAGTGGTTTCATTTACTGTACAAAAGCTTTTAAGATTAATTTAGTCCCAGAGTTACCTTTGTTTCTCAGTGAGTTATGAACACAATTAGTATCCATGAGGATGTAGGTTCAGTCCCTGGCCTTGCTCAGTGGGTTGAGGATCTGATGTTGCCATGAGCTGTGGTGTAGGCCAGCTGCAGCTTAAATTTGACCCCTAGCTTGGAAACTTCCATATGCCACAGGTTCGGCCCTAAAAAAAAAAAAAAGATTAATTCAGTTGCATTTGTTTGGTTTTGTTTCCTATACCTTAGGAAACAGAACAAAAATATTGCTGTAGTTTATGTCATAGATAAATTTTTCCCTAGGAGATTTATGATTTCCAGTTTTACATTTAGGTCTTAAATCAATTTTGAGTGTATTTTTGTACATATTGAAAGAGAATGTTCTAATTTCATTTTTTAACATGTAGCTGTTTAGGTTTCCTATTACCACTTATTGAAAAAACAGTCTTTTCCCCATTGTGTATTCTCACCTATTTTATCAAATATTAGTTGATCATGAGTATGTGGGTTTATTTCTGGGCTCTCTGTTCCATTTATTTATGTGTCTGCTTTTTTGCCAGTGCCATACTGTTTTAATTATTGTAGCTTTGTAGTATAGACTGAAGTCAAAAAGCAAGATGCCTCCAATTTTGTTCTTTTTTCTCAAGATTATGTTGTCTATTTGATATCTTTTGTGTTTCCACAATTTTAAATTATTTGTTCTGGTTCCATGAAAAATGCCATTGGTATTGATAAGGATTGCATTGAATTGATAGATTACCTTGGGGAATACTGTCATTTTAAAAATGTAAATTCTTCCAATCCATGAATGCAGTGTATTTTTCCATCTGTTTTAGTAATCATCAGAGTCTTAAAAGTATCTGAGTACAGGTCTTTTACTCTTAAAAAAAATTCTTTACTTTATTTATCTATTTTAATTTGATGGCTTCACCTGTGGCATATGGAAGTCCCCAGGCAAGGAACTGAGTTGATCAACAACTGCAACCTATGTCACAGGTGGGGATCAAATCTGCACCTTTGCAGCAATTTGAGCCACTGCAGTCAGATTCTTATCCCACTATGACACAATGGGAATTTAGTTAAATTTAGTTAAATTTATTCCTATGCTTATGAATATTTTCGATATGGTTGTAAAAGGGATTGTTTTCTTAATTTCTCTTTCTGATATTTCTCTGTTAGTGTCTAGAAATGCAATGGATTTCTGTACACCAATTTTATATACTGCAAATTTACTGAATTCATTGATGAGCTCTGGAAAGTTTCTGTTTGTTTGTTTCTGGCCACAACCTGAGGCATATGAAAGTTCCCAGGTCAGCGATTGAACCTGTGCCACAGAAGTGACCTGAACCACATCAGTGACAACACTGGATCCTTAAACTCTACGCCATAAGGTAACTTCCTGTAGAAATTTTTTGGTGGTGTCTTCAGAATTTTCTGTATAGTGTAATGTCACCTGCAAACAGTGAGAGTTTATTTCTTCCTTTCCAGTGTTTGGATTTCTTTTGTTTTTCTTCTCTACTTTCAATACTGTGTAGAATAAAAGTGGCAAGATTGGGCAAACTTGTTTTACTCCTAACCTTAGAGGAAATGCTTTCAGCTTTTCACTGTTGGTATGATGTTATCAGTGAGCCTATAATGTATGACCTTTATTATTTTAATGTATGTTCCTTTTATATCACCTTCTGGGAAGTTTTTATTGTAAATAGATGTTGAATTCTGTTGAACACTTTTTGTGTATCTATTGAGATGATCAACAGATTTTTATTCTTCATTTCGTTAATATGGTGTATCACATTGATTGATTTGGGGATATTGAACCAACCTCGTATCTTTGGGATAAATCTCACTTGTTCATGGTATACAATCATTTTAATGTGTTGTTGGATTGAGTTTGTTGCTATTCTGTTAAGGATTTTTGTATCTATGTGATACTGACCTGTAATTTTCTATTTTTGTGATATCTTTGTATGGTTTTGGTACCTGAGTGATGCTGGCCTTGTTTGGAAGAATTCCTTCCTCTGCAATTTTTGGAATATTTAAGAAGTATAAGTGTTAGCTATTTTCTAAATTTTTGGTAGAATTCATCTGCAAAGCCACCTAATCTTAGATTTTCTTTGTTGGGAGTTTTTAAATTACTGATTCAATTTAAT
Source organism: Phacochoerus africanus (assembly GCF_016906955.1). Lineage (NCBI taxonomy): Eukaryota > Metazoa > Chordata > Mammalia > Artiodactyla > Suidae > Phacochoerus > Phacochoerus africanus. The sequence goes on along the minus strand of NC_062545.1, from coordinate 91,143,531 downwards.
CACTTGTAATTTGTCTGTTCGTATTTTCTATTTCTTCCTGGTTTAGTCTTGGAAGATTGGGAGTACCTGTCTAGGAATTTGTTCATTTCTTCTAGGTTGTCAGTTTTATTGGTGTGTCGTTTTGGTAGTAATCTCTTATAATCCTTATTTGTTTGGTGGCAGTTGTAACTTCTCTTTCTTTCCTGATTTTATTGACTTGGGCCCTCTCTCTCTTTTTTCTGATGAATCATCCTAAAAGTCCATTAACGTTGTCTTTTCAAATTACCAGTTCATTTTTCAATTATCATTTCTTCTATTTTATTAGTTTTTATTTCATTTATTTCTGATCTAAATTTTATGATTTATTTTACTAATTTTGGATTTTTGTTCTCCTTTTTTTAGTTAGTTAAGGTATAAGTTTAGATTGTCTAAGATTTTTCTTCTTTCCCAAGGTAGGCTTATATAGCTATAAACTTCTGTCCTAAAACTGCTTTTGTTGAATCCTATATACTTTGTTTTTGTTTTTGTTTTATTTTTTCATTAAAGTATAGCTAATCTAAAGTGTTGTGTCAATTTCTACTGTACAACATAGTGACCTAGTTTTATATATTTATATATTCTTTTTCTCATATTATCTCTTATCATGGTCTATCCCAAGAGACTGTATATGTAGTTCCCTATGGTATACAGCAGGGCCCCATTTCTCATCCATTCCAAATGTAATAGTTTGCATATACCAACCACAAATTCCTAGTCTTTCCCACTCCTTCTCCCTCCTCTTGGCAACCACAAGTCTATTCTCCATGTTTGTGAGTTTGTTTCTGTTATTTATTTATTTGTTACTCGATGAATTTTATTACATTTACAGTTGTACAACAATCATCACAACCCACTTTTTTGGCATTTCCATCCCAAACCCCCAGTGCATCCTCTTACTCCCAACCTGTCTCATCTGGAAACCATTTAAGTTTTTCAAAATCTGAGTCAATATCTGTTCTGCAAAGTTCATTGTGTCCTTTTTTTTAGATTTCACATGTAAGTGGTAGCATATGATGTTAATGTCTCACTTTCTGTTTTTTAGATATGTTCATCTGTGCATATTTTAAATTCCACATATAAGTAACATACTATGGTATTTATCTTTTTCTTTCTGATGATCACCACTCAATATGAGAATCTCTAGTTGCATCTGTGTTGCTGCAAATGGCATTATTTTGTTCTTCTTTATGGCTGAGTAGCATTCCATTGTGTATATGCACTACATCTTCTTAATCAATTCATTTGTCCATGGATGTTTATGTTGTTTACATGTCTTGATTATGAATAGTGCTGCAATGAACATAGGGATGCATATGTCTTTTTAAATAAAGTTTTGTCCAGATATATTCCCAGGAGTGGAATTGCTTGATCATGTGGTAGTTTCTGAGGAGACTCCATTCTGTTTTCCACAGTGGTTTTACCAATTTACATTCCCACCAACAGTGAATGAGGGTTTGCTTTTCTCTGTGCCTTTTCCAGCATTAGTTATTTGTAGACTTGTTAATAATGACCATTCTGACTGGTGTGAGGTGGTACCTCATTGTGGTTTTGCTTTTTATAATAATTAGTAATGTTGAGCCTACTGACTCTCTATCTGTATGTCTTCTTTGGAGAAGTGTCTGCTTAAGTCTTCTGTCCATTTTTCAGTCAGGTTGTTTGTTGAATTGTATGAGTTGTTTGTATATTTTGGAGATTAGAGACTTGTCGGGGCATCATTTGCAAAGATTTTCTCGCATTCTTTGGTTTATCTTTTTGTTTAATAAATAGTTTCCTTTGCTGTGCAAAAGTTTTTGAATTTAATTAGGTCCCACTTGTTTATTTTTGTTTTTATTGTCATTATTCTAGCAGGTTGATTAAACAAGATACTGCTGTGATTTACATCAAAGAGCGTTTTGCCTGTTTTCCTCTAGGAGTTTTATAATATATGATCTTAACATTTAGGTCATTAATCCGTTTTAAGTTTGTTTTTGTGTATGGTGTTAGGGAATTTTATACAGAATTGTTTTTGGTTTCTGGTCTCTTAGTTTCAAATGCATTTTCAGTGTTCTACATTTATCACCTTATTTTCTCATGCTTGCTAGTTTTCATATATTTGTCAATGGGTGATTTATTTTTATATTATTTTTGCCTTTGCCAGTGAGCTTTCTCAGTTGTAATTTTCTTGCTTCTAATTTTGGCTTTTTCTTTTGTGTTTAGAGAAGTTCCTTTAGTAGTTTTTTTTAGAGCTGGTTTAGAGATGTGAATTCTCCTAGTTTTTGCTTATCTGAAAAGCTTTTTATCTCTCCATCACATATGAATGAATGCTTCGATGGATATTCTTGGTTCTAGGTTCCTTCCCTTCATCACCTTAAATATTCCTTGCACTCCCTTCTAACTTGCAGAGTTTCTGCTGAAAAGTCATCTGTTATCCTTATGGAGGTTCCTTTATATGTTATTTGTTGCTTTTTTGTGTGGCTTTTAATATTTTTTCTTTGTTTTTAACTTTTGTCAGTTTGATTAGTATATGTCTCATTGAATTTCTCTTTGGTTTTATCCTGTGTAGGATTCTCTGTGCTTCCTCAACTTTAGTGAGTGTTTTCCGAGTTGTTGCAGTGTTGATGACAGATACTTAACCTGCTGCCCTACAAAGAACTTTTTATGCATCTTGGTTTTGTATACATTCAGCCACTCTGTCTTTTGAATAGAGTATTTTGTCTATTTATTTTAAAGTAATTGATTATATTAAGTACTTATTTATATTTTGTTAATTGACTTGTTTATGTTTTTTTTTTTGTCTTTTTAGGGCCTCACCCATGACATATGGAGGTTCCTAGGCTAGGGATCAAATCAGAGCTGTAGCCACTGGCCTAAGCCAGAGCCACAGCAACATGGGATCCAAGCCACATCTGTGACCTACACTAGAGCTCACAGCAATGCCAGATCCTTAACCCACTGAGTGAGGCCAGGGATAGAACCTGTGTCCTCATGGATGCTAGTCTGGTTTGTTAACCTCTGAGCCATGACCGGAACTCCTGTTTATGTAGTTTTTTCTTTCCTTCTTGTTCTTTTGTTTTCATCTCCTGTGATTTAATGATTATCTTTAATGTTATGTTTAAATTCCTAATTTTGTTGTATGTGTGTATATTATAGATATTTGATTTGTGTTGTCATGAAAATTTTATATGGCAATCAATTTATCAATCTATATACATAACTATTATAAGTTGCTTATCTTTTAATTTGAAAAACATTTTAAGAACCCAGAATTTTAAGAACACTCCCACGGCAATTACTATTTTTGAAATAATATTTTACACATTTTTGTATGTGTATACTTTAACTATGCACTGAGAAATAAATGATTTTACTATTTTGTCTTTTAACATTCCTATTAGCTTTGATGGGGTTGATTTGCTACCTCTGCTATATATTTGCCTTTACCAATGGCTTCTTTCCTTTCTTAATTTTCATATTTAAAGTTGTCCTTTTTTTTCCCTTAAATAAAGCCCTTTAACATTTAACATTTATTGTCAAGCCGGTTTGGTGCTGCTGAGCTCTTTCGACTTTTGCTTGTCCATAAAACTTGATCTTTCCATCAAATCTGAATGAAATTCTTACCAGTTAAAATTTCTTTGTTGTAGGTTTTTCCTTTTCATCAGTTTAGATATATCATGCCACTCCCTTCTGGTCTGCATTGTTTCTGCTGAAAAGCTGGCTTTTAGCCTTATGGATGTTCCTTTGCATGCAACTAGTTACTTTCCCCTTGAGGCTTTAATATTTTTGTTTTATCTGTCAATTTTGCCATTTTACTTACAATGTGGCTTAGTGTGGTACTCTGTGGGTTGATCTTGTTTGGGACTCTGTGCTTCCTGAACCTAGATGTCTGTTTCCTTTCCCAGGTTAGGGAAGTTTTCAGCTATTATGTCTTAAAACATATTTTCTATCCCTTTCTCTCTTCTCCTTCTCAGACACCTATAATGTGAATGTTAGTACACTTGATGTTGTCCCAGAGGTCTCTTAAACATCCCTCATTTCTTTTTATTCTTTTTTTCTTTTACTGTTCAGCATCATCAACTTCCACTACTCTGTCTTCCAGCTTCCTGATCTGTTTATTTGTATCATTTAATCCACTGTCAATTCTTTCTAGTGTATTTTTCATTTTGGTTATATATTCTTCATTTTTGATTCTTCTTTATATTATCTAACTCTTTAAAAAAATTTCTTACTTTTCATCCATTCTTCTCCCAAGTTCTTTGGTCACTTTACAGTCATTATCTTGAACTGTTTATTGGGTAGATTGCCCATCTCCACTTTGCTTAGTTCTTTTTCTGCAGTTTTATACTGTTCCTTTGTTTTGAATGTGTTCCTCTGTCACCACATTTTGTTTAATTTGCTGTTTTTATTTCTGTGTATCTGGTAAGTTGATTACGTTTCCCAACCTTGGATAAATGGCCTTTTGTAGGATATGCCTATGTGCCCCAGAGCACATTGCTCCTCTGGTCACCAGAGTTCTATGGGTACCCCCTATGTGGGCTGCATTAGTCCTTTTGTTGTGGCCAGATGTGGATTGTCTGGTAAGCATGGCTAGCCACAGTACATTGGTTATCAGGCTCTGCCTTGTACAGAGGCTCTGGCCACTGGTTGGCAGGGTTATTCAGGAATGCTGGAGGAAGGCAGGACTAATGCTGGCTCACCAGTGGGCAGAACTGGTTTCTGGGGTGGGAGTTTGCAGGGCCAGAGTTCTCAGATATAGTGTTGGCTGACTGGTGGGTGGGGCCTTTTCCTCACTTAGCTGTTTGTGGATTCTGTTGTGTCCCAAAGCTCATGCTGGCCTTCAAAGCAAAATGTCCTGGGGCTAATCTTCCCACTAGAGGACCTGGGATGGAGAGCCTAATGTGGGCTCAAGAACCTCTGAAATTGTAATTCCTATCCCCCCCCCATTTGTTTGTCACCCAGCCAGAGGTATGTATCTTCACCATACCATGACTGCCCCTTCTACTCATCTCATGATGGTTCCTTCTTTATACTTTACTGTAAAAGATCCTTTCTGGTAGATTCCAATCTTTCTAGAATAGTTGTAGTTTTGGTGTGCACCTGGGAGGAGGTGAGCTCAGCATTTTCCTACCTGGCCATATTGCTGCAATCCAAAAGGATAAGGACTTTATTGAATTTATCACTGAATCTTTAGTATCAAGGACCATAAATTGTATTAAATTAACATACCAAATGAACAAATAAATACTTCTAGTCTTCTGCATTCAAGCTCTCCTCTCAAGCCCTTTCCCACATAGTCCTTCTGGGAAGAGAAGTTGTTAATCCAATTGTCCAGAATGTGAAACATTTGGGCCACACTCAGAAATGTGTCAATTTACTATAACTTACTGGTAATAGTCTGTTTCTCACTTCCTCTTCCACTACCAATGCATTAGGCTCTCTTCATTCTGTTTCTACCTGGACAGACCTTCTTTTTGCTAAGAAATGTCTGTCCTTTTTTCTTTATGACCCAGCTCCTAGAATATGAGGCTGCTTAGGTAAGTAGACTGGTAACTTCTCCATAATCACCATTAACTTTATTATTCTCTCCTTCCATAGTTGTGTATGAACGTATCATTTCCAATGTTCAGCTTCAGGATATTAAAGAGGAAGCATTTCTTCATGACACCTGGGCCACACTGAAAAATCAAGTCTTTATTACAGTTCTGCTCTGCTATATCAAGCATTTGCCAAGGAACTGATACAATTATTGTGTTATTCATATGTGAATTTCATTTTTTATATTCCATCTTCTATTACGTGAAAACTCAAAAAGTAAAAGAGAATTAATGATAGCATTCATGTACTTAAACTTTACCCCAAAACATTCAAAATAATACTTCAATATTGTTATGTTTTATGCACCTTGCTCTTATGATGAATATTCCCTTATTTTTGAGAATTTATTTAAAATAAATAGATGTAAGAAAGCAGAAAAAGTGATTTTATACTACAGTTAGGTAGTATCTGTATAAGGACTGATTTTAAGATTTATTCTAGGTAATAAGGGTAAAAGAACATCAACAAGATAAAGAACCATGGAAGTTGACAGCATCAATGAATTAGAAGTCCCTGCAGAGCAGCTACATTGTTGACATTGAGGTTCTAGAGGAAATGAGCTTGAAGGATCAAAGATAGTGGTTAGTAATTGGGACACATGGTTAAAATTTTACAAGAGTTCATTTATCAGTAATGGTAAGGTTTAAGAAATTGCCTAAGGGAGTGTGGAGAACGGGAAGTATTGTAGGGAAGGAAGGGTGCTAAGAGGATTATACACTTATTTAATGAGAACAAGAGTAGTATCAGAAATAAAGCATGAATGACAAATTAAGATCATTAAGAAAATAGAGGGAGCTACCTGAAGGTAAATGTCAGTAGCATGGTATTAATTTGATGATATGGGACTCAAAGATAGGAAGATTTGGGGAAGTTGCCAGATAGGATTGAGAAAAAACAACAAAGACGTTTTGCTCAATATTTAAGTCTGGTAGTACAGTAGTTAGAAGGAAAAATTATACAAACCAAATAAGCCAATATTTGAGAGCTATAGTGGTTGCAGGAATCTTTGGAGATATCTGGGTTTTCATGGAGGAAAGAAGATGAATGGTAAATTCAGAGAAGTTGAACAAACTGAGTAGACTTGCTTAAAACGGAATAAGAAATCCAGAGGACACCAAGCAAGAGAGTTGGGGAGAGAGGAAAGGACACAGCAAAGTTCATAGAAACCTTGGGAAGCAGGGATTTTCATGGAGGCTGACACTAATGAAGATGGTGAATGAGGTTTGGCCTAGTGACAGGAGGGAAGGGGGTGAATGTGAATGACTTTTGGAAGGGTCAGGCTGAGTGTTGTGAGGTAGGGAGAGTAAGTTTCTGGGTTACTCTCCATCCCAGTGTACAATTCACTCTCAATTTCTAACAGTAGAAAGATAAACTGACTCTGAATACGTATGCTCAGTCAACACTATTGTTTACTTATTTATTAATTTATATTTCTGGCCCCACCCACAGCGTATGGGAGTTCCTGGGCCAGAGATAGAATCTAAGCCACACTGCAACCTATGCCACAGCTGTGGCAATGCCTGAGCCTTAACCCCCTGTGCTGTGACAGGGCTCAAATCCACTCCTCCATAAAGACAATGCCAGATTCTTAACCTCCTGTGCCATGGAAGGAACTCCTAAATTGCTCGGTTTGGAGTATGGGTTTTTTGGTGGACGTTCAGTATATTACCTGTTGCTTCCCCCAAAGCTTAAATCAATGATTTAGGAAAGATCAAAGCTCAATGTTTTGCTCTTGTGCTTAGAATTAATTCCTCTCCCATTCAGAAGTTTACCTGCTGACTTTAAGACATTAGGCTGCCTTTACTAAATATGGACTAAAGGCAAATCATCTATTAGCATCATTTCACCACCTGGGGTGGAGGCACTAACTCTTACTTAGAGAAAGTATCTAAACCTAGCAAAAATTATGGCACTCATCAGTTAGATCTCTTAAACTAAAACTTGATTAATAATTAATACCCAGTAACTTGCCTTAATCTATCAAGCTCACCTTAGTTGTGCTTGCAAATTGCATACCCTTTAAATGTGACATAGCTTCGACAATATATTACAAGACTGCTTTGACCTCCCTCAACAGATAACATCTCTGATGTATGGGTCACTACCACAATTAAAATTCCACTTCACATCTAGCCACCACTTCAGCTTCGAAGCCGCAGCCTGATATTGACATTTTGTAGATGTAGTCTGACTGTTCCTTTACGTGTGAAGGTTGCTTAAATTGTATTTCAGGAATATGGAGCTAGTCTTGACTAGATCAAACTGGTCAGACCACTGACCATTCAGTCGAGCCTGCACAGGTGTCTGATGGATGACATTTTCTTGTCATAGGGCCAAAAATCTATTCTCAGATCATGCTAATGCTGCCATTTTCTGAGCATGCATCAACATGAAGAAGCATGTAACTCAGATACACCTGTGTAGAATACTAAATATGTCATCTTTTTCTAGACTCCAATCTTCTTTCTCCATACCTCAGACCAACTTGCTTCCTTGTCCCACAAGTGTCCTAAGCCCCAAGCCTCTGGGGTAGTGGATTTAAGACTTCTTCTCCCACATCCATGCTTAACTGCCTTGTAAATAAATAAACCTCAGAATCCTAGCTTTTGGCTTGCTGCATATTCAGTAATCTGTTTCAGTAACACTTGGAATAGGGCATTTGCTTCTAGCTTCTTGCTGTTGGTGTTTGTCCATTCATCTAAGCAATAATCTGATTAGAAACTAAAATAGACTCAGGCAGCACAATCAGTTCCATGGCTTGTCTATATATGGTCAGTGGGAGAGTCATGCATCAGGAGCCCTGACAGCACTAGGCTTTGGCTACCCAGTGCCCCCACCTCACTCTGCTGCCCAGCTCCATCAGCATTCCTAGACTTGAATTGAATGGCTGTCTTTCCACTACTGGAGTGTATTTCAAGCTCTTTTTTGTTATTCCTGTAAGTTCCCATTTCTAGGTTTAAGGTGAAGGTGGAAGACCTCCTTCTCCTCTCACTGACCAATCTGCATTTCTCAGCCTAGCTGAAGTTTCCAGATTAGCATCATCTAATTGATATGTAAATATTTCCTTTGTAAATTCTTCACATAGGAGAATCTATCTTAAGCTCATTTTCATATCTGATATGAAATGAGTTTAACCTCTCATTATATATAGTTATCAAACTTTGGATTCAAGAAACATTAGTGAAATACATACATTGGACCTACAGATTATCATATTAAGTGAAGTAAGTCAGACAGAGAAAGACAAATATCATATGATATCACTTATATGTGGAATCTAAAAAAATGATGCAAATGAACTTATTTACAAAATATAAATAGAATCACAGACATAAAACACAAAGCCACTCAGTGGTTAAGGACCTGGCATTCCATGAGCTGTAGTGTAATTCACAAATGTGCCTCAGATCCCACATTGCTATGGCTGTGGTGTAGGCCAGCAGTTGCAGCTCCAATTTGACCCTTCACCTGGGAATTCCCATATGCCAAAGGTGAGTACCTAAAAAGAAAAAAATAATCATGTATATAATCAATTGTATCTTATAAATCATGATAGAGAATTTATATTGGGTAAAGTGACAATAGGAAGAAAACGAAGTTATGTCAATTCTAAAAGAATACAATCAAATAGTTTGAAAGCCCAGAGTAACATGCATAAATAGCAAAAATAAAAGTTACAAACAACCAAAGTTCATGAATATAATAGTGCAAAGGGACAGCATTAAATCTTTTTCATCATCCCATTATTGATGGTAAACAATTTTGCCTGAAACTCACAAAAATTTTTAAGGGCAAATCGCAGCATAGTTAAATAGATAAGGAAGCTTTTATTCAAGACTATTTCAATAGAATGGAAACATTTAACTCAATTCCACTGAAACAAAAGACAGGAGGGTTAGGGTTTTTTAGTGTTAAAGTGAGCTAGTAGACAAGTAATGGATGATGCTGTGTGAGAAGTTGGTCAGTGTAACTGGAGCACCTGTGCTTGCTAACTGATGCTTAGTAAGGTTAAGCTATTACTAACACTACTACACTTAAGGCTTACTGTAAAGGTACAGTAATAAAGACAGTGTGAAATGTTGGCAAAAAAAATATAGACAAATAGATCAATGGAATAGAATAGAAAGTCCAGAAATAGCTTTCCATATATATAATCGGCAAAGGCAACACAACACAAGAGAGTGAAGATTGTTTTTAAGCAAATCATGCTGGAAAGTGGGTCTCCATATGCAAAATAACAAGTCTAGACATAGAACTTATACCTTTCATAGGAATTAACTTCAAATGAATCACAGACTTAAATGTGAAGTGCAAAACTATAAAACTCCTAGAAGGCAACATAGGAGAAAATATAGATGATCTAGGATTTGGCATTGACTCTTTAGATTAAATGCCAAAAGCAAGATTCAGGAAAGAAAATTGATAATCAGCAATTCATTAAAATTTTTAAAAATTGCTCTGTGAAAGACATTACTAAGAGAATGAAAAGTCAAGCCACAGACTTAAAAAGAAAATATATGCAAATTACATACTAATAAAGGATTTTTATCCAAAATATAAAAATCTCTTACAACACACTAGTAAGAAAAGATGCAACTCGATTTAAAAAATGGGCCAAAGATCTTAACAGATATCTCAACAAAGAAAATATAGAGATAGCAAATAAGGTTATGAAAAGGTACTCCACAGCATAAGTCAACAGAAAAGAAAATTTAAAAAGCAGTGAGATACCACCACACATCTGCTTAAAGAGCCAAAATCCAGAACACTGGACACCAAATGCTGGCTAGGATGTGGGGCAACGGTAACTCACATTGAGTACTGGTGGAAATGAAAAATGAAGACCCTTTTGAAGACATCTTAGTGATTCCTTACGAAACTACACATACTCCAACAATAGGATCTATCAATCACACACTTTAGTATGTACACAAAGGAATTGAACACTTATATGAAAATCTGCACACAAATATTTATAACAGCTTTATTTATAATTCCCAAGTCTTGGAAACAATCAGGATGTCCTTCAGCAGGTGAACGGATAAATGAAATTCCAGACAATGGAATATTATTCAGCACCACAAAGAAATGAGCTATCAAGCTATGAAAACACACGGAAGGAGCTCCCATGCATATTACTAAGTGAAAGAAGACAATATGAAAAGACAACATACTGTATGATTCCAAGTAGATGACATTCTAGAAAAGGCAAAACTATAGTGACAGTAAAAAGATAAGTGGTTGGCAGAGGCTACAGGGAAGGGAAAGATGAATAGGTGTAACACAGAGGATTTTTAAGTAGTGAAAAGACTCTCTATAATACTATAATGGTAGGGGGATACATTTGTCCAAACCCATTGAATGTACAAGAGTGAAACAATGTAAACTATGGATTTCTGGTGATAATGATGTGTGAATGTAGAGTCAGCAGTTGTAACAAATGTACCACCCTGGTGAGGGATGTTGATAATGGGCAGTCTATTCATGTGTGGGGCAGGAATATTTGGGTTATCTCTGTATCCTCTTAATTTTTCTGTGAACTTAAAACTGCTCTAAAAAACATTCTCTTCAAAATCTTTCAATTAATAATTGAGAGCTATATTAATTTTTTCAATTGAGGTTCCAAAATTTGAACCCTTATAAAAACTTCCCCTTTGAGTTTACTCAAATAGTTTGAAAAATAATAATAATGGAATGTATGATTCTTTTCAAATGTATTATATGTAGGAGTTCCCATCATGGCACAGGGGAAACGAATGAGTCTAAGAACCATGAGGTTGCAGTTTCGATCCCTGGCCTTGCTCAGTGGATTAAGGATCTGGCCTTGCCATGAGCTGTGGTGTAGGTTGCAGATGCAGCTTGGATCTGGTGTTGCTGTGGCTCTGGCGTAGGTGAGAAGCTACAGCTCTGAATAGACCCCTAGCCTGGGGACCTCCATATGCCATGGGTGTGGCCTTAAAAGGACAAAAAAATGAAAAAAAAATGTATTATATGTCATCTCTTCTAATTTTTATCACCAGTGAAATGAAAAGGATAAGATTCTCATTTTAAGAGCTTTCTTTATATGGTCTTTTTTAAAATTCAACAAAGAAATCTGTTTATTCAGTCTCTTTTCAAGACATTATACATTTATCAAATAGAAATCCTTACAGCATAGCTTGTGTTTTAGGAGTCGATTCTGTTATTAAATTGACTTATTTTAAGATCATGGATTATAACATTTTACATATAATTAAATATTTGACATAATAAACCATTTACAGCCTAGTAGCAGAAGTTTAACAAAATTGATTCAGAAAACATTATATAATATAATAGTAAAATTATTCCATAATAATATAAATAAAGAATATACCTTTGTCTCACTCCTTGGATTAACTATGTGGTACGTATTTCCAAATACTATAAGAAAATAGTCATCTTTAGTTTTTATTCCTAGACAGTGAAATGACAGCCAATTCTGTTGAAACGTGAAATCATATTCTAAATGTAATGTGTTTCCAGGCCAAGACATCCAGAAAAATTTTTTTTTCATTTGTAATGTTTTAATGTTTTATAAAAACTATACCTTATAGTCAAGAATTTCATTATATGAATAAATCATATGTTTTAGCTATGAAATAAATATTTTAAATAAATATTTTAAATTTTTATTTTCAATAAAAATTGAAATATTTTAGAAAAAAATCAATTTTTTTTGTATGACCACACCTGTGGCATATAAAAGTTCCCAGGCCGGGGATCCAATCAGAGCTGCTGCTGAAACCCACTCCACTGCCATGGCAACTCTGGACATAAGCTGCATCTGTGACCTATGCCACAGCTTATTGCAAGGCCAGATCCTCAACCCATTGAGCCAGGACAGAGATGAAACCCTCATCCTCACAGAGATGTTGGGTCTTTAACCCACTGAGCCACAATGGGAACTCCTAGATGTTGTTTTTATCATACTGTTTTACTTCCTGAAAACTTTGACTTAAGTAAAATTTTTTACTTTTCTTGAATCTCTGTGCTAATGGATTATTTTCTTTTTTGGAATTGTCCTATTTTCAACACAGCTTATTATAGATTTTCTATTTGAACTTTTTTTTTCTTTTTTTTTTTTTTTTGTCTTTTCTAGGGCTGTTCCCTCAGCATATGGAAGTTTCCAGGCTAGGGGTCGAATCAGAGCTGTAGCCACCGGCCACAGCCACAGCCACAGCAATGCCAGATCTGAGCCATGTCTGTGACCCACACCACAGCTCACGGCAACGCCGGATCCTTGACCACTGAGCAAGGCCAGGGATCGAACCTGCAACCTCATGGTTCCTAGTCGGATTCACTAACCACTGTGCCACGACGGGAACTCCTATTTGAACATTCTTAAGTAATTATTATAGAAATATATAGAATACAGAGAATTAAAGACTTGGAAAATATTTCTGTACCTAATTAACAACATAACTTTCCTAATATTGTGGTACAATTTCATTCTGAATTATAACTTTAAAATATGTTTTCTAATTTTATTGGAGAGTGTTCCAATAGCTTGTGAATTATACTTTATCAATACAAAAATATTATTTTACCACTACTTCCCATTTAAAACATATAAAAGTATGTGTGCCATGTAGCATTTACTAAAAAAAAAAAAAAAAAGACTTTTTACTGAGCAAGATTGTTGAGACCAAGTCTATCAATGAGATTTACGGTGTATTTCTCAGTAATTAGAGACTGAGAAAATCTGGATTCCCACACAATTTGGTTCTGTCAGTGAAACTTTTGTAGTACAGTGGTACAAGTTCTTTATTTTAAGATAAGACTGTGTAATTACATACATATATTTACAACCGCTTGCCTTAATTCAACATACAGTTATTAAGTATTTGATATGTTGACAATCATTCTGTAGAATGAAAGAAAAATTAAAAATTACACAGGCTGCTGTAACACCTCCATCCAAATTGTGCCCCACTATTCTTAACACTTACCTCAATATGATATATTCAATTTGGCCATTGAATTGAAAAAGGCAAACTGTGGTTAATTTACTCATATATAAAGTGATTTAAGTAGCTCATTAAACAGTTAAGTCTGTAAGCAATTAAATGAGAATAATGCATAGCTCATAAAATTGTCATAAGGACTAAAGAGACAAAGTAAAGACTTCTTAGATATTAGATATTATCCAGATATATTATAATATCTGGATCAGACTATGAGTCCTTTAAACATAGGTATTATTACTGATATTAATGCTATAGCCCAATTTTATTTCCTTTTTCAGCCATACCTGTGCGCTATGGGAGTTCCTGGACCAGGGATCAAATTTAAGCTATAGCTGTGATCTATGCCACAGCTGCAGTAAGACCCAGATCCTTAACCCACTGCATGGGGCCAGAGATTGAACCTGCACGTCCACAGTGACTTGAGCTGCGGCAGTTGTATTCTTAATCTACTGTGGCACAGAGGGAACTCCATTAATTTGTTTTTCCTAACTGAAGAATAATAAGGAACATATACATGCATTTTCCTTCAATATTTGAAAACATGTCTTTTTTGACTATCTCAAAAATTTAAATACATACTTTTGTAGCAAAGTTATATAATTTAAATTTTAAAAATCAGAAAAGGAAATTGGAAGTATCTGAAGTACAATGTCTTACTAAATCTCCTTTCTCACACATACATACTTTGGAAGTTCTGGCATTTCAAAAATAGTACAATATCATATATATAAATATATATTTATATATATATCAATGTTATCAGAAATAATCTTGGCAAGGACATTTTGGTTCAAAGGATAAGTTCTAAAGCAAATACAATGTCTGGATAAATTACATGGTTCATGAAGAACAAAGAACTTTAATAAATTTCTGCAATTTTTTTTTGATGACAAATATTTTACTTTAAGTTCTTGATACTCCAGGTCCACATTTCCTTATACACAATTCCAAAATCAAAACTATTATAAAAATAAAAAAATCATTTCCTAACTGGCAAAACTTAAAATGACCTAAATTCCATCGTGGCAAAACAGCCTTCTTATGCCACTTTATCAATCTTGGCTAAAACTGAGTAGGACCCTGAGGGGTTTTCCCAGATAAAAAAATCCCTTCCTTGTCTCCTATTTCTTATTTTTAATACTTAATATTTTATTTTTATTTTTCACTTTTTTAATTAAATAAAAAAATTCTTTAAATTCTGTAGTGCTTTACAATTTTCAAAAGCTTCACACACATAATTTAATGTCACCCAATAATAACTCTTTTTACCTATACATATATTACCCCTCCTCCACCCCTCTCCCCACTGTTAAACACTAGTTCTCTATATGGATGAATTTGATTCTTTTTTTTTGTTTCATTCACTAGTTTGTTGTATGTTTTAGATTCTATGTATACATGATATCATGTAGATATGTCTTTTTCTTTTCAAGTTATTCCTCTTAGCATAAGGCCCCTAAGTACATCCATGTTTCTGCAAGTGACAAAATTCCATTCTTTCTTAGGTTGAGTAGTATTCCATTGTGCATGTATGTGTGTTTGTGTGTGTGTGTGTGTGTGTGTTTTCGTATTCATCTTTATTCATTCATCTCTGATGGACACTTAGTTTGCTTCACATACTTTGGCAACTGGAAATAGTGCTGCTATGAATATTGGTGGGCATGTATGTTTTCTAATTTGAGTTTTTCTTTTATTCAAATATACATACCCAAGGGTGGAATTGTTGGGTCATATAGTAGTTCTAGTTTTAGTTTCTTGAGAAATGGAAATGAAAATACAAAAATACAAAACCTATGAAATGCAGCAAAGTCAGTTCTAAGAGAAGTGTTTATAGCAATATAAGCTTACTTCTGGAAATAAGAACAGTCACAAACAATATAAATGTACACCTAAAGGAATTAAAGAAAGAAGAACAAACAGAATTCAAAGTTGGAAAAAATTATAAAGTTCAGAGCAGAAATAAATAAATATAAACTAAAAATAAAATAGAAAAGATCAATAAAACTAAAAGCTGCTTCTTTGAAAAGATAAGCAAAACCTTCAACCAGACTCATAAAGACAAAAATGGATAAAATAAATCATATAAAATAAGAAATGAAAAAAGGATGTAAGTTATAAATGACACCACAGAATACAAAGGATCATAGAAGACACATAAGCAACTATATGCCAATAAAATGGACAATATAGAAGAAATGGAAAAATTCCTAGACAGCTATTATCTCTCAAGACTGAACCAGGAAGAAATAGAAAATATGAACAGACAGATTACCAGTACCGAAACTGAATCAGTAATTTAAAAACTCCCAACAAACAAAAGTCCAGGAACAGATGGTTTCACCAGTGAATTCTGCTAAACAACTAGGAAAGAGTTAACATCTATCCTTCTGAAACTATTCCAAAAAAATTGCAGAGGAAGGAACACTTCCAAATTCATTCTGTGAGCACACATCACCCTGATACCAAAACTAGCCAAAGATATCACAAAAAAATAAAATTACAGGCCAACATCACTGAAGAACATAGAATCAGAAATACTCAACAATGACCCCCTTGCTGTACAGTGGGAAAATAAATGAAATGAAATAAAATAAAATAAAATAAAATAAAATAAAATAAAATAAAATAAAATAAAATAAAATATCGAAAGACAAAGACAAATACCATATGATATCACTTATAACTGGAATCTAATATCCAGCACAAATGAACATCTCCTCAGAAAAGAAAATCATGGACTTGGAGAAAAGACTTGTGGCAGCCTGATGGGAGGGGGAGGGAGTGGGAGGGATCGGGAGCTTGGGCTTATCAGACACAACTTAGAATAGATTTACAAGGAGATCCTGCTGAGTAGCATTGAGAACTTTGTCTAGATGTTCATACTGCAACAGAACAAAGGGTGGGGGAAAAATGTAATTGTAATGTATACAAGCAAGGATAACCTGACTCCCTTGCTGTACAGTGGGAAAATAAAAAAAATAAAAAAATAAATAAAATAAAATAAAAAGAAAAGAAATACTCAACAAAATACTAGCAAACAGACTCCAAAGACATATTAAAAGGATCATACATGGTAATCATGTGGGATTTATCCCAGGGATTCAAGAATTTTTTCAATATCCTCAAATCAATCTGTGATATACCCCATAACATACTGAAGGATAAAAACTACATGATCATTTCAGTAGATGAAGAATAATCTTATGATAGGATTCAACATTTACTTATGATAAAAACTCTCCAGAAAGTGGGCATAGAAGGAATATCCCTCAAGATAATAAAGGCCATATACGATGTTTCTCATTTATAGGAAAAAAAAAAAAAAGGCTTTTGTCTTTTAGACCTTCCCGGAGTTCCAAAGAGCAGGCCTCAGAGTTTAGTAGGACAATAGAGTCACAGGGCTCCTGGTTCCCACAATCAGTTACACAGCTCTTAGTTCTACAGAAACTAAAGTGTGATGAGGACATGCTGATCACAAGCACTCAGACCCCTGGTTTGGAACCAGAATGTTGATATTCCAGAGACACCACCCTGTTACTTCATCACCAATCAATCAATCAGAAGAAATTTGGATCTTTTGAGCATGAGCTGTTCATTTTCCTTTCTTGGCACTCTTCAATAAATATTTCTCTGCTTCAAACTCCAAACTCATTTCAGTTGTTTATTTGTTTCTTTGTGCCTCACTGTATGTCAGGCACATGAGCTTGGGTTTGACAGCCATGCTGACTAATCAATCTGACTGTTGGCTATGTCAATAGCTATAGAGTGCAAAAAGACCTGAACTAGTCTTTGTTCCTCCAGACATGAATACCTGGTGACCTAGTACAGAAGATGGATGAGTGACAGGGTATGGTATCCAGGACAAGAAAACATCATTCTACCTCTCCTTTTATGAGTCATTTGGGTCCTGGAAAAGCTCTACAGAAGCTCAAGGACTGTCTTCTATCCAGATAAAGATAATAGGTTGAAATTTTTCCCTTCGCATGGAAAAGAAAACACAACAAGAGACTTTTCCTGGGTGACACACCAGTACAGTACTGCAATCAAACTGTGGTTTGGGAGTTTCTGTTGTGCCTTAAAGGGTTAAGAAACCAGTATGGTCTCTGTGAGGATGTGGGTTTGATCTCTGACCTCACTCAGGGGTTTAAGAATCCAGCATTGACACAAGCTGTGGCATAGTCACAGATGTGGCTCATATCTGATGTTGCTATGGCTGTGGCATAGGCCAGCAGCTGGAGCTCCAATCTAACCCCTAGCCTGGGAACTTCCATATACTGCAGGTAAGGCCATAAAAAGAAAAAAAAAAAAAACCTGTGTTTGATTCCACAAGTCACACCCTAAACCCCTCTAGGAAAGTGTAAGTGACTAGCACTATCCTTTTGAGGGCACAAATATTTGCCAAATCATCAAATGTTCTGGATGGCTTACAAGCCACCCTTTTACAACTTGGGGTATTACAGCTGTCCCATGATTGAGATACTCAATGCTGTGAACTCTATGGGTGGATCCAAAATCTAGACTACTTGATTAGGTGATAGAATCAAGCTTTACAGCTGCCAGGACCAGACTACACGCCTCCTATATAAGCTATTTCACCATATGTTTTGCTCTTACAGATTGACAGGAATGCATGAAAAACAGAGGTGTTTGACACTGACAGTACCAATGGCAAAGGTGGTGGGACACTCCAGAGGTTGGGAATTTCAGGTTTCACTTTAACCTTGTCTGTAAACCACACTGGCCTTTTAATTTTACAAGGTAACAAAGTCTATAAAAGTCCCACTTAAATGGAGAGGAAAATGTGGACTTGGGTACCTTCTCCTTCTGTTACTGAATATTCCACTGTAAGTTCCAACCAAGCACAAACCTGGGCCCCTCTGTTCATAAAGTTGTGCTACATAAATGTGTCAGTTGAGAAATCATAGAGAATCCTTTTGTTCATCACAACCCCAAGTTCTTTTTAGCATCAGGTGTCTTTTCCTCAAGTTTTGAAGATTAAGTGAAAAAAGTGATAGTAAATCTCTCCATGGCCATGAGCAAGCATTCAATACCACTATGCAAACTTGGAAGACACTACATCACATATCAACAGCTTAGACTCTGGCGTGAACCCAAGTTGTGCGCTCGATAGGCTGACTACCCAGCAAAGAGGAGCCTGTGCAATCATTAATGAAAATGTTGATTTTATGTGGATTGAATGTGGCAAGTAGTATCTAATTTCTATCTATTAAAAGAAATTAACATTTTCCATCAGTTAAAAGGAGCTCACACATATTACTGGACTGAACTATTCCCAGGATTAGAGACCTGTTTTAAAGGGGAGTGGGGAAATGTGCTCTGATTGTTTCTGTGTATGCATCCTTATTCTTATCTATATTCTTTTCCCTCTTTGCAGATTTCTTGCCTCTCAGTTACTAACTTGTTTTCTCTCTCTCTGCAGCAGCTCAGCTCTTTGTGTGTCATACTTCCGGGAACGTTTCAGCGCAGGGAACTGCGGGGAGTCAGGGCAGGCCACTGCAAAATGTGTCACTCTGGCATGCAGATTATTTTGAGTTGAAAACCAGTGAAGCCCAAAAGATTTAGGAAGAACCTTTGAACTTCCCCCTGCCAAAAGAATGCAAGATAGAAGACCTCTTCCAGGAAGGAGCTATCACCACAGACAGTAAAGTATGAACTGGGAGTGGTCGAATCTAGCAAGGCCCATTGGATCAAAGTCCCCTCCATGTCCTCTCATCTCCAGATGGCCCAAGAAGACATTTGTTCACCAGCCATGAACTGTTTTTCATCTTCCTGTGAATTACTTTACTTCCCTTTGAAGTCCCAGATCCCTAGCTCCTTCTCCTTCATCCAGAATGACAAGTATACTTCATCTTGCCTTACTGATTTTAGAATGCTTCATACTTGTGTGAGTTCCCCATACATACTGTTGGTGAAAATTAATCAATAGTCAGTTTGTGAAGGAAGTGGGAAATTGTATTCAAACCTTATTTGAGGATTGGAACCTGGAAGAACATCTTAGAAAGCCCGGAGAACTGTTTCACCCCAGAGAAGTCAGGGCAGAATTATATGTTTTTTTGAGACAAAGGGCTGTACAGTAAATGATATATCATTGACAGTCTAAACAATCCAGATCTAAGCCTCATCATGGCCCCATCCAAAATCAAGAAGGAATATTATATTTTAAGGAGCTGTCTTGATGGTGCGGGGAGAATGTTGTTCTTTATGGTTGAGTAGGTATTTCTGCCAATGGGGTCCATGCTACAGTGTGGAAAAGAGGAGGTAGAGGGCAGAGGAAATTTTTTATCTTAAAAATTTTATCTTGCTATAATATATGAATTTTATTTTATAATATGTAATAAACTTAATTAAGGGGACTATTCCCATCTCCCACAATATATAAAATGAATTTCATGGCATAATATTTAAAGTTACCAACATTAGTAACACTAAAATCATGTATCTTAAAATATACCATCTTATTATGAATTAATGTCAGTATAATTTTATACCTTCTAGGTCATATATTTAACAAATAAAATGTCTCACATTAACATGTCTGTAGTAATAAGAATAGAAGCTTTTTTTGGCTTAGTGGCATTTAAAACTTGATCATAATAAAGTGGGATCTAGACAGATTGCTTTATTTTTGTATTTTATTCTTATTTGTATAAGTGTGATATTTGATTATTGTATAATATAAAATAATACTACAAGGTTCACAACTAGTTTAAGCTGTCTCTCATTCCTAATTTATCCTAGTCTTTTCTAAAAAAAAATTCAGAGTATAATGTTGTATTAGTTTCAGATGTACAGCAAAGTAAATCAGTTATACCCACACATATATCCATTCTTTTTCAGATTCATTTCTCATATAGGTTAGTACAGAATATTGAGTAGATGTCCCTGTGCCATATAGTAGGTCCTTGTTAGTTATCTATTTTATACATAAGAGTATATGTTAACTCTAATCTCCCAATTTATCCTCCCCCACTAAGAGAAGTCTGACAAAAACAAATGTCATATCACTTTGATAAGTCGAATATAACTTTAAAAAGATAAAGAACTCATTTGCAATACAGACCAGCTTTCAACATTTCGATATCCTACTCTTGTTACTGAATGAGGTCCCCTTGCCTGACACTCAGCCAGGCAAATGCTGAGATACCAGGGTTTACAGGTAAGAAAGGGTACATTGGCAAGGCAGCCAAATGACGAGATGCGAGAACAAGTCTCAGATCCACCTCCCTGAAGGTGAGGGGCTGGGGTATATATGGAACAAACAGGTTGTTCTGAGCCAAGGGGAGAGATGGCTGGAAGCAAGGCAAAAGGTGAGGTAATCAGTTCTGCGCAGGTGCATCTGAATTATGTGCTCCTGTGTATTCAAAGTGGAGGCCCTTTGTGCGATCTAAGGGTGGGATTTTCTGGTCCTCCACTGACAACAGGCCATTCACCAGGCATCTGCCCAGGTCTAGTTTTAGGTTTGGTGGTCCCAGTCAGCCTTAGCCAGCTGGCACTGGGCAGGAGCTGACTCTGGGTTCCTGTAAAACAATCAGATTGAAGCTGGGAAGGTGCATTTAAAGAGAGGAAAAAGAAAGAAAAAATTAACTGAAGCAAACAATCAATGAAGGCAGTTTACAAGCAAAGGGGGCTTAACAGCTATTCCCTCATCTACTATCCTGTAAAACAAGCTCAAGAGTTTTCTGTTCATTATCATCTTCTGTTAACTCTACAGGGCACAGTTTCACTCTCTACCCACTCGCTCTCCAGAAATAATGACTTTTAGATCTTGTAGCTTTCTCTTCAATGGTTGCTTCTGATTACAGGAAAACAATTACATATGTAAATACATCTAACTCTCTACATATTATATATATAATAAAAATATAGATATTATATGTATGTATACATATAAACACAATTTTAGCTAATTTTAATCTTTGTCAGAGTATAAATTTAGTCATAATAAAAAAGTAAAATACATCACTCCTGAGTCAAATGGTGTCTCATATTATGAATTATCTCTTGTACAATTTATATCAATTTTCCTTGAATTGATAATTGCTTTATGATTTTCTTACACAATGTTTTAGTTTTTCCATCAGATCGCTTAGTTTTGTGACAAAACTCACCATTTTGCAGCATTAGATTTCCTTTCCAGTCCCATGTCTTCTTCATATTGGATCATCCCTCATTTTGCAAGCTTTGGACATAAGAGATAGCATTTGAAATCCTTATGTTAGAAAGGTCTTTAATTCAACCTTCATACTTGGCACTTAGATTGACAGGACAGAATTCTTGGTATCAAACATTATTTCTCAGAATTTTGAGAGCATTACTCCCATATGCTAATATTTTATAACTCAAAGTATAGTCAGGGCACCAGCAGCCCTAGAATCATCTAAGCTTCTAAGAAAAGACCTCAGACCTACTAAACCAGAATTTTCATTTTAACGAGATCTCTGTTGATGTGTACACATAGAAGCATTGGTGAAGCACTTGTCCAATCTGTAATGTTGCTACTAGTTTGTCTGTGGTCTCCTTTCATTTGTTGAGTTGAAGATGCAGTGAGTCATTTACACCTTGAGAATTATGCCCTTTGTTTATGGGAAATATCCTTGTATAATTTCTTTATAATTCCTTCTGAAACAAAGAAGGACTCTGTGGGCTCCTGGACATGGATACACATAATAATATCTTTGAGCTTTTACCCCAACAAATGGGAACATATTAAATTTTTTTAATACTCAGTGAATTGTATTATGTTTATAGGTGTACAACAATCATCACAACCAAATTTTATAGCATGTCCATCCCAAACCCTCAGTGCATCCCCCAGTCCCCCAAACTTTCTCATTTGGAAACCATTAAGTTTTGCAAAGTCTGTGAGTAAATATCTGTTCTGCAAAGAAGTTCATTGTATCCTTTTTTTAGATTACACATGTCAGTGATAGCATTTGATGTTGGTGTCTTGTGAGTTTTGTCACAAGACTAAGCGATCTGATGTCACCCAGCATGATAATTTCTACGTCCACCATGTTGCTACAAATGCTGTTATTTGTTTCCTTTTAATGGCTGAGTAATGTTCCATTGTGTATATGTACCACATCTTCTTTATCCACTCTTTTGTTTATGGACATTTAAGTTGTTTCCATGTTTTGGCTATTGCACAAAGCTCTCTTCACTCCAGAGAGAAAGTCATAGTTTGATAACCTCAGTCACAGAAGCTCATCTGAAGACCACTTGAGGCCAGGTTGAAGGGTGCACACCCCTGATCCTTATAATCAATCCTATCCTTGAACCATTCCTATACAATTCCTCACCAAATCCTCCTAAATGGGACACTCGGATTTTTTTTTGAAGGCATAAGCCTACTGTGTTCCCCTTTGCCTGGCAAAGTAATAATACTATTCTTTTCTCTTTCACCTAAAACTCAATCCCGTGTCAGTGCAGAGGCCAGGTTTCTGGCAATACTTCTTCGCCTTTTTGTCTCTTAACTGGAATGTCTCCTAAATGGATCCAAAACCCCATTGGATTGACCCTCTAAGTCCTCATCTTTTCTTTCCTTTTTCACCTTTTTTTCTAAAAAAAGTATTACATTGTTTTCTTCCAACTTCATTGAACTTTAGGTTTCAGCTACTGTAATTGTAATTTCAGTGAGCTCTTTTCTTTTTTTCTGATTTTTCCTTTTACTTCTCATTGTCCAGAGCCTGGACATAAGAAACACCTATGTGCATGGGATGCTGAGAAATTTATTTATTTATTTATTTATTTATTTCAGGAATAAGTGTTGTTACCAAACTCAGGTTCAAACTTTTGGCCACTGAAAAGCCGGTACTTGAGAGATGACTATTGGTTTGAAAAGAAAGCTTGCTTTATTCAGGAGGCTGGCAACCTGGGGAGAAGGTGGGTTTGTTTCCAAAAACTAAGTCTGAAGATTCATCTGGATCATGAATGTTTTAAAAGGAGACTCCTTTGGGAGGGAGTGAGAGTTTTTATTATCTTCCACTTTCTGCAGACTTTCCCCTGACTAACTGGTAGTGAGATAATAGGGTTTTGTGCTCAGCCTAGTTACCATCCTCAACCAGGGTGGGGCTCTTAGTTCCTACAGAAGAACTCAAAGGTATGTTATATATATTCCTTGAAGAGGATCCAGGACCTTGCCCCAAGCCTGCACTATTTTTTCTTGACTGCTCCTCCTTAGTTTCTATATACCTTCCCTTCCCTGAGAAGTAACTATTTGAATCTGCCCTTTGGAGGTCAGGGAAAGTCAAGGAGGCTTTGCATATGAAATAATAATGTATCATCAGTTTCTTTGATTTACATCTATCTATAAGTCTTCTTGTCCTGAAGTGGAATATATGATGACTAGTAAACACTGGAGAAAAATTATTTAATAGGATAATTATTTAAAAAAAAACATTGGAATGAAATACCATTTCACTTTTTAAATTCAGAATAGTGCTTCACTTTAGAGTTAACAAACCCCATAACTTCTAAAATATGTAAGCTCTGTTAATATAATCAAATTACACATAATATTGTGGTCAGAGGACTGATTCTTTTAGAGGTTATAGTGGAGTGTACCAGTTACTTTCATTCTCTGGAATAAAGTCTGACTTCTTTATTACTGATAGATTATACCCTTTGACTCTTCAGACTTTAGAAGGACAGGCTTGTAGAGCTGAGGGAGGAAAGGCAAATTGTCCTGTGAGTTTATCAGTCAAAGCCAACCTACCTAATTGTAGTATAAGCCCTGAGGTTTAGCTTTGCTTTTTTGTAATCTCTGTGCCTGATTTAAGATTTTATTGCCAAGACATCCACTTCAAAGAGGCATTCATTTCAAAGAGGCATTTAACAAGGCTAATAAACACTGCCAGATAAAGAGCCAAAGTGACCCCCAACTGGGGATCCTTTGTTTTAGAGATCTTGGTTGATTTTGATAACTGACCATTTGGGCCATTTGTTTTTCTCTTCTAGTTTCAAATCTTCATAATCTTACTCTTCTATTTTACAATCACCAATAGAGAGTGGCCCAGGAAACCACAGACCCCCAGCCGCAACCCTGATAAAAGCAGAATCCCAGGCTCATGCGCTCTGTCTCTCTCTCTCACCTCTGTCTCTCTCTACCCCCACTCCCCCCCATTAGAGATGTCTCTGGGTGCCCCTTGGCATGCCTTGTAAATGCCAGGGCTTGTGAGTAATAAACTCTTTTCTTCAAAGTTTCCTAATGGTTATTGCTGAAGGACATCTTGCAATTCTAGTAAGACACACAAGGATCCTCCAATGTGGCATTGGTTTGGAAGGGGAACGTCTGTAAGAAGCTGTCTGGGCCCTAGGCATCTCCAGCCTGTCATGTTACTCTGGATAGGCTGAGACAAGGACAAAACACTGGTCCTTGTGGAGATAGGTGTCATAGTCCTTTTATCTTCCACCCTTGAATTTATTCAGATTACATTTTTATCCTTCTATTTGGTCAAATTTTGACTAAAATGACAGAAACCCTGGAATAATTTGTATTTACATATAAAAATCTGCCATGCAGCAGTGAAACAACCCTACGACCCTAAAAATTAAATTTCTCACAGCAGAGAAAGTATTAGTGGAAGATGCAAAATCTACCCATCATTTGAAATCTCTCATATTATTCCTGAATGTAAAATCTTCACTGGATAAACTGGAGAATGTTTTAAAATTTTTACATTTACTTCAACCACATTGATTTAATGCTGATTTTTCTACCTACTATTTGTTAGCAAAGAATCATGGTTGACAGACAACAAATGTAAAATAACTTGAAATTTAAAGGAACTTAAAAATTGATTAGTATATTTCTCAGTATGCTTATTTTATATCTGTCATTGTTACATCTAAAATGTCTATGTTCTTTCTCAATATTTACATAAACCCCAAAGATTTCAAGATTCTATTCATAAAGAGTATATTTACTTAATTTATTTTATAGTATTATAATATACTTTACATATATTTATAATGTTTCTGTACAATAGATATCTATTGTATATTCCATCATATGTTTTGTTGCAGATAGAGTGATGCAAATATGGAAATCTAGGATCTTTAGTCCTGTCTACTCATTTGGAGACACTGAAAAAAAAAATTAAGAGGAGTAGCAAAATTTAGCTAGGTTCATTCTTATTATTGGAAACTATTGCTTCTGGCATAGCAATTAAAACTCTTTGTGACCACCAGAAATAATGCGATTTTGTATTTATGATGAGTAACTCAGGATTATGCCCCATTTTACTGTTAAAGGTGAAAGATTTACAGCTGATAAGGCTTGAACTGATGTGACCCACACATTCCATAAGTGTGGGCATGAAGGAATGTGAGCCCAAGGCCCCCCAAATGATATTACAACATGGGAGTGGGACAATAAAAGGGAAGACAATAATTGGGCAATTTATTTTTAAATGCTTTGTGTAAAACATACAACCTTTGGTAAAAAAAATTAAAAAACTAAAAGTTACATATATGTGCCATTACATTCTTCATCTTTATTTTCACCACAGTTATTAAATCTCACAGCAAGGTGTTCTTCATTCACCTCTAGAAAATTCTTAACTCCCCACTGAAACCAACTTATATTGAAAAATAATGTTCCAGAAGAAAACTGATCTCTGCTTTCTCTTCTTTCTTACTCTTCTGATTTTCTGGCCTCTCTTCTCCCAACGTTTTTATCTGCAGTACAATTTCTGCTATAACATTTTGTATCCCAATAGCCTTGCCTCTTCCTCTGAGGAAAAATGTCAACTAGACAGCTGTAATAGTTATTATTTGATTATTTGCTTTTTCTCACAAGTTTCCAAACTTTTGCTTTTAGCTTCCTTTACATGAAAGCAAATGGATTAAATTCTTTTCCAGTTTACTGAAAAATACTCTGAAGCTATTTTATTCATCTCTCAGGTGCTGCCTGTTCTTCTGAGATGGGAAAAATCATGTAATCAAGGGACTTGAGGACACAATACTGTGTTGCCACATTGAGCTTTTTTGAAAAAAAAAGGTTCTTCTTTACTTTTACTACTTATATGTATCCAAATAATGCTAGACTGAAATCCCTCTTAAGCCAAGTATAAGCTTATTGACTTAGGAAGTGGTAGATATACATAGGTTAACTTATGAAGATAAAGAGATAAATAAACAGATAGTATTTTTGAACTGGTAGACAGAAATACATTGGAAATTAACATATTATTTCTTCAGTGAAAGATTAATGCAAGATTTCAAAGAAATCCAAAATATTCCTATCAAATGAACATTTATATCATTATTAATAAAATTCTGCTAACTTTTACTTTAAATTTATTGATTCTACTACTTTTAACCAAGATTGAAATGAATAGGTGAAGTTAATATATGTATATGTAACATATACACCTATATGTATACTAAGGTGTTTTGTCTGGTGCATTTTCTTATTAGTGAGATTTTATCTTGTCAATTACATGCATCTTCCCAAACAGAGAAAGCTAAGCTCCAGAAGAGAGAAGGGTGAGGCAGATATGCAAAGAGGAAAGAGCAGAGCCTCTGCTTCGTCCCTCCACCCCCTCTCAGTTGCTAAGAACTCAGGGAACTAAAGGAGGCCTATTCCTGTGGGATGGGAATCCTTTGCAGGCCAGCTTGGGCCCAAGGACTCTGATGGCTTCACCAAATCTTCTTTAAACTGAACAGAAATCTAAGATATCTCCACTCAACTCTCTCTGTCCTCTACTTTACTTGGGGTCACTTTGTATCTTGGTCTCCTAACAGTCCCAGCCTTTTCCATTCCCTACCAGTTTCCTTTAAATCAGCTTTTCCCCTAATAAAATTATTGCACATGTCATTATGTTTCAATGCCTGCTTCTCAGAGGAGTCTACATGTGGGCATCCCAACCAGTCTATGACTTGATGCATCACTGGGTCCCTGGTTTCTAGAGAGCTTGAGATGGAGTGTTCTGTATGGTACAGAGTGGTGGGCCAGGCCTGTATACATTTATCAAATATTCTAGAACTATATGCCCCAAAGAATAAGTTTCTTTTGGTCACTTCTGTGGCAAATGAAAGATTGAATCCAAGCTGCAGCTGTGACCTAAGCCACATCTGCAGCAATACCAAATCCCTATGCCACAGTAGGAACTCCAAAAAACGAATATTTTTGGCTTCCTAGGGCTACACCCATGGCATTTGGGGTTCCCAGGCTAGGAGTTGAATCAGAGCTGCAGCCGCCAGCCTACACCACAGCAATACTGGATCTGAGCCACATCTGTGACTCACACCACAGCTTATGGCAATGCTTGATCCTTAAGCCACTGAGCAAGGCCAGGGATTGAACCCTCATCCTCATGGATACTAGTTGGGTTCGCTAATTGCTGAGCCATGACGGGAACTCCAAAGAATGAAGTTTAATGTATGCAATTTAAAAAATCAATAAAAATGTTGGGGTTTTGGGATGGAGTGTACCTTGTGACAAATGAATTTAACTGTGTTATAAATGTATATATGATATCGCCTCACAGAAGGGCTTGGGGAAAACAGGAGCTAATAAGTAACTTTGGATAAGGGTGTTTTGACTAGATAAAGACAAAGGAAACTGTGCATAAACACTGCACTCTAGTTGGCAAGTTTGCTTCTGACTGTAGTTTGTATTAACAATTCTGAATCTGCTTTATTTGTATAAAATAAAGTTGGGTTGATCACATACATGGAAAGGGAAGTAATATATAAGCAAGGTGGAGGGGGAAAGTTTCAACTGAATCCTCTACAACTAAAATGGAGTGGATGCATTAGTATGAATGGTGGTTTAGGTTTATTTATATTTAGACAGATAGGTACAAAAATGTGTGTACACATGGGCTAGTTTACATACTTATATTTCCTTGCTCTGCCCACTGAAAAGCTTAGAGTGGTGATACTACAGTAGCAATAAGCAAACTGAGCACTCAGATCTTGATTTTTAAGTATCATTCTCAATGAAAGGAAATAAGACTCATTAGAGAAATGATTGATTCTAAAGCTCGGCAGGGAATATACGTGACTAGACTGGATCATTCTTTTGGTTCCTGAAAGTAAGGACAGACTCAAAAAACACAATGATGGGGTCATGGAAAAGAAATGCAGAGAACAAGTGGAGAGAGCTTCCAGTGGTCACATCGAGAAGAAATGGAGCCATCAAGTAAACAGCATGGCACTACATTACATCTCAAAGTATAAAATAGAAGTTCCTCTCACAGCGCAGCAGAAACGAAGCTGACTAGGAACCATGAGGTTGCAGGTTTGATCCCTGGCCTCGCTCAGTGGATTAAGGATCCGGCGTTTCTGTGAGCTGTGGTGTAGGTTGCAGACATGGCTCAGATCTGGTGTTGCTGTGGCTGTGGCGTAAGCCCACAGCTACAGCTCGGATTAGATCCCTTACCTGGGAACCTCCATAGGCCGCGGGTAAGGCCCTAGAAAGACAAAAAAGTCAAAGTATAAAATAAACATCCATGAGACCACACTGATATAAATAAATGATTTGATAAATAAATATAAGGGAGAGAAGGAACAAATCTTCCCTATGGATGAATTCCAAACAATATATGTAGATGTTCAACCTCCAGGAAGGGGAACTTAACCTCAGATGTGGGCTAGACTTAGTGATCTGCAGCCAAAGAGTCATTTTACAAAGCTGAGTCCCTCATCTTAATTGCCTTGGCAGGAACAGGCTGAGTATCTCAATGCTACAGGTGTCACAATGCACAACCTAAAAGTTGACAATTATGTTTTATTCTGAGGACTTAAGCCTGGGAGACAGTCCACTGATCACTCTGAGGAACTGTTCTGAAGAGGTAAGGGAGGAGCCAGGATGCATAGGAGCTTTTGCAAGAAAACCAGGTAGTTATAAAATCAAAAATTTACTGTTAGCTTAGGAAAACCGGATATCTCAAGTTAATGAATTTAGTGCTTTTCTATGGATGGAAAGATGCAAGAGTCTCAGGGAAATCACTGGGCTCACTGAAATCACTGTGCTCTTTGAAATCTCTCATTTGAACAGCATTTTAGCTCTCTGGGGCCAGTATTCTGCTTTTCTGCATCCTGAGTCCTCTCAGAGCACACAGGTGGGGGCAGCTGCAACATCCTCTGTTTACTAAAATGGGAGGTGACCTCCATATTGTTTCTGACTATCCTGCCACTAAGTCCCACCAATAACTTGTTGATGTAGGAGATGTTCAAGAAGACAAAGACTCATTCTCTTACCTCAATAGGAGTAGCACTGAAGATTATGGCAGCTCAGAGTCCCCTGTGAGATTTGCTGGAGTGTCTCTTGTGGTTTCATCAGAGTCCAACTTTTCCTTCTGCCCAAACATACTCATTCGTCTCCTTTATATGTATTGTCCCAGATCAGTCAAACCACCTACATGTGAATCACCATCTCAAAGTGACCTCTGAGGAGACTTAACTATGAAACTCTGCATTGTAAAAGGGAAGGGGAAGAAAGTAAGAGATAGTTGCATGGTGAAGAGGAAAGTATGAGGTTAGGGAGTAGATAGAATGATGAAAGAGGAATAAAAAAGTGGAGAAGTAAAGAATAGTAAGTAGATTTTATTAGTCTAAAGCACAGACTACAAGGCATAGTATGCCAGGAGATGGATGCACTTGAGAGAATGGAGATAGAAAATCTCTTAGAGACTGCAGGCAGGAGCCAATCCTGAATGCAGAGGGAGCCTCTACTCTCCCAGTCACAGATTCCATGACACTCTTTGAGCGAGCTGTTCGCAGACCCCACTTCAGCCACTGCTCTTGTGTCACTGGAATGGCCTTCCCTGTCATAATTTATTTATTATTATTTTTAATTTTTATTTCTTTTTAAAATGATAGTTGATTACAATGTTTCTTCAATTTCTGCCATACAGCAAAGTAACCCAGTCATACATAGTCTCCTGTGCTGTACAGTAGGATCCCATTGCCCATCCATTTCAAATGTAACAGTTTGCAGCCACCAACCCCAAACTCCAAGTCCATCCCACTCCCATTTCCCCCTGGCAACCACAAGTCTGCTCTCCATGGCTGTGATCTGTCTCTGTTTTGTAGATAGGATCATTTTTTCCATATTTTAGATTCCACATATAAGTGATATCATATGTTACTTGTCTTTCTCTTTCTGACTTCACTTAATATGAGAATATTTAGTTGTACCCATGTTGCTGCAAATGGAATTATTTTGTCCTTTTTTAGGGCCAAGTAGTATTATATCTTCTTAATCCATTCATCTGTGGATGGACATTTAGGTTGTTTCCATGTATTGGCTATTGTGAATTGTCCTGCAATGAACGTAGGGGTGCATGTATCTTTTTGAATGAACACTTTGCCTGGATTTATGCACAGGAGTGGGGTTGCTGGATTATATGGTAGTTCTATACTTATTTTTCTGAGGTACCTCCATACTGTTTTCCATAGTGGTTTACTGATTTACAGTCCCATCAAAAGTGAAGGAGGGTTCCCTTTTCTCCATACCATCTCTAGCATCTGTTATTTGTTGACTTGTTAATGATGGCCATTCTGACCAGTATGAGGTGGTACCTCATTGTAGTTTTGATTTGCACTTCTTCATGATTAGTGATGTTGAGCATTTTTTCATGTGCCTGTTGGCCATCTGTATGTCTCCTTTGGAGAAATATCTACTTAAGTCTTCTGCCCATATTTCAATTGGGTTTTTTGTGGGTTTTTTGTTGTTGAGCTATATGAGTTGTTTGTATATTTTGTACTCAAGATTATAAAATGCTGATGAAAGAAATCAAAGATGACACAAACAGATGGAAAGATATACCATGCTCTTGGATTAGAAGAATCAATATTGTCAAAATGAATATACCACCCCAAACAATCTACAGATTCAATGCAATCCCTATCAAATTACCAAGGACATTCTTCACATAACTAGAACAAAATATGTTAAAATTTGTATCAGGAGTTCCTGTTATAGTACAACAGAAATGAATCTAACTAGTATCTGTGAAGATGTGGGTTTGATCCCTGGCCTCACTCAGGGGATCGTGTTGCCCTGAGCTGTGGTGTAGACCACTGACACAGCTCAGATCCTGCATTGCTATGGCTGTGGCGTAGACTGGCTACAGCAGCTCGGATTCAAATCCTAGCCTGGGAACTTCCATATGCTGCGGGTATGGCCCTAAAAAGCAAAAATAAAAAAAATAAATAAATAAAAATAAAAAATAAAATTTGTATGGAAACACAAAAGACCCCAGATAGCCAAAGCAATATTGAAATGAAAAATGGAAATGTAGGAATCAAATTCCCTGACTTCAGACAATACTGGAAAGCTAGTTATCAAAACAATATGATATTGGCACAAAAACAGAAATATAGATCAATGGATAGAAAGCCCAGAAATAAACCCAAGCACCTATGGTCAACTAATCTATGACAAAGGAAGCAAGAACATACAGTGGGATAAAGATAGTCTCTAAAGCAAGTGGTACTGTGAAAACTGGACAGCTACATGTAAAAAAATGAAATTAGAACACCATACACAAAAATAAATTAAAAATGGATTAAAAATCCCATCATACTTAAAGGCCACTTTGGCCTGCCCAAATGGTCTTGGTAGTTCAATAGTTTTAATTCCAGTTTAGTAGGAATATAAATATTACAGCTGAGTTTTATCCAGACTAATAATGTCTTTGGGATCTGAATTGACCCAGAAATAATATATCTGCTATGGGAGCAGAAAGGTGAAATTAAGCAAGTGGTAGAGATTATATGAAAAATTTGGTTACTCTGCTGCATAAATTGAGTTCCTGGATACAAAATGAACATGGGTATAATATAAAAACATAGGCTAGGAATTCCTGCTGAGTGCAGTGAGTTAATAATCTGACTGCGGTGGTTCAGGTCACTGCAGTGGTTCAGGTTTGATCCCTAGCCTGGTGCAGCAGTGTTGCTGTAGCTGAGGCCTGGATTCAATTCCTAACGCTGTGGCATGAACTTGTCTGTTGACAAGACAACTTCCTTACGCTGAACTTCCTTATGCTGTGGGCATGGCCATGAAAAAAAAAGCAGAAAACATAGACCAGATTTTGTTAGATTCATATTCCCATAAGGGGAGCAGGCTCAGCTGACACTCCTTAGGGGTGGCTCCAGGACCCTGGAAGGAAATGAGAGTAATTGGGTTCCTACAAATTAGGACTGGGAGCACTAGAATGTTATGATGGGGTAAATGTTGTATACACAGACAAATCTAGCTTCTCAAGGAAAACCTTATAACTGGAGATACAAGTTGATTAAGCTGCAAATTCCAGATCCTCAAAGGCTGATCTCATGGCATACCATTGTACTTTTACCTCAGTTGAACTGTAAATTCAAAACATACGTTTTTTGTGAATAGGTATTCTCATGAATAGTAAGGAAATATGAAAAGAAAATGACATCTTTTTGCAGGCTTTTACCAAATTCTATACCTATGTTGTGTACCATCTAAATACTGAAGGTTTGAGAAAGAAAAGACTCTAAAAATACCATCCTACTGAAAAAAAAATGTATTTCCTAATTGATTGCCACAGAAAATGATTTACCTGTAATTATTACCAAGAACCTCCTAACTACCCATATGGAAAACTGAACCAGAGATAATAACAGCAAACTAGAAGCAGATTTGAAAGTCCTGGAATCTTCAAGCCCCAAGATTGTTCAAGAAACAGACATCCTTGTGCCTATTTCAAAGATTTTCATTCCAAATGCATTTTTCAACATAACATTCATGAATTTTTTTGTGTGTTTGTTGGAAGGCAGGGGGAAGGTAAGAGTGGTGTGGCCAACTTTCCTAAAGCAGAATAAAGGGATTTTAATGGTTTGAATTTTTCTCTTTCCTGCCCTTTGTTTCTATTAACTGAATTTTGCTTTTAGTAAAATCAGTACAGTATCATTATTATTTTTGGAAGATTATCTATTTCTGTCTCATGCAGAAAGTTGTTCCAAACTTAATCCTCTTGTTTTAAGCATTTTGTATCTGTCAATATCTACCCATTGTCAATCAAAATTAGGACTTTGGAAATAAAAATCCCAACAGACAAATGTGTTTAAATTTGCATATATAGAAAGAAATTAATTTTAGGTATTCCTACATTATTATATTTTATTTATTCATTTTTCCCCTAAAAAATTACAAGGCTATAAAGTAGAATACATATAAAATACTTAAAGAGGAAAAAAATATAACAGATTTTTTGCTGGAGCTTTCAGGGTGTTTTAGATTTAGCTGATCCAGTTTCATAAACCACCCTATTGATTTTCCTTTGCAAATATGTATAACTCATCCAACCTTCACTTATTTCAACTATGCCAAATGTTTTTAGAATAATAAATGTTTCATATGTGAGACAATCATTTCCAAGCATGCAAAAACAATTCTCAGAATATGTACCATGTGGTAACCACTTTTTCATGGCATTTCCTTTTTTTTTGCATTTAATTCATTTTTCCTCCCTCAACTTCCATCTATTTTTTTTTTGTTTTGTTTTATCAGATGCACAGTTCTTGAATGAGAAAATATGTTTATATAATTAAGGAAATATGAACCAACTTATCACATCTAATTTTCCTGAGTTTAAAATTAGGAACAGAAGATGGTAAACTTTGGCTGCATCTTAAAATCCTCTAAATTATCTTGCCAACTCATTGACTAATTATTTTAAAATTGGATTTAATTTTACAACTAACATCATGATTTCTAATTTTTTACTACTCCAAGTTGGAAAAATACCAGAGTCTAAAATAAATCTCTTAGACAATTTCACATCCAAAATTGCATTTTAGGAGAGGCAGAAGAAGTCACAAGAATAACATGCAAGAGAATTAAAGAATATGACCCAGTGGATTTCTGTTTTCTGGAGGACCCTTCCTCCGCAGTTGTTGAGCAAGGCTTAATTTTCATTAGAGGAGTTCTGTTTCTGCCACTAGCATCATAAAAATGCTTTTTCTTGTTCAAATTCTATGACAAGCTGAAAGTTTTCTTGGAAAAAAAAAAAAAGATGGCTTATTGAGTCTCAGAATGATCCAGAGCACAAACTTATGATATAAAATGAAAGTGTATAATTTTTCCAAATATAAAGATCATTTTCTCTGTGTCCACGAAATCAAAGACATCTGCGTTTAGCAGAGGAAAGGGGTTGGCCATGGGGATCACCCTGTAACAGTGGGGCTTCAAATATTACTGAACAAAACTTGAGAGGCCAGACTTGGAAAGCCAGTGATGGGTGAAAGAGCTCACTGGTAAGACAGTCTGACTGTCACTTACTAGGCCTGAAGAAGAACAACTTTTCAGCCTTTTTCTGAGCCTGGGTTTCCTTACTTGTAAAAAAGATAGACTATAAACAACCTTACATGGTCCTTTGACTATCAAATGAAACAATGAAGGTCAAGCATGCAATAGTGTTGGATGCTTACTTTGGCAGGGTCTACATGAAGAGCTGGTCTCTAAGCTTTAAAGTGTGGATGTTCCATTGCCTTGTTCTGGCTGAAGAGTCAAATATATGTAATTGAAAACAGTCTGGACATTCCCAGAAAATGATACTTTAAGGAAATTGAAGGAGAATTAAAGGAAGGTCATACATTTATGGAGTACCTGACAACAGTCAGACACTATTTCCACAAACATCATATGATAACCAATTCAATCCTGAGACATATCCTATGAGATAGGTACTATTCTAGCCCCAATTTTCTTAGCATGAGAAAGCTAAGTAGGAGTTCCTGTTGTGGCTTAACAGTAATGAACCTAACGAGTATCCATCGGGACATGGTTTCGATCCCTGACCTTGCTCAGGGGATTAAGGATCTGGTGGTGTTGTGAGCTGTGGTGTAGGTTGCAGATGTGGCTTGGATCCTGCATTGCTGTGGAAAATTAAAAAGTAATTTTTTTATTGTTATTTCCCCAGTATAGTTTTATTTTCTACTGTATAGCGTGGTGACCCAGTTACATATACATGTATACATTCTTTTTTCTCACATTTTAAGGCTCCATCGTAAA
This sequence comes from Phacochoerus africanus, assembly GCF_016906955.1. Lineage (NCBI taxonomy): Eukaryota > Metazoa > Chordata > Mammalia > Artiodactyla > Suidae > Phacochoerus > Phacochoerus africanus. The sequence continues at coordinate 91,107,939 of NC_062545.1, read as the reverse complement.
TGACTACATATAGTTCTCAGTGCTACATAGCAGGATCTCATTCTTTATCCATTCCAAAGGCAATAGTCTGCATCTATTAACCCCAAGATCCCAATCCATCCCCCTCCTTCCCCCGCCCCTTTGGCAGTCTATTCTCCCAGTCCATGATTTTCTTTTCTGAGGAAAGGTTCATTTGTGCCATATATTAGATTCCATATATGTGATAGCACATGGTATTTGTCTTTCTCTTTCTGACTTACCTCACTCAGTGTGACAGTCTCTAGTTCTATCCATGTTGCTGCAAATGGCATTATTTTATTCTTTTTTATGGTTGAGTAGTATTCCATTGTGTATATACCACATCTTCCTGATCCAATCAATTCTTAAGAATAAAATTTTTAAATGAACCTGAATGTGTAGATTCACTCAGTGGTATAATCACATGATAAAATATTCCAAGTAACTTTAAAATATAGTAATTTGACTAAGCCTTTTTAGTAGGATAGGTCCAAAAGATAAAAGAGTTTTAGGAGTTCCCATTGTGGCTCAGCAGAGACAAATTTGACTAGTAACTATGAAGTTGTGGGTTTGATCCCTAGCCTTGCTCATTGAGTTAATGATCTGGTGTTTCCATGAGCTTTTTAAATTTTATAATTATATAAAATTTTTCTATAGCTCCCCAAGTCAAGAAAAGCTATATGTTAAAAAATCTGGCTTCTGTTTTTTCCCCCTTATTCTGTTCCATTTCACCCCTTACAAGTAACATTTTTAAAAATTTTATATTTAAAACAATTGACGTTTTATTTATTATTAAAACTTTTTATTATTATTTTAATATTTAAATGTGCACTATAAACTAATGAATACTGAGTCACTGTAGAGTGATTTATTATGATGGTAAGTTTTTCCTATCATGCATTTTCCTAGGCTTGACATTTAGATCAGTCATGCATCTATCAAAAATTGACTAGGCTATAAATATAGAACTAAAACATTGTTCATTCTTAAAAATTGATCCACAATCCATAAATCGAAACTGAAAGAACTGATCGTGTTACTGAATCCAGACCTGGTGCCGACCACTAACAAAGCCAGTACTCACAAATGTTTGTAAAAAAGAAAGTCTCCTTTAATCAGAATGCTGGCAATCTGGGGAGATGGTGCACTCAACATTCCCCCAAAACCACCCCTGAGGATATGATCAGTCATGAAAGCTTTTAAAAGGAAACAGGAGTTCCCATCATGGCTTAGTGGAAACAAATCCAACTGGTATCCATGAGGATAAAGGTTGGATCCCTGACCTCACTTAGCTGGTTCAGCTCCAGCTTTGTTGTAAGCAGTGATGTATGTAGTTCACAGACACAGCTCAAATCTCACATTGCTGAGGCTGTGGTTTGGACCTGCAGCTGTAGCTCTGATTCAACCCCCCAGCCTGGGAACCTCCATATGCCATGGGTGCTGCCTTAAAAGGAAAAATAAATAAATGCATACATACATACATAGAAAATAAAAAAAATAATAATAAAAGGAAAAAGGGAGGTAACCTCAGTCAACTGTAGAGATGAGATTCAGAATCCCGGCCATCCCCCAACTAAGTGAGGCTTGCTTGTATGTAGTTCATACAGTTTGTTCATGGGGTGACTGAAGGGGAAGCTAGGGAAGAAAGCTTGTCATCTGTGAATTACTTACTGTTCATTTCTACTTCTTTGATCTACAGAAAGGACAAACAGGTTAGGCAAAGTGTTGTGTGATCAAAAGTTTTTACAGATGTGCTAGGGCCAGAGATGAGTAGAGCATGGGGGTGCCTCTTTTAAGCTTAGTGACAAGAACAAAGGGGACCTCCTGCAGAGAGCTCTTTCCTGCAAAGAGCTTTTTCCTGCCAAAAGCTGCTTACAATAGGAGATACTTTCCCAATTGCTAAAGGAGTTTCTTAAAAACTATACCAGGCTTCCTCAAACCTCCAGAACAGTCTTAAAGATTATCAACTACTCCCCTCTTAAATGACAGTCAAAACAATGAGGGCATAAGAACTGGAACATTTCACAAAGTCAGTACAAAGGTATGACAGTTTAGTTTTCCATTGCCTATTTTTATTTTGTTAATTTTTAAGTATTTATTTATTTATTTTGCTTCATAGTGCCACAACCATGGCATATGGAAATTCCCAGGCTATGGGTCAAATCCAAGCTGCAGCTGCCAGACTACACCACAGTCACAGCAATCAGGATCCTACCTGCATCACAACCTACACCACAGCTCATGGCATCCAGTGAGTGAGTCCAGGGATCAAATCCGCATCCTCATGGATACTAGTCAGATTGTTTCTGCTACTTCACAACAGGAACTTGTGACTTTTTAAAAATTTTTAATGCAGGTAAATCTCTCTCTTTTGGGCAAACAGTAGCAAACTGCATGCCCTTTGCCTGCTTCACCTTTTTCCTTTGGATGGAGGCATTAACATTTCCCCAGTTAGCCCCCAGCTAGATTCCAGCTGGTCCCCTGGGCCAGGTCTACTTTTTATTTATTTATTTATTTAGTCTTTTTGCTATTTCTTTGGGCCGCTCCCGCGGCATATGGAGGTTCCCCGGCTAGGGGTCGAATCAAAGCTTTAGCCGCCAGCCTACTCCAGAGCCACAGCAACGCGGGATCCGAGCCGCTTCTGCAACCTACACCACAGCTCACGGCAACACTGGATCGTTAACCCACTGAGCAAGGCCAGGGACCGAACCCGCAACCTCATGGTTCCTAGTCGGGTTCGTTAACCACTGCGCCACGATGGGAACTCCTCCCAGGTCTACTTTTTAAAATTACAAACAGCTCTACTTTGAATAGCCTTATATAAACAAAGTATTTATATGGGGCAAACTATTTTGAGATGTATTCCTAGAAATAGATCTATTAAGTCAAGAGAGGAATGAATATATAATTTTTCTAGGTACTTCCAAATTTCCCATTATAGCAGTTGTATCATTTACATTCTTATCAACAATTTATAAGAATGCTCTTTCCCCACAGAGTCTCTTAACAAGATATGTTGTGAAAATTTGTATTTTTAATTTTTGCTTATTGTAAGAAATAGTACCTCAGTGGAATTTTCCTACTTTTTAATGTAGGGTTTGAGCATTGTTTCCAAATGATTCAGAGATGTGCATTTCTATTTTTGTGAAATGTCTATTTTTTCCTTTTGCAATTTTATGTATTTCTGTTTTTTAAATTTTTGACTATTTTTAGAAGCAAAAATATTCTTATAAGCTTTTCATAAAATAATCTTTTTCTTTTTGACATAGTTTTATTGCATGCCTCCTTGAATCCTGAACTGTATAATGTACTGGGGAAACTGCTCATTGTTTGAATGGTACTTGTTATTTGAAACTTTCTATTCCAATCATCATCAGTGGAAAATGAGAAGGAATTAAGACTTATTTGTCAATCACTATTAAAAGTTCACATCTGGATAAGAGATCCAGCTCCTGTAAGTTAGTTGGGGTTCTTGTGAAAGATAGCATATGGTCAAGATCAGCTAAAGGATGTTCTACTGCAGACAAGCCCTATGTCATGTTGGCTTAGCATTACAATGGTAATTTTTTCTCTTACCCATAAGTATTTGTAGTTAGAATTGTGCTAGTTGGTGATTCTCCTCCATGTGAAAACTCAGGGACCCAGTTTCCTTCCATGTTGATACACTATTATCTTAAACCCATGGTCCCTAAATTTGCCACAGAAGACATCATGTAAAGAAGGAATATGGCCACGTCTATAAGGGATCCATCACTTCTGCCCATATTCTATTGGCCAGAACTGAGTCAAGGAGAGTTAGAAACATTGTCTTCTTCTGTGTCCAGAAAGAGGAAAATGAAGAAGGACGCTAGTGACCACATAGTGTTGTCTCTGCCAATAAGCAGTGTTGGATTAGAACAAGATTTGCAAGTGTGTGATCATTTCATCACTTCCTTTGACTATCACTACTTGAAGAACAAATGGAAAAGCATGCAACATCTAAAAATTCCTATTATATGTTTATGGTTTACTTACACTTTTTTTCCTGTTGAAGGGGCAAAGAGCTAACCGCATCTCTATTACTCAGCAGTGGCATGAAGCTCCCAGTTCCAAACAGCTGTGTGTGTGTTTTTTGTTTTTGCTTTTTCTAATTAGTATATTTCAACAGGAATAATGGGTCGGAGTTGTCCTTGCTTCAGTCATCTCCACCTATTTAAGTATCTTGCTAAGGCCTCTCTGTATTTTTAAATCATAATTTCCATTTTGTGGAAATATTTGAATCTCTTGTCTTTTGTTTGTCACCACACTCTTCTGAGAGTGTGTGACTGGTTACACAAAGAGAACATTAAGTGTTATTGTGTTTAGATGCTGTGTTTAAATGTTTAGTCTTCTACTAGAGCAGAGACTATCTTTACAGGCTTCCTGTTTAAAAAAAAAAACCTCAAGTGCTTGCCTTGGAGGTAGCAGGCTGATCACCATTATTCTCTTCCTAAATGTCAGCTTCTTAAACTCAACACTTTACTAGTTTATCTGTACATAATTCTTACATTAGTCAAGTTTACAAAAAAGTTTCCTAAAATTTACATTGAATCCTTTATTTTGCCCAGAATTGAGGTGAAAATTCATTTATGATGTAGTAAATCACAAGAAACACTAATCACTTTTGCATATTTATTTAACTTTTTCTAAATTGAAAATGTGCCCTGTGTTTTAGTGTATTTTGTTGAACTGAGTGCACTTCTTTTTGCTGTCAAAGGACGCTCTTGTCTACTTCTATTAGAGTGATTGACATTTTATGCTATAATTGTCTTTTTGTTGAAATTCCCTCCATAGAATCAAGGGTGTGGGTCACGTCTTTCATGCCAACATCCAGCACCTTCTATGCTTGGCTCCTAGCAATTGATCAATAAAAATTTGTTGATATAATAAATTGATAAATAATAAAAACATTTCAAAAAAATGGTATTTCTTAATGATTACTTTGTCACAATGAATTCAGGATCTATTACTGAGTTAGAAACATTAGAATTTTGTATATTTCAAATGACTTCCTACTCCCTAATGATACTTTCAAGCTGACTGTAGGAAAACATGTCAATCAAATTGTCTATGGAGAATGTATTTCACTGTCTCAAATATGTAACACTTTGTAAAAATGCATTTTTGATATGTGTTTAGCTCATCTCCCTCTCCTCTCCTCTTCCTCTATTGCTTCTGTGGGTAGAAAAGAAGGCTAGCATTATTCTAATTCTAACACCCCCAACAAGTGATTTAACCAACAATGGGCACATTTCCTGTGAGGGAATCAGATTTTGGGGGAGAGTCTAATATTTGGAGTTAAAAACATTAGTCTCTACTGTCACTTATATTGAGATGAAGAAAGTCTGTAACAAGGATGAACAAATCTGACTTCTTATTGGATATGTTTCTTTTAAATGAACTTCTGTATTCTTTTTGCTACAAGTTAGTAACTAAAGGGATGTTGCCTATAGCTTTAAACATACCTAAGGCCCATCTCCAGGAACCCTGACTCCATGCTTGAAGGTTAAGCTAAAATATCTTTTTCAGCTCACAGGAAACATTCTGACCAGATCTGCCTGTGAATGACTGCAGGAAAGAAGAAATTAACACATCCCATCCAGTGTCTGGCTGGAACCAGGAAATATGCAACAATGTATTGCCTTTTTTACTCTATTTCTTCACTTCTCCCTCTTTCTAGAAAAACTCTGGCATCCAAACCTAGCCAAGATGGTTCTTTGGGATAGCAGTCCATCATCTTTTTGGTCTGCTGGCTTTCTGAGAAAAGCTGTTATTGCTTGCCCCAACAAATCGTCCCTTGATTTATCCACCTGTCATGTGGTAAGCTTGGCCTTGGTAACATATCCTAGGATTGAGAGAATCATTTTAATGCAGCCATGTTTGACCTACATGCATAAACAGTAGAGAAAAACGGTTTCTTTTAAAAGAACAATAAATTAAAAATGAAGAGAGTAATAGAAGAAAATTCAGGTGTTCCTAGGTGAATGGAAGGAGTCACTTTCATTTGTGTGGCTGATTACCATTTTACAAACAAAACTCAATGTTGGAGCTCCCATCATGGCACAGTGGAAACGAATCTGACTAGGAACAATAGGATTGTGGGTTCGATCCCTGGCTTCACTCAGTGGCTTAAGGATCCGGCATTGCTGTGAGCTGTGGTGTAGGTTGCAGACGTGGCTCAGATCTGGTGTTGCTGTGGCTCTGGCGCAGGCCAGCAGCTGTAGCTCTAATTAGACCCTTAGCCTGGGAACCTCCATATGCCACAGGCGTGGCCCTAAGAAGACAAAAAACAGAAGAAAAAAAAAGAAAGAAAGAAAGAAAAAAGAAAACTCAGTGTTTGAGAATACGGCTTTCATAATTTTCCCTCAATCGAATGCAATTTTTATCTTGACCATTCCATTTTACTCATATTAGAAAACATCAGCTAGTCACCACTAGTAGACTCAGCAGAGATTATTTGATCTATTTAGGGTCAGAATATTATCAGTTCAAGATTTAACTCAGTGGGTTGAAGAGTCAGAATTGGTGTGTTTAGCATCTTCTCCTTCCCACTCCAGATGTTCTGGGGAGCAGGTAGTGACTTTGGCATCGATGGCAAGATGTACCTGATTTTTGACCATGTCTTCACACTAGCTTCCACTAAGACACAATGCTTCCTATTTGTTTATTGTCAGCATGTGCTTGTCACTGCCGTTGCTCAGGTCTCTGGGTCCACGATGTGATGCCTGATGTCTGTCTCCTCCTCTCTGCTTGAACTTTATTTTAAGGCAACTTGTGGCCTTTCAGCTTCCTTTCTCCACACCTCCCGGCATCCTGTGAGACCTCCTCTGGGATTAACAGCCTAATGCTCTGCCCCTGCTGCCCAACAGCTCTGCACCTCTATGGATCCAGGGTTCCTTTGCAAAGACAACAATCTCCTGGGCTGCCCCTGGAAACCAAGGCAGACATTATAGCTCTAGGACTCCCTCAAATTATCTTTTCTCCTCTCCCTCTCCAAAGGCCATGCTTATTTAGAAATTTAGGAGGTTCTATCTTACAACAGAGATGAACACTCTTATCCAAATTTGGAAAAATATCTCTTGGTCCAGGCTCAAAAAGACACTTATTTCCTTTCCTGCATGTAGGGAAAACTAACTCACCACATCTTTCGAAGGAAGTTGCTTATGTAGGTCACTCGGGCAAAGAGTAGTAAGACAGTTTTCCCCCAATGTTTTCCACCCTCCCTAAAGGAGAGCACAGACAGGCCTTGAGCTGGAGGGGTGTGTGTGTGTACACATCCGTCATCAAAGCAATCAAGTCCAGTCTGTGAATGTAAGTGATAGGGACTGTGTTTACCCAAATGCTCCACATTTCCTTGAACTAAACTGGGGAAAATTCGACAACATTTTGAAGTTTTAAGACAGCTGGGTCTTGTATTTAAAAGTAATATATAAAAATTAAAAATGGAATGGCTAGTTGTGATTAAACAGAAAAAGAAAATTCAGGTTGACTTTTTGTGTTGCATGGGTCAGGCACATGGCAGGCCCATGAAATAGCTCCTTTAAGCTTCACAACTACTCTGAAGGAGATGCTCGTAGCTTCATTTTCAGAGGGGAAACAAATTAAATGAGTTTGCTAAGTTAAAATAAGAACGTTGAATTGGGTCCTCCAAAAAGATATATTGAAATTTTAATCTTAGGTGCCCATAATGTGACCCTATTTAGAAACAGGGTCCTTGCAGATGTAATCGAGGGTCTTTGCAGATGTAATCAAGTATAGATGAGTCTAGACTATTGAGGTGGACCCTGAATCCAGTGATTAGTGTCTTTATAAGGAGAAAGATCTGAAGACATTCAGACATACAAAGGGAAGACAGTTGTGTGAAAATGGAGGCAGAGATTAGAGGGCTGCTGCGATAGCCAAGAAAGGCCAAGGACTATGGGAGAACCCCAGAAGCTAGAAAGAGACAAGGAAGCTTTCTTCCCTCGAGTCTTCGGAAGGAACGTAGTCTTGCAAACACCTTTGGATGTCTAGTTTCCAGAACTGTGAGACAAAAAATTTTTGTTTGTTTTAAGGTATCCAGATAGTGCTAACTTGTTATGGCAGCCCTTGAAAACTAATTTTAAAAACCAATTTTCATTTTTTTTGTCTTCTTTTTTTGTCTTTTCAGGGCCGCACCCGCGGCATATGGAGTTTCCCAGGCTAGGGGTCCAATCAGAGCTGTTGCTGCCAGCCTATTCCACAGCCACAGCAATGCCAGATCCAAGCCATATCTGTGACCTACTCCACAGCTCACGACATCTCCAGATCCTTAACACACTGATCAAGGCCAGTGATCAAACCTGCAACCTCATGGTTCCTAGTTGGATTCGTTTCTGCTGCGCCATGACAGGAACTCCAAAAAACCCATTTTTGAATGCCTATTAGATTGCACACATTCTCCTTGATGTCTACTAATGCCACAAAATTTCATTCTCACATCACCCACCACCTCCAAATTTCACAGAGGACACCAAGTTTCAGAGAGTTAAGTAACGCACCAAGTTACACTGTTGTCAAGTGATAGGGACAAGATTCTAAAGTTCAGATATACCTTTCTAAATTCACATAGCCATGGCTTTCAGTGGTAAGTGTTTTGGGGATCCATCCACGCATTGGGTGAGAGTCTTAAATTTGAGATATTGGAGCTTCTGTCATGGCTCAGCAGTTACGAACCTGACTAGTACCCATGAAGACACAGGTTCAATCCCCAGCCTTGCTCAGTGGGTTAAGGATCCAACACAGTCGTGAGCTGCAGTGTAGGTCACAGACGTGGCTCAGATCTGACGTTGCTGTCGCTATGTTGTAGGCTGGCAGCTGCAGCTCCTGATTTGACTCCTAGCCCAGGAACCTCCATAATGTCTCAGTTGTGGTCCTACAATAAAAAAAAAAAAAAAAAAAAAGATTTGGCTGCAATCATTGTAGCTTCAGAACATCTTCTATGTGGCACTATTTGAGGGTGAGGGGTAATATTCTACCCGCCTAATGAGGGACAAGCCTACGAAAAAGAAAAAAATAAATTTGAGATGTTAATTGTCAGGTTTAAATCCTTTGCTCCTCAAGGAGAAACTAGGAATTTGGGGTTCCTTTCAGATTGTATGACAGTCTGCTAGGGATGGTGCTTATGGCCAGACTCTGTCTCAGTTTTTCCTACTTATTTTAATGCGTGTCTTCTTGCTGGCCCAGTGTATTGGAGTCACTCAGCTTGTTTCTGGATCTCTCTCATTGGACAGCACTATGTGTATAGCCTTACAGTTGACACATCCATGAAAGCAGGGGAACTCAGGAGCTTCTTATGTCATCATTTTGGTCCTCTCTCTCAGGTTTCTTATTTCATCATTAACTCAAAAAACAAAAAAACAAAAAAACAAAAAACAAAACCTGTTAAACCCCACTACACGAATGCAATCAGAAAAGTCTGGAATGTGGAAACTCTAAAGGGAAAATGACTTGGTTTCTTTAACAAATAAATTGCAAAGACAAAGGAGATCCATAAGGTGATATGTTAATCAATTGCAATTTTTTAGCTTTATAAGCCTTTCCATTTGACGCAGTTAAAAATAGAGAGAATCATATAAATTTGAATACTGATCATATATTTTATAACATAAAGGATTATTGATATTTTTGGTGTAATATTTTTATTTATTTGTTTGTTTTTGTCTTTTTAGGGCTGCACCTGAGGAAGTTCCCAGGCTAGGGGTTGCATCAGAGCTGCAGCCATCAGCCCATGCCACAGCCACAGCAACGCCAGATCTGAGCTACGTTTGCAACCTCCACAACAGCTCACAGCACCACTGGATCTTTTCACCCATTGAGTGAGGCCAGGGATCAAACTCAGACTGTCATGGATACTATTCAGGTTCCTTACTGCTCAGGCACAATGGGAACTCCCCGGTATAATGTTTTTAAAATTCCTTATCCTTATCTTTTAGAGATACATTCCTATATATTTTTCCTCTATTTTTCTGATACTACAATACACATATACTTATACATGCACATAGGAAAACAATGATATAGAGCTTATTTAGAATAACTAGGTTGGAGATAATGGCAATGAAAGTAACTAAAAGAAAACTGGTCATGAGTTGATTTTTTTTTTTTGAGTTGATCATTATTGAAGCAATACTTTGAGTATTTGGCTGTCTGATATTATTCTATGTTGGTATATGTTTGAAATGGTCCATAGAAAAAAACATTGAAAATTTTCAAAAGAATACATTTAACCTTGGCCATTTAACATTCTTATGAGCATTTGCTCTTGGAGGGGAACCCCTCTTATACTGGAGACTGGCTTGGGTTACAATGTAAATTCAGGTAATTCTCCATGTAGGACCACTGTGGGAAAGAGCAGGAGAAAAGGAGAAGGAATTTAAGTGACAGCTAAATTACACCACCTGCCTTCTACCTCAGCCCAAGCAAAGACTCAACTTCCCTTGTGCTTCTGCCTTCATTACCTAGGGTCTAAAACTCAGGTTACCTTGCCTGATCTTATTATTCCATAAAGGATGATGATCATAACCAACAAGAGGAGAGATGTTTCCTCACATTCAGTTTAAAATAATTTGGAACTTCCAAAGCCTGGAGGTTTTGTACACCTGCCTGTAGAAACTCCTGGGACTTTGGGCTTTGGGTTCTTTACTGGAGAAGGAAAAAGTCAGCATTTACCTCTAGCAGTGTTTCTCTAGCTTTCCTGATAATAAGAGTCCTCTGGTATTCTAATTAAAAATTCAGGTTTATTCTCTGCATGTGCCCAGGTTTGAAAAAATATATAGAAACACAATTATTCATTGTTTATCTGAAATAAGAGAAATATAACTATTATTTATTTGAAATTCAAATTTAACTGTACCCTGTATTTTATCTGAAAATCTTACTGGGATGATGTTCAAAAATCATGTTTAACTTGCACTTCAGGTAGTTTTGATGGTTATAACACATCTTGACCAGAAGCTCTGAGCAGTTTCCTTTTAGCCAAGCCTACCAATCACCTTTTAACTGACCCTTAAAAATACTCAAATCAGGAGTTCCCTTGTAGTGCAGCAGATTAAAGATTTGGCGTTGTCAATGCAGTAGCATGCATTGCTGCCATAACACAGGTTCGATCCTTGGTCCAGGACTTTGCACATGCTGTGGGTGCAGCCAAAAAAAATGCTCAAATCAGTTGCATAAATGTCGCCAATCTCATTGTTAGTTGCTATTTATGACAACTTACCTTGTCTTATAATTATGTAATTATTAAGTACATATACTCTGTATAGGTAGATTATTCAACATGGGTTGGATGAATTTAGTTCTATTCTTTTTTATTACAGCATTAAACTCCTGACTTATAGTTGGTTTTCAAAGTTTATAGTTCATAATCATGTCTCAATTTTTAAAATTAGAAGAAAAATTTCACAGTCTACCCTAGAAGCTGTAAAAGTGGGTCTTTGTAGGTGGAATTTAGAGGTTCATTTTGACCTTGAATTTCTGACATCATTTGAATAAAGCTGATTAATGATATAACGCGGTGAACCTTGACTCACTGTTTTGTCTCAGAGGATCCTCAAGCCTGGAATGTGTTTCTTTTCTTGGTCCAATGAAACATGAGTTTCCTGGCACCAAGGATACCTTCAAGGGCCAATTGTTTACAAAAACATCTGCCTGAGGGCTTAATAATAGGGGCTCAGATGATAGATGGCATTTTAAATGTGTTTGCCATGTATGAATCCCAAAAGGATCAGTAATGGAAACATTTCAAAAGGCAATACCAGTAATTAGGCATGTTGGTTTATGAAAAATTAGCCTCATATACTTTGAAGGTTTGATATGCCAATGATTCCCAGATTTCTAAAGTCAAGGTGTGAGAAACTAACTGCCAAAAATATAGAGATGGATTTAATAAACATAACTCAGTCCAGCTTCAATAGCCCAGAAACCCAAGAAAATTTCAGGACTTGATTTCTCAGAACTTCTATGACCTTTGGGAGCCTTCCATTAAAGAAAAATGAAGCAGATTTGCTTAAAGTAATTCCAGCCTTCAATGATAAATAGAAGGAATCCTTCACAAACATCAGAGAGATTTTAAAGTTTTCATTTTAAAAGGCCCAAATGTTTTGTTGGGTTCTTAAATTATTTTCATAGATGTGGAGAAGGTTTTGGTTTCTCAAGGCTAATATTCTGGGAACAATGAAAGATGTACTGCAGAGCTTTCTTGCAGAACCTATGTTATTTTTTTCACTAACGTGTGGTTGATTTACAGTGTTCCTTCACTTTCTGTTGTATAGCAAAGTGACCCAGTCTATGCAATTTCCTGTGCTATACAGCAGAACCCCATTGCCCATCCATTTCAATGTAACAGCAGAAACTATATTCAAAGGAAATATAATGGAAGGTTGAAATGCTTTGCTTGTTTTGGTCTGATTAGTACTGGAAATCTACCCAGATTCCATAAGATTGTTCAGAATGACTGGTCCCTAAAATTATCATTAAACTTTTTACCTTTAGGCTTTGTTAAAACATTGCACAATACCTCTTCCCTCCTCAATTTCAAATAGTTTAGCTCCTAAAGAGAAAAAATAATTACTTTTCTAGAGAAAGTACTCAGAATTATTTCCATACTTCACAATACATTAGGAATCTGAATTCTCCAATATGCATTAGAATACAGGAATTCTGAGCTAAAGCATCCTTAAGGTATATAAAGCATCCTTAAGGCATACAGAATGTGAGCTAGAACCTTTACCTAAGAGTAAAATGACAAGTTTCTGAGAGGGAGTATTGTGATATCTTGGACAAACTTCCTAACATCATGTGGTTTCTTTGATAAATGTTCACACTGCATAATCTCTGAAATTAATTCCGGCTCTAAATTTTTCTCCTCCTTAACAGTATAGAGTTGTACCACAGCCTTGGTGTTTCTCTACTGAAAAGCTCAAGTGGAATTGTTTTTAATAACAATATTTTGTAAAAAAAAAAAATTAATATAATGATTAGTGAATACAAAACACTAAAGAAATTAACACAGGATCAGGCTGATTCTAAGACATGAATGTTGGCAGATAGCCAGCGAAAAGAATCTTCCCAATACTTTCTCAGAAGATGTAGTGCAACTTCATGCAAAGTAGAGGGAGAGATGGGCTCAATCTTTCTCTAGCTGTGCCTGTGAATAATATTTACTGATGCAGGTACAATTTCAATTCACTATATCTTCTAAAATCAAGTTGCTATTAGGATTTTTAGTCTATCAATGCTCAAGATTTTGGAAGCCAGAAATCTTTGATAAAAGACCTAGAAAGAGAAACCACAATCACCACCTGTTAGTAGTATGAGCTTGGAAAAATCATATAAGCTCTTACAGACATAATTCTTTATCTTCAATATAGGAACAATTCATGACAACCTGTATTCAATCTACATGTGGAGTGTATGTATGTGTATATAGTTGTTAATTAATAAATATATGTGGAAATATTTTTGACTGTAAAGTAACTTACAATTGTAATATACTTTTACTGTAGGAGCCACAGAATACAGGACATTTTACCAAAGACTGAAGAATGAAGACATCTGGACTTTTTTCTGAGTGATAGAGAGGCTACTGGAAGCAATGGACTGGTAAACTTGAGTGGCAACAGCACACAATTTGGAAAGGTATATTTGTCACGACAGTTCTGTGAGATGTGAAAGCAACATCAATTTTTACAAGCTTGAAGTCCAGCTCTTCTTTGAAAGGTTGAGAATGTTTTGAAAGGTTTTATTATTTTTCAGAGATGATGAAGCCAACAGATCAGGAGATGATTGGCATTGAAAAGATAGTTTGTTACCACAGTTCTCCAGGGAAGGGGGCATGTCACACAGGAGTATCACAAAAGGCCACACAAGAAAGCCCCAGAGCTCATCAGGATGAAGTGGAGTGAGGGAGAAGATGGGTAAGAGCCTCTATTGTAGTCCCTGTGGGCAGGAACTGGCAAGGGAGCATAGACTGTTTTAGGACTCACTAGGTTGAATAATTTCAGTGGTACCTGGAGCACATGGGCTGTCACTCATTTTCTGGTCCCTGACCCAGGAGTGACTAAGGCAGGGAAATGATGGTCCTGAGTATGATGGAAGGGAAGTGGACTCCAGGTTGGTTGGTTCATATATGAATTGTGTACTCAGCAAGCCAGTCTTTCACTGTGGCTGGAAATTTGTGAGCCCTGAAATAACTAGTCTCTCCATGGCCAGCATGACCCCCTGATGCCAAAACATCAGAAATTGCAGAAAATTAAAAAGCATGGTTAATACAGAGAACAGCATTTGAGGAAAGTCAAAGATAAAATTGTATCTCTCATGCCAGATTCATGGTTCTACATAAGAAAATTTAAGCATGATTTGTCACAGGCAAGTAAACCATACTGAAAGGATATTTTTCAGAATTTCTCACTCACTTTCTAACTATCAAAGAATTTCAGTAACTGTCATCACCTTTGGGGTGATTTTCCAGCTGTGTATGTCCTCTACATCTATTGTACATATTTGGTACAGGTCTGCTTGGTGCTATGGGCCAGTGTTGCATTTAATAGCTGAAAAAAACTATATAGAAAATAATCAGAGAACATGTTTGCTGAGGAGTTTTCTCAGGCCAAGAATCTCTTATTTTAACCATCCTGGTATCCCACAGCACCTTAAAAAGCATCCTGTTTCTTCAAGTGTTGAGGGGCTATTACCTAAACTGCCTTGAAAATTCCTCTGAAGAGCTTTACAGAAGATAACTCCAGTAGGAAACATATTGACATTTTGAGGAGTAAGAGGACCAGAGGCGGAAATGTAGTAAATAGCTACCTATGCAAGATTTGCTCACAAGAGAGGTGCCCTGAAAACAGAGACAAGGTAGATGCCACTACAGTTACCAGAACAGGCAGAGAGAAGAAAGTTGAGGACATACTTCTGGGAATTATCTCATGTGCCAAGCATGCTATCTCCAAGGCACCATGATGGAAACGGGACTCCTGGAGTGGTGTAGTGCACAACCTGCTCAACCACACGTGACACCCCAAGCACTGAATAACCACAGCATGTGTTCCACAAAAGCGATCTGAACAAAAGGGAGGGTAAAAGACTAATGCAGCTAGAATGGAGAAAGGGGATCAATATTTTCACTGGAAAAGTGTTTGATGATAATCTCCATTGTTTTTCTTAAAACATAGGCAAAGAGCATTTTACAATGAAATAAATTTAGGTGCTCATATATTCTTCAGATGAATGTGACCCTTTCTTCCCTGGGTCAATGGTATGGTTTAAAAAGAAAACAATTCTTCTATTAAAAAAAAAAATGGAAAACGATTGTGTGAAAATGAAGAAAGGAGAGCAGGTTTACTTTTAGTCAAGTCACACAGTTATGAAATTAAGAGTTAGGGATTGAATAAAATTAAAACCCTTAAGATGAGTTCCTCAAATGAAAATTGTATTAATCAAAAGATACAAGTGTAGTAGAATAGTTATGAAACTATTTTTCTATGGGTGAGTTATAGAACCATCCTGGTATCCCACAGCACCTTAAAAAAAATCCTGCTTCTTTAAGTGTTGAGGGGCTATTACCTAAACTGTCTGAAGAGCTTTACAGAAGATAACTCCAGTAGGAAACATATTGACATTTTGAGGAGTAGGAGGACCAGAGGTGGAAATGTAGTAAATAGCTACCTATGCAAGATTTGCTCACAAGAGAGGTGCCCTGAAAACAGAGACAAGGTAGATACCACTACAGTTACCAGAGCAGGCAGAGAGAAGAAAGTTGAGGATATACTTCTGGGAATTATCTCATGTGCCAAGCATGCTATCTCCAAGGCACCCATTTGTGTAATATATCTGGACTGTTTTAATATATTATATCAATTGTTCATCTCCTCTATCACCACATACTTATTTGTCTCCTATTTATGTATAATAATGTACATGTATAGAGCTTTTACTCACTGATGAAAAGCTTTCATCAGTTAGACTTTTCTTCTTAAAAATAATTTTTTGGTCAAGACTCAACCACCAAACTCCGACTCTTTGTTGTATCTTAAATGAATTGATTTCTGTCATTTTCCAAATTGTGTTCAGATTTCTTTGTTTTTTTATATTCTATTTAAATTGCACATTCTCTTAACTTTCCTAACCATAAAACCTTCTTTCACAGCATCCTATAAAAAGTCATATAACTTTTTTTGGTCTTCTAATTGAAAATTTGTCTTTTCCACTATACTGAATATAAGATGTCAAAAGATCTATATAATTTCTTTATCGCAGTGTTCCTAGCACCTAGCAGAGTACCTGGTACAAAGATGATGCTCAGTGGATCTTGAATGAACTTATTAAAGAAAAAGATTGAATGAATGAATGAATGAATGCATCTCAAGTGACAGTCCAGCCATTTGATTGTAGACGAAATCACTGATCCAGGTTTTTCATGTTAACAAAGATGCAATCAGCATGAAGAATGATGTTGAAAGTAACATATTTTCCTAACTGCATCAGTAGAAGCCGTAAACAATTCTTAAGAAAACCCTCTGAGCAAATAACTTTGTTGTCCAGAATGGGGAGGAGCTGTCCACTTGAATGTTTTAAAATGAGAATGATGATTGTCTTTTTCCATGGGGAGAGTGCCAAATATGAGAAGATCTCTGAGTTGTGTCATTGATTTTATGCAATTCTTGTTCTTGAAATTTTATTTTCATTATAAATGTCCAATACTATGCAAATCAAAGGAAGGCACAAACCTAAACATTCCAGTAATGGACTCAAAAATATATATTCAATTTTTAAAATGATTTTGTTTAAAATTTGCAAAAATCTTAGCTTTCTTAATACACTGAAGTGTTTATTTCTTTTTGCCAATTTTAATGCATGTCAGTTTACTTGGTGCTATTTCAAGGCTTTCTTTAAATGTGAGCAGACTTTTTTGCTATGTTTGACATTAACTCAAGAAGCTCGATTTACCACAAGCCATTATTTGCTATTGTTTTTTTACTACAAAATTATTTCTCTTTCAAGAACAAGTGAATTTAAAATTTGGCCAAACTGTCTCAATTCTTAGAAACTTGCTCTACCCACAAATCCATTCCACTTATTTTTACTCAGTTTATTGAGATAAAATTTACATATAATGAAATTCTCCAATTTCAAAAATAAAATTAAATGAGTATTGAAAAATACCTGCATATGTATTTTTTCATGTGTAAATATTCCCTTATTCTACTTTGTAGTCAAGTTCTATCCCTCAGCTCCAAAATCTGGGAAACTCAGATTTGCTTTCAGTCACTAAATCTGTGCTTTTCCTGGTAATGTTTTATAAATGTCTGTTTGGCTTCTTTCACTCAGCATAATGACTTTGAGATGCATCCATGTTGCTTGTATCAGTAGTTTTGTTTGTTTGTTTTTAGTGAATAGTCCATTACAGAGATAAATCACAATTTGTTTATTCACTGATATATTGATGAGCATGTGGGTACTATCAATGGTTTGGCTACTAGGAACATTTACATACAAATATTTGTGTGAACATATGTTTTGATTTCTCTTGGGTAAATACCTAAGAGAGTCCAGTTAGGGACTGCTGAATCTGAGTGTTATATTAAGTATTTATAATTTTATAAATAACTCCCAAAATAAAGTGGCTGTGCTATTTGTCATTCCACCAGCAATGTATGAGAATTCTATCAACAGGAATAGAATAAAACCACACTGGGTAGAGTTCTCTACCAGAAGAGCAAAACCATCAATTAATAATAATTTAGAAAAAAAATATGCTATTTCTGGATCTCTTTCTATTTTTTTTATCCTGGTTATGAATCATATTTTCCTACTTCTTTAGTATTAGATATAATTTATGATAGAACTATAATTGGATGGTGAACAATTTGAATTTTTCACTTTTTTTCCTTGTTAGATTTCATTATATTCCTTAAAGAGTATTAGAGGTTGCGAACGTAACTACTTGGAAATCTTTGACCCTTTTGTGACTTGCTTTGAGGTTTTATTAGAGTGGGTCCAGATCACTCTTTAGGGTGAGACCAACTTAACTCCCATTACCAAGGCAACATTCTGGTGAGGAGTCACCTGTTTGTTGGGTTTCTCAGTGTAGCATTATTAAAACAACTCATTTCTGTTGCAGTATATTTTCATCATAGGCATACTTCTTTAACCTTCTTTTCAGAGACTTATAATTGATAAATTTTAGAGGGTATAATTCTAATGTGCAATTATTATTTTATCCCATCTGCTTTACTTGACAGGTATGTAACAATCAATCAAGTTTACCCTAAGTTTTAGCACCTAAAAGTGGAATTCAGCCCTGTAGTAAATGAAGAAAACAGCAGCTAGTTTGTTCTGAACTTTCTCTTCTCCATCAGTTCCATTAATTTTTTCTCCCAAATCATTCTTCATTCATTTTTGATCTTTTTTCTTTAGACTCTCCTCATATTTGCTTTAGAGTAGTTACAGTACTGTGTATCAAATAAACTGTGTTGAAGTAGGCCGCCTCTCAAGGTTTTTAAGTAGCCTTAAAGACACTTAAAGTAAAATTGTTCTCAATGCTTCATTAAGATTTTCTCATCATGTATGATAACTAACCAAGTGAATGAGTCCTGATTAATGCAGAATGGGGAATGTGAGTTGGTGAGTCCAAAATGTGCATCAACCCAAGTACAAGATAGGTAAGATAGTTAAGAGGTGGAAAAATGGAAACTTTATATCCTACGACCCTGGCTTTGTCAACATGAGTCTTAGAAGCAATAACATCTCCGTATCAGTAAGCATACTGAATGTGCAGATTTTAGTTTCTAATAACTAAAAAAAAAAGGAACTGAGTCTCCTTGGAGAAATGGCTAATCTAGGATTGGGACAGGAAAAATACCAGATTTGTTTAGATCATCTGATAGTGACAGGAAGTAAGGAAGTGCTCACAATACAAGTCAATGGGGGTAGGACAAAGTGACACAGAGGCCAAACAAGGAGCTCTGAATGGCCACAACTAGAGCAAGTTGAATGTCAGAAAAAGTGGTATCAGATTATACCCTGATGTACAAAATAGATGAGTGAGTCCATAGTGATACAAATAAATGGCTGAGTAGGCAAATGGTGGGGGGGGGGACAAATCTATACAGAATTCCAAACAATTTATGGACCTCTTCCCCCTGGAGGATGGAACTTAACACTAATGCTTCGAGTGTGGGGCATACTCTTCCTTTCAAAGAGCATGGAAATTTAAGGGGAGGAACCAGGGAGAGAGATATCCTTGCAATAGAAAAATTTGACCAATACAGCCTCAGTGAAGTAAATGTTAACATAATCAGTGATAAATCATGTTTATAGCAGTTACCCTTGATGTGATAAAATGAAAATGGTGTTTTACCTCTGTGGTTGCCCTTTCAAAAACACATGACCCCACTCTAACCACAAGTAAAGCACCTAATAAATCCAAACAGAGGAACATTCTACAAAATACCACACTATTACTCTTCAGTGTTCTCAGTATTTAAAAAAAAAAAGGTAACTCTAAGGAGCTGTCACAGTCAAGAGGAACCTAGGGAGACAGACATGATGACTAAAGGAAATATGGTGTCCTAGATGGAATCTTGGGACTGAAAAAGGGCATTAGGTTAAGGATTTAAATAAATCATAAATTCTAGTGATGTGTCAATATTGGTTCATTAGTTTTGAGAAATTTATCACAGTAATGGAAAGTGTTAACAAAATGGGAACTAGATGCAGAGTTTATGGGAACTCTCTGTATTATCTTCACAAAATTTATGTAAATCTTATCTTCTAAAATAAGATTTAGGACATTTTTATCTTTGCACTCTTAGCGCAAATAAAGACATCTCCTGTATTCAAATTACGCTATGTCTTAAGGAAGGAATTTATATTGTCATCAAATATTGACTATGCCTTGAGAACACATATAAATTCTTCTCAGTGCTCTTGTGAGGAGTTCTACTGTCAATGAAAGGACCCAGGAAAATTTATTAAATTATAATTATCTGATAATTAGGTATCCACAATTATCTATAGAGGAAGCCAAGGAGGTATATTGCAAAGTAAAAATCTAAATCAAAGGTTAAACCATTCTTAGTAACTTTTGAATAAAGGAAGCAGGCTCTACAGAATTTTTTTTCTCTGTCCTCTGTAGTAGCAGCAATTTTAGTCATATTTTAAACATTTCAAACAGTTTTGAAGCAGCAAATGAATGGCAGATATAGATCAATGCAGGTGACCAAAAAACAAAAATCAAGTAAGATTCGATAGTAAGGCGTGATGAAAATATTTATTTCAGTTCGCAGTATACGGCTAGGGAGCTCAGAAAAGCTGAAAAGATGATGATCTATTTTCTGGAGGGAAAAACAGAACAAAATGCTACTAGAGCCAGGAAGGTAAGCCCGTTTACTTTCTTTGCACCACCTAAAAGAACACTGATGGGCTGTAGGGATTGGGAAGATCATCCTGGTCCATCTTCTGCCTTTGAATGGTGAGCTATAAATTATCTCCATTTCCAGCAGTTCTGATGGAACCCACGTTACACCTATGCTGGATTTTGGTCTTGTTTAGCTCAGTATTAAGAACTGTGCTGTGTATTTTAAGGACCATAACAGAAAAAAAAAAAAAAACAGAAAACTTGCCAATAACACTAAGTGCAATTTCTAACCTCTCCTAAAATGGTTCTGCTGATCTGTGTGTCCTTTATTAATATCCTTCCATTTTAATCTGCCAACTGAAGACAAAATTAATTATTTCCTACTGCATGACCTGACACATGAAATTAATGACTGGCTGGTGGGTTTTTTTAACTTTTAATTACATACCTCGCCAAGGGCAGAATTTATTATGTTTTCCATGAAAACCAATGTTTTCCTAATATATTCCTCTTGCAGTTAGTATAAATATTGAGAGTTTTATGATACATTGTTATTTAAACTGAAACTTCCAGAATGGAATTCTATTCATCTTAGAGTTTAAAGGGGAAGGGTGGGGAAGAATTTTATCTCTTTATCCTAGTAATGGTTTGCCCTATAATAAGCCAAATGGTGTTATAATAATATAAACAAGACACAGTATAACTTTTCACAGAGTGCTATATACGGTATGATTTTCCTCCTTTTCTTTGCCTTTACTTTTTTTGTGTGTTGGTGATTCAACTAAGAACACAAACAAAGGAAATGTAATGCAAACTTTCTGCTGAACTTTTAAAACAGCTTTACTGAAGTATAATTAACATACAATAAATTGCACTTATTTAAAGTGTACAATTTTTAAGTCTGGGCATATATGTAAACCCATAAAACCATCATTACAAGCAAGATAATGAATGTGTCCATCACTTCCAAAAATTTCTGTGTTCCCTAGTGTGATCCTTCCCACTTCCAACCCTATCCCTAGGCAACCAGGTCTGTTTTCTATCACTATAGATTAGTTTGCATTTTCTAGTGTTTTGTATAAATGGAATGCTAAAGTATATCCTCTCTTTTGGCTTCTTTCACTGACCATAATTATTCTGAGGATCATTCAGGTTATTACACTTAAAAGTTCATTTCTTTCTCATAGCTGAATACTCTTCTGCTGTTTGTATACCACAACTTGTTTATCCTCTCACCTGTTGATATATATTAGGATTGTTTCCAGATTTTAGCTTATTCAAATAAACTTCTTTGGACACTGGTGTTCAAGTCTTTAAAACGCCCTGTTGAGAAAATGAAAAGACATGACACAAACAGGAGAAAATATTTGCAAATTATATCTCTGTTAAAGAATTTATATCTTGAGTATATTTAAAAAAAAACTCTCAAAATTTAATGATAAGAAAACAGACATCCCAATAAAAACAACCAGCAAAACATTTTAACGAATCTTTTAAAAAACTAAAAAAAATATATTTTAACAAAACAAAAAAAATATAAAGGTAGCAAATAGATGTAAGGGAAGATGCTCAACATTATTAGTCATGAGGAAATGCAAATTATAACTGCAGTTAAGTACCACTGTACCTCTATTTCCAGTGTTAGCAAGGATGTCAAGGCCCTGCAACTCTCATAATTCTCACACAGAGCTTGTAGGAACCTAAAACAGTACAACCACTTTGGAAAACAGTTGGGAAGTTTCTTAAAAAGTTAAACATATACCCACCATATGACTTAATCTGTCCACTCCTACATCTTTACCCCAAAGAAATAAAAGCACATGCCCTTTCTGATGAAACATTTGTTCTTCTGATCACTGACTATTCAACTTGACTCACACCTATCTGTTCTTATCAGTTTACTTTTAGTTATAGTAAGCTGTTGTATATTTTACAGTACTAAGCCAGAACAATTTTTTGCATTGCAATAAAATCCACTTGGTTAATCCCTATTCACAATTTATGCATAGTTCTTTTTTGTTATTGTTGTCTTTTTAGGGGTGCACTGCACATATGGAAGTTCCCAGGGTAGGGGCTGAATGGGAGATACATCTGCTGGCCTATGCCGCAGCAACGCAGGATCTGAGCCATGTCTGAGATCTACACCACAGTCACAGCAATACCAGATCCTTAATCCACTGAGCAGGTCCAGGGATCAAACTTGCATCCTCATGGATCCTAGTCAGGTTTGTTAACCATTGAGCCATGAAGGGAACTCCCTTTATGCATAGTTCAAATGGTATATTTTGATGAATTTATTTCAACTAATATCTAACCTTAACCCTGAAGATGGACTTAGTAAATTTTCCAACAGCCCAAGAATACATTTTTAAAGCTGTTGGTACAGAAGAAATCCTCTAAATGATGTAGTAAAATGCCATCTGAAAGAGATCATTTGAAACCCCCAAATAGGTATCTTCAATCTTAATGAATTATTACATTAGTTCTACTAGATGCTTTACATCTTAGACATAGCTAAACAGAAACATAGGTGTATTTGAAAATGAAATTGTCTACATTTCTATGGAAATTCTATCAATTGAATTTCTAAGTCTTAGATTTTCATTTGTAAAGTGGGCGTGGCAGTAGTTCCATCTCACAGGGTCATTTAAAGTTACAGGAGATAAGGGGTGTGTAGCCCCAAGAGTGCCTGGCTCATGGGCAACACTCACAAACACAGTTTATGTCTATTGTCAAGGACTTTTTGTTTAATTGTATCATTTACACACAAAAAAAACGTTATAAAATTAAGTCAGCTAATGTTTTCTCAGATATGAATGAGAAATATGAATTTTGGTAGATTTACATAAACCTCAGACATTTTCATTTGGGCACAAATAGTAAGAAACACTACTAATGCTAAGGAAGGCCATTTAAATACTAGAGTTTATACTCTCCAGCAGGTTTGTAAAAGGGCCCTATAACATGAAAGTGTAAATTAGGAATTCTCTGTCTTCAGTTTAATCATTAGCATGACATAGTATTGCAAATAAATAATTTTTTTGAAAATCCAACGTTTTATTTTTAGTGCATTTGTAGTTTTAAATCTGTAGATTTAAGTTATAAATTTCTATAACTTTACTAATCTTAAGATATCTGGGGAGTTCCTGTCATGGCGCAGGGACAATGAATCCAACCAGGAACCATGAGGTTGCAAGTTCGATCCCTGACCTTGCTCAGTGGGTTAAGGTCGTGAGCTGTGGTGTAGGTCGCAGACGTGGCTCAGATCTGGCATTGCTATGGCTGTGGCATAGGCTGACAGCAACAGCTCTGATTTGACCCCTAGGCTGGGAACCTCCGTATGCCACCGGTGCGGCCCTATAAAGACGAAAAAAAAAAAAAGATATCTTACAATCTTACAGGTCAGAAGCACAGTTCATAAGATATATATTATACAAATATAGATGAACATTTATCATTCTTGCCTTAGTCCAATATGTATTTTGAATGATATAAAATAAGCTGATTTTATCAATAAAAGAAACATTCAGTTTTACTTAAAATTGTCTCATTTTGTCACTTATGGTTTTATTTTCCCAGAATGTTTCTATCCTTTGCAATTATTGTATCACATTGTGCATATAAGATCATATTTCCTAAAATTGATTCCTGACTCTAAAATGGAATGTTGCTATAGTGTCCAGACATCTAATATTTTTGACAGATGTGCTATATCTATGATGTGGAATAACATTTCTTGGGACTATTTTTCGGGATGCTTAGCTAATGTTTTTTAAAAATACCCCAGTGATTTGAAAAGGGCAATAGTTACCTAATGGATCCTTTGATTCAAATGCGGCTTAAAAAAATTTCCCATTATTACTGGTGTTAATGTTACAAAGATTAAATTATAACTACCAATAGCCAATATTTTCTAAAAATTGAAATTCTAAGAAATACTTATTTTTAAGGTTGTATTTTTGGTTTATATATATAGTTCAATATTAAAATTTATTCAGAATGAAATACATGCATAATCTCATAAAACATTAGATTTTTTCATTCAAGAATTTACAAGCCATTGAGTTAAAATGTGATATAAATATTTTGTAAACCCTATTTCTACATATAATCGAGGATTACATTCAACCTTTTGTTTCTTGTTAAAAAGTTGTAGGGTAATTAATTTCACTTCATTTTATCTCCATTTGCTTGATTATATTGTACTTTAAACTTGTTAGGAATTCTTAACAGCAGTACCCTCAGAGCCCTCTGTCTCCACTTCATATGCCAGAATGATGTAGAACTACCATATTCTGTGTAGTTTTCTGAGAAGTAAGGTCACCCACACAGGAATGACCTTTTTTTTTTTTGTCTTTTTGTCTTTTCTAGGGCTGCTCCTGCAGCATATGGAGGTTCCCAGGCTAGGGGTCCAATCGGAGCTGTAGCCACCAGCCTACCAGAGCCACAGAAACGCAAGATCCAAGCCGCATCTGTGACCTACACCACAGTTCACGGCAATGCCGGATCTTTAACCCACTGAGCAAGGCCAGGGATGGAACCCGCAACCTCATGGTTCCTAGTCGGATTCGTCAACCACTGCGCCACAGGAACTACGAACATTTTTAAATTAAATTTGAATCCCCATGAATTCAAATCCATACCTACAAGCCAATTCAGAAATTCCAGGGAGTTTCATTAAGGCTCAATGGATTAGAAATCCAACTAGTATCCATGAGGATGTAGTTCAATCTCTGGCCTCACTCAGGGAGTTAAGGATCCTTCACTGCTGCAAGCTGCAGCTTAGGTCGCAGATGCAGCTGGATCCTGCATTGCTGTAGCTGTGGTGTAGTCAGGCAGGTGCAGCTCTGATTTGACTTCTGGCCTGGGAACTTCCATACGCTGCCTCAGGTGTAGCCCTGAGAAAGAAAGAGAGGAGGAGAAGAAGAGAGGAAGAGAGAATGAGAGAGAGAGAGAGAGAAAGGAAAGAAAGAAAGGAAAGAAAGAAAGAAAGAAAAGAAAGAAAGAAAGGAAGAAAGAAAGAAAGAAAGAAAGAAAGAAAGAAAGAAAGAAAGAAAGAAAGAAAGAAAGAAAGAAAGAAAGAAAGAGAAAGAAAAAAAGAAAGAGAAAGAAAGAAAAGAAAAGAATTCCAGCATAAGCTGGTGTCAGCCACTAAGGTAGAATCGTGGACACCCCCTCAGCAAGTCACTATTGCTGATGCCCCACTTCATAGTGCATGATCCTTCTTTTCTATAATCTTCTGATCTTGATACTATCTGAAACCAGAAATCCAACTCTGGATACTGGAAATATATTACAGGAATTCGACTCTGAAATCAGCAGGGCAGTGTCCAATCTTGGCTCCAACACTTACTTATAAATTATGTGATCTTAGAAAACTTCTTAACTTTCTTAACTTCTCTGAGCCATATTTATCTATAAGATCAGAGTATCAATACCAGTATCACAGTTATTATAAAACTGAAAAGAACAAAAACTTCTATAAAGCAAGTAGGACAATGAAGAGCATCATTCTTTAAAATGTATGTTGTAAAATAGTATGAAATCTATTATTTTTAGTTGTTCTGAATAGGTGCACAGCTTTTTGGGAAAGACATTATAAGAACTTTCTTTTGCTAAAGTAATTTATCTGTGACTTTGTATGTGCAATAACGCTTGTTCGATAAACATTTATTGAGTGCCTACTGTATGCCAGGGACCACACTCCAGGAATCTGTTGAGATGTGTTTCAACAGTAAAACTTGTAATTATCTTTAAATTCAAATGGTATCTGAAAATATAAGCAGACCAAAAGGTAGTTTCCTTGCTGCTTTTTTTTTTTTTCTTTTTAGGGCTGCACCATGGCATATGGAGGTTCCTAAGTTAGGGACTGAATTGGAGCTACAGCTGCTGGCCTACACCACAGCTACAGCAATGCAGGTCCGAGCCACATCTGTGACCTACACCACAGCTCATGGCAATGCCAGATCCTTAACCCATTGAGCAAGGCTGGAAATTGAACCCACATCCTCATGGATATTATTTGGATTCATTTTTTCTGAGCCACCACAGAACTTCTTCCTTGCACTTTCAAGAGGAGAATGTGAATTCGTTCCTTTCTAATTGGAGGAGATATCATCAGAGGTTCATGCTGTCAGAGGTGGCCCTCACAGCCCCATCTCTAAAGGAGGCAGCATGGAATTCAATGCCAGGTCAGGGGTTTACAAGCCCAGGCATCCAACATGGACTCTAGATGGTCAGTTTTGAGTGGTAAAGTGGAAATGGTGAAGAATCATAAATCATGGTGCAATGTCAAATGAAAAAGACCAGAGTGAAAAATCATCTCTGCTTGGCTGCAACAGTGTTTGTTTATCTATGCACAAACTAGGAAATAAAATAGAAAAATGAGAACAGTTGATATGTCACCATGAGGACAACTTGAATAAATGTTTCTCCTATTGATATCCTTTCATGTTGTGATAATGTCATAAATACAATTTATAAGAAAACAAAAATAAAGACTAAAAAGTTTTAAAAGAAAGTAAAATGACCATAGGCAAATAAAAGACATCAAACTGAAATAAAGTATTATTTACTTGAAGCATTTTCTTGAACTACCATCCAAAATATTATGTAACATACTGTACAGCACAGGGAACTATATTCAAACTCTTGGATAAAGGATGGTATGAGAAAAGACTATATATGTGTGTATGTATTTACATACATATATACATATAGGTATGACTGTGTCACTATGCTGGACAGCAGAAATTGATACAACAGCGTAAATCAACTATACTCTAATAAAAAATAATCCTTAACATATGGAAACTCAACTTGTAGATCAAAACAGCATCAATCACCTAAACAAAATCTGTCTTTTGCAACTCACCTTTCCATCTCCCCATTGTAAAACTATTTCTCTACAGCAAGATTCTGTGTGTCCAAGGTTCCACCCCCACTCCCTCCTATTCCAGAGGCTTTCCCCTGCCCCCTGATCTCTGTATCACCTCTGGAACTCACATCTCTCAAGGGATCAGGACTTGGTAAAACCACTGATGCAAAGTTAGGTCTGGTGTAATAAAGTTCTATTAAACATCTGTGGATGAGCCTGGGACTACCTCTCAGTTACCTTTGTAACTTTATTTTATGAAAAGTTGTACTTAGCAGGTAAGTGTTCCTATGAATTTTAAACTTAATATTCAAAGAAACTTTAAGAACAAAATCTATTCTTGCCTGCAACAGATTTTGCAAGTTTGATTCCAGACAACTTCAATAAATCAAGTCACATGAAATTTTTGGTTACCTGGTGCATATAAAATTATGTTAACACTCTATTGTAGTCTATTAAGTGTGCAATAGCATTCTGTCTAAAAAAAAATGTAAACACCTTATTGCCTAAAAAATGCTAATCATCGCCTGACCTTCAGTGACTCAAAATTTTTTGCTGGTGGAGGGTCTTACCTGGATATTTATGTCTGCTGAGTGATCAGGGTGATCATTGCTAAAGGCTGGGGTAGCTGTGAAAATTTCTCAAAATAAGACTACAGTGAAGTTTGGCACATTGATTGACTTTTCCTTTCCTGAATAATCTCTCTGTAGCAGGCAATATCTCTGTAGCAGTCTGATAGCATTTACCTACAGAAGAACTTTTTTCAAATTTGAAGTCAATCTTCTCAAGCCTCCTGCTTCTTTATCTACTAAGTTTACATCATATTCTAAATCCTTCATTGTCATTTCAACAGTCTGCACAGAATCTTCCCCAGGAGAAATTTCCATCTCAAGAACTGCTTTCTTTTCTCATCCATAAGAGCAACTCCTCATCCATTCACGTTTTACCATTAATTTGCAGGAATTCAGTCATATCTTCAGGCTCCATATTGAATTCTAGTTCTCTTGCTATTTCCATCACATCTGCAGCTATTCCTCCACTGAAGTCTTGAACCCCTCGAAGTCATCTTTGAGGATTGAAATCAACTTTTTCCAAACTCCTGTTAATCTCTTTCCATGAATCACAAATGTTCTTAGTGACATCTAGAATGACTCCTTTTCAGAAACTTCCCAACTGACTTTGATCAGGTCCATCAGAAGAATCACTATCTATGGCAGCTATAACATTAAAAAATGTATTTTTTAAATAAAGGACTTGAAAGTTGATATTATTCCTTGCTCCATGGGCTACAGAATGGAAGTTATGTCAGCAGGCATGAAAATAACATAAATATTTTTGTATATCTCCACCAGAGCTCTTGGGTGACCGGGCACATTGTCAATGAGCAGTAACATTTTGAAGGAAATCTCTTTTTCTAAGCAGTAGGTCACATGAGTGGGCTTAAAGTATACAGCAAATCATTATTTAAAACTATGCTCCTACCAATGTTCTATTGTTCATTTATAAAACACAGGCAGAGAATATTTACATAATTTTTAAGAACCCTGGGGTTAGCAGAATGAGAAATGACCATTGGCTTCAATTTCAAGTCATCAGCTGAATTAATTCCTAACAAAATAGTCATCCTGTCCTTTAAAGCTTTGCTGTCAGGCAATGAGTTCTCCTCTCAAAACATGCAAGTTGAAGATGGTATCCTCTTTCAATATAGGCTGTTTCATTGACATTGAAAATCTGTTGTTTAGTGTAGCCACCTTCTTTAATTATCTTAGCTAGGTCTTCTGCTAACTTGTTGCTGTTTCTACATCAGCACTTGCTGCTTCACCTTGTACTTTTATGTTATAGAGATGATTTCCTTCCTTAAACCTCATGTATCAACCTCTGCTGGCTTTAAACTTTTCTTCCCAAGTTTCTTCACCTACATATCTTCATAGAATTGAAGAGAGTTAGGGTCTTGATCTGGATTCAGCTTTGTCTTAAGGGAATGTGGCTGGTTTGATCTTCTATTCAGATCATTAAAATTTTCTCAATATCAGCAATACAGCTGTTTCGCTTTCAGAGTTCACTGGAGCAGCACTTTCAATTTCCTTCAAGAACTTTCCCGTTGCATTCACAACATGGCTAACTGGTACAAAGGAACTAGCTTTCTGCCTATCTCTATTTTTGACCTGCCTTCCTCACTAAGCTTAATAATTTCCAGGGTTTTTTTTATTTAAAATGAGGGACATGTGACTCTTCCTTTCACTTGAATACTGTAAGTCAACTATAATGGATAAAATAAAAATCATATTTGAAAAATACCACTGATCACAGATCACCAAAACAGACATAATAAAAATGAAACCGTTGAAATATTGCGGGAATTAACAAAATGTAACACAGAGACAAGAAGTGAACAAATGCTGTTGGGAAAATGGCACCAATAGACTTGCTGGATGTGGGGTTGCAGTAAAACTTCAATTTATAAAAACTGCTGCATCTGAGAAGCGTGATAAAGCAAGACACAATTAAATGAGGTATGCCTATACTGTATAATGCTAGTATTTAGACATTTCACTCAAAAGTCATATAGCTACAATTAGTCAATAAGTAATCAGCCTTTAATAGTACTCATGAAATCCCAAATTACAAGCTTAGCATTTTCAAATTAAGTTGTTCTCTTTCTAAACTTAAGGAATGTTTAACATCATAAGCCATATCACATAGAGGACTATATCTGAGAGATGTCAGAGACGTGGTCAGTGACATGGTCCACATATTTTTCCCCAGAATTCTGAGTTATAATGGATCAGGACAGCATCCTGTTCTTATATAAAAGAAAGAATGATACCTATGTTTTATATCTTTTGAGTTATAAGTAAAGATAGTATTATACAGGGAAATAATCTAGATTGCCACTGAAGTCACAGTATTGCAAGGTTCTGTACATAACATTTTACTGGACTAAAAAATTGGGAAAGCTGTAATTCATCTGTTTGTTCCATTATTTTATTTATTTTAAAGATTTTGATAACCTAGGTAATTACAAAAAGAAGTTAGTGTACAATGTAGCAATAATTCCCTTTTACCTGCTAAAAATGATGTCTTTGGAAAAATGTAAAAGAAAAAATTTAACTGATGCTTTATTAATATTTCTCCACTGAAACAGGTACCAATCCATTCTGAAAATTTCTCTAAACTAAGTTTAATTAGCATTTTTATACCTAGAACATTATTATGCATTTTGTTATGCAGTGTTGTATAATTTTTCCTTAAGTGTTCTCTGTGTATTTCATCTATCAGATTATTTTCTTGTTTCCTCTCAGAGAGTGAGCATGACTCATCTTATTTTTGCACATCTCCCTTGAAACAATTCTTAAATAGATACATAAAAGGTTTAATTGTTCAAAGTAAAAGAAAAACATTCTACAAATAACAAATGCTTAAGGGGGTGTGGAGAAAAGGGAACACTCATATACTGTTGGTGGGAATGTAAATTGGTACAATCACTGTGGAAAACAATATGGAGTTTCCTCAGAAAACTCAATATAGAACTACCATATGACCCAGCAATCCCACACCTGGGTATATATCCAGACAAATTTTTCATTGAAAAAGATACATGCACCCCTTTGTTCACTGCAACACTATTCACAATAGCCAAGACATGGAAACCACCTAAATGTCCATCAGCAGATGCATGGATTAAGAAGATGTGATACATATACACAATGGAATACTACTCAGCCATTAAAAAAGAACAAAATAATGCCATTTGCAGCAACATGGATGGAACTAGAGGCTCTCATAAGTGAAGTAAGTCAGAAGGAGAAAGACAAATACTGTATATCACTTATATTTGGAATCTAATATATAGCACAAATGAACCTATCTATAGAAAAGAAACAACTCATGGACAGGAGAACAGACCTGTGGTTGCCAAAAGGGAGGAGACTGGCAGTTTGGGATTAGTAGACGTAAACTATTGCATTTGGAGTGGATAAGCAATGAGATCCTGCTGTATAGCACAGGGAACTATACTGGATTGCTTGTGATAGAAAATGATGGAAGATAATGTGGAAAAAATAATGTATATAATGTATGGCTAGGTCACTTTTCTGTGCAGCAGAAATTGACAGAATACTGTAAATCAACTATAATAATTTTTTACATAGAAAAATATTCATATAGTTTAACAGTTTTACCACTATAAATAAGATATATTTATTTTCAGAGACCAAATTGCATTAATTTGGGTAGTTGTCTCTGATGAAATGAATGGCTATTTGACTAATTAATAATGTGTGTGCAATGACACCTCTCATTGCTATCCTCCATGTGCACAGATGGGGCCCTGGTGTGGTGAGAGGCCCATATTTGCTCTCCAGGACTGAGGCACTCAGTGTTGCTGGCTGATGGTGCAAACCCAGGGTCCTCTCTAGAAATTTTCCCTGACCATGAGGAGTTGCTGGACTGAAGGCTATTATCCCTCCCCATCAGCAACCCTCAAATAAGGATGTCTATGAAGAGTCACCCTTGCTCCTGTGAGCCCAGTGGGATCAGAATCACACTTTAATCCTCCCTCTGCCATGCAAAGCTTCCCCCCCACTCCCTTCCAGGAGTATTCCCAAGGCATTCCTCATTAGCCCCTAAATACAAACCTCCACCTCATATCTGCTGAGAACCCCACCTGGGACCTTCCTGCTTCATGGTCCAAGAGAAAGTATAGTATGAGAAAGAAAAATAGTTTGTTCAGAGGCACACTTTGCTTCCAAAATATCTGCATCTGGCACTCTGTGTTTTCTTAAGTGAAAAAGAACAGCAGCTTGGATGTTTTAATCCTTTTATTTCTACTGTCAGTGGCTCAGTTCAGGCACTCCCTTGTCAGGAATTGAAACTATGTGAGTCCATTAAATAGGACTTCAGAAACTCCTTGCCCATTATGTACCTGCCAAAACAAATGCACCGCTATCCATTGAGCAGTAATGAATATCTAAGGAGACATTTGAAACCCTGTTATATGATGGTACTTTGGGATAGCAGCTAATGATAACATAAAGCTGTCCCAATTAGCAAAACACTGAACATTCTATTTTATTCCATCTTTAGCACATCCCCTGGGAAATTCTATTTTTATTTGTGTTTAATAATATGTGTTACATTGAACATCCATTTACGAAAAGTCCCCTTGTGCTAGGTACTGTTATGGACACTTGAAAGATACCAATAAATAAGACAGATTTTTCTAAAAAAAAAAATTCCCACATAGAGTTCATGGATAATTAAGTAAATAAACATGTAAACATTGAAGGAGAGATTTTCTTCCTTTTTTTTTAACAAATTGTGTCTGTAAAAATTAAAAAGTCTGGAGAGCACTGGTTTTCAAAAAATGACTTAGATGGTGTGCGAGAACCTTCTTACACATGTGACTTTAATTCTTGCCAGGTATAGAATCAACTGCACTCCCCTGTAACTGTGGCATATTTGCATCCCTTCAAACATTCTCCTCAGTGCTCTGTGTCCCTCTTCACTCTGACCAAAGTATTTTTCTACCCTTTATTTCTTGGCTGTCTTGTTTCTCAGGTCTCCTTTTTCGTCCTTCAAAGCTCAGCAAGATTTCCCATCGTGGCTCAGTGGAAACAAATCTGACTAGCATCCATGAGGACATAGGTTCAATCCCTGGCCTCGCTAGGTAGGCTAAGGATCTGACATTGCTGTGACAGTGGTATAGGCCAGCAGATACAGCTTCAATTCAACCCTTAGCCTGAAAACTTCCATATGCCTCCAGGTATGGCCCTAAATAGACCAAAAAAAAAAAAAAAAAGCCTCAGCTCAGTTGCCCTTCTCTGTGTAACCTCATGTGGTTGTTCTCCAGAATGAATCTGTTCCTTCCCTTCTGTTACTGCACTCTGTATCCAAGTTCATTACTGCAATTACCACATCGTTCTGACACAATTTGTTGGTATAACGATGATCTTTCCTCCAAGGAGCAATGATTTCTTTTTTTTCTTTTTAGGGTATCACCTGAAGCATACGGAGGTTCCCAGGCTAGGAGTGGAATCAGAGCTGTAGCTGCTGGCCTATACCACAGCCACAGCAACACCAGATCTGAGCCATGTCTGCAATCTGCACCACAACTCACAGCAACACCGGATCCGAGCTGCGTCTGTGACCTACACCACAGCTCATGGCAATGCTGGATACTTAACCCACTAAGTGAGACCAGGGATCGAACACATACCCTCATGAATACTAGTGGGACTCAATACCACTAAGCCATAATGGGAACTCCAAGAGATGACAACTTATCCTTTGCTTTTTCTACAGGCTTAGCACCATATCGAGTGCAAAGTAAGCCCGTTAAAATATTTTAAGAGAATTATACAAAACTAATATAAAAATAGTTTTCAGATAACTGAAGTTTCCCTTTTTTCTTTTCATAAAATAATTTTGATTAAGGGACTAGCTTGCTGGTTTTCCGAGAGAATATGTGTCTGGTCAGGTTGAAGCTAATAGCAGTATTTGTATCATATGCGGTCTTGGTTTTACAACGTCTAAAACCATTGGCCTGATTCTTGTTTGGCAATATTTGTTCCATAAATAAAAAGTTATAAATCTGTGAGATAGATTAATATGCTAACATTGTATGGAAAAAAATTGCTACAAGCTACCTGTAATTTTTTTTTTTACTTCCAGGGAGCAAATTGAATTAGACACTGTACTCACTTTAGTATCTCACTTCCTTAATAATTTTATTGAAAGTTACTTTAAATAATAAAGAATACACTAAAGACTAAAGAATTCACATTTTTATAGCCATGAATACAGATGATGTATGTAGAATCACAGGAAGCCAAGTTGTGTAGTCTTCCAAATACCAAATAAATTCAACTACCAACGTTTTCATTTGGCCTTTTGATTAGCTGTTTCTTGTCTCTGGCTAAATCATCCATTTTATGGCCTTTGCTGTTGCAGACTTTCATGTGCCACCTGCGAAATGGATTTCAAAAGCCTCTGATGAAATATGTACCTAGGAAGAAAATATTGTGGGTGAGCCATTAAAGAATTTAGGGATGAACTCTATCTGGTAATTTTAGCCACTTAATGCCTCATCCACAAGTGAGAGAGAGGGAAAAAAATGTTAAATAACTGCAACTATGATTGTAATAAAAATATACAGAAAGCAACAGAAAATCCCCAACCAAAAAAATATGCAAAGGCACAATTTATTTGTTCTCCTGACTTTGACAATAATTAATCTTAATATTTTCCAGTAATTTTGGATGGATAGGATAAACAACTATGTTTATAGTAATGTGATTACATTTGTTAATTTAAAAACATCAAGAAGGTCCTGTATCTTCTGCTATTTTTGGTAGCAATTAACAACTAAAATGATTAGTATCTATGGAAATGCCAGACTTCACTTGGTCCCATTAATTCTTATTATTGTTGAAATAAGGAAAAGATTACATGTTCTGTGAAGTCATCATATCTAAGCTACCTTAATTATTTTCTTACAGTTATTGACTAAGTTCCATTGCTTTCTTAAAACCCTTTTTAATGCAACATTCGCTTTGTTCTATAACCACATCTAAAATATTAATCTCCCACTTATGACTTCAGTGTTTGGAACTTTGGCTTAAACAGACATGGTATTTTAATCATTTATCATCTGGTTTATTAACAATATAATAAAATTACTAAAAATTTCTTCCTGAAAATTGACCTTTTATTGTGGTCCAAGAACAGAGGACCAAATGTTTTTTAATGTATTAAAAACAAAATTAAAGCCAATGTTATAACTGATGATTTAAATAAATCTATATGTGGTTTTGTAGTGAGCTATGTGGACAGTGAAAGACAAACACAAATTGTGGCTTCCACAATAACTTAGATCAGTGGTTTTTATGCATTTTTCCTTGACAGAATTTTTTCATTATATGATGTCAAAAGCATTGAATAAAGTAGATCCAAGTGGAGTTCCTCTGGTGGCAGCTGACTATATGGGGATGAAGCTCTTTCTTCTGGCACCCCTCACCTGTCCCAAACATGTCCCCCAAGGCCCTGCCACTGAGCCCCACTACCCCTAGAAATCCCCAATGTAAAAACTGTGGTATTAATGTACAAGATCCTTTAGGGGGATGGAACAATATACTTCTAGAAAAGTTTATGTGCCAGCTAGTTCATGCATATATCCCTATTTCATTCTTAATCAGCTCTGTAAATGGGATATTTATTTCCACATTACTTTTAGGGAAACTGAAATGCAGCGCAATGAAACCATTCACTGGGGCATGCTGCCTATGAGTGGTAGAATTGAGGTTTGGGTTCATATCTGCCCATTCCAAAAGATGACTTCCTTACATCTGTCATTTTCATTTCCTGAAAAAAAAAAAAAGATAAAGGGTAGGAGAGATACAAAAGTGCTGTGATTAGACTCTTTTATAAGAATTTGCCATTATATCTTTTATAAAATGGCAAAGGATTTGCTGTTCTCTAGGCTGTTCTCTAGGTTCTCTAGGTTCTCTGTCAGTAAGTTGGATAATGGAAGTTGAGCAGTTTGCTCCTTTAGGGTCAACAGAATGATCACAAGGTAAATGGTTTCTTTTTAGTCAAAAACCCACTTGTGCCCAAAATTGTGCTTGGGCCCTGACCAGAGGTGGGATGGAGAACAGTTTTTTCACTGCTAAACTTGAAGGGAAACTGATTCTCTAGCCTGGTTGGTTTTTAAAATCACCTGGGGACATGAAGTCATTTCCTCTCACAAATACCTCTATAGGTAGAAATATTTACACAGAAAATCTACAGACCTTAGACTTCTGAAAAAGTTAAATCACCTGGGAGGTTTCCAAACAAAACTATGTCTTCATCCCACTGGAGATGCTGATCATTGGTGGGGGTGGGCTCCTGGGCTTAAAAGTGATTTGTTGGGTAGTCAGAGCTGATGTCAAGAGCACTAAGTTGGGGGAAAGTTTAACTGTAGAGGTACAGCCTTATCCAAGTTGTGATGGAGGAGAGCTTGTTGAAAGGCATGGATGTGGGGATAAAGTGT
The DNA here is from genome assembly GCF_016906955.1 of Phacochoerus africanus. Classification (NCBI taxonomy): domain Eukaryota; kingdom Metazoa; phylum Chordata; class Mammalia; order Artiodactyla; family Suidae; genus Phacochoerus; species Phacochoerus africanus. The sequence goes on along the minus strand of NC_062545.1, from coordinate 91,071,642 downwards.
AAGTTTAAGAACATCTTTATGAATATATTAAGAAGATATGGTGTATATATATATATATATATATATATACACAATGGAATACTACTCAGCCATAAAAAATAACAAAACAATGTCATTTGCAGCAACATGGATTGAACTAGAGACTCGCATACTAAGTGAAGTAAGTCAGAAAGAGAAAGAAAAACACCATATGATATCACTTATATCGGGATCTAATACATGGCACACATAAATCTTTCCACAGAAAAGAAATTCATGGACTTGGAAAACAGACTTGTGGATTGTCGGGGGGGGGGAATGGGATGGACTGGGAATCTGGGGTTAATAGATGAAAACGATTGCATTTGTAATGAATAAGCAATGAGATCTTGCTGTATAGCACTGGGAACTATATCTGATCACTTATGATAGAGCATGATGGAGGATAATGTGAGAAAAAGAATGTATATATGTATGTGTGACTGGGTCACTTTGCTGTACAGTAAAAAATTGATATAACACTGTAAACCAACTATAATAAAAAGAAAAAAATAAAGGCATCTTTGTTTTTTTGTTGGAAAAAAGTTGGAAAACACATTAAAGATTTTTAGATCCTTTCCAAAATGAGGTCTATATATAAAATGCTGAAAAACTTTTGGATTGCTACCTTAAAGTTTCTACCTTAAATGTCTATATGTTCAAAAATTTTAAACAGAATGAGGAAAATTAGATCAATATTAGATAAAAAATAGATAAAAGCAATTGACATTAGTTATTTCATCCTGATTTCAATCATTTAAAATTTTTGAATATGGCAATATTTTCAAACATGAATAATCTTTTAATAATAAGCTTATGTGCTCAATAATAAGATTAAATATCCAGTAATTTTATTATTGAAAAATTTATCTGATGGTTTAAAAATTAGATCATTAGCTGCTCTGAACAGATATTATTTTACATCATAAAAAAGAATGAATTGTTCTGATCTTATCCATTCAACACTAACATTGGATGACAATAAAAGATATCTTTTCATTAGAAATGTCTAAATAGTCAAAGATTAATGAAAATAATTAGTGACTAATGGATTATTTGCAAGACTTAGAACATTATCCCATCCAAACAAAAACCACCTGAATGGCTTTTTCTCAAACATGAGCTACTTGAAAACTTTGGAAGAATTTGTAGAAATGTCTCCTGTTTAAGTAAATTTTTGAATCTGCTAGTGATTAGAATATGCAAATTAATATGGAATGCAAATAAGTGGCACAAACATTTAATTTAAAAAAAAATCCAAGCCCTACTTTGATAAAGCATCTAAGTCTGCAAGGAAGACTACATCTACCAAAGAATAAACCAGTTAGAATATACTTTCTGGCCAGAATGTCAGAGTCTACTAATGTGCCCAATGGCAGAAAGTAATATTCCTTGGGTTTCAAAATGTGTGCCTCTGTAGAACCAATGATAAAAATGTCTTTTTTTTCTTTGATTCCTCTTAGCCACGTGTTATTAACTGTTCAGCTTTATCTGTAAAGAAGGGACTTTCTTTCTCCAATATCATCACCTCTGAGAGGAAAACCCTGAAATGGAGCCATTCCTTTGCCCCTTGTTATCTTTTACTGTATCCCTTCTGAAAAACTTCCCAGCCCTTGGACCATGCAAAGATAACAGAGGTAGTTTTCACCAGATTATCCGACATTTGCTCTACAGAAACACTCCAGATTTGTTCAAGTGTGCTATAAACTTGATTATCTATGTATTTTATAGAATTTAGGGAGTTCCCATCGTGGCTCAGTGGTTGACGAATTCGACTAGGAACCATGAGGTTGCGGGTTCCATCCCTGGCCTTGCTCAGTGGGTTAAGGATCCGGCGTTGCCGTGAGCTGTGGTGTAGGTTGCAGACGCACCTCCGATCTTGTGTTGCTGTGGCTCTGGCGTAGGCCAGTGGCTACAGCTCCGATAAGACCCTTAGCCTGGGAACCTCCATATGCTGCAAGAGTGGCCCTAGAAAGACAAAAAAAAATTTAATCCATCATTGTATGTCTTTCTCATTGCTACCAATAATATGATCAAGTTACACATAATAATTAACATGTTGAAAAACTACAAGGGTCAATCAAATAGACTTAAATTTTTTAATGTGTTTCCTATGACATGTTTATTATATGTTTATCATCACTTTTTTAAGGCCTTAAACTTGGGATAACTTAAACACTGGACAATTATAGCCACGAAAAAAGACATGCTCATATTTGGGCTGCCCACTTGCTAGCCTCATTGCCTTGGACAAGCCACAGCTTCTTTGAGCCTCACTTTTCTTCATCAGTAAGATGAATGTAATACTATAAATGGCTCTCCTACTGGAAGATATTCTTGTGAGAATAAAACATAATCACATGTGAAATGATGACTAGTACATAACAGAGTGGTATATAAATGTTATTGTTAGCATGTTGAGTGTGTCATTTTCATTGTACACTGACTTAATGAATACACCTAAGACCATTGTAAGTGTCCAGTTGGACATATAACTCTGCTCACAATATTAGCACCAAGTGCCAAGAAGCAAAGGAAGCAGAACTCCCCACATAACAGATTATATACTCAATATATATAATTTAATGAATATCACATTTTAAACCAGTTTTCAATAATGATCATTTAGAGTTAAAAATAAGACTGAATTTTAAGGTATAATAAGGGCAAGCAGTTATATTTATTGTTCTGAGTTAGGTATATTTGTTCAAGGTTTGAGTTCTTCTGTGAAGTTTTGAGGACCCCAAAACATATAAGGCTGGCAAATCCTTACCCTTTTTATGCGTTAGCAGACTGATAAATAGAGAGCCTGGGGACTTCCCCCATGATAGAAGGCTATGGGAGGGAAAATGTTTGGAGCACTGGCCCTCACACTGCCTCTGCAGACCAGTAGACCCAGGAGGGCCTTCCAAGTTTGGACTCAGTCCCCATGTGATTCTTAACCAACGTGCCCTCTCCTTACTTACCCTGTAAACACATGTGTTTCATGTTTGCAGTTGGATGTTAGTTGGCATATTACTAACATTTTGTCTACAGTTATGTAATTAAACTGGAATGACGTGAAATAGCCACCCATCCCAAAGATCATCAAAGAATCTTCAGTCTTTTAAGGATCATGTTTAACTGGTTAATCATACAAAATAGTATTGATTTTGTTTATATTAAAATTAACAATATTTTGAGAATGATATCTGTGCCCTTTTTTTGTTTGTCTACCTAGCAAGTTTTTATAGAAGGATGTGTTTTCTAATGAGGATAACATCAGATCACAGAACAAAAATGATCATCCTCATTGTGGATATATTGGATTTTTGCTTTTGTTTTGTTTTTTTTTTCTTTCATTTTTAAAGTTTTATTGAAGTGCAGGTGATTTACAAGGTTGTGATAATTTCTGCTATGCAACCAAGTGATTCAGTTATACATGTACACACATCCCTTCACTTTCAGAACCTTTTCCCTCATTGATGATGCATTGTGAAAACTGCTTTGTGTATTTATAAAGTCATTCTATTTTAGGTCAAATAATTCCAGCTGTAATTTGTCACTTTGAATGACAAAGTGTCAGAAGAGTTTAAAGGGGTTGGCATTCTCTGGAAATTTTTTTCTCCTTTAATTTTAAAATCTGTCAAAATGGTCTCTGTTCCATTCCATCAGGTCATGAGTAAAATACCAATGAAGTGGGGGGAAAAGGGAAAAATTGGGTTTGCAAAGAGTATCCATGAGTATTTTCTCTTAAAGACTCCTATGAACTTTTTGGTTCAGCTACATTCAGACACTTTTTTAAGACAAGAAAGTTTTCATAATTAATCCAGTCACAGTCACTCTGAAAAAACAGACCTCAATATTCAAAGTTACCCTAGGACAATCACAAAACCTGCCAAAAATAGTAGTTCAAGATGTACTCCTGTCCAATTACTCCTGTCCAATTTGATTTTGCTGACTTTCACACATACTCTGTCTTGCAGGACCCACTAGCCTGTGCCTGGTGAGAGTCCTGATTTGAAATCTCCTTGGCAAATCATGCATTATGGAAGTTTTATTTAGGAATTTATTACAGAAGTTTTTTCTCCTTGCTTTTGGTAACATTTTTCTTAAATCTGCTATAAGGAAAGATAATTTTAAAGTAATTTTTTAAAAGCATGGGTACACAATGCAATGAAATTCTTGATGAATTTTATTTTCCACCACAGATTATGTGCCATGTAGGTAATCAAATACAAACAAAACAAAACAAAACAAAAAATGGCCTTACTGGAAAGGAGGGATCTGTGACCTTTCTCCCACAGTGGGTTAGAACACAGATTTTGGGGGGCTGAGGCTGCAGTGTGAAAGACAGAAAACATGCCGTCCTTTGATTTCTATGTGAGAGCACCATGTTCCTGAGTGGAGGTTCCCTTCTGCTGCTTCACATCACTGGGCAGGTGTCAGCCCATATTCCACATGATAGAATGCCATGTGTGATGGTCAGTTTCTCATCTCTGTCCTCTGCTTCTTATATTATTATTACTTGGTTGAGAGATTTATAGCCTTGACTTGCCCAAATAGATATTGCAACATATCAGAATGCATTTTTCCCAAACATGTAATTAATCATGTGGTCATATTATTTTTTATGTGGAGTTCCTTCAAAGAGCTTTGAACTTATAAATTTAAATTGATTTTAACCAACATTTTGGGGCATATACTATGTTGACACTAGAAGAGTGCATCTAGGCAATAATAAAATGCTCATTTGGTCCTCTAATGGCTTAGAAATAAGATAGATACACAAATAATTAGCTTTAGTAATTGAAAGTAGAAGGTGGAATGTTTACAGAGGATGATAACTACCAAGATGGCTTTGATTTTATTTTTGCTATAGAAACTTGCTCTATGATGGTTTCATTTCAAGCCAGACACCATGACCTTCCCCAATTTCAGAAGACTTTTCTCCATGATTGCTTCATCTTAGAACTGTAGTTCTTTTAACACATGTTTCCATCTGGAAATGAATCATTCAGTCATCCACATGTGCCGTACCAACTAAAGTTAATCTGGGGCCCGTCTCCAATGGTTCTGCCAAACACAAGGATATTCCAAGCCACGAGATGTTGGCGATCCTACTTGATTAATGAGGACAGTATTTAAATTTGATATATTTTAAGGTCAATGTTTTGCTTAAGAGCAAAAAGCCTTCGTTTATCTTATTCTCAATAACTGGTCAAGTGCAAATGTGGATTAAAGTTGAAATCTGCTTCATTTAGGAAAGCAGATTGTTTCTAATTTTCTCTGCTTTTCTAATGACAAAAATTTCACTTACTGGATTTCATTTAGCTCTCATTTTTCTAACGGCAAGGAACTTTAGTGATTTATTGGATCTTACTTATTTTTATTTTATGATATGAATTTCTCTTTTATTCTTTAAAACAACTTTTGAAGATCATTTGACAAATCAAAATAACCTTAAGTGACAACATATCACAATAAACATACCTATCAAAGACATGGTGAAGAAAATGAGACTTTCTATCACATGGACACACTAATTCTGTTATCAACCATATCAGTGAGCTCAATTCTTATTGTCCATGCAATCATCTTTCAGTTGTAAAATTATACCTTGTTTACCAAAGGCAACAATTACTGAAGATCTTATTAAGTAAAGGTAGAAATGTCAGCTATAATTCTGCTTATAACTCAAACACCTTAAAATTGAAATTAGGTGGATTTTTGTTAAATATGAAAAAAAACCTTATTTATTCTTCTCTCCTTATCAAAGGTAGAATGTGAATTGTGTTTCATACACAATCCCTCAAAGCTTGTATACTAACTTCAAAAGATAGAACAAGAATTGTTGCCTACATTATATTCCATATAAACATATTTCTTTTTCTGCATCTGACTTTTTTCACTTAGCAGTAATACCCATTTTGTCCATGCATGTTGTCACAAATGACAATATTTCATATTTTTCATGGCTGAGTAATATTCCATTATATATATATATATATATATATATATATATATATATATATATATATATATAATGTCTTCTTTATCCACTCATCTATTGATGGGCATTTAGGTTGCTACAATATCTTGGTTATGGTAAACAATACCAGGAGCAGAATTGTTGCATTACATGGTAGTTCTATTTTAATTTCTTTTTTTCTTTTCTTTTCTTTTTTTTTTTTGGCTTTTTAATGCCACACCTGTGACATATGGAGGTTCCCAGGCTGGGGGTCTAATCAGAGCTACAGCTGCCAGCTTATGTTACAGCCACAGCAATGCCAGATCTGAGCCACATCTGCAACCTACAACACAGCTCATGGCAATTCTGGATCCTTAACCCACTGAACGAGGCCAGGGATCAAACCTGTAGCCTCATGGTTCCTAATCAGATTCGTTTCAACTGCACCACGACAGGAACTTCTCTTTTCTTTTTTTTTTTAAGGGCTGCACAACCAGCATATGGAAGCTCCTAGGCTAGGGAGCTATAGCTGCAGGTCTACACCATAGCCACAGCAATGCAGGATCCTAGCCACATCTGAGATCTACACCACAGCTCACAGCAATTCTTAATCCTTAACCCACTGAGCAAGGCCACAGATCAAACCTGAATCCTCATTGATACTAGCCAGGCTCATTTCTGCTGAGCCACAATGGGAACTCCTCAATTTTAATTTTTTGAGGAATCTCCATATTATTTTCCATAGTGGTTGTACCATTTTGCCTTCTCACTAGCAGTGCACAAGGGTCCCTTTTCTCCACATTTTCACCAACAATTGGTACTTGTCTTTTTGATTATAGTCATTCTGACAGGTATGAAGTGATATATCTCATGTTTTTAATTTGCATATCCCTCATGATTAGTGACGTTGAGCAACTTTTCACGAGTCTGTTGATCTGTGTGTCTTCTTTGGAAAACAGTCCACTGCCCATTTTTTAATTGAGTTATTTGATCTTTTATAACACTGACTTATATGAGTTCTTTATATATTTTGGATATCAATACCTTATCAAATATATTATTTGCAAATATATTCTCCCATTCAATAAGTGGCCTTTTGGTTTTGTTGATGGTTTCCTTTGCTGTGCAAAACCTTTTTAGTTTGATCTAGTCCCATTTGTTTATTCTTAGTTTTGTTTTTCTTACCTGAACAGACATAGCGAAAATAATATGCTAAACCTAATGTCAAAGAGCAGAATGCTTGTTTTTCTCTAAAGGTTTTAGGACTTCAGGTCTTACATTCAAGTCTTTAATACATTTTGGGTTTATTTTTGGATTTTGTTTGAGAAAGTGGTATGGATTTTTTCTTTTGCATGTAGCTGTCCACTTCTCCCAATGCCATTTATTGAAAAGGCTAATTTTTCACAATTCTATAGTCTTGCCAATTTACCACAGCTGAGTTAACCATATCAGCATGGGTTTATTTCTGAAATCTATTTTTTCCCATTAATCAATGTGTCTAGTTTTATAACAGTACCACCCTGTTTTGATGACTGGCTTTGCAGTATATTTTGAAATCAGGGAGCCTGATACTTCCAGCTTTGTTCTTCTTTCTCAAGATTGTTTTGGCTATTCAGAGTCTTTTGTGTTGTTATACAAATTTTAGCATAATTTGCTCTAGTTCTGTGAAAAATACCATGCTTAATTTAATAGAAATTGTATTGAATCTGTACATTGTTTTGGGTAGTAAGGACATTTTAAATATATTATTTTTTCCAATTCATGTGCATGGGATAGCTTTCCATTTATTTGTGTTTTCTGAAATTTTTTTCATTAATGTTTTAAGTACAAAACTTCCTTATTCCTAAGTATTTTTTCTTTTTGATGCAATTGTAAATGGGGTCATTTTCTTAATTTCTCTTTTTAATAGTATGTTATTAGCATATAAAAATGCAACAAATCTCTGCATATTAATTTTTGTATCCTGCAACTTTACTGAATTCATTTATTAGTTCTAATAGTTTTTTGGTGGAGCTTTTACGGTTTTCTACATATACTATCATGTAATCTGCAAATAGTGACAGTTTTCCTTTTTTCTTTCCAGTTTAGATGTCTTATTCATTTGAAGTATTTCTTGTTTCTGTGTAGGTGTGTACTGCTATGAACTTTCCTCTTAGAACTGCTTTAGCTTTCATACTGTTTTATACCATTTTGTTCAGAAAAGATGCTTTATATAGTTTCAGTCTTCTTAAATTTATTAAGATACTTCTTGTGACATAAGATGTGATCTATCCTGGGAAATGTTTTTTGTGTACTTGAAAATAATGTGAATGCTGTTTGAAGAAGGAATACTCTGTATGTATCAATTAATCCCATTGTTCAAATCTGTCAGTTAATACCAATGTCTTCTTATTGATTTTTCTGACTGGATGATCTATTCATTGATGTAAGTAGGGTGATAAAGACCCCTATTATTATCATATTACTATCAGTCTTTCTCTTTATATTTCTTCCTATTTGGATTATATATTTAAGTTCTCCTATGTTAGGTGCATAAATATCTACAGACATTATATTCACAAGGATTGACTCCTTTATCATTACATAATGCCTTTCTTCGTTTTTTGTTACAATCTTTGTTATGTCTCTTTCATCTGATATAAGTATTGCTACCCCACCTTTGCTTCCATTTGCATGAAGTATATTTTTCCATCCCTTCACTTTCAGTCTCTGTGTTCTTTAGATCTGAAATGTGCCTCTTTTAAGTAGCCTATACATAGGTCTTGTTAAAAATCCATTCAGTCACCCTATGTCTTTTTATTGAATAACTTAAACCCTTTAAATGTGACATAATTATTGATTAGGATGTACTTACTGCTACTCTGTTAATTGCTTTTTGTTTTGACTTTTTTGGTAGATCTTCTCTTCTTTTTTTCTTCCTTTGTTCTCCTTCTTTATGGTTTGATAACTGTCTTTAGTATCATGTTTGGATACCTTTCTGTCTATTTTTGGTGTATCTATTATATGCTTTTGGTTCATGATTACAATGAGATTTCATATATGAAAACCTAGGTATATAGCAGTCTGCATTTTTACTCCCTCCCCCGCAGTTTATCTTCTTGACGTCATAATTTATATCTTTTGAGTTTGTGTATTCCTTAACTAAGTATTGTAGTTATAGTTGATTTTACTACTTTTATTTTTTTAACTTTCATAATAGCTTTATAAGTGGTTTATCTACTACCTTTACTATATATCTGCCTTTACCAGTGAGAAGATTTCTTTTACATATTTTATTTCTAATTATGGCTTTTTCTTTTCTACTTAAAGAAGTTCCTTTAACATTTGTTATAAGGCCAGTTTAGTGGTGATAAACTTTTTTTGGATTATGCTTGTCTGAGAAATCTCTTCATCTCTCCTTCAATTACAAATGATAAACCTGCTGGGTATTCTTGGATGTAGGTGTTTTTCCTCCAGGATTTTGAATATAGCAAGCCATTACCTTCTGACATAGAAAGTTTCTGCAGAAAAAATATGCCCATAATCTTTAGGGTTTCCCTTGTATATATCAAATTATTTTTTCTAGCTTCTGTTAAAATTCTCTCTTTATCCTTAACTCTGACCATGTTAATTATAATGTGTCTTGGTGTGGTTCTCTTTGGGTTGATCCTGTTTGGAACTATCTGTGATTCTTGTAACTGGATGTCTGTTTCCTTTCCCAGGTGACAAGAGTTTTCTGACATAATTTCTTCATATAATTTTGTAGACCTCTTCTCTCACTTTTCTCCTTTTATTCTGCAAGTGCCAGTCTGCTTTATGTTATCCTAGAGGCCCCTTAAGTTATCCTTGCTTAATAAAACACTTTTAAAAATTTTTTTCTGCTGTATCTGGGTGATATCCATTGCTTTGTCTTCCAGCTCACTGATTTGCACTTCTACTTCATCTATTCTGCTCTCGAACACCTCTAGTATATTTTTCATTTTAGTTATACCCTCTGTCAATAGTTTCATTTTTCTCTATCTTTGTTGAAGTTCTCATTGTGTTCATCCATTTCTACCAAGACTGGAGAGCATCTTTATAATCATCATTTGAACTCTTTATCAGAAAAAAATACTTATCTCCATTCCACTAAGGTCTTTTTCTGGTTATTTCAGTTAATTTTTGGTGTCTTGTTCTCTGTCTCCTTATATTGCCTGACTCTAGATTTCTTTGTTTGTAATAGGCAATACAGCTACCTCACTTTCTTGAAGGTATAGCCTTGTGGGGTCTTGTGATTTGTGGGGCCCAGAAGCAAAATCTCTCCTGGTTTCCAGAATTTAGCACTGGGTCACCCTTTGAACAGACTAAGCATCTTTGCAAAGTATAATGGGAATTCAGCTGCTGCACAAGATAGGCTAGACCCAGGGCACTCACCCAGCCTAGTTGTGCAGAGCAAGTGGGGCTTGATACAAGCCCATTGGTGGTAGTGGGAGAGCACCAAATATTGGGTCACCAGCTACATCACTAGAAATTTATAATAAGATTGCAAAAATGGCCCCTTCTCAGTATTTAAGTTTCCAGAGAAAATCACTATAGAGAGTTCCTGCTTCTCTAGCAGTTGCTTTAGAATTAGTAAGTGAGTCTCCCTCTTCTGGTTTAGGCATTTTTCAAACTGTTGCTTTTGTTCTGGATCTCAGGATAATTAGGTCTGTGAGGAAAACCTTTTGCAACAGCTTCTCAGCTGCTCTGTGGGATGGATAGGGAATGGAGCATGCCCACCAGCGCTACCAAGCTAAAGGGAGGGCACCAAAAATGCACCATCTGCTCCATTACTGGCAAGTGATTGATAAAATGATATCAGCCAGTGTTTCTGTACCTAGGGAATGTCACTGCAGGTTCCTTCCTCTCCAATAGCTGCTTTAGGATTGGTAGGCAGGTCTCTCCCATGTATAATCTAAGCACTTTTCAAAATGTTGCTTTTGTGCTGCATCTTAGGACATGCACATGAACTTTTCAAGAGTGTGTATTCCATTCATTACAGTTCTATGGTTCCTTGGACTTAATCCCTATTGATTTTCAAAGTTAGGCATGGGGGAGGTGTCTAATTTTTCTAGTGTTGGAACCAGGAGTCAAGGTGCCTGATGTGGGGCACAGAACCTCAAATCCTTGAGGGAAAGCCCATATTTGAGGGATCTTCCCCAATTGTGGGACACAGTACTTAAAGAGATAGATAACCTCTACTCTGAAAATGATAAACTGATGAAGGAAATTGAAGATGACAGCAACAAATAGAAAGGTGTACCATGTTCTTAGATTGGAAGAATCAATATTGTAAAAATGGCTTTATTACCCAAGACAATCTACAGGCTCAATGCAATCCCTATTAAATCACCAATGGCATTTTTCACATAACTAGAAGAAAAAAAAAGTTGAATTTGTATAGAAAAAAAGGCACTGAATAATCAAAGAGACATTGAAAAAGATAAATGGAACTGGAGGAATCAGTCTCCTTGACTTCAGTCTATTGTACAAAGCTACAGTCATCGTATGGTACTGGTACCAAAACAGAAATATAGATAAGTGGAACAGGATAGAAAGCCCAGATATAAACTCACACACTTATCGTCAACTAATCTATGACAAAGGTAGCAAAAACATACAATAAGTGGTGCTGGGAAAACTGGACAGCTACACATAAAAGAATAAAATTAGAACATTTTCTAATACCACATAAAAAAATAAAGGCAAAGTGAATTAAAGACCTAAATGTAAGACTGAATACTATAAAACTGTTAGTGGAAAACATGGGCAGAATATTCTTTGTCATAAATTGCAGCTATATCTTGTTTGATCCACCTCTTAAAGCAACAAAAATAAAAACAAAAATAAACAAATGGACCTACCTAACTAAACTTAAAAGCTTTCATACAGCTAAGGAAACTTTAAAAAAAGAAAATAGGAGTTCCTGTCGTGGTGCAGTGGTTAACGAATCCGATTAGGAACCATGAGGTTGTGGGTTCGATCCCTGCCCTTGCTCAGTGGGTTAAGGATCCGGCGTTGCCATGAGCTGTGGTGTATGTCGCAGACACGGCTCGGATCCCACGTTGCTGTGGCTCTGGTGTAGGCTGGCAGCTACAGCTCCAATTAGACCCCTAGCCTGGGAACCTCCGTATGCCACAGGAGCGGTCCAAGAAATGGCAAAAAGACAAAAAAAAAAAAAAATCCCAACAAATGGGAGGAAACCTTTGCAAATGAAGTGACCAACAATGGATTAATCTCTAAAATATACAAAGAGCTCATGCAATATAAAAAGCAAACAATGCAATAAAAAATGGGAAGAATATCTAAATAGACATTTCTCCTGACAAGACAGAGAGATGGCCAAAACACGCATGAAAAAGATGCTCAACATCAGTAATTATTAGAAAGGTGCAAATCAAAACTACAATGAGATGTCACATCACACCAGTCAGAATGGCAATCTTCAAAAAGCATACAAAAATAAATAATGGGGAGGATGTGGAGAAAATGGAAATCTCCAACCACTGTTGGTGAGAATGTAGGTTAATGCAACCACTGTGGAGAGCAGTGTGGAGCTGCCTTAAACACTAAGTATAGAACTACCATATGATCCAGCAATTCCACTTGGGGGTATATACTTGGAGAAAACCATAATTTGAAAGGATACGTGCGTGCCCGTGTTCATTGCAGCACTATTAACAATAGCCAAAACATGGAACCAATCTAAATGTCCATCAACAGAGGAATAGATAAAGAAAATATGGTACATATAGGCAATGGGATATTATTGAGCCATGGAAATGAAAGAAATAATGCAATTTGCAGCAACATGGATGGACCTAGAGATTCTCATACTAAGTGAAGCATGTCAGACAGAAAAAGACAAATATCATACGACATTACTAATATGTGGAATCTAGATAAATGATACAGATAAACTTATTTACAGAACGGAAACCCACTCACAGACTTCCAAAGAAAGCTTATGGTTACCCAAGGGGAAAATTTAGAAGTTTGGGATTAACATAGACATACTACTAAATATAAAACATATAATTAACAGCACAGGGTACTCTACTCAATATTCTGTAATAACTTGCATGAGAGAAGAATCTGAACTTTGCTGTGCACCTGGAATTATCACAACATTGGAAATCAATTCCAATATAAAATAAAAATTAGATTAAATTGAAAAAGTAGCAAGTAATATTGAGCTTGTGTTATGAGCAAAGCATTGCTCTAAGAGCTTTATGTGTATTAATGTTTTTCATCCTCACAATTTTGCAAGCAAGGAATACTATTATTTCCATTTACAAAAATAAAAATTGAGGCACAAAAAATAAATAAATTTTCCTGAAGGCAAACTTCAGGAAAATTTCCTTTGAGATTTTTAAATGATCCAAACAGAATCTTTTGAGTAAGTAATATAAGTGGGTTTGAAAAAGGTATTAGAATATTTATTTCCCATTTTTTTCAAAGTTTGGCATACCTAGAAGTTCTACTACTTTGTATATTTTTCAAATATATTTCAAAATATGTTTTTAAATATATCAGTAAATATCTCATTAAAACATCTTTGATATCCAGTCTATTTTTTCTCTCTCTAGCTGTCCTTTGTTCTTCTGGTCTTTCAGTATTTTTAATTCTAGGGGAGGCTATATTAATAATACGTCTTTTAAAATGTTTTTATTTTCATAATTAACACTTTTAGTTAATTTCTGAGTTCAAATATAGTTATATTAGTAAACAAAGTCAGGGTTGAGGCCATGAAATTTTCAAGGTATGATATTTTTGAGAATCCTATGATATTTTAGAAGTTTTAATTAACCAAATTCTCAAAGATAAGATAGAAATAAAGGTTCATGAAGTTAGATTGAAAAACCTCAACCTAAATTAATTCCAGTTTAGAGTTTTAGCTTCGATAATTTATAATAATGTGTCACTTCCCTCCAAGTTTTATTGTATGGCTTCTGCTATTCTCTTACCAATATAATTTCTTTCACCTTTACGTCTTTACCAACAGTGTCTGCAGATAATTATGCATTAAATAGAAGATGGAGTAAATATTTCGTATATAATAATTAATGAAATTTCAAACTTTTATGTATTTTTATAATATATATTCCAAATTCTATCTGTCCCGTCCATTCTCCATTAATACACCAAGTACATATTTAGGACCTCCTTCTAGACACTGTGTTCCAGAATTAATGTCTAATTCCAATTCCCCTCTGAAAAATGGGACTATTGATATTTTATTCATTGAGTATTACAAAGAACTAGGGAACAGTATATATAGCTACGATTACTTATACTGTCTGTCACTACTGTAATGGCAGAATTGCTGAGCAGTGGCAACACAGACCATATGGTTCACAAAGCCAGTAATGTTTGCTTTCTGGACTTTTATAGAAAATTTTGCCAATTTGTATTTCCCAAATTACACAGATCTTAAAACCTACTATATATAGTAGAATTTGTTATATACAGACATTTTCATTGCTCTATTTGGATTCTGATTAGAGAGATTTGGGGTACAGCAGAAACTCTATGCTCAACAAGTTTCCCTATAATTTTTATAAATAAAAAAAATTAAGTAAATTTAGGAAACTTCCATAAGTAATGACTGTTTAGGGACAGAATTCAATATTCTGGGGCATCTTAACAGAAAAGAAAACTTTCAGGGACAAGAAACAGATGTCTGAAGATGAACTGGCCCTAAGATAACTCTTAGAACAAAGAAAGTCAAAATTTACTAAAATGCGAATTCTCATTCTTGGGCTGAAATTTCTAAGTACAAATTTGAGCACTGATACAAAATATCTCAGTACTAGACCAGTTACAACCATGAAGAGAGGACTCAGATGATAAAATGCAGAATGTTGAGGAAACCAGAAGACCTGCATTCAGAGGGAAAAAAACCTGAGCCAAATTGTGGCAAAGTTGTGAGCATTTTAGTTCCAATGAGAAGGATTTCTCAAGGGTCCAATTGCTAGTAACAAGGCAGAAGTGTAAGAAAGAAACAAAGTAGAGGATTCCCATCGTGGCTCAGAGGAAATCAATCTGACTAGCATCCATGAAGATGCAGGTTCGATCCCTGGCCTTGCTCAGTGGGTTAAGGATCCAGTGTTGCCATAAGCTGTGGTGTAGGTTGCAGACGTGGCTCAGTTCATTGCTGTGGCTGTGGCATAGGCCTGCAGCTACAACTCTGGTTTGACTGCTAGCCTAGCAACCTCCACATGCTATGGGTATGGTCCTAAAAATAAAAAAAAAAATTAAAAAAAAGGGAAAAAGAGAAAGAAAGAAGAATGAAACATGCAGTGTTCCCAAGTTATAGCACATTTTACCAGTTCCCTTACTAATCTTACTGAAATCAAAATCAATCTAAGTAGTAAAGTCATAAAGACACTTACTTTGAAGAGTAGTGACAAAAAAAGCTTAAAGTCATTTTTATTTCTACATGAAGATGTAGAAAATCCCAGGTTGTAAAATTTACTTGCTCTCTACTTAGAAGCAAGTAAGAAATTGGGCTAATTGGCTAGAGATTAAATGAAAAGTTGCCATAAAGCCAAGCTGTGATTTCTGCTTGGGTAGTTTAGTCGTCCTACCCACAGACAGGACCCAGAAGACCTGTTGGGAAGATGCATGATGACAGTAAACTTTCCAGCAACTCTGGAAACTGTATGGAGTAGAAGAAACCCTATTCAGTCTGACCCTACTTGGGACCACTGAAGTCATTCTGCCTTGATTTGCAGCTCACCTGCTGAGATGTTCAGAAATAAAGTATTTAGTGGGAATCTTTGTTTTAGCCTTGAATGTACTCACAATTGGTCACAGAAAGGCCTTAGATAGTTTTTCTACCCTTTAATTTCTTTCATAACTTTTCCTGAACCTGTCAATTCCACCTCAGTAAACTTTCAATTATTTATTTAGAGCTTAATTTAACCTGGAAGAAGTAAATTTGTCTTTTCTAAGATGCTATGCACAAACAGGGTGGAATTTGTATGAGAAAACCTGTGAAATTTTCGTTCTAATCAGGAAAGAATTTTCTGGCTGTGGATTTAATTCATTCACTCTGCTCCACCCTCCTTCATAAGCAATGCCTAATCATCGAGTGGGTTTCTATATTTATTTTGCCATTTAAAAATGTAACCTCTACCAAGGATCTGCTTTCAATTTTTTCAGGGACCAGACTTTTTCCTCTTTGAATATTTTCAAACTCCTTAAATAAAACAATGTGGAAAATGACTCTAAATATGATGTAGAGTGTTTTTACTACTTGGGCAAGACATATACAGTCTGAATGCATGGAGTCCTTAGAGACTCTCAAATATTTTGGAAAATAAGGATTCATATAAATTTGTAGATTTAACTATTCATACCCTTATCATCCTGAAATTTATCTTTTGGTCTATATACATATAATAACTTGTATACATAATATGTGTATTCATATATATAGTGTACATATGTGCTTACTTGTGTATCACATATACCTATGTTTTTGTCCTTCTCTGCTTTCCAGTGATGGACACTCAGAAAAGCTGAGAACCAGGAGTCATTATCAGTGGCTCAACATGGTGATTTTAAATTACATCTGTGGAAGTTTCAGCACTTTTCCCACTGGGAATGGTGAACTCTTGTGATTGTTTCAGTTAATAGATGTGATGGAATTGATGCTATGTGACTTCAGAGGTCAGGTTATAAAAGGAGATACAGCTTCTGCTTGACTCTCTTGGGACACTCACTTCCAGGAAAGGCAGCTACCAAGTAAGACATCAAACTGCCCTGAGGCTGCCACACTGAGGAAGCCCAAATTAGTATATTCAAAAGACTGCATGAGGAGACAGATGCCTGAGGAGTTCCTGACTGATACTATGCTGTGCCATGGCCCTACTCACCCTCTCATCTGTCTTCAGTGTTATGAAAGACTCCACTCCAAATCCATCCAAACTCCATCCAAGTTTGACCACAGACACTGGGAGACAGCAAACTGACTTTGTTTTAAGCTGTAAAATTCTGGGGTAATTTATTTCCCAGCAATAGATGCCTGGAAAACTCAGGTGAACCTGTGCTTTTTGTTTCCTCTAGCTGTGGAAGACACTGAGTCCAAGAGCTTCAGGCCCTGGTGGAAGTGGCCACTGGCAGTAGTAATCTCTTGAGAATGAAAATAATGAGAGTGATGCAGGAGGTTGGCAATGGCTTCCCCCAAACTCCTCTATGTCCAGATTTTTTACTGGATCCATTGTAGACCTTTAGTAAAACTGGAGATAACTAAATTAAGCTCTCTGCCTACCATAGCACAAAAAGAGTTGATTTATAATTGTGGTCAAACCAGATCCAGATGCACTAATTTAACTGATTCAGGCTTTGGCTGGGCTTGGGTTCAAATTCTGGGTCAACTACTCATTAGTTATTTGATTAGGAATATGATGCTTTCTAGGAGGGTAATTTCAACCAACTGTTCAAAATAAAGTTTGAAGAACCAGAAGCAAATGTCTAAACACTAGTTTTAAGACAGAGTCATAGGTATGATAGGTACAGGCTGAATTTGGAGGGTTTGATGGGGGTGAGGGTAGAGAAAGGAAGGAAGTTTATGAATAATTTATAGTTAGTTAATAATATCAATATGTATGTAGTTTCTTGAAATTCTGCTCTAGTTAGTATATCACAACTGTTTACATGAAAATGTTTAGTAAATATTTATATTGATCACTTTAATAATTACAGTATTATAAGTTAGGGTAGATTGTAATTACCTTCCACATCTGAGGAAACATAATTGGTTGGTTCTTAACACCATTAATTTTTTTCCAAAGAGCTGTGATAAGAACTGTTGGAAAATTATTATGGAGGCCAAAGTGACAAGCAACTCTCCTGGTGAAAATATTTGTCATCTCAGTCTTGCCTTAGGCCCTCATTTTTCCTTGTTATATTATATTCATATTTCCATGGCACTCTTCCCTTTATGAAATTTCCTTCTTTTCTTAAATCTCAAACTCTTCCTTCTTACCTTCCATTCTACCTGCCAGAAACTTTCCGCTTATTTTATGGAAAAAGTAGAAATCATGGAAATGAACTTTCTTTGCATTTCTACTTTAATGTATTTTTGCTGAACACAGGATGTCTCACTTTCTTCCTGTGATTCTGCCACTGGATATGTATGGTTGAAGTCAATGACTTTAATTTCTCTCCAGCTTCCTATTTTTCTATACTGTAAAATATGGTGTTCTACCATGGATCTAATAAACAAAGTCAGAATTATTTACCTTTTCATAAAATGCTCTTAATGACTCTTCCCCATGTTCTATTTCTAGTTATATTTTCCTTACACAGCTTCCACTATACATTTCTTCTGGCTTTAGACTTGAACTTTCCAGATTTTTCATAGTTAATTGCCAATGATAGACCATGAGTGCTCTACTTTTGTTTCTCCTCCATCCCATTTCTTTGTTTAGTGAAATCCTACTACCTCCTGCAACTACACAACATATAAAATCCCATATATAACTCTCTTAGAACGCTTACCATATTGCATCTTATCTACCTAAAAAGATCTGTCTTCACAGGGCAGATATTAGTTGTTTTTTTTTGTTTGTTTGTTTTGGGTTTTTTTTTTTGTTTTGTCTTTTTTTTTCTATTTCTTGGGCCGCTCCCATGGCACATGGAGGCTCCCAGGCTAGGGGTCCAATCGGAGCTGTAGCCACTAGCCTACACCAGAGCCACAGCAACGCGGGATCCGAGCCGCGTCTGCAACCTACACCACAGCTCACGGCAACGCCGGATCGTCAACCCACTGAGCAAGGGCAGGGACCGAACCCGCAACCTCATGGTTCCTAGTCGGATTCATTAACTACTGCGCCACGACAGGAACTCCAGATATTAGTTTTTTTCACCCAAGTGTTCACACTACTTAAAACAATGAGCATTTGCCCAAATAGGCAATATTATACAGGGCTAACATGTTATAAATTTTGACAAGCTAGCAGATTTTAAATTATAGACATCTCTAAGTCTCTACAATATAGTCTTATAAATTCAAAACTCTAAGAGTCAGTGGCCATCACACATAATGAAGAAACTTCCATAATGTTATTTGAATTATGCCATGGGTGTGGCCATAAAAATTAATTAATTAAAAATGACATTTGAACCTGGATTCAAGTCCCAGCCCTACTATTGCCAAACCATGAGACTTTGAGCAGGATCCTCATATAGTATGAGCCTCAACCCTCTTATCTTTAAAATGGATCTTATGGATTATGCTTACCTCATAAGAAAATGTACATCAAGTACCCAGAACAAAGTCCAACAAATGGTTGTCATGTCATTAAAACTAAGACACCATCAATTTTTAGGCATTTAGAATTTTAATGTAACACATATTGTGGTGGTAAATTTTATCTGTCAACTTGCCTAGGCCATGGGAGATACAGACATTTGGTGTATGTGGTTGGTTGAGGAGCAAATAGGGCTAAGCCACTATCCATGGGTTTATGACTATAAGTCACAATCCAACCCAGGTAGTCTGATAAGGGAATCTAAGTTTGAATAAGGCCAAATACATTGATATGGACTCACTAAACCGTGATTCTGCACTTAGTGTTGCAGCTTGCGGAGGGTTCGAACGGTTTGGTTGGTAGACTGAAACATGGACCAAAACTGGAAATCCCAAGTGTGTCTTGGAGCAATATTGAGGCATCTTTGAAAAAGTCCATGATTGTTCTCTGTAGGCCAGACTACAGTAGGGACCATTCCTCACTAAATTGGGAGACCAAATGCAATGAGAGGGATTGCAGCCCAAGGTGGCAGGATTCAAGTAAGGGCACTCAGTAAACAAAAACATGGGCACAGTTGCCATAATAGGCAGCAGAGTCAAAGTAGCAATCAGAATAGTCTGACCCACATAGACCTATGGAGTTAGCTAGCTAACCATGTATTCTTAGAAATGAAAAAAATAAGTCAACTACTAAATTCTCGTTTGATCTTATAAGCAGTAAAATTCTAGTTAAAGTGAACAATAGTATAACCTGAATCATAGAAACAGAAAGCCATGGCCCCTCAACTGATTCCCAGATTTGAGTGGTTTTACAAACACAGAACCCTTTGAGTAGGGGAGGTGATAAGGTCCTTTTGAGGAAGGACTCAGTACACTACCAAAAATTCATACTGTTAAGGGTTGTCTTACCTTTTCACCAAAGGACATAGGCCTTTTATCAGAGTAACTGTGCTATGGGGAAATGGAAATAACCAGACCTTTTAGGGACTCCTGGATACAGGTTGTGCAATGACAGTAATTTCAAGACTCAAAACGTCATTACTGTCCACTAGTCAGAGGAAGTGCTTATGGCAGTCAGGTGACCATGGAGTTTAAGCTCACGTCTGTCTCATAGTGGTCCCAGTGGGTCTCTGAACCCATCTTGTGGATGGTTTCAATTCCAGAATTTATAATTGGAATAGACACACTCAATCGCTAGCAGAATCCCCACAATGGTTCATTTACCTGTGGCTATCACAGCAGAAAAGGCCAGGTGGGAGCTACTGAAACTGTCTCTTCCTGTGAAAATAGTAAGCCAAAAGCAATATGCATTCCCAGAGAGATTACAAAGATCAAAGCCACTACTGAGAATCTTAAAGATGTAAGGATGGTGATTTTTACCACATCCCCATTCAACTTGTCTATTTGGCCTGTGCACAAGACAGATGGACTTTAGAGACTGAGTGGGATTATTGTAAGCTTAACCATGTGATAATTCAAATCACAGCTGCTGTATCAGATGTGGTTTCATTGCATAAGCAAATTAACACATTCTCTGGTATCTGGTATGCAGCTGTTGATCTAGCAAATGCCCTTTTCTCCATCATTGTCTATAAGGAACCAAAAGCAGTTTGCTTTCAGCTGGCAGGTCTAGCAACACACCCTTCCTATTCTACTTTGGGACAGTATCAATTTTCCAGCCCTATATGATAATTTTTTTAATTTTATTGGACTATAGTTGACTTACAACATTGTATTAGTTGCAGGTCGATAGAAAAGTGAATCAATCATACATATAAATGCATACATTCCTTCTTCCCATAAGAGGGTATTAAGAACTATTGAGTACATTTTCCTGTGCTGTCCAGTAGGTTCTCATTAATCATCTCTTTTATACAGTAGTGTGTATATGTTATTTCCAAGCATCATTTTCCTCCCCTCCCCACAAAGGTTTCACCTATGTTAACCATCATATTTGTTTTGAAATCTGTGAGTTTGATTCTGTTTTGGAACTAAGTTATTTTGTATCATTTTATTAACTTCCACATATAAGTGATATCATATGATATTTGTCGTTCTCTGATAATTTAGTTTTTAGGGCTCTTGATTACCTTTCCCTTCCACAAGATAACACACTTTATTTGGGGATTAAGTATGCCGTAATGGCTTAAAACAATGCATAGAGGTGCCAAGTTGACCAGGGGATGACTTGTGATGTTTAATTTTATGTGTCAACTTGACTGGACCATGAGGTGCCCAGATATTTGATCAAACATTATCCTATGAGGGTGTTTTGGGATGAGATGAACATTTGAATTGGCAGACCTCAAGGAAGACTTCAAGCAATCAGTCGAATGCCTGAATAGAGCAAAAAGCTGACATTCCCATGAATAAGAGGTACCCATCCCCCTGGACTATCTTGATCTGGAATATTTTTGTTTTCCAGCTTTCCAGAATTCAGTCAGAAACACTGGATCCTCTTGGGTATCAAGGCTGCTAGCTTTCAGTCTGGAACTTATGTCATTTATTCCCCTGTTTCTTAGGTCTTCAAACTAGAATCCAGACCAGAACTATACATCCACTCTCCTGAGTATTCACTTCCTGTCTGCAAAGATTGGAATGTCTTGGTCTCAATAACGATGTGAGCCAACTCCTTACTTCCATCATGTATCAATTTTTACATAACTAAAAAGAACAGTACAAGTATGATAATTTGGTTAAAGTATTCAGAACATTTTGAATTATTTTTAGAATTGATTTTGATATTGCTCCACAAAATATTCTTTTCACTGTCTTCTTGATCATGGGTCATACAGCATTTCCTAAAAGCCCTCATCGTTGTACCCAGGGTGTTATTTCCAAGTTGGTGACATTCATTATACGTATTTTCATGCTGACCCTTTCTTAATATTTCAAAAAATACAAGGTAAAACAAGTCTGCAAAATTTACCATCTGATTGATAACAATTGTACGACAACACTGAAAAACACATTCTGATATTAAATATGAAAAAAGGCCATTTTAGAACTGATGAAATGAAATATTCTTATCATTATATTAACATGCTAATGAGGTGATGATGAATATTTGTTGGGAGATGTTTCCTTGCACCTGAGGAAGTGTGTTTATATATTTGGGAATGTGTGTCTGGTAGCTGGTACATTTATAGAAAGGCTAGAGGACATGAAAATGAACATGGAAAACAGTGGTCAGAGGTGTCATCTGATAACAATATTAATTCCACACCTGATAGTGATCAACTTTTCAGGATATTACTAGTGCTGCTAAAGCTGGCTGATCTGATGCCATACAAGTTAAGCATTTCACTTCCAGCATTAACAATGAGGTTATTATCACTGTCAACTAAACAAAATTGCATAACCTGAAAATTAAGAATTATGTTTTATTTGGTGAACAAAACTGAGGACTTAGGCCCAGGACACAGCATCTCAGATAACTCTGAGAGAGAGCTTCAGAGAGGGAAGGTGGGAAGCCAGGATAAACAGGAGTTTGCAACAAAGGTTACTTAAAATGAAGAAAACCAGGAGTCCCCTGGTAGCTCAGTGTGTTAAGGATCCAACCTTGTCGCTGCTGTGGCTCAGGTCACTGCTGTGGTATGGATTCTACCCCTGACCCCATGCCCTGTGCCCGTATGCCCTGGGCACAGCCAAAGAAAAAAAAAAGAAAGAAAGAGAGAGAGAGAGAAAGAAAGAGAGAGAGAGAGAAAGAAAGAAAGAAAGAGAGAGAGAGAAAGGAAAGAAAAGGAAGTAGGAAGTAAGGAAGAGAAGGAAGTAAGGAGGAATTAATGACGGAATTTAATGAACGAAAGAAATAGAAATAAGAAAGAAAGAAAGAAAGAAAGAAAGAAAAAGAAAGAAAGAAAGAAAGAAAAGAAAAATAAAAAGAGAGAGAGAAAGAAAGAAAGAAAGGCAGGAAGGAAGGCAGGAAGTAAGGAAACCATGAACTTCCTTTTGTGGCTCAGCTGGTTATGTACTGGATTAAGTATCTATGAGGATATGGGTTTGATCCCTGGCCTTGCTCAGTGGGTAAGGATCTGGCATTGCCGTGAGCTGTGGTGTAGGTGGCAGGCACAGCTCTGATTCTGCATTGCTGTGGCTGTGCTGTAGGCTACAGCTCCAATTTGACTCCTACCCTTGGAACTTCCATATGCTATAGGTGCAGCCCTAAAAAGAAAAAAAAAAAAAGAAGAAGAAGAAGAAGAAGAAGAAGAAGAAGAAAGGAAATAGAAAACTAGACATCTCAAGTTAAGAACACTGGAACATTGACTCTTTTCTATGTATAGGAAGACACAAGAGTCTGGGCTCGCTGAAATCATTCCTTCAATGTGCACAGCAGCTGTCTGGGGCTAGTATCCTGCTTTCCTCCATTCTGAGTCTCCTCAGGGTGCACTGTGGTGATGGGAGTGGGGGAGGGGCAGCAGGTGACTGCTAGATGGGCAGCATCCTGTCTCCACCATGAGTTCTCTCAGGGTTTACCTTTGGGCAGCTGTGATGGCTAGAGGGCTGCAGCATGATTTGTTCACTGATATGGCAGCAGTATTTTTCATTCACATCACTGTTTTTGCTTGTATCAGGCTTCTTATGGATAACATTCCTTATCAAAAAAGTCAACTTCCAATTCTAGAATTTTCATACATCAGGGCTCCTATCCTCTAGATATGTTCTTTTACACTCTACATGTCCACCTGCTTTTTCTTTATAAACCCCAGGTTGAAAAAGAAGTATGTTCTACTCCAAAAATAAAAATAGACTGAAATGGAGGATCCAGAACATCAAGATGAAAGTCATTTAGACCTATGCAATTTTCAGCAACTGGGTAACAATCCTGTACAAATAGTCCATATTTATTTTGAAGCTTGTTCAGTTAATATCATTGTTCTTCTGTTTCCTACATATGATGTGCTGTGCCAGTGAAGCTGAATCATGTATTTTCCAGATGGCAGAACTTTCTGAAGAAAGTCTTGTGGTGGCAGACCTGGCCAGCAGGCTCTACCAACTCTTCCTCATGCAGCTCCACTGGGAATAAATTAGGCATGGCCTCCAGGAATGCAGTTAAGGTCAAATTTCTCCTTTAATTTTGCAAAACAATAGTTCAGAGGAGAAGGGGTACACTGCATAAATTCTGAGTTGATTTTCATTGGAAGTTTCAAATTGTTTAAAGAATCTGATAGCAATCCAGAAGAAATCTCTACTTTTTATCTTGATTCAAAATCTCTAGCAGGTTAGCAAATTTTGTGGTTTTTTTATTAAAGTATAGTTGATTTACAATGTTGTGTAATTACAGCATAGTAACCTAGTCATATATATGTATATACATACATGTTATTTTTCTCATACTATCTTCCATCATGTTCTATCCCAAGAAACTGGATATAGTTCCCAGTACTGGACAGTAGGACCTCATTGCTTATCCATTCTAATCATAATCATTAAGAAGTTGTTTTATTAGAAGTATAGCATCTTTGTCTCTAACCATCATTTTGGCTTGGGATCTCTCCTTTTCTTTGTTTACATGCTACTGCTGCAGTCATCCAGTCAGATTGAAGAGAGTCTTATTTTTTTTTAGTCTAGATATCAGATGGCAAATGTTTTATGTGGAATTTCTTGAATCATCATGAGGATTCAAAAAAAATATTTTTGTCCCCTTAGATTGCTTATCATCTTCACATCTGGGTACTGAGAAAAGGAAAGCAGCACAGGAACCAAAGCCATAGTTTTGAGTAATTCCTGGCAGGTAGGCAGCTCCACATGATGAATGGATTACAACCCCAAGGAGACTGCAGGCCTGCTACTTCATTCACTGAAGGTTCCTCTTCTGCATTCACTCAAGTCACCATATGGGGGCCCTGAGAATGCAAAGACAAACATCACAATTCTTTGTTCTAAGGGACTTACCCTCTAATATAGGAAGAATGCTATTGTGTGAAAACAGGGAAGAGCAATAAAATATTTCAGAGAAGAAACAGGATGTGTAGGGGTATGATGGAGAGAATAGTCAATTCATCCTGGGGCAGTCATAAGAGATTGAAAAATGAGTCTGTTGTCTTAAAAAATGAGACCCTGTTTCTCAATTACCTAATTCAGGAAATTCAACTCAAGTTGGGCTGAGAGCATGATTGGGAATGAGGGTGGGGCTGGAGGATCTGAGCAGATCCCAAAGACATGGTATTTCCCTACCTGTTCCCAGAACTACAGTCATTTTATCTGATTAACAATAGCAAGAGTTGTAGGTTTATCTTTAAAGAAAGGTAGACCATGAAATACAAATTGCTTGCCATTCTGAGGCATTTTCTGGTGGGACCTCTATTTTGTTTCTTGGAACTTAAAATATATATACAATAAGCATTAGGTTCCCATTCTCCTCAACAAAATGCTTTTACTTTTTACCATCAAAGCAGCTGAAACACAGTGACACTATTCATATATTTTGTGTAATTCCTGAGAGCAGAGAATGAGTAATTTTGAAGAAAGGTGGGGAAGTTCAATTTCACTACTCTTTACTTACTTTGGAATTCATTTTCTTTTCTTCCAAATTTCTTGGACATCACTAAATACCCTAACTGCCTCTAATCCCTTTTCCTCCCTAAGCCTTGACAGCTGGACTTCAGCTCCTGCCACTTCCTTCCCAAGCTCAGGATAAAGCCTTTTAAAACTTTCTATAGGTACTCATTTACTTTAATATATTCTCTTCTGGTGCTCCATGGCTTCTTGCTGAAAGAACCCTTCATAATACCTTCATCTACTTCCCTGATCCACGTGTGACCTGACATCCTAGCAAAAAAAAATCAATCTGATTGAGCTAATTTCTCTAACACACCATACATTTCCCAGAAGTATTTGTATTTATAATTCAAATGAACTGGTGAAGTTTTAAGCAATACTATAAACTGAGGAAACACCATTATGAGCTGACAAACTGGCACCACTCAGACCCACTGATTGTGCCTCTGACACTGCCCAGTGTGAGTTTTCCCAACTCATACTCAACTTCAACTTTATATGTGGAACCCTCAAGTTCTCCAAAAATTCGATGGATTCTTTACAGAATCACCTATGACAGCAGTACCAGGAGCTGAACAGCTATTTAAAAAGCAGCAATGTCAGGCAGGGGAAGGAAGGAGGAGGTTATAGGGACTTTATTTTCAACAAAGGTACAACCTTTCCTTCCCAAAATAATAACACTTGTAACCACATTCATATAACATTTCTGAAACACGACTCCAGAGATTATTGGAGTCTGTTGGGAGAAATCATGCATTAATTCATGCATTTATTTATGTGTTTAACATTTTTCCTGATTATTTTTTGTTTTTCTTTTTATTGAATTATATAGTGGTATAGCCTCTGATATTCAAATAAAGATTTTCATAAAGCTTTAATAAGATAAATTTCAGGGATATCTCTCCTTTTAAAAAGTGATGACTAATTCTTGCAAATGATGTTTATTGGTATTGCACTATAAAAATTTACATAATTTGTTTAAACCTAATTCATTGTGCAAGAATTTTAGAACAAAATTACCTAGCCCAAGTCCTTGTACGCCCCCCCACAACCCTAGAATATCAGTCCTAGAACCTAGGTATCCAGCAGTTGTTAGGTTATAACCTTCCAACTTTTCAACTACAATTGAATTAGTAAATAATGAATTCCAGTGTGGTGAAACTCTTGCAAGCTACCAAGTTGCAATGCTTAGACATTGAGGTTACTAGTTAGAATTTTCAGTTTTATAGCTTAACCTCATTATTAAGTAGTGATCATAGTGTAATTAAAAGTTTTACAATTATTGAATAGTAATTCTAGGATTATATCTTAGCTTTATAAACTTTTCTTGTCTAAAAACTGAAAGGAGAGATTATCTGTCTGTATATATTTCTATTTATTTGTAAGTATCTTATATGTCATAAGTTAATAATCTGTAAAAAAGGACAATAAAACCAAATGACTAAAGAAATAAAAAAAGAAAAATAAATTATGTCATTTTTAAAATTATTAATGATCAGGCATATAATTAATTGATCAAATTGCTATAAACACTCAATTTTTATATTTAATTGGCAAAAAGCAGTGATGAATATTCCGTGAACTGGCACTGATATTTACCACATTTTGAAAAGCTCACATTACTATGGTTATTTTTAATATTCCATTCAGAGTAAAAATTTGTCAATGTTATAATGTTAGCAAGCAAACAAATGGAATTAAGTGACCAACAAGTGACTTTAAATTTTAAAGCAATATTTTGCATCTTAAAATATTTCTCCTGGGGAGTTGTCTTTAGATATTAAGTGGAGGAATGGACGTGCTCTGTGGAAAGAGAAGAGAAACTGGCAGAGGCGACTACCAGCTTACCCAGTATCTTCTCTTACCTTCTTCAGTAGCACAGATAGGTCTTTACTCAGGGTGGCCATGAGCCTCCTTGCAGATGGATGCGATTGATAATAGCAAAGCAGAAGTCACTAGATAAGGCTTCTCAAACCTTTAAAGAGATTTCAAAGAAATTAGCTAAATTAGAACTGCCTTTTTGTCCCCTCTCCTTCCCCCAGTTTCTTCCTGGAATGTGAACAACATGACTAGGGTTCCAGCAGCCGCCTTGTTTCACAAGGCACCTCCAAAGTGAAACACATGAAGAATGCTAGGCAAAAAGTCAGAGGAAATCTGAGGCATTGATGGTTTCAGGAGACCCCTGGAGAACCTACTTTTAGATTTTTTCCAAAAGAGAATGAACTTCTAGATTGTTGAAGCTCCGTGGTTGGCTGTTGCTCATAACAAAATGAAAATTTAAATGGCTACAGGAACTAATATTTATTTCCCAACTTTTACTCTTTCTCCAAGAAATGTTTAACCTCATATAATTTCTATAATCTTTGAGCTGTACATGAAAATGAAGTTGAGGCTGGTGAAGGGAATTGTTCTGACCAGGATTGTATTTTAGACATGAATTTACAGTACTTGCTGAAAAATGGAATCATCAAGAATTATGCAATAGATGTTTTATTTGAGCAATTGAGTAGATGAGGGTACCACTGACAGAGATGGGGGAATGTCAAATCACCAATTTGGAATTGGCTAATAAGAGTTTAATTTTGGCCATGCCACATTGGAGATCCATATTAAACAATCCAAGATGAGATGTCGAGTGGGCAGTTGAAACATGAAACTAGAGATCTGGGGAGGGCCAGGATGATGAGATGTGGGGGATGTTGTTATATAGATGGTACCCAAATCATGTGACCATTCGAAAACACACAGTAATGATGTGTGAATACACAGAAGAAGAAAACTGAGTCCTCAGTAAAATCTAAGGAAGAACATAAAATGGCATGTCCTACACCCCAACGCAAAAAAAAACTGTGGTCAGCTAATCAAATGCTACTGAAAGATCAAGAAAGCTAAGGGTAGGGGAATGATAACTAGATGAAGCAATCTAATTACCGTCTCTAAATTTGTTTTGTTTTCATAAGATGGCTGTCAGGTTTCTTCTTTTTTTTTCTTTTTTTAATTGAGATATAATTGACATACAACATTGTGAAAGTTTAAGGTGCACAAGGTTTTGATTTGATTCACATAAATGGCAATCTGACTACCACATAGCATTAGCTAACATTTCTGTCATGTCGCATGATTATTTTCTTTTGTGGTGAGAACATTTAAGTCTGGTCTCTTAGCAACTTCCAATATATAATGTGGTATTGTCAACTGCAATCACAATGCTGGGCATTGGATACCTAGAACATCTCCCAGCCCCTAGCTCTGAGGATTACCATTTCATTCTCTGTTTCTTTCTTTTTTCTTTTTTTTTTTTTCTCCTGTCCATGCCTGAGGTAAGTGGAAGTTCCTGGGCCAGTGATGGAATCCATACCACAGCAGTGACCTGAATCACAGCAGAGACAACAGTGGATCCTTAACCCTCTGCACCACCAGGTAACTCCTCTGTTCCATGTAAGTGGTTTGTCAATGAGATCTTAAAGCAGTCATGAGGGAAACCTCAAAGGAAATAATATTAGGTAAGAAATTTACCCTTTCAAAAATTTTGCCATGGGAGTTCCTGCTGTGGTTCAGCTGTTAATGAACCTGACTAGTATCTATGAGGATGCGGGTTCAATCCCTGGCCTTTCTCTGTGGGTTAAGGATCCTGCATTGCCCTGAGCTGTGGTGTAGGCTGCAGGCATGGCTCAGATCCCTCGTTGCTGTGGCTGCTGCAGTGTAGGCCTGCAGCTGTAGCTCCAATTTAATCCCTAGCCTTGGAATATCCATACGGCATGGGCATAACCCTAAAAAAAAAAAAAAGTTCACATAATGTGGTAAGTCCAGGGGCAGTATCTAAAGGAGAAAATGGACTTCCCATTGCAATTAGAAAAGCCCCAAATCTCTTACACTATCCTATCCAGCCTCACATGGCCCACTCTCCCTACCTTTCTGAATCATCTCCTAAAAACACTTCTGCCTCACTCACTACTTTCAGCCAAAAAAAAAAAAAAGAAAAAGAAAAAAGATCTTCTCTCTGCCCTTCTAAATCTTCAGAAAATATTTTTCCTTTCAACTGTAGGTATGTACACTTGCTTTCCTTCTGTTTCTTTTGCCTAGAACTAGAACACTTTTCAACCATTTCCAGGTGACTGGCTCTTTTTGTAACTACTACCTCAATTCATATGTCGTTTCCAAGGAGGCAAAACCGAACCAACACAGTACAGGGGCTCATAGTCATTTTGCCATCAGCCTGCTTCTCTTCTCCACTATATACACTACAATACGAAATGCATGAGTTTGCCTATCTTTCTGGTCACAACAGACTGTGAGCTTCACAAGGGCCAGAGTACTGTCTGTGTTGTTCACGGTGTATCTTCAATAACGGGCACATAGTAGCAGTTCAGTAAAATGGGTAAATGGATGACCAGAAGCAAGTGCCTACCAACTGGCAGATTTAATAGTTTTCTTCAACAGTGAAGAAAATAGAAAAAAATATTCAGAAGCTTTCAAGAAAAGCAGCACTGATAAGTAGTTCTTTGGAACCTGAAAGCAAGCAAACAAAATTAACAATGAAAGAAAATGAAATAAAAGATAAATCTAATAAGGAACTCTGAAATGGAGGATCTACAGTAAAATGGATCCATGGTGTATTTTAGATTAGTACAAAATTAAACAGTTGTGGAAGTGATGGTTACCCAAGAGAATGGAAAATTAAAAGCACACATCAAAGTCAGAAGGCACAGAGGGTGTAGGGAGGGAAAGTTGGGGGAAGCTTTAATGGGGTATTTTCTCATCCTTTTAGCTGGGTAGTCAATTGATTCTGTATTTTGTTGAATGTGTAGCTTAAAAAGAGCCACCAACTCTTTTTTCATAGTATCCCAATTTACTTTATAAGGATCTTCTAGGATTTATCAACTTTTGTTGGAAGAAAAAAATCTTTGGAAGTTTATCAATTCCTTTACTAAAATTTTCTTTGGTTAAATTCAAGAAAAATCTAATATATTTTTATTAAAACAGGATGTCTCCTGTGATTCTGCTTTCCTTAAAATATACATTATAACCTATACGGCCTATTATCTTACACCCTGTGTGTGTGTAGACATAGATACAGATACTATAGGTATAGGACTATATGTAGATATAGTGAATGAGAGAGTGCAGGGGGAAGGGAGTTTCTGGATGAAATCACATAAACTTAACATTTTTATTTCTAGGTAATGAAATATGGAGCAGTTTTTAAAAATCCTTATTTTTTTAATGATTTTTATTTTTTCCATTATAGTTGGTTTACAGTGTTCTGTCAATTTTATGCTGTAGAGCAAAGTGACCCAGTCACACACACACACACACACACACACACACACACACACACACACACACACACATACACTCTTTTTCTCACATTATCCTCCATCAAGTTCCATCACAAGTGATTGGCTATAGTTCTGTATGCTATACAGCAGGATCTCATTGTCTATGCCCATACCATCCTGAATGCTCCCAATCTCATCTTATTATTTTCATGTATTTCTTAAACACTTATCACAAGAATATAAAATTTTCATAAAACCATTAATCAAAAAAATTTGCAAGCATAATTTTTCTGAAAATATTCAAGAGATAACTGGAGGTATTGGTTGTTTAGATTTTGTAGGCAGCCAGATCAAATATGTGTTTTAAAAGCCAAATGCTTTATAGTTAGGTAAAGAATTCCACAGGATTTCCATTATTTCTAGTGGTATTTAATTGATTTGATGATATTCTAATGTTACTACCTAATTATTTGGAAATAGGCAAAAGTGTTTTCATAATCATCTTTACCTTTGAATTTTGGGGCTCTATGGAATAGTGACATGACAGTAATAAATGCAACTTTAATCTGTTTTGTTTCTTCCAAAATGAAGTGAAATTGATTGTTCTATCAATTGTTTCCTTTTGAACTTCTAGCAAAATAATAGGATTTATCATTTATTGAAACTTTGAAAGAAAAGAAAATTGAGAGAGAGAAATGTAAGTGTATATTTGCTCTCATTTGTTAGGCTTTTATTCTAAAATACTTAAGAAGCATGTTTATTAAATGTCTTTTTCAACAATGATACAAATTCTGTTGATTAAACAATATCCCAACTTAAAAAATAAAAAAGGAGAATGTAGGGAGTTGTAATGAGAGAGGGACTGCACGCTTTCTATACTTTATCCTGTGGATAAGGGAACATTTTGTTCCTGACATGCATTTTAAAATCCCTTTGGCAATCTTTCTTTCATGGGCACTCTACCAATATTCAAACATTTTATGATCTTCAATACTCTCCAAAAGAAACAGATTCCTTAAAACCATTATGTTCTTCAAAAGAGGGCCACAGTCCCCTGACTGGCTCTGGATGCCATTAAAACAAGAAAAAGGGGAAGAGAATTTAGTACAGCTGATCTGATACACCTATTAAAGCCAAACCAGATGTGATCCCTGCCTGCTCCCTAGCCCACGTGGTTTATCATTAGACTATTTCACTCTTCTGCCTAAGATATTTCTATTGTTTTTTGACTTTTAAAATAGAATCAAATCTTACCAGAGCCCACAATCCCTATACCATACAGCCCCTATCTGCTTTTCCTACATCTTCTTTTACAGCCTGTTTCACTAGAACTAGATAGCTTCTTCGTCTTCCACAAACGCTCAAATTCATTCCTGCTCCTAGCTTTTCTCTGCTTGGAGCAGGTTTCCTCAAATTTCCACGAGCTTCACTGCTTTGCCTATTTCAGGTTTGAGAATAGATACACCTCTGCAAGAATGCCTTTTCTATCTTTACACCTAAAATAGTCCCTTCCCCAGTCATTCTGTCTGTATTCCACCAGCCACCTTCATTTTCTTCACAAGTCTGACAGCCATTCGAAATGTTATCACTTTTCACATTTGTCTCTGTGTTTCTGTGCTGCCTTCTTCCAAGATGTAAGAAGTTCCATGAGAGCAGGGACATGGCCTGTAGGAACATTAACACCCAGGATGTGCTCAACAAATAAATAAATGAATGAAAATAAGCAGAAAAGTCAAACAATCTTTCTATCTTCACCTGAAATACTCTCTGAAAATCTGAGGAGTTACCTCTCTGAGGTGTTATTTGCATGAATTTATATAATACTGACTTATAATTAATTTCATGAAACACATCTGTGTTAGGAAGAGGATTTTCTACTTTTGCTTATATCTAATTCCTTTTGATACCATAAAAATGTCTTTATTCACTATATACATGTCTCTTATTTGTAAATCAGATTCAACTACATTCTCTATATATCATTTTTACAAATTAATCTGTCATGAAATTAGGGAAATATAAACATTGCCCCAAGGTACGTTGGACATTAAGAAAGAATATGATTAAAAGAAGAGGTTAAAATGGAGAGAACCTGAGAAAACTGACACACATGGTAACATTTTCTATACTTACATTTTCAGGTAAGTAAACATGTATCTATGTATATTATTCCTACATATACATTTATTCTGAGCTATTAAAATTATAAAAAGCATCATCAAATGGAATGAAGTGATTTAAGAAAATTCTTAAATCTTAAAAACATACTAACTCTTTTGATATCTAGTCAGGGTTTTTAACTGTTACGTGTTTATATATATAGATAATTTTAAATAACACCAAAAGCAGTTTCATTTAAAACTAAAACTAAAATATATTCTGATGAAATTAAATTTAATTAATTAATTTAAGTTATTAAATTCAATTTAATTTATAACATTAATTTATTAAATTTAATTTAATTTTATCAGAGTATAGTTAATAGGAGAAAATATAGGAGAAAGAAAACAAATCGGCGCCTTTCCTGACATAAAGATGTTCTCTGTATTAATTACAAAAATCATTATTAAATATCTTTTAATCTTAATATAATGTGATTGGTGACACTTTATGTTGTCAGTAATTCAGATACAAAATGAAAGAGAGATGCATTTAATTTAACCCTATTTGCAGCCATCAACAGAACACAACAACAACAGAGTGATAGCTCCTTATTTGTTCCCTCCATCCTCTAATACCTTGAGGAACTCAGAAGATTAGGCCAAAAGAAGACACTGGGAAACCAAAACTGGGGTCAAAGATAGTCTTTACAGGAGTAAGCTAAGACTAGCAAGTCGTGGCCTCTCAAAGTTGATCCTCTTGGCTTTCTTACCTTTTTAATAAGAATGAAGAAGTTTCGTTTATCATGTATCATTTATCGTGTATTAATTCTATCTGTCCGTGGCTGTGCTTCTTATAGAACCCCCAGGATGCCTAGTCCTGTTCCTCTTTGCAAAAACGGGGCATCTGGTGCAGATGAAGTCGTGGCTCTTTTTTTTTTATTATTACTCAAATGAATTTATCACATCTGTAGTTGTATAATGATCATAACAATCTGATTTCACAGGGTTTCCATCCCACAGCCCAAGGGCATATTTTCCCTCTGTGCTTGAGTTGGACACATATCTTCTCCTAGCCATGGACACCAGTGCTCCTCTGGCCTTTGGACTCAGACCAGGACTGACACTACTGTCCCCCCTGTCTCAGGATTTTGGACTTAGACCGCCAGCTTCCCTGGATCATCAGTCCTTTGGACAAGGCCTGAGTTACATCATTTCTTCAGGTCCCAGATGGCAGAGGGCAGGACTTCCCAACCTCCATAATCACACTAGCAAATTCCTGTAATAAATCTCCTTTTATCTGTATCTATATCTCTATCTGTATGTATATCGTAGTGGTTCTGTTTTGCTGGAGGACCCTGACAAATGCAATTGTCTTATATTTAGAAGAGATAAATTAGAACAGTTAGGCAAAAAGGAAGTGGGAATTACTAGTTCATTAAATTATAGAGAATAATGGTGGGGTTGAAATCAAGCATCACTATTTTTTTTTGTTTTTTTCTTTTGTTTTTTGTCTTTTTGAGGGCCGCACCTGCGGCATATGGAGGTTCCCAGGCTAGGGGTCTAATCAGAGCTGTAGCTGCTGGCCTACACCACAGCCACAGCAACACCAAATCCGAGACGAGTCTGCGACCTACACCACAACTCACAGCAACACCGGATCCTTAACCCACTGAGCAAGGCCAGGGATCAAACCCGCAAACCTCATGGTTCCTAGTCAGATTCATTTCCTCTGCGCCAAAACGGGAACTCCGCATCACTAGTTTTAAGAATTGAAATAAGTTTCTCTCTCTCTCTTATTCTCTCTCACCCTCTTCCTGTGTTGACCTTATTCTTTCTATTTTTCTGTACTGTACTTTTGCGAAGGAAATCACCATCCTATATCACTTAAGAAGTGAGGAACTGTGCGCCACCTACTTGATGGCAGAGTATCTAAATAAATTATTTGGGATTCTCCAAACAGGAGATTTGTCTCTTCACCATTTCTTTATCCAATCATTTATTTGTATTAATATGGACTCCTGGCTATATATTATATACTCAGACTTATAATCTAATGCTCAGATTGTTCCAACCTTGTCCATTGTGAGTTCTTTCAGTTGTCTCCTGTGTCTTTTTAATATACCTTAGTTATTGTGTGGTTTTTGGCTTTGTTTTATTCTGTTCTCAGAACTTCCTTACTTTTAGGCATTGTGTGATCCTCCCAAGTTATCATGTATGTTTCCTGTCCCATCCTGGAATCAGCCATTTCTCCCAGGACCCTTGGTTCCTATTTATCGAAGAATAGTATTAGACATCAAAATTTTGGTTTTCAATGTGATCATTGTTACTGTTATTTCTTCTGGGCCCTCTCAGCTGACAGAGCAAGGAAATACATGTATGTATACTAACACATATATGCACATATCCATAAACATTTCTGTATGTAATTATACACACCTGTATTAAGCCAATCATGAGTTCATACTGATGTCTATCCAGCCTATATTTAATAAATATTACAGAATACCTGGAGATACATATGGACACAGAGGAGAAGGAAAATGCAGATTCTCATGCATTCTCCCACCAACAGAAAGATAATGTGATATACAAATTCAAGCCACATATATAATTTTGAATTGTGTAGCCACATTTAAAGAAGTAAAAGGAAATTGCTGAAATTAATTTTATATTTTCATTTAGTCCAGTATATCAAGAATATTATCAGTTCAACATATGATGCTAGGCATGTTTCAAGGGCTCAGTATCCCCCCCAGCTAGTAGCTACTGTATTGGACAACATGGATTTCAGAAAAATAAGAAACAAGATCATGTTACGACAATGCATAAAGTGAATTGTAGGAGTTCAAGTCATGACTCAGGGGAAACGAATCGAACTAGCATCCATGAGGATACAGGTTCAATCCCTAACCTCGCTCAGTGGGTTAAGGATCTGGCGCTGCCTTGAGCTGTGGTGTAGGTTGCATACATGGCTCAGATCTGATGTGTGCAGGCCAGCAGCTACAGCTCTGATTCAACCCTAGGCTGAGAACCTTCATATGCCATGGGTGTGGCCCTAAAAAGACAATTAATTAATTAATTAATTAGTTAAGTGAATTGTATTACTAAGAGCATAGAAATGTCTGAGGGCTTTCTTTTATTTTAATTTAAATTTCTTCTCTAGAATCCTACTCTCAAGTTATATGAAATTGTTACCTTAATATATGAGATCTTTTATAATGAACTGTAAAGGGGGCTTTCTTTGTACTTTATACTCTTTGGGTTAAAGTAATGGGTATTTCATTGTCTTTTTTTGTAGGTTTTTCTTTATAATTTTATTTTATAAGTATTGAAGGTGATTGTGAGACAGATGTTGATGGTGATAGTTTTGTAATTGCCTCAAATCTCCCCTCAAAAAATGTAAAACAATTAGGACAATAAAACTGAAAATACACATATAATAGCTACAGAAAAAAAACGAGAAACCAGGTATTCCCAGTAACCTCAGTATGCAAGTGGGTGGGAAAAAATGAAAGATACCAGGAACAGCTTTTCCTACATTAAATATGCAGAAGGACAGGAAGGAGCCCTACAGCCTCTAGGGGTTCTGAGAGCTGCAGAACTCCAAGAGCAGCAGACCAGCTGAAACAGAAGTGGCCTTTCACAGGCTTGATGCACAGTGACTGATGGAAGTTCCAAAGGGATTGAATTGGTTGGCTGGCCCCCTATGAGTTCTCAAAACTAACCAATTCAAACTCCATCCTAGAAAAAAAAAAGTCCTACATTGAGGAGCAACTGCTAAAAATATAATCCAATTTGAGCAATACAAAAACACCAAGAGGCAAAGAAAAGAGGAATGAGATCTCAATAGGAGGCCACATTAGTGATTCTCCTTCTAACATGGGAAGCAGAAGCTCTAAGTCCTGAAACTAGGCTATTCTAATCCACCTCCTTCCTAAAAAGTCAGTGTAAAAAATCAACTAGGAATTCCCTTCATGGCTCAGTGGTTAATGAACTAGTATCCATGAGGACATAGGTTTGATCCCTGACATTTCTCAGTGGGTTAAGGATCCAGTGTTATCATGAGCTGTGGCATAGGTCACACATATGCTTAGATCCCACATTGTCATTGCTATTGTGTAGGCCAGCAGTCGTAGCTCCCATTTGACCCCTAGCCTGGGAACCTCCATAAGCCACAGGTGTAGCCCTAAAAAAAAAGCAACTAAAGGTATGTAATAGGAATGAATTTACTTGAATCAATTAGAAAGTTATTGTAGGAAAAGAAAATAATAAAATAAGATCTCTAGATGAAATAAATGTACATTAGAAAGGTGTGCCCATGCAATGGATTAAAAAATTAATATTAAATTTCAAATCATGCTAAAAGAAATTAAGAACTTTTAGAAGCAATAAAAGATTGGCATAAACCAGAGTTAGAAAAACCCATAAGTAGGAATGAGATGCAAGAAAGACTTGAAAAGGAAGAAAATAAAAGAATTAAACAGAAAATTTACTATAAATTTGAAGACAAAATTAGAACACCAAAGCCCATAAAAATAACAACTATTGTAAAGGAGAAAGAATATAGAATGAAAATTTTAAAACAAATAATGAAAGAGATGGAAAGGATTTAAGAGAAAGTACTAGATGGAAGACATGTAAAAAGACCCAGTATAAGTATACAGGAGTCAGTAAAAGTGAAGACCAAAGCAATAGGGCAGAATATAAATACTAAACATTACAATTTCAGAAAAAAAAAACCGTCTAAATCTTGTAAAAGATTTGGAATCTATATTTAAAAGTTCGTGCCATCCGTTGGGGGGAATTGACCCAGAACAGTCCATGTTGTGATATATTTTAATAAAACTACTAACCTGAAAAGTAAAGGAAAGAATATTTGGCATATCTAATCACAAAGAACAAGTCACTTATAATGAAAAATTAAATAAATAGATTGACTGCAGGCCCTTCCAGATCCGTGTTTTATGCTAGAACCCAATGGATAACATATGTAAGATTTTAAGAGAAAAAAAAATTGTCAATAAAGAATTTTTTCAGGTCAAATTGATCCCATGATCTCATGTAAATAGAAAAACCATGAGAATGGGAAGTAACGTAGGAAATATTATTACCATGAGAAATTCCTGAATAATCTACTTGAGAATAAGCTTCAAAAAACCAAGACAACCATAAAAGCATTTGGCATAAAGGACTGGTTATAGCCATGGAACAAAGATGTGAAAATGATTTTCAGGGCGGTAGAACACTGTACGATTACTATAGTCTCTGGCAAGGTAGAAACAATACAACTACAAGGTTATAATAATTGGGAGTGTATATAAAGTTAGAACAAATTCACTGACTTAATTTGGGCATCTCTATAATTCGGCCTGGCTTCTGTGGATGTTTTTCTCACTGCCTCATTATATTTTCTCTTTGCCTTTTCATGCATAGTGAGGTGATTAACTTTTTTTAAAAAAATAAAACTTATGCAGCTTCCTAGAAACCTTACTTAGGTTTTTAGTTATACCAGAATATGTATTTAATAAAATTTTTATAGATCTATTCCCATAATAAAGAAAATATAAAGTTTATTATGTACATAATCTTTTTCAGATACTTTTTTTCTCTACATTATGAATAGTTAATGAATTTCCTTTGTTTTTTGCTAGATTTCATCACACCTTGGCTTGAAACTACCAAGATAAAAAACATGAATAAATAAATAAGCAATAGATTATTAAACTTTCATGGGATTAAATTATGGTGGCACAATTTAACAATGGACCTCAAATTCATGATGAACATTCAGTTGGCAACTCTTCTTTCAGTCAACATCTTATATTTTTTGTTTAATAACCCTCTTGGTGTTTAAGTGTTACTAGATGTGAATACATTTTTTGATGTAAGACATAGAATAGATTTTGATTTATTTGCACCTCATTATTTTGATAAAATTTCCCATGAAACAACACACTTTTAAGTTCTAAGGATCTTGGGCAAATTTTTGAGTGTGTATTATTCAAGAATATTTAGATAAATATTACAACATTCAGCTAGTCATCGGACTCCTTGACTACACATAGTTGAAATATTGTATCTTTTAAAATGGTTAGCTAATTGATTTTCCATTCAAATGTTTGGCATTTTGTGGATTCAAGTTTAGTTAAGCATGTCTTATTTTATATTTTGTCACTGGTTAGTTGCATAGATCAAAAGCAGACTGAATTGAGGATAAGTTGAATTGTAAGGACATTCAGTAGAAAACACATGAAAAAATTCACAATTCTATTATTCTATTATTCTAAATTCTATTATTTCATATAATTGGGACAAAGCATGAATAAATAAAATTCCTGAATTTTACTTTAGCCATTAATTTTATTTACTTGTTTTGCACTTTCTTTGCCCAACTATTTTATTTTTTAATGATTTTTATTTTCTCCATTAAAGTTAGCTTACAGGGTTCTGCCAATTTTCTACTGAACAGAAAAGTGACCCAGTCTATTGTAACCTAAATTATTATCAAGTGAATAATTAATGATAGTTAATTTTAGATTACTTGCATGTTGTTTTCAATTTTTTTATTAGATAGGTCAAAAATTCAGAGATAAACAAAGAAAAAGTAACCACCATCATCTCAGACAGACTAGGTTCAAAACCAGAATGTATAATGTTCCTTCTTTTTCCAGCTAAATTATGTGTAAAGCCATCTAAATCAGAGATCAACTTTAAGCCAAGTAAAGTAGCAAATCTTCCTCTACATGTCTGAATTGTAGTAAACACACATGCACATACATATAAGCATGCACACACACATATATGCACATATATTTATATAAGCATAGATAAAAGTTCTCAACTATTATGCATTAAGTATAACAGAATATTTAACTTGTTAGAGTGTTACACTTTTCCATTTAGGGAACATGTATGAAAAATATTTATTACTGTGAATATACCACAATAAAGTGATTTTTTTTCTTTTTTTTAATAGTTATTTCCTCAATACAATTTTTTTTCTACTGTACAGCATGGTGACCCAGTTACATATACAGGTACACATTCTATTTTCACACATTATCAT
This sequence comes from Phacochoerus africanus, assembly GCF_016906955.1. Taxonomy (NCBI): domain Eukaryota; kingdom Metazoa; phylum Chordata; class Mammalia; order Artiodactyla; family Suidae; genus Phacochoerus; species Phacochoerus africanus. The sequence goes on along the minus strand of NC_062545.1, from coordinate 91,031,468 downwards.
TCTCCATCATGATAATGATGGAGTGACTAGACATAGTTCCCAGTGCTACAAAGCAGGATCTCATTGCTAATCCATTCCAAAGGCAACAGTTTGTATCTATTAATCCCAAGCTCCCCAACCACCCCACTCCCTCTCCCTCCCTCTTGGCAACCACAACTCTATTCTGCAAGTCCATGATTTTCTTTTCTGTGGAAAGGTTCATTTGTGCCTTATATTAGATTCCAGATATAAGTGATATCATGTATTTGTCTTTCTCTTTCTGACCTACCTCACTTAGTATGAGAGTCTTTAGTTCCATCCATGTTGCTGCAAATGGCATTATTTCGTTATTTTTTATGGCTGAACAGTATTCCATGGTGTATGTATACCACATCTTCCTAATCCAATCGTCTGTCGACGGACATGATGCAATGAACATGCGGGTGCATGTGTCTTTTTTAAGAAAAGATTTGTCCAGCTATATGCCCAAGAGTAGGATTGCTAGGTCATATGGTAGTTCTATGTATAGATTTATAAGGTATCTCCATATTGATTTCCACAGTGGTTGTGCCAGCTTTCATTCCCACCAACAGTGCCAGAGGGTTTCCTTTGCTCCACACCCCCTCCAGCATTTCTTATTTGTGGTCTTCTTAATGATGGCCATTCTGACTGTTGTGATTTTTTTTTGTCTTTTTAGGGCCAAACCCATGGCATAAGAAGGTTCCCAGGCCAGGGGGCGAATTGAAGCTAGGCTTCTGGCCTATACCACAACCATAGCAACACAGGATCTGAGCCACATCTGTGACTTACACCAAGGCTCATGGCAATGCCAGATCCTCAACCCACAGAGCAAGGCCAGGGATCAAGCCTGCATCCTCATGGATACTAGGCAGATTTGTTTCCACTGAGCCATGATGGGAATTCCTAAAGTTATTTTTTAATACTATGAAGTTGCAGTGGGTTAAACATGTAATCCAAATAGTAATGGGAGAAGGTAATTTCCATTTGAAATAGAAAACTGCTCAAGTAGTAAAATGACTATGAAATAAAAGGCTTTTTACATCTCTGAATAATTCCTATTTTAAAATATAGCCTCAGGGTGTATGATTTTAAATAACTGAAGTAATTTAACAGGAAGGCATGCATGACTGTTATTCTATCTCTTTGGAAATGTGGTCACTAATGTTCTCCAGAAGAAACAATGCTTTCCTATGGAAATTGGCACTGAAGAATCAAATCAATTATATTATTGAATGTATTTTGATTTTTGCACAAAAATTTAGATAAATTGTTCACTTACTTATATTAATAATTATCAATAGTACAGCATGAGTGCACAAACTGATTTTCTTGGAACTGGTCATGAATGTGTGTTTGAATTCAGTTTTGTGTCATATTTATTTCCTAAAATAATTTCTATTTCTCATCACTTTGCTCTGCCTCTTGGTGCTTCAAAAACCACAGCTGTGGTCTCCAGCAATATGTGTACAAAGGTTTTTAATATAGCAGTATTTGCAGGGGCAAAAAATCTAGAAAAAATCTAAATGTCATTCAATTCAAATTAATTATTATTATATATCTCTACTAAGTATGAAACTGGACATTAGAAGAATAATTTAGAGCTTTCCCACTATAGCCCATGGGATGTACAAAAATATTGTTAAATCAAAAATTTAAGTTGCAACAAAATGTGCATAATATATTTAATCTTTTTTAATATAACATGATTTGGATGTTTTCTTTCTTCTACTATAACATGAAGTCATTTAAACAGTATTAGAGGGATATGATCATGAACCGTTGATACAATGTCCCCATGAAACCATCTTGACCTGATGTATGATGAAAGTTCATTGAGTGCATAAACTTTTCTTTCTCTATTTTTCCTGTGATAATCCATCTGTTTAGATTTTCTATCTTTACCAAGATCAGTTTTGATAAGTTGTACTTTTCTGGGAAATTCTCCATTTATCTAGACTTTCAAATTTATCTGAAAAATGGTGCATATTATTCTCATTTAAAATTGCTCTCTTTTTGATGGTTATTTTCCTCTTGTCATTTCTAATTTCGTGTATTTGTGTTTTCTTACTTCTGGTTGATAGGATAGCTAGTGATTTGTTTATTTCATCTGTAGTTTCCAAAAAGAATTTTTCTTTCAACAAATTATCTCCATAAACAAAATGGATATTTTTCAAATAATCTCCACAGAGATTTATTTACTAGTTACACTATTTTTTCTATTTCCTACTTCATTAATTTTCATTTTCATCTTTACTAATTTGTTTTTAATTGCTCTCTTTCTACTTGAATTCGTTAAGTCATTTATTTTATTATGGTATATAAGATTACTTGAATATATTGTTGATTATGGAACTGAGGCAGTAAAAATATAAGATGAGCCCAAAGTATCTTGTAATGCCACAAAGGAATGAAGGACAGAAAGAAAGAAGGAAAGAAAGAAAGAAAGATGGATAATGGGCCATATCAAATAGACACAAGAACCAATTTGAATGTGTTCCTAGTGGCCAAAGAATGTGAGTGATAAGATAAATAACAATGGTATTGTTTTATAACCCAAAATGAAAAATAAATATACACAGGGTCATATTTATATAAATAAATTATTTTAATAAATAAATGAGGGAAAAGGGACATTGATTTTTTTTTATGGAAGATTTCCAAGTACTTAATAATTACCCTTGGAATGATCAGTAGACTTTGTCATTCACTTCCAAAGAACTCAGAAAGGAAAAAATAGTAACCTAGTGGTGGAGAAACTTGGAGAAATTTGGTAAACACAGCCTTAACCAAGTAATCAAGGTTCACAGTATGTACTCCTCACTGTATATATGTGATGAGATGGGTACATCTTTTCAGTGGTATTCTTCCAAAATCCACAAATCCATTCTACTTGTGAGAAAAACATTAGACAGACTCAAAATAGGAAACATTCTACAAAATACCCGGAAAAAACAAAGGAAGACTGAGAAATTGTCACAGACTGAGGAGACTAAGGAGACATCACAGCTAAATGAAATGTATTATCCTGATTTGGATTCTGGACATGAGTGGAAAACTGATTAAGGAATTGGTTAATAGCAATGTGCTATGTTCATTTCTTAGTTTTGACAAAATGTATTATGGTATATAAGATGAATACCATAGATTCAGTGGCTTGCACATAACAGGGATATATTTCTCACAGTTCTGAAGGCCATGAAATTTAAAATCAAGGTGTCAGGAAGTTCTGTGACTGGTGAGACACCCACTCTCTCCCCATCACTCACCCCCCACTCCCCTCCTCCCAACTCCTACTCCCCTCTTGCATAAACTGTAGTTTCCCACTCTCTCCTTGCATGGCAGAAAGGTGAAGCAGCTCTCTGGGTTTTTAAATTAGGACAATAATCCTATACATGAGGTCTCCACCTTCATGACCTAATAACATCCCAAAGACCCACCACCTAAAACCAGTACATTAGGAGAAGTTAGGATTTCAACATAATGAATTTTGAGGGGAATAATTCATTCTTTTTCAGATATTAACACCAGGAGAAACAAAGTAAACAGTATATGAGAACTGCCTATATTGTCTCTGCAAATTTTCTATACATCTAAAATTATTTTCAAAAATTTTAAATCTAGAATGGGTTGCAATGGCTTAAGTAAAATATAGTTTTTTTCCCCACCTGTCAGTCAGCTGCTGAGAAGCCCCAGAGCAAACAACAATCCAGGTGGGATCACAACCTAGCACCTCAGTAAAGAGGCTACCTAAAGACCCCTGAGGCACACAGCTGCCTCTAATCACATCCAGAGACTAAGCCACACCCAACAGAGGGATTAGAATCAGCTCCACCTACCAGTGGGCAGGCATCAGCCCCTCCCATCAGGAAGCCTACAGAAAGCCCCCATACTGACTTCAGCCACAAGGGGGGCAGACACTAGAAGAAAGAGAGGCTATAACTCTATTATCTGTAAAAAGGTCACCACACCAAAAACCTATAAAAATGAAGAGACAGAGAACTATAACTCAGATGAGGGAGAAAGGAAAAGCCCCAGAAAATCAGCTAAGCAATGAGGAGATTCTCAGCCTCCAGTAAAAAGACTTTAGACTGTTGAAGCTGAAGATGATGCAAGGCATTGGAAATAAACTGGAGGCAAAGATGGATAACTTACAGGAAACATTGACCAAAGAGATACAAGATATAAAAATTAAACAAGAAGAGATACAAAATACAATAACTGAAATAAAATATTCACTAGAAGCAGCTAACAGCAGAATACAGGAGGCCGAAGAATGAATAAGTGAGGTGGAGGACCGATTAGTGGAAATTATGGATGCAGAACAGAAAAGAGAAAAAAGATTGAAAACAAATGAAGAGAGTCTCAGAGAACTCTGGGACAATGTTAAACACACAAACATCTGTATTATAGGGGTGCCGGAAGGAGAAGAGAGAGAGAAGGGGACAGAAAAAATATTCCAAGAGATAATAGCTGAAAACTTCCCTGACATGGGAAAGGAACCACTCACTCAAGTCCAGGAAGTGCAATGAGTACCATATAAAATAAACCCAAGGAAGAACACCCCACGACACATATTATTCAAACTGACCAAAATTAAAGACAAATAGAGAATCTTGAAAGCAGCTAGGGAAAAGAAACAAGTAACATACAAGGGAACCCCAATAAGATTATTGGAAGATTTTTCAGCAGAAACTCTGCAGGCCAGAAGGGAGTGGCATGATATACTTAATGTGATGAAAGGAAAAAACCTCCAACCAAGATTACTCTACCCAGCTAGGCTCTCATTCAGATTTGAAGGAGAAATCAAAACCTTCACAGATAAGCAAAAGCAAAGAGAATTCAGCAACACTAAACCAGCCTTACAACAAATACTAAAGGAATTTCTATAGGCAGAAAAGAACAAGAGAAGAAGGAAAGAAAAAAAGAGCAGCAAAAACAAATCCAAAGTAATTAATAAAATGGCAATAAAAACATACATATCAATAATTACCTTAAATGTTAATGGTGTAAATGCCCCAACCAAAAAACAAAGACTGGCTGAGTGGATACAAAAACAAGACCCATATATATGCTGTCTTCAAGAGACCCATTTCACTTCTAGGGACACATACAAACTGAAAGTAAGAGGATGGAAGAAAATATTTCTCACAAACGGGGATCAAAAGAAAGCTGGAGTAGCAATACTCATATCAGACAAAATAGACTTTAAAATGAGGAATATTTTTAAGAGACAAAGAAGGACATTACATAATGATCAAAGGATCAATACAAGAAGATAATACAACAATTCTAAATATCTATGCACCCAACAAATGTTTACCACAATATGTAAGGCAACAGGTAACAACCTTAAAAGGAGAAATCAACAATCATAGTGGGGGACTTTAACACCCCACTTACAGCAATGGACAGATCATTCAGACAGAGATGAATAAGGAAACACAGGCCCTGAATGAAGCATTAGACCAGATGGACTTAATAGATGTTTATAGGACATGCCATCCAAAACCAACAGAATACACATTCTTCTCAAGCACACATGGAACATTCTCTAAGATTCATCATATCCTGGGCTACAAATCCAATCTCAGTAACTTTAAGAAAATTGAAATTGTATCAAGCATCTTTTCCGACCATAATGCTATACGACTAGAAATCAACAAGAAAAAACTGCAAAAAACACAAACACATGGAGACTAAACAACATGCTACTAAACAACCAATGGATCATTGAAGAAATCAAAGATCAAAGAGGAAATTAAAAAATACCTAGAAGCAAATGACAATGAAGATATGACACTCCAAAACCTATGTGATGCAATAAAAGCCATTCTAAGAGGAAAGTTTATAGCAATCCAAGCCCCCTCAGGAAATAAGAAAAATCTCAAATACACAAGCTAACTTTATATCTAAAGCAGCTTGAGAGAGAAGAACATACGAGACCTAAAGTTAGTAGAAGGAAAGAAATCATAAAGATCAGAGCAAAAATCAATGAACTAGAAACAAAGAAAACTATAGAAAAGATCAATGAAACAAAAGCTGGTTCTTTGAATAGATCAACAAAATTGATAAACCCTTAGCCAGACTTATCAAGCAAAAAAGAGAGAGGACTCCAATCAATCAAGTTATAAATGCAAAAGGAGAAGTAACAATGGACATCACAGAAATACAAAGGATCATAAGAGACTACTATATGCAACTATACGCCAATAAAACAGAAAACCTAGAAGAAATGGAAAAATTCTTAGAAAAGTACAATCTTCCAAGACTAAACCAAGATGAAATAGAAAAGATGAATGGACCAATCACAAGAACTGAAATGGAAACTGTGATTAAAAAACTTCCAACAAACAAAAGTCCAGGACCAGATGGTTTCACAGGCGAATTCTAAACACTGCTAATATTTAGACTCTCCATTTAGATGTAAAGTTACTTCTAATCTGAGATGTCAGTGATTATTATACTTGACCCCTAAGAGAGCTGCGTTTTGTAAACTCTAACAAGAATTGTGGCTTTGAAATTTTAACCATCAAGTTTAGTTCTAATGATTCTAATGATTAAAGTAAAAGCGATTTAGAGAAGCACACCCTGTTGCAGGCTTGGAACAAAATGTTAGCAGTAATGTGAGTGGTCGGTCTTAGATGGGCCTGTCATCAGTGGTTAAGTATTTTAAGTCTGTTATCTGAAAATGTATTGTGTTGTTCACCTTGATGCCTGTAGGGCTGAGTCTGTAGAGTAGAGAGCCTCGTCTATTCTGACTTGCACAGTGTTATTTGGTGAGGATTCATGTTTCCCTGTTTACTCCAGGAATCATTAGGCCAGGAGAAATTTGCCAAGTTGTATCTATGCACGTGTAGCTTGGAGTCAAATGTGTTTTTCCTTAATATTCAATTTCCTTATAAAGATGATCCTGGCCTCCAGAAATCCCCTTGCAATTTTCTTTGTGAAGAAATAAAATTAAAATAGAAAAAAATTATCTAGAGCATTCTAGTTCACCTGAGGTTCATTTCCATTGTTCTGTTTTTTGTGTGTCTTTTTGTTTTATTTTTTGTTTCCATTATAGTTGATTTAGAGTGTTTTATAAATTTCTACTGTACATCAAAGTGACCCAGTCATACACATATATATCCTTTTTCTCACATTGTCCTCCATCATGTTCCATCACAAGTGACTAGATATAGTTCCCTGTGCTATACAGCAGGATCTCATTGCTTATCCACTTCAAATGCAAGAGTTTGCATCTATTAACCCCGAACTCCCAGTCCATCCCGCTCCCTCCCTCTTCCCCTTGTTTTTTTTTTTTTTTGAGTTCACATTGCAGAAGAAACGTGTTTCTATCCTTTCAAATGAGCATAGAATATTTTAAATAGATTAATAAATAGTGGCATTTAGGAATGGATACCAAGGGATTTCCCCTTTGTGGCTCAGTGGGTTATAAACCCAACTAGTATCCATGAGGATGTGGTTTGATCCCTGGTCTCACTCAGTGGATTAAGGATCAGGCATTGCCATGAGCCGTGGTATAGTTAGTTCACGGATGCACCTCAGATTCCTCATTGCTGTGGCTGTGATGTAGGCCTGCAGCTACAGCTCCAATTTGCCCCCTAGCTCCAGGAACTTTCATATACTACAGCCCTAAAAATGCAATAAAATAAAATAAAATAAAATAAAATAAAATAAAATAAAATAAAATAAAATAAAATAAAATAAAATAAAATAAAATAAAATAAAATAAAATAAAATAAAATAAAATAAAATAAAAATGAATGGATACTAGTTTTCCAGGATATGAAAACTAATCTAATTTATTTTCATTTTTGAATGAGCAAGATTTGTTACCGGAAACGTAATTTAGAAAAAATAAGCAGCAAATGGAGACAGTATCTCTGCATACTTGAGGCCAAATGAAAACATTATGGATATAATGAGGAGTGAATTATTATTCCCTAACCAGTCCAAAGTGGTTTATTTTGAAAATTAGCATCAATTCGGCTGAAACTTAATGCATCAAAAATTCCTACTTTGTTAGAAATAAAATGGATTATTATTTTCTTTCTTGCTTGCTTTCTTGCTTTGTTGTCTTTTTAGGGCCACACCAGCAGCATATGATGTTCCCAGGCTAGGGGTCGAATAGGAGCTACAGCTGCCATCCTACACCACAGCCACAACAATGCCAGATCACAGTTGCATCTGAGACCTATACCACAGCTCATGGCAACACCGCATCCTTAACCCACCAAGGGAGGCCAGGGATTAAAACCACATCCTTGCAGATACTAGTCAGATTCTTCGCTGAGACATGATGAGAACTCCTGGATTATTATTTTCTTCAATGGACACAATGAGGTTCACCAGGGGACAACACCATTACTAAATTTCAGGGACAACATAATATACTAAATTTCAATTGAAACAAAGTATTAACAATTCTTTCAGTTGTCATGGATGTACCTTATCTGTGTGGTAAAATATTCTGATTGTCTATAATCTGAATATTTATTACTTAACTTGATATTTTATGTAAAAACCAAGATACTCTCAATGTGCAAAATTTTCTCTTCCTCTGCAATAACCTAGGCCTTTTAACTCAGATATTCAACATCCTTATAACCAGTTTTCCACTTTCAATTTATTTTTCTTTTAACGCTAACATCAAATAATCATCCATTCTATAAAAATTATTCTCTGTGACTTTGAGGTAAAGTGAACATTCCTTAAATTGAAATTCTAAACCCTTCACAATCTGGCTCAATCTAGCTTTTGACCTTATTCTTCTAAAATTTTCCTTTATGATAGATAGGTGATAGATAGGCAGATAGATAGATAGATAGATAGATAGATAGATAGATAGATAGATAGATAGATAGATAGATAGATAAACATCTAAGGAAGTCATAGCTTTAAAGAATCCAACCATTTCTGTTCTGATTACCTTCGGTTACTAAACCAGAACAGAACGTTGAAATGAGAAGTTATTCTTCTCTGCCTTTTCCCATTCGAAAGTAATAAAGTTAATGTTTTTTTGGGTCATTTATGCCCTATTATTACACATCATCAACTAAATCATGTTTCCCATTACTTTGCAATTATTTGGCATTTATTTTCTATATTTAACTGCAATTGGTCATCGGTCTACTTTGCTGAATAAGTTGAGTTCTCTAACTAGGATTTTAAAAATTACAAAACACTATATTTTTGCCACAAAAAGTACATATTATTCTCACTATCCTAAGATAACCACTCAACACATTTTAATTTAAATCTCTCCAGGTATTTGTCTTCCTCTGCTTTTACAGATAGGTAACTTGCTGAGTATTTATCCTCCCTGCTGTAGATATTTTCCTTCCTTTATCCCATGAAGTTAGCTAAGTCTATATCATTCTCCTAGGAGGTGGATGGAACAAGATGTTGTTGCTATCTATATCAGAGTGTTCTGCCTATGTTTTCCTTTAGGAGTTTTATTGTATCTGGCCTTACATTTAGGACTTTAATTCATTTCAAGTTTATTTTTGTGTATGGTGTTAGAGTGTTCTGATTTCATTACTTACATGTAACTGTCTAGTTTTCCCAGCACCACTTACTGAAGAGAATGTCTTTCCTCCACTGTATGTTCTGGCCTCCTTTGTCATAGATTAGTTGACTGTTGTAAATAGTGCTGCAATGAACATTGGTGTGCATGTGATATTTAGAATTATTGTTTTCCCCAGGTATATGCCCAGGAGTGGAATTGCTGGATCTTGTAATGGTTCTATATTCAGTTTACTAAGGAATCCCTACACTGATCTCCACATTAGCTATACCAACCTGCATTCCCACCAACAGTGTAGAAGAAAGGTCCCCTTTTCTCCACAGCCCCTCCAGCATTTATTATATGTAGGCTTTTTGATGATGGCCATTTCTGACTGGTGTAAAGTGATACATCATTGTAGTTTTGACTTGCATTCCTCATATAAGTAGTAAAGTTGAGCATGTTTTCTTGGGTTTTTTTGGGGGGGCCATCTATCTTCTTTGGAGAAATGTCTTTTCAGATCTCCTAATCATTTTTTTATTGGATTGTTTGGTTTTTTATTATAAAACTGTATGAGATGTTTGCATATTTTAGAGATTAATCCATTGTCAATGGATTCAATTGCAAAGATTTCCTCCCATTTTGTGGGTTGTCTTTTCATTTTTTTAATGGTGTCCTTTGCTGTAAAAAGCTTTTAAGTTTAATTAGGTCCCATTTTGTTCTTCTTTTTAAAGATTATTTTGGCTATTTTGGGACCCTTGGAATTCCATATAAATTTTTGGATCAGCTTGACCTTTTCTGTAAAAAAAAAATGAAGTTTGAATTTGATCGATATTGTGATGAATTTGGGAAGTATTGCTATCTTAACAACATTAAGTCTTCCAGTCCAAGAACTTGGGATGTCTTTCCAATTATTTAGGTTTTCTTTTATTTCTTTCAACAATGTTTTTAGTTTTTAGTCTTTAAATCTTGTGCTTTTTTGGTTAACTTTATTCTTAAGTATTTTTAACGTTATTGTAAATAGAGTTATTTTCTCAGTTTCATTTTAGAATTATTAATTCTAGTGTATATAAATACAACCAATTTTTGGGCTTCCCTTCATAGCTCAGCAGTTAACAAGCCCAATTAGTATCCATGAGGATAAAGGTTCAATCCCTGGCCTTGTTCAGTGGGTTAGGGATCCGACATTGCCATGAGCTGTGGTGCAGGTCGTAGATGTGGCTCAGATCCAGCATTGCTGTGACTGTGGTGTAGGCCAGCAGCTGTAACTCTGATTCAACCCCTAGCCAGACCTTCCATATGCCATGGGTGTGGCCCTAAAAAGCAAAAAAAAAAAAGAAATACAGCCAATTTTTTTATAATGATCTTATAATCTGAAACCTTGTTACACTTGTTTCTTAGCTCTAATAGGTTTTTAATGAACTTTAAAGGATTTTTCTCTATATAAAACCATTTAATCCAAAAATAGAGTTTTTTACATCTTTCTATCTAATCTGGATGTCTTTTATTTCTTTTTCCTGCTTGTCTTAGCTAAATCCAGTAGTACAATATTGACTAAAAGTGGAAATTGTTTACATGTTTATCTTATTCCTAATTTTAGAAGTTTATTTATTACATATCATATATTATGTTAACTATGGATTTTTCATGTACATTATTTATCAGGTTGAGGAAGTTCCCCTCAATGCCTTATTTATTGAATTTTTGGTCAATAAAAAGTGTTGCATTTAGTCAAATGCTTCTTCTGCATTTCTTGAGATGATCTTGTTTGTTAGTATATGTATAAATGAATTTATTTATTTTTACTTTATTCTACTCATAAGATGTATTACATTGATTGATTTTCATTTGTTGAAAAAAACTTGCATTTTTGGAATAAATCCCACTTGGTCTTGATATTTAACCCTTTCTATATACTGTGTGTTCTGATTTGCCAGTGTTTTGTTGAGAATTTGGGATTCATACTCAAAGGCACATTGGCCTACGGTTTTATTTTCTTGTGATATCCTGGTCTGGTTTTCATATCAGGATAACACTGGCCTCAAATAACTGGTTAGGAAGTGCTCCCTTCTCTCCTACTTCTTGGAAAATTTAGTGAAAGGTTAGTGTTTGGATTAAATGTTTGGTCAAATTTATCAGTAAAATCTTAAGATTTTCTTTATGGCAAGATTTTTGATTACTACATGAATGTCATGTTATAGGCCTAATCAGATATTCATTTTTTTTACTGTTTTGATAGTTTGTGTCTTTCAAGAAATTTTTCCATTTTATCTGGTTTATCTTAATTTATTACTACATAATTTTTGCGTTATAATCTTTGATTTCTATAAGGTCAGTAGAAACTATTTCTCTTTTCACCCTGGTTTTAATAAATTGAGGCTTTTCTCTGTTTTTCTTGGCCAGTGTAGGTAAAGGCTTGTTAAGTTTGTTGATCATTTAAAACAGTCAACTTTTGGTTGCATTAATTTTTTTACATTTTTTCTTTTCTATTTTATTGATTTTTTTCACTCAAACTTTCATGCTTTCTCTGTTTTGTTTTTGTTCAGTTTGATTGTCTTTCTCAGTTTTTGAAGAAGGAAGACTAGCTAATAGATTTTAGATAGATTTTACACTTTATTTTTATTTTTATTTTTATTTTTAATTTATTTATTTGTTTTTGTCTTTTTAGGGCCACACCCATGGCATATGGAGGTTCCCAGGCTAGGGGTCAAATCAGAGCTGTAGCTGCTGGCCTACACCACAGCCACAGCAATGCCAGATGCAAGCCACATCTGCAATTTACGCCACAGCTCACATCCATGCCACATCCTCAACCCGCTGAGCAAGGCCAGGAATCAAACCTGAGCCTCAGGGATCCTAGTCAGATTCATTTCTGCTGAGCCACAACAGGAACTCCAATTTTTTCATTGTAGGCATTTATATCAATAAATTTCCCTTTTACTCTTGCTAAATCCTGTAAGTTTTGAAATGTTTTCATTTTTATTAATAAAATAATTTTGTAGTTTTCCATGTGGTATCTTTTTCACCTATTAGTTATATAGGAATACACTGTTAAATTTCCACATGTTTATGAATTTCCAAAATATCCTTATGTCATTGATTTCTAATTTTAGTTGGAAAACATGTATTGTAAGGTTTATATCCAATTAAGTTTTTGAGGCTTTTTTATGGCCTTTATATAATCTATACTGCAGAATGCTCCATATTCTTTAGAGAAGAAAGTATAGTTAGCTGTTCCTTAGCAAAGTGTTCTATAGATGTCTATTGGGTCTAGCTGGTTTATAGTATTGGTAAAGCCTTCTATCTCCTTGCTGATCCTCTTTCTAGTTGTTCCCTACATTTTTAATGAGTATAATAATAATCACCTATTGTTGCTGATTCATCTATATTTTCCTTTAATTCTGATTGCCTTGGTCCATGTTCCAGCCTTTGTGCTAGTGGGGGAAGAGGTACTAATTATAGCTCTTTCAATTTGACAGTCCTTATTAAGGTTTAACTTCAGTGCCATTACCAAATGCAGAAAATTCCTCCTCCAGAAAGTACAACCAAACATTTGAAATGTTTAAAAGCCACTATCAGATTGAAATTCAACATTTCTACACTTTTCTGTTTTTAATGACTCTATGATTCAAGACCTCTTCACCGACCACAGAGAACATGTCCATATCTTCCATGCTTCATCTTCTTGATCCCAATTTTTAGCTATCAATTCCTCCTCTGCTATTCTTTGGCAGGTGCAAGGCTGCCGTACAGGAGCTCAGGTCCAAGGCACCTGCTGATCTCCCAGAATATACTTAGTTACTCCCAATGTGCTTCTAGCACCCATCCTATGCCAAAAACTTAATGGCTATTAAGCCCAGATTCTCAATCACCATTTTCCACAGGGTCCTCATTGCTATGTCCAAGAGTGAGGAGGAGATCCTCCCACTTCACTAAAGACCAGTGGAGTTAACAGCACCAAACACACTCTAGACTTCCATTTTGTAACTACAAGGACATTTTGTATTTTTTATTTATTAAATCTGGCAACTCTATACTGGGGAGCTAGATATTCCAGGGCAAGGATGAAAAATATAGTCAAGGCTCAGCAGACAAACCCCCATACTGCTTTTCACAGTGATTGTACCAATTTACACTCCCACCAACAGTGTAGGAGGGTTTCCTTTTTCCACACCCTCTCCAGCATTTATTATTGGTTGACTTAGTAATGATGGCCATTCTAACCAGTGTGAGGTGATACTTCATTGTAGATTTGATTTGCATTTCTCTAACAATTTGTGATGTTGAGCATTTTTCATGTGTCTATTGGCCATCTGTCTGTCTTCTTTGGAGAAATGTTTATTTAGGTCTTCTCCCCATTTTTTGATTTATTTTTTTTCTTGTTGAGTTGTATGAGTAGTTTGTATACTTTGGAGATTAAGCCCTTGTTGGTTGCATCATTTTCAAAGGTTTTCTCCCATTCTGTGGGTTAGGAGATGCAAACTATTACATTTAGAATGGATAAACAATGAAGTCCTACTCTATAGAACAGGGAACTTTAGGGATAGAACATGATGGAAGATAATACAAGAAAAATCATACATATATATATATATATATATATATATGTATACACACACACACACATATATATGTGGCCTATATATACTAGGCCACTTTGCTGTACAGTGGAAATCAGCACAACATTGTAAATCAACTATACTTTAATTTAAAAAAATAAAAATTGAAAGGAAAAGATTAAGTAGACAGACATCACTAGTAGGAGCTCAGAGGAGGCTTGTTTGTAGGGAGTTATAACCAAAGTCCATAATGGTAGTACACAGGGCTTGCTTCCCCCTAAAAGCCCCTAGATAAGGGAAAAATCAAGTGGGGGAAAAAAAGGTGCTTTTGTGTATTGAATTAAGTATCCTGAAGACAACTATTTTGAACCATTGTCATTAAGAGTGACAATATTAAGTGTTTTCCACTGAACAGAAATAGACATGCTTGGGAAAGTTGAAGTTAATTTCAAAAATATGAGTTATAACTATAAATTTTAACCTGTGACAATTTCCTCATTGAGATGTGTTGGCAGTATCAAGATGTATTGGCAGGATTGCAGGGACAGTAAACACAACCTGGGATAATGCCAATGCCTCTGCCTCTGGCACAGACAGGTCACTGGACACTCATCTATCTTCTCCACAGAAGAGCCAGGGTTCCCCACCTTCTCCCTGGGGGTCTGCGCAAGAGCTGAAGGGGCATCAGAACCAGAGGAGCCTCTACAAACATGATGTTGTTTTGACAAAGCGTTGGAGAGGTGACAAGACTTGGGCTCTGATAGCTTCTCAGAAGGCACAATGACCTTCTGAGACCACATCAGCAGCAAATTCAATGATAGAGTGACTGCCCCTTAGCTGGTGTCTAATTAAGACTCTCATAATTTAGGAAATGCTGGACTAGGGAATTAAATATTTTCTATGTAATTTACTCTCCTGAAAGGCAAGACTTGTGCTTATAATTTTTTGGTTTTTAAAAAAGTCAATTTATCTTTTCAAAATAATATACCTATTGTTTTCAATAAAATTGCAAATAATCCCAAAAGTTCATTAAAAAGAAAAAATAGCAGTTCTCTGTCTCAGAGCTCCATACCCAAACTCTTACTCCCCCAAATTTAACTGAGACCTTTTCTTTACCATTTGCTCCTATCCTTTTCCATTCTTCTACACTCATGCAAGTGAGGCTTGTGGAAGGTTTTCAGATAAATATGAGTGTTTTCAATATGAAGTCGGGAAGTCTGATTTTCTTTATAATTCTTCATTGTGGCTAGCACAGTGATCTATTCAAAAGGACAAATTAGTAAACAAAACTGAATGTTACTAAGCACATAGACGCAAACAGCTGCTCTGACAAAAACAGAAACTGGGAAATTCCCATTGGTAAATCTGGTTTTAGTGATGACCAAATACCTGTGGTCTGGATCTCCTGAACATCAGTGTTCTTGCAGCTCTTCAAACCATGTATAAACATTTTCTAAAATTTTTTTGGAGATCCACAAGAGAATCATGGCACATGTATGAAACCTGTGGCCACTGCCAGTTTTTCAATGCCACATCTCTCTGCTTCACTAGACAATAGAGTCACAAGGTGTTCCTCTCTTCCTCCTGGGGAGAGTGATCACCGATGTCTCTTCTTCTTATGAGGACACTCGTCCTATGGAACTGGGGCCCCACCCTTAATGACCTCTTTAACCTTAATTACTTCCATAAAAGCTGTATCTCCAAATAAAATCAAATTGGGGGTTAGGACTTTTCACCATATGAATAGGGGCATCATTCATTCCATAACAAACAACAGTCATCTAACTAAATACCAGTGCTTAACATGTTATTTGTGTATTAAAAAGTAGAGTTAATGCTCAGGGGGAAGGTTGGGGAGAGTTGGAAGCAGGAGTTAAAGACACAAAATTTCAGTTTTCACTCAATTTCACTTGAAAATAAAAGCATGGCTTTGGATATATCATTACAGTTCAGAAGAACCAGCCCTACAAATCAGGAAATTACATTACAGTTAGTAAATACCTCTTTTGAAAGGGGTATCCTTATCTGTTTCAATCAAATAAAAATTCACTAAAAATAGCAGGGGATTGATTGTACCTGTAGACTATACAATCTCAGCAGCTTCTCCCCACAGACTCTTTGCAACACTGATTTACAAAAATTGAATAAAATATCTAACAGGAAGCATATTTCTCTTAGGAATTTATTCTATTACTGGAAATTTTGCAAATAACTCCCCGTAAATTTTTCCAGAAAATTTTAAAACAGAATTTACATGTGTCTCCCACATTTTTAAGGAAAATATTTATTGACCAGTTGTGGAATTATCTCAACTATTTACATGGCTCTTAATGTCTCTTAAAGTCTGCATCAATTTACAAACACAGTTTCCTATTTATGTATTTTGTACTGATGAAAAGAATAAAAATAACTTGTACTGTTTTCTGTATTTATTTTTAATGGTGGTCATTTTTTCACATGCAAAGGACCAGATTTGTCCTTATATTTCAAGATTAAAACACAATGGAATACTACTAAGCCATAAAAAGAACAAAATTATGCCATTTGCATCAACATGGATGGAACTAAAGATTCTCATACTAAGTGAAGTAAGTCAAAAAGAGAAAGAAAAATACCACACACTATCACATATCTTGAATCTACTATATGGCACAAATTAACCCTTCCATGGAAAAGAAACTCATGGACTTGTGGTTGCCAAGGGGGAAAGGGAGGGAGTGGGATGGACTGGGAGTCTGGGGTTAATAGGTACAAACTATTGCCTTTGGAATGGATAAGCAATGAGATCCCAATGTATAGCACAGGAAACTATATCCAGTCACTTGTGATGGAACATGATGGAGGATAATGTGAGAAAAATAATATATTTTTATATATATGTATGACTGAGTCACTTTGCTGTGCAGTAGAAATTGACAGAACACTGTAAATCAACTGTAATGGAAAATATAAAAATCATTAAAAAATAAAATGATTTTAATACACTTGAACATTGCTAAGAGAATAGATCTTGAAATTATCACCACAAAATATGAAACAGTAATTACGTGAGATGATGGAGATGGCAACCACTTTTATTGTACTCATCACTGAGCAATATTTACATGTATCAAATTATCCAGTTGCTCACCTTAAACTTACAAATATGTCAATTACATGCCTAAAAAGCTGGAAAGAAGAATTTCTGTTTTGTTTTAGGATTAATATTATACTGGAAGGTGCATATATTCTGGATATTGAAAGCTTTACCAGTCAAGGTTTTTCTGGTCTCAGTTGGGCTGCAAGAAGAATGAGGACCCTATGGATTCCAGATGCTGACTATTGTTAACAGTACTGTATTGCATATTTGGAAGTTGCTAAGAGAGTAGATCTTAAACATCCTCATCACAAGAAAAAAAAATAGCTCTAGTGTCATGGATGTTGCCTAGACTTGGGGAGATCATCTCTCAGTGTGTACATTCAGCAGTCCCTTGTCATCTGCAATTTCACTCTCTGTGATTTCAATTACCCATGGTCACACTCACTCTGAAAATATTAGATACGAATTTTTTTGATAAAAAAATCATGTTTTAAAAAATAAATAAAATTCATACGTTCTAAGAAATAAATAAAATGAAAATATTAAATGGGACATTCTGTAATAAAAATTCATAAGTTTTAAAAATAAATAAATCATTGATTTTAAAATTATTTTATTTTAAATGAATTCAGCCTAGAAAAAAAGCTTCCTTTGAAATTATGAAAAATACTTATAAAATAATTACACTATTACTCATTATTCACGTACTGTCAAGTGTATGTCTCATATGGAATCAGTCATAAGTAGAGAGATGGAGTCCCAAGAGCAGCTGAAGAATTTGAAGAATACATGGCAGGAACAGGGTCCAGTGATGCCTGCTGCCGATTTCCTGAGAAAGGAAAGAACCCATCCACAGGAACACTCATGTGACTCAAAATGCCCAAGAGACCAGTTTATTCACAATTTCAGAACAGAGTCTGGACCTCAGTAAGTGGTTTTTAATAAGTGATAATGTTTTGATGAATGTTGTATTTTGTGAAACTTTGAACTATTAATTTTAAAAAGTAAGAGACTGAAGAAATATGGGCTGTGAATTATTTATCACAAATTTTTTTTCCTCAGCCCCTATTAGCCAGTTTCCCCTTTTCAATCATAAATGCATAAGTGTCCATCATGGAAGTAAGTTTTCATGTGATTTCAGAAAAATGTTTAAATTCAATGCCTGTGGATTCATTCATTTAACATTCTGCACTAGAGTGGTGCAGTGGGTTAATCTAACTGCATTGGCTTGGGTGGCTGTGGAGGAAGGGTGAACTCCCCCACTGGCACAGTGGGTTAAAGGATCAGCAGTGTTGCTGCAGCTGTGGTGTAGGTCACAGATGTGGCTTGAATTCAATCCCTAACCTTCTACGTGCCATGGGTGCGGCCATTAAAAAAAAAAAAGTCTGCACTGAGAGCCTATTTGGTGTCTGACCTTGAGTTTGGCATTGTGACAGAGAAGGAAGAAGCTGACATTATCTTTATCCCTGGAAACCCTGGTTGTTGAAACTTTCAGAGTTAGAGACCATTGTCCCCTAGGATGGACACACACACACACACACAGATGATCAACTTCCATATCGATTGGCCAGTGCTCCATTTTGATTCGCTAGTGCTGTGCCATAAAGGGTGCCTAAATATTCTGAACATCTCCACTGATGATAATGTTATGGCAATATTCAGCTTAGATATTCAAATGATATTATTTCACTGATAGATGTGTTTGTGCATACTCTTGGTTTAAATTTACAGTAATATAAAAATGCTCATTATCATCTGACAGATTTCACAACTCCAAAGTAAACAAAATAAGCCAATATGAAGCCATCTGACCCTTTTCTGGGCTGCTTGTATGCCCTACAAAGAGTACTATCTCTTCACAGTACTTAACACACCTGCCTAATTTGAGCAGTATCATTATATATGAAGCAGCCAGTACAACACTAAAGGAGAAACTTAATGCAAGTCTCAGTTCTCAGAAATTCTTGGTGCAAATTACAACCCAAGTGCAAGTCTCCTAATCTCTAAAACAGAATCAAACAATATGATGTCATCATTTCCAAAATGCTACTGTGAGAAGCAGGCAAGAAGATAACACAAATGCAAGACTTAATTTATCTTTTTATTTCCACTGGCTTTAAAAACCCAATCCATGATCTGTCTAATTTTCAGGGACAATGACACTTAAAGCCAGTTCTCTTCGGTTCACCTGGATTCACTATTTACACTGAAAAGGAAGTACCTACAGCAGAATTCTGAAGACCTTGGGCCTGATAAGTTGCTCTTTCCTCATTTTTCTCCTATTAAGTTCAACTTCTGGGACTATCTTCTATATTTAAGAAACTTAGAGTCATTGTCCCTACCTCCACTTATACCTAAGTCTCTTTCAAATATCCTTTCCTCAGCATGTGACATGAAGTGGCTGGAGGCATATCACACTGATTTCATACAATAAAGCAAACATTGGATATTTTTTTAATTATCACAATTGCTGCACATTTGAGGTAAACATAAAGTGGATCTTATTATAGTCTTTCTGTCAGAGATTTATTTTCCACTTAATTAAAAGCATAGGAGTTCCCATTGTGGCTGAATGGGTTGTCTCTGTGAGGATGTGGGTTCAATCCCTGGGCTTTCTTAATGGCTTAAGGACCCTGTGTTGCTGTGACTGTGGTGTAGGCCAGCAGCTGTAGCTCTGATTCAACTCCAGACCTGGGAATTTGCTGCAGGAAAAGCCATAAAAATAAATAAACAAATAAATAAATACATAAATACACAAATACATAAATACACAAATGTAGGGTAATCTCATGAGTAGTTTGTAATCTATGGACAGCATAGGTTAGAAACATAGTAGCCACATAAATCACAATTAATGTGAGACGTGGCTGAGTGTGGAAGAGCAGGTAGTGGAGACAAAGTGTAGGAATTCTATGTGATACAACCTCTTTTCCTACCTTTAACCTGCATTATTGTAAATTTGTAATTTTTAAAATTAACTGTCGATCTTCAAAGACACCAAAGTTATCCTTAGTCATGATAAAAAGAGAAATTGATGTCCATCATGATGAATTGGGAATGATGGCCAGGGAAGGGGAATCCAGCTCAGCACTTGAGGGTCAGGGGACTCTCGAATCCTGACAACAGGGATAGGTGCCTCTAGTGTCCACTAGACAAGTGAGGGAGACAAAATTGTATTATCAGCATTATATTTGCTTATAGATCCAAAGAGGAACAGAGACTACACTGAAAATAATGACGTTCTAAAGTTACAGGTGGCTTCAGAAACTCAGAGCAAACTCTATATTTAGAGCCTTTTGCCAAACTGTCAAGGCTGTGCTTTTATTAAGAGCCCTTCAGAACATCATGTTAGGCTCTAGCTGGTGAACTAGTGTGGGTGATAACACAGAGAGAAAAGCAATATTGAGAAAGCTGACCTGGAAGATGTTCCCCCTTACCCCCTTTCTGGTCACATTCCGTAGAGGACACTAGCGCACACATCCTGATTGCTGCATGGTGTGGGCGGGGGGGAGACTGGGAAATTTGGTTGCTGGCTGGGCAGTTGCTTCCTGGAGACAGCTCTGTAGCAACAAAGGATAAGTGCATGTGTGATGAGCACTGGCCATCTCTGCCACAGCTAAATCTCTGGCTTTCAAATGTTTAAGTAAATAATTTAGATACAGTTTTCAAATTGAGCTCTTTATGAAATTTTAAACAATCTTATTTCCTTGGGTGATTTTTATGATACATTTAAAGTTAATTCAAGATTTCTCTTTTTTTTCAATAATTACCTAGAATTTTAATAATGGTTTGGGTGATTTCCACTCTGTGTCCACGTAAAATATTTGGAGGTTAATTTTTTGAAGAGTTTTATTTTATTTTAATTATTTTTATTTTTAATAGTTATTTCCCCAGTACAATTTTTTTCCTACTGTACAGCATGGTGACCCAATTACACATACATGTACATATTCTATTTTCACACATTATTATGCTCCATCATAAGTGACTAGACATAGTTCCCAGTGCTACACAGCAGGATCTCATTGCTAATCCATTCCAAAGGCAACAGTTTGTATCTATTAACCCCAAGCTTCTCAACCATCCCACTCCCCCCCCCCCCCTTGGCAACCACAAGTCTGTTCTGCAAGTCCATGATTCATTTTAAATGGTTGAATGGTATAGCCCAGATGCCAATGTAATCAAAGTAAGTAACTAATCAAAGTAAGATGATCAATTGAAGGAATGTGTTAAGAACAGTTTTTAAGGACAAGCTGTATTTGTAAGCCAGTCAAGATTGCTTCATCTTGGGCTTTTCCAGGCCATGTCTTAGGTTTCTGACACTTATTTTGTAGCCAATGAGTTCTCATGACAACCGCTGATCTAATTTGTCCAATAATTTTTCTATGTTGAAGTATTTCCTTATGCTATTGAGAAAGATTAAGAAAAGAAGTCTGAGAAAACAAGTCTCCCAGTAGATGACAAATCATAAAATGTATAGAAACTGGGGGGAGTTGGTTGGGAAGGGGGACAGAATCAAGATATTTTAAAATAGTATGTCGGCTTTTGCATGCTTGGTTTAGTTACTATCACCACTAATACCCATATCATCAAACCATGTAAACCTACAAACGTCATTTGGTAAAGTCACTCAGTTTTCACTTAAATGACAAATGGAAGAGTTTATATGCACACTAAAAACCCACAAGTGGTATGGAAGGAGTAAGTCAGAGGAGGATACATACTCATTTTCCTATGCACCCCTTTTTTGGCTAAATAGAATTCTAAATATAAATATAATTTAAATAAGGATTAGAGGGTAAAGCTTATAACTTACTCTCAAGTTAGTCAAAGATCTTCTTTTTAAAAAGGGGTTAATAATCAAGTTTACCAGAAATTGACACAATATTGTAAATCAATTTACTTTCATTTAAAAAATTGAAAAAAAAAAATTCAAGGTTACCGAGGCCAGAGAATGAATATCTGAGTGAGAGCAAGGGCTGGCAGTGAAAAGACATGTTTTTCCTCTTCTATACAAAGAAAAACACAAAATATTTCTTATCTTCATGATTATTACTGGTTACAAAAAGAAAAAGACATAGCATTTTGCTTATGATATGAATTCAGTTTGTGGGTTCTACTCTGAATGTAGAGGCATAAGCTATCAAACAATAGATTTACTGAGCCAAAAAAATGAGAAAAAAATTTTAAATACTTAATCTTTGTTCAATGTTTCAGATTATACTTCAGTAAAAACAATTATTTTAGTTAAGAACCTTTTGCTTCAACTTTCAATAAGTATCTTGTAATCCATAGATATATTGAATGATTAACTTGAAATTTATTTCATATTTTTTATTCAGTCAAGGAATATATTTTGGCATCTATAAAAATTTTTTAATTCAAATTTAAATATTTTTATTGTCAGAAAGGTCAATAAATTTGCTAAATTAAAAAAAGCCTACTCTAACTTTATTAAACCTTCAGTGTTTGGTAAATTCCAAATAAGTCAGAATAAAAGTAGTGTTCACATTTCAGCATTCTACCTTATGACAATATAAAATACACCCCAGATCAAGATCTTTACATGAAAGGATATTTTTAAGGAGACAGCAAGTGGAAATTCAAAAGGATAAACAAATTGGCTTGAAAAATATTTTTATACACAATCACAATAAAATTTTAGAATAAAAATCATGTAAATTTTATTTAGAAAATGCAGTTATGGAAATAAAATTTTCTTATTATTTTCTCTAAGGATATTTTTTTAATTATCTTAAATGCCAGAATTTGTGTCTGATTAACAGCTTAGAAGTGCATATTTGTTTGCAACGATATAGTCATCTTCAACAGAAAATGACCACTAAATATGAAGAGCTATAAAATGAAAGGCATATTTTTTCCCTCAGTTTATTTTGGTGATTGGATTTATTCTGGTACCTGGTGAAACATCCTAAATCATTGCTAGGGCAATTTGTTTTCCAGAGTTGCTGTAACAAAACACCATAAACAGGTGGATGGAACACAAACATTGACTGTCTCTCGGTCTGGAGACTAGGTCAAAGATGAAGGGGGGAAGTCTGTTCCAGGCACCCCCTCTTGGGCTGCAGATGGTGTTTACCCTGTATGTGAGTCCATCTCCAAATTTTTCTTCTTAAGGAAACCAGACTTATAGGATTAGGGAACATAATTTCTTCATTTTAACTTGATAAAGACATTTTCTTCACAAAGAAATTCATTCTGAAGTCCTAGGCTTAGGATTTCGGGATGTGAATTTGGTGGGGACACAATTCAAACCACAACAGCCATAAATCTCAGTCATCACGAGTGCAAGTGTTAAAACCCATATGATGGAGGCAGGTACATGGAGAGGTCCTCTTTCCAACATGTGTGGAAGCAAAGGGTCTTTCTATCCAGGGAGAACACTGGCACCCTTCTTGGGTTTCATTAGCACAAAGTAGCCCTACCTCCTGTTTATCTGGCTTCCCAAAGTGAATGTATTGTTTATTAATAAGTGGTGTATGATATCTGCAATCCAGAACAAGTGCTTTTTGTACATTCCCTGAAGGATTCTAAGGCTACTCTCGAATCAAATGAGTCATTAGCGGTCTGAGAGCTCTCTGATGAATAAATACCTTGACTTTTGTTACATTAACTCCTTGAAAGGAGTTGATCACAAATTTACATTTATTTTTAGTCCTTGAAGTTTATCGAGGCAAATATTGGAAGCAAGCCTTTGAATTTTGATTCTACATTTACCGTGAAACTACTGAAACTACTGCTTTCCTTTTTTGTTTTTGTTGTTTGGTAATTAGAAACAGACCAATTGATTTTTTTCTCATGAATCTTTTTTCTACTAAGATATGATTGACATATAACATATTAGTTTCAGATGTACAAAATAATAATTCAATATTTGTATATATTAAAAAAATCTATCACCACACATAATTACCAATATTTTGTGTGTGTGATGAAAATGTTCATATTTAGTCTTTTAGGAACTTTCAAATAAATATGCAATATGGTTATTGTCAATTATAGTTGCCATGCTATACATTTCACCCCAGGACTTGTTTTATTTTATAACTAGACAGACCACCTTTACCCATTTCACTCCTACCCTGCCTCTAGCAATCACAAATAAACCCTGTGTATCTACCTGGTAGATTTTGTTTTGTTTTAGATTCAGACTCAAACTCATTTCACTCGGCATAATGTGTTCAAGGTTTATACATGTCATTGGAAATGGCAATCTTGCTTATTTTTAATGACAATAATATTGCATCATTTTTATCTATTCATCTGTTAATGGACACTTAGGTTGCTTCTATGTCTTGGCTATTGTAAATATTGCTGCAATAAACATGGAGGTACAGATATCTTGTTAGTTATTGTTAATAGATATGCAGAAGTAGAATTTTTGGATAATGATAATTCTATTTTTAATTTTTAAAGGAACCTCCATGTGGTTTTCCTATAGTGGCTGCACCATTTTACATCCCTGTCCACAGATGTAAGAGTTCCCTTTTCTCCATATACTTTTTAGTATTTGTTATTCCTTGTCTTTTGGATAATGGCCATTCCAACAGTTGTTGAATATCTCATTGTGGCTTTAATTTGCATTTCCCTGATGATCAGTGATTTTGAGAACTTTTTTCATGTATCTGCTGGCTATCTTCATGTCTTCTTTAGAAAAATATTTAGATCCTCTTCCTCTTTTAAAATTGGACTGTTTGTCTTTTTCTTGTGTTTTGTGAGTTCATTATATGTTTGTGTTATTAACCCCTTGTTAGATATACAATTTTCAAATATTTCTCCCATTCAGTAGGTTGCTTTTTCATTTTGTTAATGGTTTCCTTTTCTGTGCAGAAGCCTTTTAATTCAATGCAGCCACACTTATTATTGCTTTTATTGCTTTTGCTCTTGGTGTCAAATAAAAAAAAATCATAGCTACACTCAACATCAAAGAGCCTAGGAGTTTTAGGGTTTCAAGTCTTACATTCAAGCCCCTAATCCATAACACAAATAGAAATTGAAATTTTTTTGGGTTCCATAACAAACCATCCAGGAAGGGACAACAATAAGTACTTTGCAGTAATTGATTTCTTTTGTGGAGCGCTTTACTGTTTTCAAAGTATTTTTTCACCTGTTATCTAAACATAGTATATCCATGGACTCAGAGATTTGGATAATATTTGTTTACATAATTATTTATTCCTTGATAAATTTGTAAGCTAGTATAAGGTATAGTAAATACATAAGCGAAATAAGATAAAAAACTTTACAGTGCAAGTCCAAAGCCTGCAAGGAAGTGAAGTGAAAGGCTGGGAAGTGCCTCAAAGAATTTATACTTAAGGTATATTCTTTATGAATGGGTAGTTGTTGCCCAATCAGGTGGACATAGATATATTAGAAGAGTGATTCTCAGCCAGCTGCAAACCTGGCATTTCAAAATATATTTGGTATTACCTACAGACGTTCTGGATACCAAGAGTGAATGGCTGTGTTTGTTACTCTCATCTACTGGGTAGAGGCCAGGGATGCTGCTAAATATCCTACAATCCTGAAAAGTGTTCCATCTACCCCCCCACACCCAATACCAAAGAATTATTTGAGTTGATTTTTGGATATGTTATAAAGATAGTGGTCCAGTTTCATCCTTTTGCATGTGGCTGTCTAGTTTTCCTAATACCATTCCTTATGTAGTCTTGGATCATTTTTCATAATTAATAATGTAGGCTTACTACTAGGCTCTGATTTCTCTGTTCATCAATTTATGTGTTAGTTTTTATGCTAGTACCATACGATTTTGACTATGATAGCTTTGTACTCTAGTTTGAAATCAGTAAGGATGAAGAATGATGCCTACTTTTTTCTTATTTCTCAAGATTCTTTGGCTGTGCAGGGTCTTTTGTGCTTCCATACAAATATTAGGATTGTTTGTTTCATTTTTGTGAAAAATGCCTTTGGAATTTTAATAAGGATTGCATTGAATCTAAAGATTGTTCTGGATAGTATGAACATTTCAAAAATATTACTTCTTCTAATTCATAAGCATAAGATAATCTTTCATGTGTTTGTTTTTTCTTTAACTTCTTTTACCAATGTTGTATAGTTTTCAGCATAGAAGTCTGTATTAGTATGTAAAAATGAAAAAAAAATTAATGTGTTGATTTTGTATTCTGCAACTTTACTGAATTCATTTATTGTTCTAATAGTTTTTGGTAGAGTTTTTAGGATTTTCTCTATATATTATGTCATCTGCAAATAGTGATCATGTTACTTCTTCTTTTCTTATTTGGATGGTTTTAATTTCTTTTCTCACCTAATTGGATTTCCAGTACTATGTTGAATAAAAGTGGTGAGAGTGGGCATTCCTGATCTCAAAGGAAAAGATTTCAGCTTTTCCCACATTTACTGTGGTTACCAGTAGATTTCTTTTTCATAGACATTAAACACTACTGATTTTACTAGATATCTAGAATATTTTATGAAAAGCAGCTTGTTAAGCTTGAGTGAGAATCAATTCTTGCTTCACTCACCAAACATTGCTCCTTGGCTTGGGTTCTATAAAATCTTTTTTTATAGCTTGTCAATTCAGGGAGTGTTCATTTACTAAATAAATATATTTGATGATGGGGCAGCCCCATATTTGGGATCATTTTATTTTCAGTTTAACAGATCACAAGTTTTCATTAAGGCTAGGGAGTTTGAATAATATCAGTCTGAGAGGTTTCTTATTTAAAATGCTCTGGAATAGATGATAATATTGCTATAAGTCAAAAACGATTTCAGAATAGTATTAAATGAAAAACAAATAATGTCTCATGTGCTGAAACAGGAACTACTCCTAATTCATACAAAGACTTCAAATAACATGAGAAATATGTAATGTGGTCCAAATAGAAAGATGATCTTGAAAATATGGTATAGTACAGTGGAAAGTAAAGTAAGAAGTGCCCCTGCTAATCTTCTACAGCATCAGAAAAAGCACTGGAGGTGATACAGATGAGAAAGGGCAGGGATTCCCTAAACCATCAGGAATGTGGAACTGGAGTGGAGAAAGAAGCCTATGCATTCAGTCTCCCTCTAAGCTCACTTCTTAACTGACAGATATTAGGTGTGGAGGTAAGAGTGGACTGTGTGAGATGGAAAAGAATATCTCCAAGCCAACTCTGCAATTTCAGGACAAAGGTAACTTTAGAAGAAAAAAAGATATGTGCTGACCTAAGAAACAATAATCCTAATTAAACATTTTTCTAAACTGTATTCTCATCAAAATGCTGGACACCCAGAAGCAAAGATGGAACAATTTGTCAACACTGTACCCCAGCACAAAAGTCTCAAAGGATTTAAAGGAAAATCAGGCAAAGAAAGAAACAAAACAAAAAACTCAGATTGTGACTGCCTGTGGTGTCCTATTAACACTGCTGGCTGATGAAGAAAATATGAATTATCAATATGTCACTCTCAAGCATTAAAGAGAATGTTCATATGATGGACAAGTAAACAAGCAAAGAAGTCAAGGAAATTACAACTATGTTCTTCTGAAAATAAACAATAAGTGGGGGAGTAAACCATCTGTTCCAAGACATATATGTATAAAAATAATGTAGCCTAAAACTTTCTCAAAAAAGACTTCAGGTATGCATTTTAAAAGGTACAGATGTCAAGAATGAGTGGAAAAAATATATAAATTGCAGTACATAACAAAGAATTAAATAACATATGTCTGTACATTCAAGGAATATTGAGAATACACTAACTCTATGAAATATGCTTAATAAGGCATTAGGATGATATTTATTTTCCAAAATCAAATAGGCAGAAAGAAAAATTATGTATGAAAGTCGTATCAATGAGTAATTTACAATTTAATTGAAACTATTATTGTGCAGAAGACTCTAATAATGGCATGGAAAAGTAACTTCAGAAAAATTACCCAAAATGAAGAAATTGACAGAGATAAAAATGATTATAGATCAGTACAAAGGCAGGTGTCAGGAATCCAAATATGGTGTTCTTTGAAAAATGACCAGGATAAATGGAGCAGGAAGAAAACCCTCACAGATGTAATTGAGGGTTTCCACATAAAAATGACAGACTGGGACAATTTGTTTCCATCCTCCATTATGTACCAAAATCACATCGCAATAGTGAGAAGTTGGAATGAAAGTCCACCTGAACAAAAGAATTTGAAAGGGGACATCAGTAACAAAAGATTCCAACAAATGGTGGGAAGCAGGAAATCTGATGGCTTACAGTGTCTGAAAAGTGATATTGAAAAAAGATTCAGAACCGGGGCAAACCATGAATTTGGAAAGTGAGATCCTTATTTCAGGTACCTAACACCACCCACACTTTCAGTTACTCAGTAGAAGAAATCATAGGATAAAACTATACTTGCAGTGAAGATGCATTCAGTAATAAAGAGGGGTCATCAGGAAAGACACAGGTGGATTCTGGAGGTATCAATATGCAGAATTCTTACACATCCTCCTCTGTCACACAGAGCACAGGCCCTACCATCGAGGAAATGCAACAACATGCATGAACATTTATGCAATACATCAGACTAACTTGAGAGATATTTTGATGGTGATGTTGCTGCTCAGGGAAACCTGTTTGAGATAAACACTTTAGGGTTTTCACAAGAGCCTGGTCATGGAAGCACTTTTGCTTAGCAACTACCAAAATTTTATACTCCCAGGTGGAAAGCTGGTATTTACCATAAATTACAATGTTTGGAACAAAAAGATGAGGCCTAGCCATCTAATCTTATTGTTTAAGGACAAAGGGAATATTTTTGAAAGCCAAGAACCAGATGCCTGCCAAGGGCCAACTTTGCAAGAAGACCCTTCTAAAGTCAGGAGCCTCAGGAGATGGGATTAAGATGGTGGAATAGAAGGACTGGGGCTCCACTTCTCTCCTAAAAAACAACAAAACTTACAATCGAATGCTAAGCAATCTTAAACCAAATGGACTGGAAACTGCCTAAAAGATATCCTACACCAGGAGACAAAGAGGAGGCCACATCAAGAGGTAGGAGGGGCGATTATGTGATATAAGAAACCACATACGTCCCAGGTGGGAAGACCCACAGACTGGAAGGTAACTGGTTCACAGAGGCTCACCTACAGGAGTGAGAGTTCTGAACCCCACAACAGACCCCCACCCATGGGGATCTGGCACTAAGAGAAAGAGCCCCTGGAGCATCTGTGATAGAAGGCCAGTGGAGCTTAAGCACAGGGGCAACATGGAACTGGGGGAAGCAGAGACCCCATTCTTGGAAGGCACACACAGACATTCACATGCACTGGGTCCCAGGGCAAAGCAGGTTCTCCATGGGAATATGCATCAGACCTGGCTTCAGTTCTTGGAGGACCTCCTGGGAAAGCAGGGGTGATGTGCCTTGTTGTGGGGGAAGACATTGGAAGCAAAGCTCTTGGGAATATTCATCAGCATGCATTTCTCTGGAGGTAACCATTTTGGGAAAATATGGCCCCACCCATCAGTGCTGAGAAGCCCCAGGCCAAACAACAATCCAGGTGGGATCACAGCCCCACCCATCAATAAAAAGGCTGCCTCAAGACACCCCCAGGCACACAGCTGCCTCTAATCTCACTCAGAGACAAAGCCACACCCACCAGGGGGATAGGAATCAGCTCCACCTACCAGTGGGCAGGCATCAGTCCCTCCCATCAGGAAGCCTACAGCAAGCCCCCCATACCAACTTCAGTCACAAAGGGGACAGACACCAGAATTAAGAGAGGCTACAACTTTATTATCTGTAAAAAGGTCACCACACCAAAAATCTATAAAAATGAAAAGACAGAGATCTGGAACGGAAAAGAGAAAAAAGATTGAAAACAAATGAAGAGAGTCTCAGGGAACTCGGTGACAATGTTAAATGCACCAACATCCATATTATAGGGGTGCCAGAAAGAGAAGAGAGAGAGAAAAGGACAGAAAAAATATTCCAAGAGATAATAGCCAAAAACTTCCCTAACATGGGAAAGGAACCACTCACTCAAGTCCAGGAAGTGCAATGAGTACCATATAAAATAAACTCAAGGAGGAACACCCCAAGACAGATATTAATCAAACTGACCAAAATTAAAGACAGAGAGAAAATATTGAAAGCAGCTAGGGAAAAGAAACAAATAACATAAAAGGGAACCCAGTATGATTATCAGCAGTTTTTTCAGCATAACCTCTGCAGAACATAAGGGAGTGGCATGATATACTCTACATGATGAAAGGAAAAAAACTTCCAACCAAGGTTTACTTTACCCAGCAAGGCTCTTATTCATATCTGAAACAGAAATCAAAAGCTTCACAGATAAGCAAAAGCTAAGAGAATTCAGCAACACTAAACCAGCTTTACAACAAATACTAAAGGAACTTCTCTAGAACAAAAGAAAAGACCACAACCAGAAACAATACTACAAATGACAAGGCTCACCAGTAAAGGTATATACACAGTAAAGATACAAAAATCATCCATGCACAATTATGCCACCAAAATCAGGAATTGTGACAAGAAGAGTGTACAAATGCAGGACACGGGAGGTACACGTGCAATTAAGAGACCAAGAACTTAAAACAATCTCGTGTATATATAGACTCTTATATCAAAACTTCAGAATAATTGCAAACCAAAAATCTACAATTGATACACAAACAAATAAGAAAAATCAACTCAAATACAACACTAAATATAGTCATCAAACCACAAGAGGAGAGAACAAGAGAAGAAGGGAAGGAAAAAGAGCAACAAAATCAAACACAAATCAATTAAGAAAATGTCAATAAGAACATACATATCAATTATTCCCTTAAATGTTAATGGACTAAACTCCCCAACCAAAATACATAGACTGGCTGAATAGATACAGAAACAAGACCCATATGTATGCTGTCTTCAAGAGACCCATTTCACTTCTAGGGACACATACAAATGGAAAGTGAGAGGATGGAAGAAAATATTCCATCCACACGGGAATCAAAAGAAAGCTGGAGTAGCAATACTCATATCAGACAAAATAGACTTTAAAATGAAGAATATTTTAAGGGACAAGGAAGGTCTACATCATGATCAAAGGATCAATCCAAGAAGATGATACAACAATTCTAAATATCTATGCACCCAACAAATGTTTACCACAATATATAAGGCAACTGCTAACAACTTTTAAAGGACAAATTGACAATAACACAATAATCGTGGGGGACTTTAACACCCCACTTACAGCAATAGACAGATCATTCAGACAGAAGATCAATAAGGAAACACAGGCCCTGAATGAAGCATTCAACCAGATGGACTTAATAGATATTTATAGGACATGCCATTCAAAAGCAATAGAATACACATTCTTCTCAAGCACATGTGGAACATTCTCTAAGACTGATCACATCCCAGGGTACAAATCAATCCTCAGTATCTTTAAGAAAATTGAAATCATATCAAGCACCTTTTCCAACCCCACTGCTACACGACTAGAAATCAACAACAAGAAAAATACTGCAAAAAACAAACACATGGAGACTAAACAACATAATACTAAACCAATGGATCACTGGAGAAATCAAAGAGGAAATTAAAAAAATACCTAGAAGCAAATCACAACAAAGATACAACACTCCAAAACCTATGCGATGCAGTAAAAGTCATTCTAAGAGGAAAATTTATAGCAATACAAGCCCACCTCAGGAAACAAGAAAAAGCTCAAATAAACAAGCTAACTTTACATCTAAAGCAGCTAGAGAGAGAACAGACAAGACCTAAAGTTAGTAGAAGGAAAAAAATCATAAAGATGAGAGCAAAAATCAATGAAATAGAAACAAAGAAAACCATAAAAAAGATCAATGAAATGAAATGCTGGTTCTTTGAAAAAGATCAACAAAATTAATAAACCCTTAGCCAGACTTATCAAGCAAAAAAGAGAGAGGACGCCAATCAATAAAATTAGAAATGCAAAAGGAGAAGTAACAACAGACATCACAGAAATACAAAGGATCATAAGAGACTACTATATGCAATTATATGCCAATAAAACAGAAAACCTAGAAGAAATGGACACATTCTTAGAAAAGTACAATCTTCCAAGACTACACCAAGATGAAATAGAAAAGATAGGAACAGACCAATCACAAGTACTGAAATGGAAACTGTGATTAAAAAACTTCCAACACATAAAAGTCCAGGACCAGATGGCTTCACAATCCAATTCTATCAAACATTTAGAGAAGAGCTAACACCTCTCCTTCTGAAACTATTCCAAAAACTCACAGGGGAACTGATACTCCAAAACTGATTCTATGAGGCCACCATCACCATCATTCCAAAACCAGACAAAGATGCCACAAAAAAAAAGAAAGCTACAGGCCAATTTCACTGATGAACATAGAGGCAAAAATCCTCAACAAAATACTAGCAAACCACATCCAACAATACATTAAAAGGATTATACATCATGATCAACTGGGATTTATCCCAGGGATGCAAGGATTCTTCAGTATCTGCAAATCCATCAGTGTGATACACCACATTAAAAAACTGAAGAATAAAAACCCTATGGCCCTCTCAATAGATGCAGAAAGAGCCTTTGACAAAATCCAACACTCATTTCTAATAAAAACCCTTCAGAAAGTGGGCATAGAGGGAACCTACCTCAACACGATAAAGGCCATATATGAGGAACCCAGAGTGGACATCATTCTCAATGGTGAAAAGCTGAAAGAATTCCTGCTGAGATCAGGAACAAGATAAGGAGGTCCACTCTCGCCACTACTATTAAACATAGTTTTAGAAGTCCTAGCCACAGCAATCAAAGAAAAAGAGACAAAAGGAATCCAAATTGGAAAGGAACAAGTAAAACTATCACTATTTGCAGATGACATGATACTATACCTAGAAAAAACTCTTAGAGCTCATCCATGAATTTGGCCAAGTCACAGGATACAAATTAACACACACAAATAGATGGCATTTCTGTATACTAACAATGAAAGATCAGAAAGAGAAATTAGGGACACAGTCCCATTTACGATCACATCCAAAAGAAGAAAATAGCTAGGAGTAAACCTACCTAAAGAGACAAAAGACCTGTACTCTGAAAACTACAAGACACTGATGAAAGAAATCAAGGATGACACAAATAGATGGAAAAACATACCATGCTCTAGGATTGGAAGAGACAATATTATCATAATGACTATACTACCCAAGGCAATCTACAGATTCAATGCAATCCCTATCAAATTACCAAGGACATTTTTCACAGAACTCAAACAAAGTATTTTAAAGTTTGCTTGAAAGTACAAAAGACCCAGAATAGCCAAAGACATCCTGAAAAAGAAAAGTGGAGCTGGAGGAATCAGGCTCCCGGACTTCAGACTCTACTACAAAGCAACAGTCATCAAAACCATATGGTGCTGGCACAGAGACAGACATATAGATCAGTGGAACAGGTTAGAAAGCCCAGATTTAATCCAACACACCTAGAACCAACTAATATATGACAAAGGAGGCAAGAATGTTCAATGAAGAAAAGACAGCCTGTTCCGTAAGCGGTGCTGGGAAAACTGGACAGCCACATGGAAAAGAATGAAATTAGGACACTCCCTAGCACCATACACAAAAATCAACTCCAAATGGATGAAAGACCTAGATATAAGACCCAACAGTATAAAACTCTTAGAGGAAAACATAGGCCAAACACTCTCTGACATAAATGACAGCAACATCTTCTCAGATCCACCTCCTAGAGTAATGACAGTAAGAACGAAAATAAACAAATGGGACTTCATTAAACTTAAAAGTTTCTGCCCAGCAAAGGAAACCCTCAGCAAAACAAAAAGACAACCCACAGAATGGGAGGAAATCTTTGCAAATGAATCAACTGACAAGGGATTCATCTCCAAAATTTATAAATACCTCCTACTGCTCAATACCAAAAAAACAAACAATCCCATCAAAAAATGGGCGGAAGATCTAAACAGACAGTTCTCCAAAGAAGACATACAGATGGCCAAAAAACAGAGGAAGAGACATTCAACATCACTCATTGTTAGAGAAATGCAATCAAAATCACTCTGAGGTACCACCTTACACCAGCCAGAATGGCCATCATCAAAAAGTCTACAAACAATAAGTGCTGGAGAGGGTGTGGAGAAAAAGGAACCCTAATACACTGTTGCTGGTATTGTAAATTGGTGCAACCACTGTGGAAAACAGTATGGAGATTCCTTAGAAAACTAGACATAGAACTACTAGTTGATCCAGCGATCCCACTCTTGGGCATCTATCCAGAAAAAACCATGTCTCGAGGAGACGCATGTACTCCAGTGTTCATTGCAGCACTATTTTCAATAGTCAAGTCATGGAAACGACCTAAATGTTCCTCGACAGAGGAGTGGATAAAGAAGATTTGGCACATGTGAACAATGGAATATTACTCAGCCATTAAAGGGAATGAAGTGACAGCATTTTTAGCAACATGGATGGACCTAGAAATTATCTTGCTAAGTGAAGTCAGTCAGACAATGAGACACCAGCAACAAATGCTATCACTGACATGTGGAATCTGAAAAAAAGGACACAATGAGCTTCTTGGCAGAACAGATACTGACTCGCAGACTTTGAAAAAAACTTATGGTTTCCACATGGGACAGGGTGGGGGGGTGGGGGGGGTGCACTGGGGGTATGGGATGGAAATCCTATAAAATTGGATTGTGGTGATCATTGTGCAACTATAAATGTAATCAAAAAATAAAAATAAAGACAGGAGGCTCAGGCTGGCTTTGTTAATGTCTGCCCAGTTCCATCTTAGTTTTCACAAAAAGACTTCCTCCTCCTCCTCCACTCCTTTGCCAGGTGAGAGGGACTTATGCCATGGAGAAATTGAATGGGGATTATTTAAACTGGGGAGGCAGACGCCATGCAGCACAAAAATGAGGTACAGGACACTCAATGCAAGGAGAATAGGTCAAAGTCTGTGCACTGATCTATGGAATTCTTGGGCCACCATAGCAAATTCTGAAACTTTCTACTCTAGTGAGACTAAAAGTACCCCCCCCAATTATCTTATATTTCTATGTAAAGGTTTTCCAATGAAAAAATTTTAAAGATTTTTAAATGCATTTCCCTCAATTAAATGATGGAATAAGTGCTTTTAGTAGGAACCTGAGCTGGTTTCCTAAGTATCTCTTTTCTAAAACCTGCCTCTCCCCCCAGCAATACAGTTTGGATGGAAATGCTTCTTTCAGTACAATGTGATCTTGCCCCCTAGTCCAATTTGATTTATGTTTTATGCCCAATTCAAGCTGAATCCTTTTCTAGGATATTTTAATTCAGTCCTAGGGAAATATCTGGAGGTCATTCTCTTCTTGGTGTCTTAAATGATGAGGTGCAAAGTTTGGAAATCACTGGCACCCACATGTTCTGCCATGTGGAGAAGTTTGCTCTGCAAGGGAAGAGAATAAAGTTCAACAACAGGAATGGTAGCCCTTGAATACCTGGCATGGAATGTGCTTCATACCCAGCTGCATCCTTGCCCTTCCCGTGGTTTGGTCTCCACATTTTCCCAAATTCTATAAGCCACCCATTTGCCTTTATTCATTTGCTATTGGGGGTTGGCTTTCAGTCCTTTGCAAGTAAAAGTGTTATTACTAAATATATTACAATAATAAATCATTCCTCTTAGGTGAATTTTTAAGTTTATTTTCAGTTTTATGCATTCCTCCGGAACACAAATGTCATTTTACCAGTATTTTCTCTCACTCAATTATTTCATCTGTAAAATAAGTGTTGGACACTGAATTTTCAACCCCAGCTGGGCACCTGGAGAGCTTATGTGTGAGAGTGTGTGTGTGTGTGTGTGTGTGTGTGTGTGTGTAATATCCAGACCCCACTCTACATACTTTCCTTTTTTTCTTTGAATACTAAAATCTATTAGTCTATGATTCAGCTTGAACATTTATGCAATATGTTGGACTAACCTGAGAGATATTTTTGTGCTGAAACTTTTATTTTTTAAATTTTTTTTTACCTTTTTATGGCCGCATATGTAGCCATACACGTTCCCAGGCAAGAGGTCAAATCAAAGCTGTAGCTGCCAGCCTACACCACAGTCACAGCCACGTCAGATATGGCCACGTCTGCAACCTACACTACAGATCATGGCAACGCTGGATCCTTAACCCACTGAGCAAGGCCAGGGATCCAACCTGCATCCTCATGGATGCTAGTCAGATTCGTTTCTGTTGAGCCATGACAGGAACTCCCATGGTGAAAGTTTTAAGAAAAACTCAATTGACAATATATATAGAATATACATCTAATCTAATTTATCCATAGTCCCACTGAAGCTAGTAAGTTAAATGTTAGATTTGTTGTTGTAATTGTTACCTTTTATTATAATAGAGGAATGGAACAAAATATTAGAGATGAAGAAAAAATTAATTAGTATATAAATAATGCCAGTGCATAAATTAAAAAAAAAGGTGTTTAAGATTTAAGGAAAATCTCAATATATAAAAGCATGAATCTTTTAAAGAAAATAATATTAAATCTGGTCATCTACAAAGAATTCAAGAATTGCTTTCAAACGTCTATTTTGTCTTAGAAAACAGCTATAAAACAAAGATGAACAGCTCTTGCAGCAGGAACTTCCAGACCTCCAGCCTCATATAGATACCCTGCAAAGGTCCTCATAGCCATAGCTCACAGCCTTCTTCCTCCATCCCATGGAAAGTAACAGAAAGATGTCTCTTTCCCATTTTCATTCAAGTATTAATCATAATCCAAAACCTTTATCATCTATTAGTTTTTTTTCATTATTATTCACTATTAAGCCAATTAAATATTAACAAAGCATCTACCTAGACAAAACACAATGTCAACTCCACAGGAAAAATAAAATAAAAAAATACAAATTCTACTATACTCTGAATTTGTGGAGATAAAGCAGGGCCATGATGGAAATATGGACACCACAAATCTATAAATGCCAGGTGAGCTATATGTATAATAAGATCAAACATGGGAGCCATTGTACAGTGAAGAGTAAAGTCTACATTTTGAACCCAGGCTTGTCACTTTATTGTTTTGTGACTTTTAACAGGTTATTTAGTCTCAGATTTTTATTTTCAAAAGAAAGAGAGTGATATCTATTTTTAAAATAATTTGTAAGAATTAAATTGGTTAGCATATGCACCACAAATATCACAGTACCAAGAGTAGTATAGTTATAAACCAAAAGAACTGTCTTAGTCAAGGATCTTTTGATGGCAAGTTTCAAAGAAAAAAGGAAACCTCCTTATCTTACATGGGATTATCTTAAGGAAAATTTTTTAAAAAATACTTTCTCAGAGGAGCAAAACGGCAGAAACCAAGAACTGGAACTTTCAGTAGCCATTCTCACAATTGTCTTTCTCTTTTCCTCTTTCTCTCTCATCACATAGCCACAACATAGACAAACACACACTTTATTACCTGCAAAAAACTCCTAGCCCCCTATGAAGGACCAGTTTAAACATGATTTGTCCTACAAGGTGTTCACAAATGCCCCAGAGCAGAATTACTCTCCCAAGGGAGTTTGGGAGACTCTTGTAAGCTAATGACCACTCAAGAAAAAAACCCAGTGAAGTTCCCATCATGGCTCAGCAGAAATGAATCTGACTAGAATCCATGAGGATGCGGGTTTGATCCCTCACCTCACTCAGTGGGTTAAGGATCTGGCTTTGCCATGAGCTGTGGTGTAAGATCACAAATGCGGCTTGGATCCTGCATTGCTGTGGTTGAGGTGTAGACTGGCAGCTGCAGCTCCAATTGGACCCCTAGCCTGGGAACCTCCATATGCCATGGGTATGGTCCTAAAAAGCAAAAAGCAAAAAGCAAAAAAAAAAAAAAGAGGAACCCAGTAACATGGCAACAATCTACTCTACTTTGAAGGAAGGCCAGGTGTATTCAAGTGCCAGGCACACTCCAGCCACCAAGTCCTGCTAGTTAAAATACAAGAGTCTGAATCTTCTTACATGAGTCTTACATGGAGTCTGAATCTTCTTATCATGAACTCAGGCGTAATTGTCCTTGAAGAGTAGCATTTCTATATGTAGCCAAGACAGGAATACAGGTGAAAAGGGAAAGAAACCAGGTGAAGGGGAACATTATACCAAAACCTGAGATGAATTAGCATACTTCAGTATTATGTTATCATCCTTCGGCTGATATACATATGA
Source organism: Phacochoerus africanus (assembly GCF_016906955.1). Classification (NCBI taxonomy): domain Eukaryota; kingdom Metazoa; phylum Chordata; class Mammalia; order Artiodactyla; family Suidae; genus Phacochoerus; species Phacochoerus africanus. Next base: position 90,993,094 of record NC_062545.1, on the reverse strand, counting down.
TTTAAACAGCCCCATGACAGTCCCAGTTGGACCATATAGGGTCAAAGAAGGAACTAATGATATGAGCCTTGACATCTGCCCTAAAATGAGGAAGAAGGTGGTCTTCTCCCCTCCCCACTTTTTCTTTGATTGCAGAAATGTAGTCCTCTTTGTTCTGGGACTATACTCCTTTGCCAGGCCCTTGTGTCTCTCACAGGCATCCTATGCTAATAATCCCACTCTCTTCCTGCCACTTTGCCACACATGCTGAATTCTTTCTTTGATGAGACAAAAGAACCTGGCCTTCAGTAAGTCCTGACACCAGGTGAGAAGTTTTAATTAGAAGACAAGGGGTTTGAGTCCCTTCCTAAATCGTGGGTTTAAGTCCCAATCTGAGGTGGGGCTGGGTTCAAGTCCCAGCCCATGGGTTCAAGTCCTATCTGAGCAAGAGTGTGGTTTCTTTCCCATACATACATACACACACACATACACACACACGCATATATACACATTCATAACATACATGCATACATGCATATACGCCTACATACGCACATGTGTATATACATACATAACACACATAATACACATACCTAACACATGTGTGTGCACACATGCATACATACACACATACATATATACACACACAGACATGCATATATACATCATACCCACATACACACATATGCACATACATATCACACAGACATGCATACATATCTTCATGCATGCATACACACACACACACACACACACACACACACATATTACAGAATACTCTGCAGGTCTCTTCTCCTTGAGAGTGATCACAGTGAAAGCCTCAGAATCATGACTAAGAGATCACTCAGAACCAGTCTGATCTTCTTTACAAATTGTTTTCACCCAGCTGCTCTCCCATTTCTTAAGTCCATGGTTCTTCCTTTTGGTTTCTGTGTATAAGGAATTCTGAAAGAGTGAATGGGAGTCCACTCTGAGTCAGTCTCTCTTGTGGTTGCAGCCAAATGCTGGCTCCAGCTGGAACCGGTGAACAGCTGGTGTCTGTTTTTCTAAAGGCAATCTAAGAGCTTATCCATTACTTCTCTCCTGGTGGCGTAGCTTGAGCTTCCCTGACGCAAGAAACTGAACCGATAACAAAGTAGTTTAGGCCTCCATAAGGAACTACCCAAAATTTAGTGACTTAAAACAAAAAGCATTCATTTGCTCATGAATGATTTCAAATTTCATTAATCTGAAATCTGAGCAGGACTAAGCACAGTGTCAGCTAGCCAGTCACCTGGGGACTGGAGAGTCTCTTCAAGATGGTGTATTCACTCAGCTAACACTTTGACAGAGACTATTGGTTGATAACTCAGCTATGATTATGAATGAAGCCCCATGTCAGCCTTTTCATAGGTTTCTTGGGATTCCTCACAATATGGTATTTGGATTCCATGAGCACATGACCCCTAAGAACAAGGGCGTTTATGAAATTTTTTAATCCAACATTAGAAATCACATAGCATCAACACCCATTCTATTAGTTATTAGTTTGGCCACAAACATGCCAAAATTCAAAAGAAAAAATTAAGCACTACCTCTTGATGAGCTCATGGTAAGTGTCTAAAAAAGACATGTGGAATAGATAATTTTTCTAAGGACATTTTTGGAAAATTATCTTCTCCAGAATATTCCTAAGAATAAGGAATACCTTATCTGAAAACTATGGGACTAGATACATTTAAAAATAAGAATTTTTATAACTTTTAGAAAGCTAATATGGTATATGTAATGTTTGCTATATAAAATCCCCAGTAGATCCAAGGAAGTAACTATAAATAAGAATATTAATACTTTTCCAATGCAAATTATTCTAAGTAACTACAGATTACAATGACACTATGTCAATTCAGATCATGTTTTGCCACCATATGTTTACACATGTTTACAAAACCAAACCAAACCCTTATTTTCAGAGTTTGTGGTGTTTGGTATTTCTAAATAAGTGATTATACAACAAAAATTATAATGTTTAGGAAAAGATTAATATATATAATATATATTTATTTAATATATATTTTTAGAAACTACATTTCTTTTTTTAGTTATTTATTTTTAGGTCATGAATCCTTCAAAGAGTAGTACCAGTTCATAATTTTTATATCTTACTGTGTGATAGACTGAAAGCAAAACATTAATTTAACATCTCAAGATTTCTAAGATTTGGGGGGGGGGTCCAAAATCGTGTTGACAACATCCACAAAAAAGTGTCTTCTATCTAGAAATAATAAAGAATATGAATAAAAAGCAATGGTGTTAGAGAAAAGCAGAACTTTTCCATCATCACCAGTTGACTGTTTACTCAGCAACATGAATGCATTTTAGAGGAAGCTCTGAGCCATTTGTTATCAGCAATGCTGAGAGACCATTGTTCCTTCATGATTTAACACATTTGAATGTTTGCCATGAACAGTTATCAATGAAAATTTAATATTAATTAATTAATGGATAAAATTCCAGATTTCCTCTATTGCCCCAGAGGTTCATTCTGTAACAGTGATCTTCAGTCTTAGCTTAAACTAGGCATTGATGCTAATGCCCAAACTTCTAGCATCTGGCCAAAATGTATATTTGGTTACCTCTTTAAACAGTTTTAATTTATAAAAACTTCGACTGATCCATTAAAAAAAATCTTGACTACAAGAGCAAAATTAAGAATTAATTAAATACTGCTTTAACATTTTTATTTTTTCAAAAGCATGATATTATAGTATCCTTATGTTTTATGTTATCTTATTATTTTTATGTTTAACATGTTTATATCCTTTTATTATGTTTTATACATGTATAAGTTTCCTTTAGATAATTAAGAAGATAACTGAATGAATTTTTAAGGCCTAGAATATTTTTATGTAGTTAATCCAAACTCATTTTATACATGAGGCAAGCAAAGCATAAAGCCACTTGCTGATTTGCCCACACAAGTTTCTATCATTGTTATAAAAATTTTCTCTAGTATATTTTTCTCAATAAACCATTCAAAGTAAACTAAGTTAAATGTTTTCACAATAAAAGATAGTAAAAGCTTTGTCCTGTCTTCCACATTTCCAAAAACCAAAAAAAAAATAGAGAGAGAATTTCTTTCACAACTTTTCAACAAAAACTTTCTTAACACTTTTTGGTCAAATAACTAATAATATGCATAGTTTTCCTGAAAAAAATAAGTGATTTCTCAGGTGATACTGTAATAACAAAGTGAAATTAAGAAAGAAGCATCTGAATAAAATATTGAATGTTTGAACTTTAAAGTGTATTGACTAAATAGTATATAAAAGACTTTTAGTTTCTGTTTTTTTCCCAAAAGGAACCTATAGGATTTGTGCAGTTTGGATCTGACATACAATTCAACAGAGTATGAGTACAAGCCAAATTACATTTATTCTTTCTTTTCTTGAAATCTAATTGTGAAAATTTGTACACACTTAACACCCTGGATGAAAGCTTTTTTGGTGGTGAATACTACCTGACTCTCATTTTGATAACATTTCTAATGTACCTGCTTTCAAAATTTATAATAACCCAATCCAGTTTCAACATTTTTTCCAGAAAGGCTTTTATACTCTATATTTTTTATAAAATATAAACTATAAGTCATGTACTCACCTTCCTAAACTTGATTTCTCTTTTCCCACTACTTCATTTCTCAGAAAGAGAAAATAAAACTGATGTGACACTTTAATATTAACCTCAGCTATGTCGGCAAGAGTGTAGTAATGTGATTTTTGTTTTGAGGTTTCTTTTTTTTCCATTTGGAATGTGGAACGTTAGTTCATGCCTCAATTTTGTCCAGACTTAAATGCCCCTTCTCTATTTTATACGTCTTGTAAGGACCCACAGAGTCTGAGAATGTGACGGAGGAGGCTTCCACGTCTGAGAATGTGACAGGGAACAGATGATATCTATTTTTAAATCTTCAAAATGCTTATAGTAGCCAAAGCCTGGAAACTAGAAGTGAATTATATCATTGTTGGCCTTCACCTAACACCCACTTATCCTTTCCCACTTGTGGCCACTTGAATACTGTCTTGCCATTTCTGTGCTTCCTGCAATGTCGTCAGAGGCCACCATCACTTCCTCATTCATTCTCTGACCACTTGCTAGCACAATGACTAAATGATAACCTAGTGGCTGGAAAGAGTTATGATAGCTTTCTAAAGGCCAAACTAAATTCCATTCAGTAAAGTCATTGAATGGTGTCTTTGTGAGTTTGAATAGTTATACAACAGCCATAGGAATGAAGACTAATGAAATCTAATAGAGTACAAGACCGGAGCCTCACCCTTTGGAGAGGTAAGCTTTTACCCCTTTAAATGACACTGATGCATGAGAAATAAACTGAATATATTACAACGACTCCTTTTCTAGATGTATTCCCAATGGATTCCTCATCCAAAATTCAGTCTAACTAAATATGTGTTTACTGAACACTTCCTACACAAAAGACTCTGTGCTTAGCAACTTTTCTCTGTCAGACTCTATAAGAAGAAAGGGATACCATGCATTCTCCTTGCTTAGATCTTAGTTTAATAAGGAAAACAGACACGGACAACACTATGAGACACTGACAACACTATGAGAAAAGGGCTGTATTGGGAACATGACCAGAATGAGCTCAGACCCCAAAAGGAGGCACCAATCCAGGCTGAAGATCAAAGCAGATACTTTCAGGAGTTCCCTCCATGGCTCAGTGGTTTACAGACCCGACTAGTATCCATGAGGACGTGGGTTCAATCCCTGGCCTTGCTCAGTGGATTAATCTGGTGTTGCCATGAGCTGTCACGTAGGTCACAATGAGGCTCCAATCGCAAGTGGCTGTGGCTGTGGTGTAGGCTGGCTCTGATTTGACCCCTAGCCTGGGAACCTCCATATGCTGCAGGTGCAGCCCTGAAAAATGACAAAAAAAAAAGTGAATACTTTCAAAAGAAATGCTTGGTAGATAACAATGGGTGGATGACAAAAGGAGCATGAGATAAGAAGATTTTAAGCAAGAGAAACAACACAGATGAAGGTATTTAACAAAGCATGGTACTCTAAGGAACCACAAATTGTTTGGTGTGCTAGGAGTACATAAGAAGGTGTGAGATGATAGGAGCTAGGGAGATAATATCACAGAATAATATTTTGAAGGATTCTTGTATTACCAGTCTAACAGTAATAGTAATAATACTACTAATAATAATTTTTATTTTTATTACAGGCAATAAGGAGCCATTGAATTAGTGAATCACTTAACCAGGGAAAAGAAGAGACTTTCATTTAAAAAATATTTTCTGGAAACAGTATGAGGGGTAAGTTAAAGTTGTAAACTAAAGCAATGGTTGTGGAAATGAGAAAAGTTTAGCAGTTGTTTAGAAGGGCTATGTCAGCCTTGATACAATGTAATTGGAAAAAGAAGCAAGTTAGGGAGGATAATAATAAAGGCAAGTTAGGGAGTGTTTGGGAGGGGGTTGCTTGCTTTTGAGAGCCACACCCAAGGCATAAGGTTAAGGGTCAACTTGGAGCTATAGCTGCCAGCCTACACCACAGCCACAGCAACATCATATCCGAGCCATGTCTGCGACATATACCACAGCTCACTGCAACACCAGATCCTTAACCCATTGAGTGAGGCCAGGGATCAAACCTGCAACCACATGGTTACTGGGCAGATTCCTTTCCGCTGCACCCAAATAGGAACTCCTAGGGAGGGTTCTGATGAAAGTAACTTTGAGATACCTGAAAGACATCCAGGAGATGGTGACAGTAATTAATTATACATGTATATGCCAATAATGAAGCTCAGGGAAGTGTTGTGGACTAGAAAGTGATATCATGGGCTATTGAACATAACTCACATGTCATCAAAATATCTGAAAAATAAACAAAGCACCGGTAAGTGAGTAGTTAACCCAAGGATGCTCCTTTCCCGAGACTTTCACTGATGATGACTTTTGTTCAACCACCCCTCTTGGACTCTCTGACTGGGTTTTTAAAGATGACTAGAGTCCAGCTTCTGTTCTCAAGTGCTCAGAGGTGGGAAAAGTTGAGAACAAACAACAGAATTTGAAGAATAAATAATAGAGGCACACTACAATGGTTGTCTAGAGTGTAATTTATCTTTCCAAAGAGACAGTCATAAGAAGACAATGTGACAGAAAGCTTCACATAAGAAGCAACACATAAGAAAATCTGAACTATCTTTCAATGAGAATTTTAAAAAGAAGTACCACATTACAGAGTTGAATGTTTTATGTAGTGAGACTCTAGATAGTTCAATAATCCTAGATCACAGACCAGAGGGTTTAAAAAAAAAAGAAAGAAAAAAAAAGGAAGAATGGCTAAAGATGATAATGAGGGTTAGTTTTTGTGTTTGCTTATTTTGAGTTTTCATTTTTAAATGATTAAGCCACAGTTTCTCAAATTCAGCTTTATTGAATTGTTGGGCTAGATAATTTTTGCTGGGGGAGATGCCCTGTGTGCTATAGAAAGTCCATCCATATCCTTGGCTTCTACACACCAGATACCAGTGGAACCCTAACACCCATTTATGACAATGGAAAATGTCTCCAGACAGTGCAAACATCACAGGGTGGGGTTCACAACCCACTAGAGAACCACTGGATTAAGTTACCCACACTTCCAATTTCCCACATTACATATAAAAGACAATAATTAAAAGGTCCATGTGCCTGTTCTGCATTTTTGTATACTGAAGTTTTTTCCCACACATTAAAATTATTATTAATATCTGAATCAGGGATCACTGGAGTCATCATTTTCTTTAAAATCTGAACTAGAGCCACCTTATGCTTCTCTTCTCTGATTATTACTACCTGATTAAAATTAGCAATATCTATGTCTTATTTCCTTCTTTTTATTTCTATTATTTTCCCTTTTTTCATAATGAAATTATCTAGCATTACACTACCTTATAGTGTTCAGAGTTGTTTTGCAAAAGAGAAACAATTAGGCCTGTTCAGTGGTTGTGAAGAAAAGGAATTTAGAAATTTGTGGTTGACAAAAACTTGGACATAAGAAAAAATAAAGTAAACATAGTACCTAAGAAAATAAGCTATACTGGATAACAGGAGGAAGGGAGAGAAGGAGGGGAGGGGAGAAGGAGAGAGGAAAAGGGCCTCCTTAATAGAAACAATCTTTTTTTCTCTCTCTTTTTCTTTCAAGAAGCCCATTAAGCCTTCAGAAAAAGAATGATTCATTTTTATATGCACTTGATATTCTTTAAAAGTCTGTAATTCCATTAGCAATGAAAACATCATAGAATGCACTGGAATGCTGCTACAGTCTCTCAGGCTCAATATCTTGAAATCATTTAACAAAAACAGAGAAATCATGTGCCAGGTTACGAGGTAAACAGGTTCCATCACCATCTTCTCAAACTTTTTGGCACATTTAAACCTCAATATCCTTTTGCCCAAGAAATTTTTAGTAAAGTTTTATTTCAAGAAGAGCCAAAGGAAAACCTCTTTGCATTTCAAATACCTTATTTAGACATTGAATAGTAAATGTTTTATTTAGAAAAATGATGAATCATACCACAAGACTTATAAAATACTTATGAAAGAGAAAAAAAGACCTTTACGTTGGAAAATTCCTCTCAAAGGAATTCTAAATGTTGCAAAGAACATACTGGACCAATTTTTTTTTTTAATTCCCTTTGCATCACAGTGTATAACTCACATCTGGCTTGCAACAGAGAGGCTGAGACTGTTTACAGATCACCATTATCAGAGACAGAAAAATGTAACCCCGGTGAAGTGGGGTCCAGAGTGGCTGAAATCGCAAGTCCATCTCCCAGGAGGGGGCCCTTGAATCTGGCATCCCATCCAAACCAAAGAAATGGAGCCAGACTGCGAGAGCATTTCTGTGTGGATGGAGGACTTGCTCCTGCCCAGGCCCCCCTTGTCCCATGTCTCTGTCCCCTCCCACCAATCTGCCTGTGGATGGACTTTAAAGGTTGGACAAGAAAAATGTTTTTCTGCTAACCTCCTTGTGAGCTGGAGAAAGGGCACTCCAACCCTTTCACTGAAATGAAGAATTTATAGCTTCCTATCAGTAGTTTGGGTTTATGCTCTGGACCTCTAGGCAAGATTTCTGAGACAGCCTCACTGATCCCCTACAGCCTGCTTTCTATACATTTCCTTTAAAGCCAGTCCTGCCTAACAGAGTTCTTCCAAATCCAGTGCCTGGTAAAACTATGGCCAGACTGAGAGGGGCAGGAGGACTCTGTGGGATACCCTGATAGATTAGAGGCAGAAGAATGAAAAGGGAGCAGGGCAGATGTAGGAGAAGCCCAAATCATTGTGTCAAACATCCTGTCCTATTGCTTTAAATGTTCTTCCTCTTCTCTCCAGACCTCCAGGAGGACTCCCTGCTTTCGCTTGTCACCTTTCCTTTACATGGAATGCTCTAGAACTCAGCAGCCATGGAGTCAAATGAGTCCATGTCTAGAGTTCTGGCAGAGGGAGGTGGTGCCACAGAGAGGGTGTGGAACCAGAACCCAGGACCACAGCCATGTTGCCTGCGGGGAAGCTGCGCTTCCCTGGTGAGTCTTCTCCTCCCCAGGTGGGTGCCTCGCTGCTCCGGGAGTTTCAACAACACTTTGATCCCAATCATTGTTATATCTGTGAATAACAAACTGTACAATGTTTTCCTCTCAAGAAATGAGCTCCCCAACAAGGAATAAAGCAAAATCTTCTCAACGACGCTTCTGCCTAATATCAACAAGCCAGGGACAGTATTCCATGGATTAAAGGGCCAATCCAACAATCAGGTTAGGGATTCACATGGACACCATCATCTGCTGGCCCAGTGCAGCGACTCTCAGAATATTTGAAAGGACTTAAGCATTTTTTGGGAAAATGAAACGTTCACAGAAAATACTTGGTAAAGTCATGAGAGAGTTTCATTTGCTTTTATAGCTTCTGTTTAATTTTTTAAAATCTGGTGTTTGTCCTTTCTTCTCAAATTATAACTTTACCCTATTTGTCAAACACCAGATGTTTAAAATATTATTTCTGCCAGTACTATGGTTTTAAAAATTGTGTCTCATTAAAGTTCTTTGCCTTTCTTTTTTCAGTATTAGCACTGAGATCGTGATTTTTCTTTTCATAGGTTTAAGAGAGTCACCTCTATTTCTTTTTCTCTCTGGACACATTTTCTGTGCATTTTTTTCTGACTTCTTAAATTGATTTGTAAATGCCATTCATATAGCAAGGAAACTAACCAGCTGGCTCTCTTAAGAATTTGAAATTGCTTTTTTGCCTGTCATGTTACCCATTTTCACTTTTTATACTATATTTGCCATATGCAATTGTTTTTCTCCTGATACCACTCTTCTTTCTAGAACTACACTTGTATATAACATTGCTGGATTGTGATTACATATTCATATCTTTTTCTTTACAAGTATTTGAAGACAGGAACTACATTCATCTTCACAGCCTATATCTGTTCTGTACTGGATGCTCAAATCAATGCTTCAGTTCCCTAATGGCAGAGATTTTTTTTTTTAACTGACCTGTGCCTACTGCCTAAGCAGAGCCTGTCTCTAGTTCTCAAAAATATGTGACAAGTGAATGCATGAGTGGATAACTCAAATAATGTTCCAAGAAAAAAAATTAATGCATTATTATTATTTATCTTTAGAAAAGAAATTCAGATTTTCAAATATATAGTGTTATCAATTATAGTTACCATGTTTGACATTAAATCTTCAGAACTTATTCATCTCATAGCTGAAAGCTTTTTACCCTTTACCAACCTCTCTCACCATTTGCCCAACCCCGCAGCCCCTGGTAAGCCCTTTTCAACCCCCTGTTTCTCAGAGTTTGACTTTTTTTTTTTTTTAAGATTCCACATATAATGATACCTTGCAGGATCTGTCCTTCTCTGGTTTAGTTCACTTAGTGCAATGCCCTCAAGTTCTATCTATATTGTCACAAAAGACAGGATTTCCTTCTTTCTCACGGTTGAGCAACAGTACATATCTTTCCCATCCATTCATCTATTAACAGACACTTAGGTTATTTCCATATCTTGGCTGTTGTGAACAATGCTGCAGTGATATTCTGCTTTCATTTCCTTTGGATGTATGCCCAGAAGTGGGATTTCTGAATTATATGGTAGTACTATTTTTCATTTTTTTGATGAACCTCCATACCTTTTTCCATCATGGCTGCACCCATTTACATTCCCACCAACAACATGCCAGGGTTCCCTTTTCTCCACACCCACTCCAACATTTGTTATTTACTGACGTGAAAAATGCCCCTTTCACCATATACAAAATTCCTACATGAATGCTCATTTCAGCGGCATGGATCTGTCTTTTCATAGTTTTATTCATTTCTTTAACACACCTTCCTGAGTGCCAGCTGGGTGGCAGGCACTGTTCTGTCTTAGGTACTAGAGATATAGACCTTGGAGAGTTTTGAACCAAGTAATTATATTATAAGCTTTTTTTCATTAAAAGTTATGATGAGAAATATGTTGAGAATAATTACAAGTTTAAGTGTAGAAAAAGGGCAGCCAATTAGGTGAACAACAATGGTAGTTTAGAGCTAAATGCTAATGGCTGAGATGGAGAGAATGGATAATATTATGGATATATTTTGAAGGTAAAACCAATAGCATTGGCTATCAGATTTGATGCTGAGTGTGAAAGAAGAAATGTGAAAGATAAGATTTTTGAACAGAAACAACAACAAAAATGAGCAAATGGAATTGCTATTAAGTAAATTGGGAAGAATATAAAAAAAAAAAAACATACTTGAGGGGAGTATCAGGATTGCTGAGATTCTTGTACATTCCACAGCTGCACCACAGATGGGCAAGTTAAACTATCAAAAGCTAAAAGCAGTTACTATTTTGCTACAATGATTATAATATTCATTAGGGCCGTTCACAAACATGCCAGTGTTCTTGCCAGGCATCTGGTAGCCTTACTCTTCCCTGTCCAGTTTGAAGTTAGTTGTAGCCATGTAACTAGCTATAGTCAGTGAACACTAGTTACATGGAGCCTCCAACAACCTGAGTCCTTGAACAATCACCGGAGCAATGTTCTTCTATTATTTTGTGTTGGACATGCAACTGGAGCAGGAAACAAACTTTGTTAAGCCGCTAAAGTTTTAGGGCTGTTTTTTACCACAGCGTATTCTAGGTAGTGATACTTAGCATATCCTTAGTGATATAGAAATTAGTATTCAGTGCAAGATGCAGTCATGATATATAACATTAAACCATAACTACATAGCACTACTTAGTCATCTGGTGATAAACAGCTAGGAAACTGTTAATGGAAGCTAAAAGGATGATGATCAATGCTACATACCAGTGATATTTTTGGTAAAACCATTGCCAGAAATAAATTGAAGGAAGACAATACCAGTAGAATTAATGAAAGAAATCATAAAATATTCCTATTGTGTGGTGGTTGCTGCTAGCTTTATTGGATAAAGTATTATTAGAAATAGATGAGTTCAGAAAAGAATAGCAGTTCCTGTTGTGACTCAGAGGATTAAGAATCTGACACTGTCTCCAGGAGGATGCAGGTTCTATCCCTGGCCTCAATCGATGAGTTAAGGATCCAATATTGCAACAAGCTGCAGCGTAGGTCACAGATGCAGCTAGGATCCAGTGTTGCTGCGGCATAGGCCTGCAGCTACAGCTCCAATTCAACTCTTAGCCTGGGAACATCTATATGCTGCAGGTGCAAGTGTAAATAGAAAAAAAGAAAAGAAAAGAATTGGCTAGGGTCAGGCAGAAATAAAAGAAAATAAAATCCACAAATAAAAAAATTCAATAAGCTGCTAATTCTCTTTTCTCAATTTGTAAAAGAAAATTGTAAAGATGATAAAGGCCAATTAGAACTCATCAAAGATAAAAATCAAGAGTGAGATCTGCAAACTCATTGTTAAAACCTCTGCATTGATTAAGGAGATAGAAGAGCAAGATACAACCAAAGGCTTAATTCTTATGTATTTCCTCCAGTTTTAAACAGTGCTTAGGGGAGAAAAAAATAAAAGCCTAGAGGGCTCCTAATTAACCCAACTGGAGACAGAAGAACTTCAGAAAAATGAATTAGTGTGTCTAAAAATGAACTGTGTGGTTATTGGCCAATATAACTGAATGGAATCTGATAGATATGGTGCTTGCTATTTTCAACAGAATTATACTACCAATGAAACCACCTTATATGGACTGAAAGATGTCAGTGACTGTTCAAGACTTAAAATGATCTTAGGTCTCCACTGTTATGAAGCAGATTGATGAAATTTCTCAGTGCTCAAAGTCAGACTAATTGCCCATATCTATCTGACTAGGTCACAGAATAATGGAAAAGAAAGAATATTCTAGAACAACAGATTCAAAAGCCATGGAGAACAGTGGACCAGGAAACTCCTAGTGAGCAAAGCTAGGGCCTGCATCCAGGACCATTCCACACTGTCAGCACATGCCTAGCTGGATTTCAGAATTGCTGTGGACCCGTAGCTGCTTTGTATCTCCTGTTCCTCCTTCTTTCTAAATAAGAACATTTATTCTGGTTGCCCTATGCTTCCTCCACCACTTCATAATGGGCATATGGAAGATAGATAGATTGTCTATCACGTTCATGGATCTTCAGACTAAGAATTGCCATGTTCAGACCCAGCAAATTGAATTCTCAGCCTCACTCAGAGATTCTGGACTTGGGGCAGCATGCAAAGCTTGGATGGAACTTTCAAATAAGAAGGATAAGTGGTCAATAGGATTGCTCATTTTGGCTGATAAAAACTAACTGGAAGTGAGATGAGTCACTTCCAGGTGCAAGCTTTAAGAATGTAGATTCCCACACATGCCTTTTCCTTTATCTGTCAGTGTAAAAGTCCATGAGGGAGTGGAAAAGTGTAACTCCTCCAAGTGGCAAGACAGAGAACAGAAGCGCTACGAGCAGCCCTCATGACCCCCAGAGAGACGTTTTCCCCGAGACATATTCCACCCTTATCCTCCCTCTCCACAGTGAAAGGAAAATGAAAGAGCAGACCCTGCCCATCCTCATTGCAGATCTCCTGGGAGGGAGGAGGAACCAATATTTCAATCAGAAAGGAGACCAGAATTTTAAAATCGACTCACTTTAAATCAGCAAAAGTGACCCCAGTTTTAATCTGGCCAAGATGTCATCCAAAATACAATAAAGAGAAATTCCTTTGAGCATGATCTCAGTCAGTGACTGGAGCAAAACAGGATGGTTTAATGTTCATTCCCCACTGAGTTCAGACTGTTCAAGAAACCAGTTACAGCTGTGACCCTGTTGGGCAAAGATAAATGCGGACTCTGAAAAAGATGGATGTGGGAAATACTAATGGATGTGATAGAGCTGAGTTTGAAAGCACGTTCAGAATGCCTGAAATCCAAGAAAGTGTGGAGTGATGTTCAAGAAGTTTAGAAAGGAAAAAAGATGAGTTTGCCCAAGAGATGGATTTCTCCATCATTCCTAGAGAAACACACAAAGTAGAGGAGTCTAGACATTGATTTTTAAAGTCTTTGTCTCTGACCTTGAATTTCCAAACAGGAAACCTCTTCATAAATAAGGAGTGTACACGAGGACCTGGTTGCCAGAGTCCTAGGTTATGAAAACACTCCCAAGTTTTCTTCACTTAAACACATCACCAAGACAGCAGCTAATGTACTGAAAAAGACAGTAAATACAGTGGGAAAGCTGTATTTCCTCTGATGCAAAAGGTAAATTATCAATTAGTGAGTTTCATTGCCAAAAACAGCATTCCTACCCAGTAGGGCTTTGATGAACATCTCAACTAATCAAAACAGATTTTCAAACGTTCTGAATACCAGAGATCAGAGCATGTCTGTTTTGGGGGCGAAGGCCAGGAGGCTAGTTGAAAATGTGTTTGTGTAGGTACATACTACAACGTGGACAGGCTGGAAGGGGTCTCTCCAGGGTGCCTTTAGATTCAGGACATGTGGATAGTCTTTAAAGCAAATATAGCAGGGCAATTTTCAGCCATTTGCTTTGCTCTGAGACCAGTTTGACTGGACTCTGACACTTCTCTCATCTTTTTTTCAACTACTGATGCTATTAAAAGAAAAAAGCAGAAGGCAATGATGGCTCATATCCATGATTTGAGAAATTAGTGTCAGATGGATGATTTCAGGGGGACTGACCTAATCCATTACCCAGCTAAAATGGACAAGACATTATCAGGGCAACTGAAAGCTCAGTCAGCTGTTTTGTCAGCCTTTAGGAAGCCTGTGGTAAACACCTTTCCTGATGCCCCTCTCAAAACACATTGACAAGGTAAGAGATCTCATGACTACAAATGGGCAGGCAACAAGCAAAGGTACAGGGTCTTCAGGAGGACGTCTGTGCCCCCAGGAAGGTCAAGAACAACAGTTCAGAACCCAAGAAGAAGGTGAAGAAGTGCAGTTATTAGCTTCACTTTTGGGCAAGGTAGGCAAGCTGGGGCAGGCTGCACCTACCAACTTGAAGTCAAAGACATGGGCGTCAGGTAACTAAGAGCAGTTCTGGTGAATCTTGAAAACCACAAGCCAGTTAGGGAGTGAGAATGTTCTGGTCCCTGATCTGGTTAGGGAAGAGGGAAAAGAAAAATACTCCTGGTGAGAGACACACATAGGAAAGAGATGAATTGTGATTTGGCAGGACCAGCCTCTTATGCCACTAAGGAAAACAGTACGGAGGTTCCTCAGAAAACTCAAAATAAAACTGTCATATAATCTAGCAATCCCACTCCAGGCATATGTCCAGAGAAAAGCATAATTTGAAAAGATACATGCACTCCAATATTCATTGCATCACTGTTTACAATAACCAAGACATAGAAGCAACTTAAAATTCATTGACAGAGGAATGGATAAAGAAGATGTGGCATACACACACACACGATACTATTCATCCATAAAAAGAATGAAGTAACACCATTTGCAGCCAAATGGATGACCTAGAGATTATTATACTAAGGGAAGTAAGTCAAAAAGAGAAAGGCAGATACCACATGATAACACCTACATGTGGAATCTAAAAAAAATTATACAAATGAACTTATTTGCAGAACAGAAATAGACTCACAGACTTTGAAAACAAACTTATGGTTACCAAAGGAGATAGGTGATGGGGAGGGATAGACTGGGGGTTTGGGACTGGTATATGCACACTGTGGTATATGGAATGATTGGCCAATGGGGACCTGCTGTATAGCATGAGGAACTCTACCCAATATCATGGGATAATCTATGTGGTAAAAGAATCTGAAAAGGGTGAATGTATGTCTATGTATAATTGTTGTACAGCAGAAATTATCACAATATTGTAAATTAACTATACTTCAATAAAACTTGAAAGAGAAAGAAAGAAAGAAAGAAAGAAAGAAAGAAAGAAAGAAAGAAAGAAAGAAAGAAAGAAAGAAAGAAAGAAAGAAAGAAAGGAAGGAAGGAAGGAAGGAAGGAAGAGGAAAAGAAAGGGAAAAGAAACTAGCCTCTCTTGGGCACAAAAAGAGCCTGAAACATTCATGCCTGGAGCTACTTTTCCCAGACACTTGCATGGAAATAGGGGACTAAAATATCAAAGAACTTCTTCAGCCAAGTTTTTGAGATTCTGAATGAGAGATTCCGCTTGGAAGATCAGCCCAACCTTCACCTCAAAAGTGAATCCTAAGGCAAAGGCATCTTCTCCTTGCCTGATGGAGCTGTGGATCCATGTATCAACCATGGGAAAGTGAAGGGCTCAGAGGGTCCTTGTCCAAGTTCTCTGATCATAAAGCCTCTGGAGTTTTTTCCAAGGTCTCTGGAAGAATGGAATCCTCTAAGAAAATCAGAACTATGATTAAATTTCCCATCAATAAGCACAGAGCCTGGGAACCAGGTTATATTTGAATAACAAAATATATTAAAACGTGACTCTTTTTCCACCCAACTTTCATGGAAGAAATTTAAATCTATGTACATATATTAGATAAGATCTCTAATCAAGGACTTTTTTATATTTTTGTAACATTGGAGAAATATTTTTTATTTGGAAAATGTGGATGGATTAAGAAGAGACAGAAGAGCTGCATGATTTTGCCATTAAAACTCAGGCCATTAATGACTACTGGGTATTTGACTTCAACCATTCTCATGGGTCAGAGAGGATTATGGACCTCTTGGAATCAGCACTGGAGTTGTTCGAGGTTTGGTATATCTGCTGTTATTACTCCAAGTCCCATAATTTAAACACTATGTACTCTGATGATATCAAACTTCATATTTTCGTCCTACTTTGACCTCTAAGTTCCATGCATCCAACTGCCTGCTTGATACCTCACGCAGTGTTCACCAACCCAACTTGATATTCATTTCTCCTCCTACACGTGTTCTCCACCTTGGCCAAAGCCACCTCCATCACCCTGCTCAAGCAGGAATTCTGAGAATCATTCCTTTTTTAAATTAATTGTTTCTACTGACGTATAGTTGATTTACAATGTTAATTTCTGCTATAGCAGAAAGTGATTCAGTCATACATGTGTATATATATATGTATATATACGTGTATGTGTGTATATATGTATATATTCTTTTTTATATCCTTTTCCATTATGGTTTATCCCAGGATATTGAATATAGTTCCCTGTGCTACACAGTAGGACTTTGTGGTTTATCCATTCCGTATGTAATGTTTAACTGCATATTTTTCATCTTATTTACACACCTTTTTTTTTTGTAAAATCATTATGTTCTCTCTTGGTCTTCTGCTTAGTTTTCAATTGTTAGGTTGTCAATTCAACTGCTCACAAATGTCTCTGGAAGAGATTTTAAAATTTCCTTTTTGGGAGTTCTCATGGTGGCTTAGAAGAATCAAATCTGACCAGCATCCATGAGGACGCAGGTTCTATCCCTGGCCTCTCTCAGTAGGTTAAGCATCCAGCATTGTCATGAGCTGTGGTGTAGGTCAGACCCAGCTCAGATCCTATGTTGCTGTGGCTGTGGTATAGGCCCGTGGCTATAGCTCTGATTTGACCCCTAGCCTGGCAACCCCCATATGCCATGGGAGCAGACATAAAAAGACAAAAAAAAATTCCTTTTGCTTACATGCTATCTTACTTTATGATACTTTCCTTTTCTTTAAAGCAAAGTTGTTCTATAGACTTTCCACACAATTCTTTTTACAAAGGAGTGTTTGTAAACAAATTGCTATAATAGACTTTTTTTAACTCTTCTCACTCACAAAAGAGCAATATATTCTGAACATTTTCATAATTCTCAATGATTGTTGATTTTATTGAAAAGCAAAATATCTGTTTATTAGATGAATTTAACAGAATCAAGATTGTGACTATGTGTTCTCAAATATTTTATGTATAAATACATATATACACATTCTATATAATATATACATACATATATATATATATAAGCACACACTACTTGTACATTTAAAGTCTTTTACTAGGAAGAGTTAAGTCTACTAATACCTAATAAAGTTAAATGTTTATTTACAAAAGCACTTTCTTTGAACTGAATCCGAGTCGCTGAAGTGCTTGACGCCAGAAACAGGCAGCATGGATGAGTAGCGGGGGTGGGAAAAAAAACAGGAAGACTTCTCAGTTGATTGAAAAATGTTCACGAGATGGAAGGATTTCCTTGTTTTTGAACGAGAAGAAGAAACGAGGACATGTGAAGTTGGGCAGGGGGCTTAGAGTACTCTGTTTCATTTTCTCATCGGCCCCCAGTGGTCTGCTTTAGCACATGCACTGCAGAAACCCCATGTGGGAGAGTCATGTGAACAACTTACTTAACATCTTTGGTGAGATAATCCCTAAAAGAAGAAAGAAGCACCAAGATTCATGACAGCACTGCTACTGGTGTCACAACATCAAAAGGAGCTCAGACGGGAATCCAGCTGCTAGAATTTGAATTAGAAGAATTGTTTATGGAACCACAGATGGCTGAGGGGAAAACAGCCCTGCTCAGAGCCGGCTTGCCAGGAGAAACACTGGCAGGACACAGTCGTGCTTTGTTAACATCTCCCTCTAATCTGAAAGGGTCCCAATTTCCCTGCCGGACGATGCTATTTGACACTCTTCATATATGACTTGTATGCTATAAAAGTCTGAGGTGGAAAACATCTGGAGAGAGAAAAGAGCGGTCCACCTAGCAGGAGGTCAGGGCACACAGTGACCTTTTGGAGCCCTCAAAAGAATTACAGAAGCTTAGGAATGGCCAAACATGGAATGAACCGCCAAGCATGACAAACACATAATTTAAAAAGCATGGTCTGATTCAGGCTTATAAAAAAATAAAATTGGAGAAAAGGGATCCATTTGTAGACGTTTAAGTTAACCATCTATCAAAAGTAAAAGTTCACACCACAGCTTAAATGAATATAATTTTTAAATAATTTCTTCAGGAACAGTTTGAATAAGTTTGCATAATTGTTCATAGAGGGGTGTGCAATTAAATATATAGCATAGTTTTCATAACTTTATGTTGATTTTAGCTTCTTATATTGTACCCTAAAAAGAGTAATCAACCAAACAGAAGTAACACATTATTAATATAAAATCTGCTTTTTAATGTAGAAAAGGTTTTCAGAGCACACAATGGCCTGGTCAAGAAATATCAATGTAGATTGAGGATAGAGAAAAGAGGGGAGATAAAATTCTCAATGCTGTCTATATTTATTTCACTTTCTGACTAGGGTTGTTCCAGAGTCCTAGCCCTCTATTGAAAACACACATCCCTAAACAAGTGCACATACCATGTCCAGTGGGAGGCCAGGACCATCTCCCAGCCCAGTGTCAGGCACAAGAGGATTTGGTTCTTGAAAGTAATCATTTTTCCCAACTTCAATCTGAACAAACCAAAGAATGTGGAAAGATATAAACTAGAAAGTAGAACTGAGTCCCCCTGGTGTCAATCCAATTTTTGTGTTTGTTTGTTTTTTTCTTTTTCTTTTTTTTTTTTTTTTTTTTGCTTTTAGGGCCACACCTGCAGCCTATGGAAGTTCCCAGGCTAGGGGTTGAATCAGAGCTACGGCTACCAGCCTACACCACACCCACAGCCACATCCACAGCAATGCAGGATCCCCACCCACAACTGTGACCTACACCACAGCTCATGACTGTGTTGGATCCTTAACCCTTTGAGCAAGGCCAGGAATGGAACCCACATCCTCATGACTCCTAGTTGGGTTCATTACCTCTGAGCCACAAAGGGAACTCCTCAATCCAGTTTTATACTAAGCAAAGATTCAAACCAACTACCAATTACTTACCTATGTTAATACTATGTCACTGAACTCTGCACAACATATATGTTTGACACTCTGGGAAACTAGATACTTCTAAAATAGCCTCAGAGCAGCTACAGCTCCGATTTGACTCCTAGCCTGGGATTCCATATGCCTCAGGTGTGGCCCTAAAAAGGCAAAAAAAAAATAGCTTCAGAAAATAGCATGATGTACTCTCCCTCTGTGATTTTCAAGGATTATGCACACCCCTCCTCCTCAGACGTTCTTTTAGTGCACATATAAAACATCTGCAAATACATTTTCTTTACCTTAACCTTGCATTAAGAAATGAGCTTGTTCATTCTCAAGTTTTATTGATGTGATGTCACACATTCAGGAAAATGCATTTGGTTTTCCAGGCATTACCATGAGTTCTCCAGTTTCTCTGATTCCCACTTCACACGGCTCCATTTTATCTCTGAATTCAGCCAGGATCCTGTAGGTCAGTGACTCGAAACGTGTGTCAGATAGCACCCCCTGACTAAAGGATCTAATAGACATTCAGAAGTCCCAGGAGCCTTCTGGACTCATCACTTTGACCCCCATCCAAGGAAGGGTGGTCAGGAGCATTAGGAGGCCACAGTAACAACTGAGGGAACTGTCATGTGGATCTGAATTGGGGTTGTGGTAATAGGGATAGAAACCATGCACAATATTTAGATGTTTAAAATGGCAGGACTTGTGAAGCACTCTGTCCTCTGGATTGGATTGAGGAGAGAGGCAGTTTTGTTTGCGACTGAGGGCCAGAACTTCCACGACAGAGGCGGTTAGAACCCAGGCTCTGCCCCTGATCAGCTGGCCACACTTGGGCAAGTTATTTTCTCCACTGAGCTCCCAGGGTCTTCATGAGAAATGGTGCTGCCATCCTAGGATGAGGGTTAGAGGAGGTCATCCAGGTTGGGAGTAGCACAGAGCCTGGCACACAGCAGTTACTCCATGCATTCCAGCAGGTTTGAAGCTCACGCCAGGTGTCTGGCCTGATTGGGTTAGAAAGAAAAAGGGAAGGAGATGAGAGAGGGGGAAGGAGGAAGAAAAAGAAGGAATTTGGTGTGAACAGGCTTTGGGAAAGTAAATTTTTGTTATATGTTATTTTAAAAATCCATCTCTATTTATTTCTATTTGGACACTTTTAATGACTTTTTAGATTTTGTACTTACAGTCTTTTTTCTGGGAATCCTTATGTACATTAAAGAGTACATAGTATTCCTCCTGCCGCACACAAGTCCCCAGTACATTTCTTGAGTAAAGTTCTTATTCTTTAGGAACTGGCTCCTGGATACCTCCTCCTCTGCCTCCCAAGTCCCCATTCCTGCTTCCTCCGCCAGAAAAAGGCACTGCTTCCTTCCCATCCACTGGTATGTCTGCAGCTCACCGACACCACCCCTTGCTTGTATTATTTACAGTTCCTCTCTTCCAGAGGGTGCTCCTTGAGAAATCACATTGTCAACCTCTCCATCCCCTTTCTTCAGCTCAGTCTTTGGCACAAAGAAAGTGTGCCGCAATGTTACTCTTCTAAGAAATTATGTCCTAGATATGAACACAAGATATTAGGTCAAATATAAATCATAGCCTCCTCAGAGTTCCCTGGTGGTACAGAGGGTTAAGGATCAGGCATTGCCACTGCCGCAGCCAAAAGTTTGATCCCTGGACCAGAAACTTCTGCATGACATGGCCGTGACCAAAAAAAAAAAAAAAATGCTTTGTATTCTCTTAACTAACCCACTATTTAGTCAAATATACTAAGTCCAGATACTATGAGAACACTACAAGGTAAAACACAGGCTCTCTGCCCCTGAGGAACTAAGACCACTGAAGAGCTAAGAATAAATATGTGCGAAGTAGCAGGAAAACATCTCAGTAAAAGTTCAGAATGACTCTGAAAACCATGTCATAAGGTACAAGGTGATTAACTCCCCAACAATTTAGTTACAGAGTTTTAAAACTACGGGAGTTCAGAGGATGATAGAATTACACCACCTGCCATGGTGATGGGTGACTTTGCAGAGATAATTGGATTTGACCTTATCCTGAAGAGTGGACAGGATATGGGTCAGTAGCAAGAACTTCCAGATAGAAGGTCCTCCAGTGACCAGGGCAGTGTGAGCTAAAGCAAAAGAGCATGGAAGATGGGGAAATGCCAGTTTCTGGTGACTATAAAAACCCAGCAGTGTTTATATGTTCAGAGAAGAGAGAATGGTAACCACGTACTTTGAGGTGCCAATGAGTACTGGGGAGCCTGAGAGGGTTGGGGGAGAGCATGCTAGAAATGTTTTAGTCAGAGGGACTTGAGGGCAGTGAGCATGGAAGGGAGGGGAACAGCAGGAAGGAAAGAGGCTAATAATCCTATTTTTCATTTATAGAGCCTAATTTATTTTTAACATTGTGCCCAACATTTAAATACATTATCTATAATAGTTACCCCAATACTACCAGATAACCTGCACCAGTTTTGTTTTGTTTTGTTTTGTTTTTACAGATGCACCTGTGGCATACAGAAGTTCCTGAACTAGGGGTCAACTCGGAGCTGCAGCTACCTGCCTACAGCACAGTCACAGCAACGGGGGATCTGAGCCACATCTGTGAACTTTGCTGCCGCTTATGGCAACACGGGATACTTAACCCACTGAGCGAGGCCAGGATTCGAACCTGTTCTCATGGACACTATGTCAGGTAATTAACCCAGTGAGCCACAACAGGAACTCTTGTTTCATTTATTTATTTGTTTGTTTGTTTGTTTGTTTAGCTTTTTAAGGCTGCACCTGCAGCATATGGAAATTCCCAGGCTTAGGGGTGGATTCAGAGCTGCACCTGCCAGCCTAACCACAGCACAGCAACACAGGATCCAAGCCACATCTGCAACCTACACCACAGCTCAAGGCAACACTGGATCCTTAACCCACTGAGCGAAGCCAGGGATCGAACCTGCATCTTCATGGATACTAGTCAGGTTCATTTCCACTGGGCCACAACGGGAACTCCCAGGAACTCCAGTATTATTTACTTAAACTGGTTAAGTGACCTGGTTAGGATTTAATCCCAAATGTCTAATTCCAAAACCTATTCTAGACGAAATGAAAGCTGTAATAAGGGGCTGTGGGGATGGCCAGGAGGAGCCAGATACCTGGAAAAGACAGAGCACAGGAAAAACCAGTAGGACTTGGAGACTCATTGGATTTGAGGCAGAGGAAATCAAATTTAATTTCAAGTTTTCACATGTGAGGGATGGGAAAATGATAATGATATTAGTACAGAGAAGTTAGGAAAGGGGATAGTCTTAGGAGGCAGCAAAAGATAAGTACGGCATTAAATCAGCTTTAGAGGGCAGCAGGATATCTCAGCAGAAATCCCTGGAAGATGGAGATTTTTCAGTTGAGCTCTAGTTGTGCTTTCCTCAGCTAGAATGGTTACTGGCACCATGGAAAAAGAAAATGCCCATGCAAATGCAGCCTCAATCTGGGATCACAAGATCTGTTCCCTCCCAAGTTTTCTTTCAAGTTTGCTTAAAAATGTGAAACATGGAAAAAACATTATGCAGAATGTTGAAAAACTCTGACATTGTGGTTCTATAGAGCAGGAGGTTTTTTTTTTTTTTTTTTTCCTACCAACCAAGTCTTTCTTTCCTTCCTTCTAATGCCAATTTATGCTCAAATACCTTTTTTCCCCTAACAAGTTAGAGTGTGAACACATATGTTTTCCTCTGCTGGCACCCTGTCCACAGCATATCCTGTGAAATTTCATCCTTCAGCAGTTAACTTTTAGTTTCAGAATGATATGGGTCTTAAAGTAAAAGTTTGAGGGCTCAAGGAAAACAGTGGGTTCCTAATATAAATATACCATGAGGCCAAATGTTTCAGAAAATATTCAAGTTCCATAATTTCGACTTTCTTAAAGGAGTCTTTTGAGAGCCTTTTTTTTTTCCATTTAAAAATATGAAGTTCATGCAATGATCTTTTCCCCTAGGGTTGCAAATGTAGGCAAGCTGTACTTGGCCCTCCAAGAAAGATCACAAAGTTTAACCTTTCCATATACTCTAGAAAAATGAACTGTTTTTTAAAGCAGGCTCTGCACGGTTGGGATAAATTGTAATACTGTAATATTTAATTGCGTATATGCCAATCTGGAAAAAAAAGTTTTTAAACCCGCAGTAAACTTTTATGTTTAATACAAATATGATCCAAAAATAGATAAGGTGGCCTTGTTTAGTAGCTAAAAGCTAGATGACAAAATGTACTGTAGCCAGGCCATTTGTATGTGTATTCCATAACCTCAGAAAAAGTTCAGTGAATAAAGTGAGTATGAATATTCCATATTCTGTCAAAACTATAGTAAGGAAGGGAATAAGGAGAATGAAACGAAGTTTTAGTGCAGGTGGATTCAATTAGGGGAAAATTGATTTTTGGATTCAGAAATTGCAAGGGTGTAATAGGCATAATCTTCTGAGTGAAATGAAAGAGGGGTATTCTTTTATCAACAGCAATGAATAGAACTTAAAGGTTAACTGGAACAGGAAGACAACAAAAAAAAGGTGGCCAGCCTCGGGAGTCCATTGTAGCAGAATGGCTGAAACTGTGAGACTTTAAAGGGTGGCTGATCACTGGAAATGCATTTCTCCTCCTTGGGATTTCGGTATTGCTCACTCTCCCCTCCATCCACTTCTGAATGTAGAAGATGTGGGATGATGTCCAAGAGCAATGTTTGTGTGAGTGAGCTGTTCCATGTCCCTAAGAAAGAATCACACTTGTGCAACCTCCACTAGGCTTGAAAATGCCAGGAAACACTCTGTAGCCTTTCCAAAGGATGGCTACCTTCTGTACCTGGAATCCCAAATCCTGTTTGTTAAAGAAATTCTGAGTTCAGAACCAGCAAATGATATGGATGACTCAGGGGCATTGTTTTGTTTCCTTTTGTTTGCATTAAAAGTAACCCTTGGAGTTCTGGCTATGGCACAGTGGATTAAGAATCCGACTGCACGGGCTCTGGTCCTTGTAGAGGTATGGGTTCAATCCCTGACCCTGTGCCATGGGTTAAAGGATCTAGTATTTCCACAGCTGTGGCTCCAATTGCAGCTGCCACTCGAATTCAGTCCCTGGCCTAGGAACTTCCATATGCCATGGGTGTGGCCATAAGAAAAAAACAAAATAACTTTTGATTATGCAGAATAACCAGAGGGTTGGGAAAGATCAAAATGCCTAACAAGTAGAAGAATGACTGGACAAACTGTTTTCTTTTCTTATGAAATATTATGCAGCTATTGAAGATGATAAGTATGAAAATGAAACATTAAAATCATCATGATTTAATCCTTTTTTTTTCTTTTTATAACCTAACCTTCAACACACATAGGTTCCTGGGCTAGAAGTTGAACGAGATCTACAGCTGAGGCCTTGCAGCAAGGCTGGATCCTTAACTCACCGAGGGATCAAACTCTATTCTCACAGAGACTATGCTGAGTCCTTAACCCCCTGAGCCACAATGGAAACCCCATCATTGATAAAAACACAACATTGATCACAATTATGAGAAAAATATATTTTTTGCATAAGGGCTAGAAGAGTAAAACCCATGAAAATTATATTTGGATGATTGTATGATGGATTCTTTTAGATCAATTTTAGTATTGTTTTGTAAATTTTCAAAGAATCCCTGAGTCTCAAATGTATTAAACCCTGTTTACATGTCTAACACAAAAGCAGAAATTTAGCATTTAAAATTAAGAAATTTTTTATCTTTGTTAAAGAGGTAGAGGAGCATAATATTTGGCTGGTTAAGAGCCTGGCTCTGCCCCTATATTAGTTGTGTAACTTTGGATAAATTGACCTGTTTGCAGTTCAATTCCCTCCTCCACAAAATGTAATAGAACTAACCTCTCATGACTATTGTCCACTAAATTAGATAATTCATAAAAAGCCTTAGCAGAGTACACTGCACACAGGAAATGACAACTATTATTGTGAATATACAAAATATAAAGCACATTTATATACACCTGTGTATTACATATATGTTCATGTGTGTAAAGGCGCTTAGCACATGCCTGTCACATACAAGCAGTATGAGGGACAATCACGATACACACATACCTACATTTATGAGCACACATTTTGTGCCCAGAATTCTGCTAAGAATCTTAAACACACATATTATGCATTACATGCAATATGTTATTTGTTCTATAGTATAGTATTTCATTCTTATAAAAATTCTGAGGGTCGGAAATTGTTATCCCCTTTCTACAGGTGGGGAAATAGAGGCTTAAAGCTTACCTAACTTCCCCAAGACACGAACTGCTAAATGGCATAGCTAGACAAGAGCTTGTATTTGGTGTCAGCTCACCAAATACAAGCAAGCCCATCTGAAACGCTTGTATTTGGTGAGCTGACACCAAATACAAGCTCTTACCTGCTGGCCATCCTGTTTTCAATAAATGAGAAATGTACACTTAGCTCATATTTCTGCCCAATATATGATCTGCAGGTCTGGTGACACTCCACAGAACTGAGGCTCCCATTTTTCCTTGAGAGTAAAGTCCTGTTGTGAAGATCTCTGCTTCTCTTGTTGCTGAGAGTCCTGGTCCTCCTGACTTCAGCTGCTCCCAACAAAGCCTATGGACTACTCCAATTTGAAAAATGGGGATGGAGGTTGTGAGGTCATCCCAGAGTGGAATTAAGGGAAAATTATTCTCCATTAGTAAGATGTACAAAAGTCTTCCTCTGAAAATATGCAACTAAGTCATTTTAACTATGAACATTATTAAAGGTTTTTTTTTATTTGGGTTTTTTGGATTTTGTTTTGTTTTTTCGTTGTTTTGTTTTGTTTGCTACTGAAACTCCTTAATGTTTTTAATGTGCTACTATGACCTTTGGATCCTCAAGAGAAGGACTTAGTACACAATATTTCCAAGACTCTTTTTCTCCCTAGAACCCTTTGTTCGGAGAGCCCCAATTAACACCTTTTAGAATGAACATCCCTAGTCACCCATTCTGAGGATGCTAATCTAGTGGAAAAAGCTACTGGCTGGCATCAGGAGATGGAGTTTGGGCCCCAGCCCTGCACACACACAGTGTCATCTTAGGCAACTGCCATGGGCCTTGGTTTCCTCCTATAAAATTAGAAGATGATGTCTAATATGCTATGGGTGGTACAGAATGGCTTTTCTCTGTCAAACATCTGGGAAAATTGACCCACATGATTACCTCCGCATCAGTGTGGCTCTTATTTCCATCCTTCCATTGGTTGAGAACTGGTTGACACAGGAAAAAGTGTTAAACAGATTGAAGCCCCTGTTGTTTGTTTTCGGCATAATACAGGAAAACTATAAGAATTATAAAGCTAATAACAGAAAACTTAGCAACCTAACAGGACTCAGGAAAAAAAAAAAACCTTATGCCAGGCAACACACTGATGCCATCTCAGAGAGCAATCCTGAGTGTTTTCACTGTAGAATTTCTTTCTGCCTACCCACCCCACTGACCTCAACTATCCAATACTTCCTCTGCTCCAGCCAAGACAATGCCCCATGCAAGCAAAGCTCGCCCATCTGAAACGCTTACCCCCTTCACACATAAGGCTGTTCTTTGGCCCAAAACAGTACCTCTAACCTGATGCATGATGCCTTCCCTGATTCAGGAGATTCTGGAGATTCTAGAGAATAAAAACCCTGTCCTCTTGTATTTTCATCCCTTACACAATAATAGACGTGCTTTATAAAGACCAAATGATAACACCAGCTCAACATGTTCAATCAAGTCTCTAAGGCCTTTTCTGCTTCTGTAATCACACAGACTAGCATTTACAACTATAATCTGCCACATAGAATCTTTTTTCTATATTTTTCATGGCTGTACGTGGTAATTCTCTAAGTAGTTATGGAGCTTGTGCCTATATGTGTGTTAAGCAATTAGAAGGTATCCCTTAAATGTTTGTAGATTGTCTATTTCATTGCAGTCTTTTTAAAGAGCAATTATAATATTAATACTATTGCTGGACTGTGATTAGCACTTGACATATATTATTTTGTTTATCTGTCCTACTTATTTTTGATATAAGTAACATCATCCCATTTGTATGTAAGAAAATTAAAGATTAATGCAGTTAAATGATTTTCTTAAGGTCATGCAGCTAATAAAATAAAATGTCTATAAAATTAACTCTCAACCAGGGTACATCTAAGCATGAGCAAAAACACTAGAAATCATTAAAATTATGACTTTTTGAAATATTTATTAACTGAAAACTGATATGATTTTATCAGTTTATAAAACCAGTATGGTTTTATGACATCAATAAATCTAGTGAATAGTTTTATTAATTTTTTTTCAAAATTATAGTTATTTTAACAATAAATATAAGTAAAATTGAAAAAATTCATGATTAGCTGATCATTAAAAATAAGTTAACAGTTATGATACATATTTCAATATCTAAAATTGTTTTATAATATCTTTTGAGAAATTTTATTTTCATGATGGTCTTTTTTCTACATTTTTCATAAAATTTCCTGAAATCTTCTTCAAAATTGCATTTTATGACAAGTATATTTAAAATTTTAACACTTCCAATGGTGTCTTCCCTATGAAACATACTTTTTTATTAATTAAGAAAAATACTTCCTAAAGGTTTTGATGCACTTGGAAAAGTATATGCTAAAAGAAGTCTATTCTTATTTCTGTGTTCCTTTTCTTCTCTGTTTTGGAACAGATCAGTTTTGCAGCACAAGTAATTTCATTCAGAGTTGTATATTCAGAGGATATTTCCTTTTAAGGAAATTTCTTAAAATAAGTTGATTTATTACCCCTTGAATACTTTTCCAAAGATAGACTCTGCAAAATTATAGGTAGACATTCTCAATTCCACTCCAATTTCAATTAAAATAGGAGTTCCACCAAGAGATTCTTCCCATGAGTCAACATATTCAAAAATACAATTACAGAATTTATAAATTAAATCTTTTTTTCAGTTTTATTGGGGTATAATATATGAAATTGTGAGATATTTAATGTGTACCTTGTGGTGATTTGATATATGTATTTCACAGCTGCCAGCTTATGAAAGAATTCCTCCATGTAGTTAATTAACATGTCCATCACCTCACATATTTATCTTTTTTTTTGGTGAATATTTAAGATTTACTTTCTTTTTTTTTTTTGGTCTTTTTAGGGTTGCACCTGAGGCATGTGGAGGTTCCCAGGCTAGAGATCATATTGGAGCTACAGCTACCAGTCTTAGCCACAGCAATTCAGAATCTGAGCCATGTCCATGACCTACACCACAGCTCACAGCAAAGCCAGATCCTTAAAGCACTGAGCAAGGCCAGGCATCAAATCTGCGTCCTCATGGATGCTAGTCAGATTTGTTTCCGCTGAGCCATGATAGGAACTCCTAAGCTTTACTCTCTTAGCAAATTATTATTATACAATACAATGTTATCAAATATACTCACCATGTTTTATGTGAGATCCTCTTACCTTATTAATCTTACAGCCGAAAGTCAGTACCCTTTTAACAAACTTCATCCTGTTTCCTCCATTTCCTACCCCCAGCAACCCTTTTCTACTGTTTCTGAGTTTGCCTTTTTTTTTAATTCCACATATAGGTGATACCATGCATTACACCTCTTTCTCTCTCTGTCTTATTTCACTTAGCATAATACCCTCAAGGTCCATCCATATTGTCCCAAAGGGCAGGATTTCCTTTTTTGTCATGGCTGAAGGACATCCCATGGAAGATATATAGCTATATATACACCCACACCACCTCTTTACCCATTCATCCTCAGTCATTTACGTATCTTGGCTATCATGAATAATGCTGCAATGAACATGAAAGAGCAGCTTTCTCTTTAATATTCTGCTTTCATTTCCTTTATATATAACCTGGAAGTAGAATTACTAGATCATATGGTAGTTCTATTTTTAATTTTTTGAGGAAACTGCAGTGTTTTACATAGTGGCTACACCAATTTACATCCCCACCAACAGTCTATAAGTGCTCCCTTTTCTCCACAGGTTTCCCAAAGCTTGTTGTCTCTTGTCCTTTTGATGAGAGACATTCCAACAGGTGTGAGGTGATAGCGCATTATCTCATTTTGGTTTTTATTTGCATTTCCCTGATGATTAGTGAAGCTGATTATTTTTAGACAATATTCTCTTCATCTGGGCAATAAGTTTCTAAAAGGTAGAAATTTCTAATTATTAAATTTTGTCTTTCTAGCTACTACTTTATCATCTTTTTTACTTTAATTTTACTTTAAATAATTAAATAGATCCTTTTCTAAAAAGTAGATTTTTTCATTAAAAAATTTTCAACTCAGAGATTTCTATAGATATGAAAACATTTATTCCTTGGAGAAAAATAGATAGTGTTAGTTCAGGTTGTTACAGAATTGGCCATGGCAGATTTTATTAGCCCATGTATTTTTAAACATGTGATTAACTTTTAACTGTTTTCCAAAACTAATGATGTTATAAGGTCCTGGCGCGCATGCTGGAAATATTTGTTGGATAAGTTGATTGATCAGCCAACCAAGCAATAACTAGGAAATATAGTTGGCCAAATTGTGTCTATTTAGAGAATCAGGATCTCAGCATCAACGTCTCTTAAATACTGAAAGGGAAAACTTAAAGGCTGAACCTGATGGATGCTCTACCACCCACAGATTATTACAACCCAGGAATAATTCAGTGGGTTCAAGACCCTTAAAGTCATCAGAAGAAGAGAGTATGTGGCAAGGTAGTGTGGTCTCCAGGCAGTTTCCTGCCTCAATAGTGTAGCAATCTAGGAAAATAATTGATGTTTAAAAAGAAGCCAGAAGAAAATTTGTCAACCAGAATTACAGGACACAAATCAGCAAAGAACATGTGTCTATCCTTCCTCACAAATCCTCATCCCAAGAGGAAAGAGAGTAAGGTCTTAACCTTGCAGGCTAGGGGTACCTCAACATCTTTCAGTATAAGAGACCCCTTTTCTGTGACTCTATCTCTTTTGAATAAAGGCTTAGTCATTCAACTGTCTTCCCCTCTCCATCCTACCTTCCAGATGGATGTGGGTTAAAGCAAAAGGAATGGGGAATCCATATGGCTTGATTGGGGGATGGGGGGGGACTAGCAGTAATCCTTGTCCATCTTGTGGGATCTTTTCTCTCCATCATGCTATCATCACCCAGTCAGCTTGGTCAGTGGTACCCTCTGGCTTCCAGGCCTACATTCTCTTGCTTGAATATCTTGATGGTTCAGGCCCACTGTAGCTTTCACCTGCACTTGAGTCACCTGTGACTTCTATTCCATCCTACCTCAACAAACCTGCCTTTCTCTGGTCCTGGTGAAATATCCATTTGCTACTACTATTTATAAGGCCCTCTGGCAAGTTCACCAGTCAAACTCTTATGTACATTCCACTTCCTCCAGGGAGCATGTCAGAATGTCTGGGTCTCTTCCATGATAACAGAATCCAGGATCTGAACTCTCAGGCAGGCTTGTTTATCCAGACAGCTTTTTCTGCTACTGCTACTCTAATGGGCACCACTGCTGTCCGTCTTCATGATGTTTTGAGACTACATACACTAAAGCAGACTCTTTCTAGGGTTCCAAAAGGAGTGACCTAATATTCCTCCCCTTTGGGTTTCTCTCTTAATCTAAACAACACAATTCATTCCCTAAGATTTGAGCCTATAGTCAGAAGTCTTGTCACTCATCATTTCCATCTGCCTCTTCCCATAATCCCTGGGAGAAACTGTTGGCTTCCTACTCCCTCTTCCTCTCCGAGTGGGACTTTGTCTACATTTTACCATATTTCTTTCAGAGAAAAGATTACTTGTCATGGTCTTAGTGGCAAAATTTTATCCCTTCTTTACAATGGGAAAATGTTATGATCTTAATCAACCAACTAAGATATTCATAAATAAGGGGTTAATATCCAAAATATGCCCAAAAACTCATACCACTCAATATTTAAAAAAACATTAAATACTGGCTAGAGGACTTGAATAGACATTTTTCAGGAAGAAGACATATAAATGGCCACAGGCACATGAAAAGATATTCAGCATCACTAATGATCAGGGAAAAGTGAATCAAAACCACGATGAGATACCACTTTACACCTGCCAGAATGGTTATTATCAGAAAGACAACCAATTACAAGGGCTAAAGGGGAACACTCCTGCATGTTTGTGGGAATGTAAATCAGTGAAACCACTATGGAAAGCAGCATGGAAATTCCTCAAAAAATTAAAAATAGAACTACCATATGTTCCGGCAATTCCACTTTGAATATTTTCCCAAAAAATATGAAAAAACACTAATTCAAAAAGATATATACACCCCTGTGTTCATTGGGCATTATTCACAATAGCTGAGATATGGAAGCAACTCAAGTGCCCATCAACAGGTGAATGGATAACAGAGATGTGAGATATATATACATAAAACATATATAATAGATATATAGAATATGTATTATATATAATAGAATACTGTTTAACCATAAAAACCAATGAAATATTGCCATTTCTGACAACATAGATAGACCATGAGAACATTTAGCTAGGTGAAAACAGAGAAAGACAAATACCATATGATTTCACTTATACCTGAAATCTAAAAAACAAAGCAAATGAGCATCCACAATGAAGCAGAAAGACTCATAGACAGGTACAAAGAAACAGCGTCATAGATAGATACAAAGAAAAAGAGTCATAGATAGATATAAAGAGAAAAACAATGATTACCCATTGGGCAGGGAAATGGAGGGATGGGTAAAATAGGTAAGGGAAATTAAGAGGTACAAACTTCCAGTTTCAAAATGAATGAGACATGGAGGTGAACTGTACACTATGAGGAATATAGTCAATAATAATTTAATGTCTTTGAATGATGATGAAGGCAGTCAAAGGTAAAAAATCCCAGTTATAAAATAAATAAATACTAGGGATGTAATATACAAAGTGATTAATATAGTAGTCCTGCTGTATGTTATATACATACAGTATGTTGAAGCTATTAGAGTAAATCCTGAGTTGTCATCACAAGGAAAAAATAGTTTTTTCTTTTTCTTTTATTTTGTGTCTATATAAGATGATGGATGCTCACCAAACTTAATGTGGCCAGGAGTTCCCACCGTGGCTCAGCAGTAACAAACCCAATCAGTGCCCATGAGGATTTGGGTTCCACCTCTGGCCTCATTCAGTGGGTCAAGGATCCAGCATTGCTGTGAGCTGAGATGTAGGTTGCCAGTGTGGCTCGGATCCCAAGTTGCTGTGGCTGTGGTGTAAGCCAGCAGCTGTAGCTCCAATTCGACCCCTAGTCTGGGAACTTCCATATTCATTGAGTGAGGCCCTAAAAAGACAATAAATAAATAAACAAACAAACAAACAGTGGTCATTATGTCATGATAAAAGTAAATCAAACCGTTATGTTGTATACCTTATCATATCTCAATATGACTCCAAAGGGAAAAGAGATATAATTTATAGGGTTCTTATGAAGATTGAACAAATTGTAGAAAAAGTTTCAAAGCATAGTGTCTGAAGATATTAAATGTTAAATATTAACTACAGTAGTCATTAACAATATTAACAAAAAATATTAACAACTAAAAAAGACCTTCATAAGGAAATTTTTAAATTACTTGGAGCTGGGAATTACAAATTTATTAGCTAATTATCTTAAAAATATTATCCCTACTATTCCAGCTTTAAAAGTAAAGAAACAAATTACATTCTTACTTGGCACCAAAGCTGTTTTTAGAAGAAGCTTCCTATAGCCAGGAGGAAATTATTTGTGAGAAACATATAGTAGATATATGAATTATTACAAGTAAAAAGCTTAAGATTTAGAAATAATATATAATCTAAATACTATCCAATTGCCTAATATGACAACACAAAACTAGGAAGCTGGCCATCTCTTACTCCTAATAGCCTGCAGAAATACCTTCCATTGTGTCCTAGGATAAGCTCTAATAGCTAAATATAAAGAAATGAAGAAAATTTCAGAACCGGTGCTATTACATATGCCAATTTTAACGTTCAAACAGAGAAGTGTACATACAGCAATAAACTATCACATTTTACAACTTTACAAAATAAATTATTAGTAGCTCAGTGAAGAGTCATGAATTTCTCTACTACTGAGAAACAACTTAAAATAACCAAATTCTTAACTTCTTTCAATACAGAAAAGAGTAAGCCAAATAAGGGAAATTAACCCTAAAGAACTGATTATAACTTTTGTATATACAGAACTATTCATGTCACCTTTACGTTTTTAAATGAAAGTTTTCCATGTTTCTCTTTCTGTTTTATTTTCATTGTGTATATTATACTAAGGCATATAATGCATATATAAGATAGTTGTAAACAAAAAAAAATAGCCCTTTACTATCTAGGCAATCTCTCTCTCTCTCTCTGGGATGCCAAAGGAGTACTCTTCAACATCCCATCAGATAAGATCTGTATCACATCCACTCTGTGTAAAGAGCAGGACTAGAGGATGGAGATAAAAGATGATTAAGACACAATGAGTATTATTATACAGTTTCAGAAATAGGAAATTTAACTTTAAAATATTTTAATACAAACAAGCTAAAGGTAAATGAAACTCCTCACTGATGAATACCCTGATAAATCCAGCCAAGTGTCAAATGCAGACCAGCAGGCATTGGATTATGGACCGAGGACCTGGTCCTTCAGAGCCAAGAGATCTGCATTGCTCCCTGTGCTTCAGTTTACTGGATAGTAGACTTTGGGCAGGTCCCTTCATCACTTGTCTGTTTGCTTGTCTACAAAATGGAATGAGAACACTCATCAGCGATTATGTCAGGACTAGATGAGATGTCAGTGTTCAAGGCTGTCTCACCGACTGGCATAGGCACATCATTTCTCTGCCCAAAGACCCATATGTTATCTATGTTTCCTTCCCTAAGAGCTGTATTTGGTCCTCTGAGTGTGCTCATTCTCTTTGAAAGCAATGTGTAGGTCCTTCTTTCTAGAGTATACTTCTTGTACAGGGAATGAGAGGAAGCAGGAAGGGGACAGAGTAGGCTTTAGAGAATCATTTGCATTATCGTTGAGAACCTCTATTCCAACATTATTCACAACATATTGCAGTGTTTTCCTGATACTTAATAACCTAGTAACCACATGCATGATTTTTTTTTACTTTATCTCATTTGATTGTACATCTATGGGTTAAAAACATTTATCTGTTATTCTGTCCTTTCCTTTGCATGTTTTACATGGAATCTGTTCATTTCTGTTTTTCCCATCTGGAGACTTGGTGAATTCAGCAAGTAAATTTGGTTTCTTGAATTGCCTTGTTCACATTTGGTTTAATCATATAAAAATGTCAGAAAAAAAATGGATTACCACATAAAAATTCCTAAAGTGTTTAAAATAATAATAATCAAATAAGAAATTAAGAAAGTACTCCATTAATTAGTGTTTATAATTTTTCACCAGGCCCCCAAAATGTTCTACTTGTAAAATTGTGAACAAAGAGTACTTAAATACATTGAACAAAATTCACCTTAATAAAAACCAAATCCAGTGGAAAACAAAAATCCAGAATCTGGAGCCCAGAATAACAGCAACTACTGCCATTTGAGAATGCCACTGTTTTTTCCTCAAAGTGGTGGTTTTACCACCCACTATCTTGCCTTCTACGTACAATTCTAACAAGCTCCCTTAAAGTTATTTAAAAAAAAAAAAGAGAGAGAGGGAGATGAGATAAATGCGTCCATGGCCCACTGAATCATGATTTTTGAGCATTTGGGCACTTTTTTATTGTCAGAGAAATAAGTTCCTAAGATGTGTGTGTGTCAGGGTATGGAGAGAGACAGACAGAGAGAGGTTGATTTAAGAAAATCTCAAAAGATTCACCACTAGCTGTTAACAGTGATCCACTCTGAGGAGAGAGATTACAAAAGTAGATTTTTTTCATATATTTTATGTTTTTTGCATTTCCCACAAATATTACCCTTAAAATTTTTTACATAAAGAAAGGATATTTCTTGGTGCCCTTAACACAACAGAACACAGCAATCTGTATTCAAGGGTTAGGACAATTCTTTCCTCAAGTTTTCCCATCTCAGAAAATAGAAGCAGGAACTCCCTGGTGGCCTAATGGTTAACGATCTAATCTGATGCTGTCACTGCTGGGGCTCCGGTTGGATCCCTGGTCTGGGAACTTCCACATGCCAAGGGCATGGTCAAAAAAATAAAAAGGAAAAGGAAAATAGAAGCAGCATTAGCTGTTTTACTTACGGGCAAATATAGGATTTGTTTGCTTCTCTTTTACAGACACAGTACTTCAAGCAAGATCTGAGGGCTTTACCCTCAGAACACACCTTGAAACTGATCAGTTCTCACCTCCTCCACCAGCTGCAGCCAGGTCCAAGTTGAGTCCTCATCTATGTGGTCCACAAGCACATGCCTGGTAACTGATGTTCTGCTTATTTCCTCCAATATCAGCTTTCCGGGCTGCAATCAGATTGTTCTTCTTTAGATGTTAATCACTCATATAAGTCCCCTGTTCACATTGACTAAGAACCAAACCCAGCCTCCTTTCCACCACATGACCCAGTCCTTGTCTTCCTCCCCAGTCCCACCTCCCACCTTCATTCTCCCCTTCTCTAACTCTGACCTTCTGGCTGTTCACAAAATGTATCAAGCTCTTGCCAGTGGCCATACCTGTATTAGCTTCCACTGACAGAACAAAAAACACTCAAATCCAGGTGGCTTATGCAAGGGAAACTGATTTCTCACAGTTCTGGAGCCTGGAAGTACAGGATCAAGATATTGGTGGGTTTGGTTTGTTCTGAGACCCCCTCCTTGGCTCACAGACCTTACCGTTCTAGTACCCCCTTGTGGGCCGTCACTGTCTGTGTTTCTGTCTGTGTCTCAATCCCCTCTTCTCACAAAGACAACAGTGACACTGGGTTAGAGACCACCCCTGTGACCTCATTTTAACTGAATTGCCTCTTGAAAGTTTCAGTCTCCAAATATAGTCACATTCCAAGATGATTGGGTTTAGAACTTCAACACTGGAATCTGGAAAGGATACCATTCAGCCCTACCAATGCCCTTTCTTCACCTAAAACGTTCTTTCCAAGGACTTGCATGATCCATTCTTTCATATCATTCCACCCTCTGCCTAAATATCATCTCTTCATTCATCATATATCTGTGTGCTACACAAATGGACAGTAGCATGCAGGACCTCTTCTTTCTACACCCTACCCTACTTTAGTTTTCTTCATAGCACCTCAACAGCTTAGTAGCACTACATGATTATTTTTAATTTTCATTTCTTCACCCCCACTTGCAGCACATGTGCACACCCTTATATGCATACACACACTCACACACAGACACACACACATTAGTGTGTGTTTTATGAAGATAGGGATTTGTAGCTGTCTTATTTATTGCTATAACTCAGTGTGCATAATTCTACCCAAGACATATTCTCAGCTCAGCCAATATTTACTTAATTAATTAACAATATTTTAAAGATATTATAAAGAAATATCCACAAGGTCTTTTAAGAGCATAAAGGCACTGGGTAAAAAAATAAACAATTCCTTATATAGACAATGTACAAAAATGAGTATTGGAACATGTTATTGTTGGTCATGATACCTACAATTAATGTTTGCTGTTGGCTTTTTAACAACAGATTTAACAGAATATGTTTACCATGATCAATGTAGTTTATTAATTATGTACTCAATTAGACCAGCTGCTCTCAACCAAGGTCAATTGTATCCTTCCAGAAAACACTCAGCAGCATCATATACGTTTTTGGTTGTCTAACTGCAGTAGGAGTGCTACTTATAGGTAGAGGCCAGGGATGCTTTTAACATTATGCAATTCAATGGACATCTTCCCATGACAAAAAAATATCTGGCCCAATACGTCAATAGTGCAGAGGTTGAAAAACCCTGATTTCAAGAAATTTAAATCAGAATAATAGAAATTCTGGAGTTCCCATCATGGCTCAGTGGTTAACGAATCCTACTAGGAACCATGAGTTTGTGGGTTTGATCCCAGGCCTCGCTCAGTGTGTTAAGGATCCGGCATTGCCATAGGTTATTGCCATATAGGTCACAGATGCAGTTACAGCTCCAATTAGACCCTTAGCCTGGCAACCTCCATATGCCGCAGGTGCGGCAGTGGAAGAGACAAAAAGACAAAAAAAAAGAAAGAAAAAGAAAAGAATAAGAGAGATTCTTTGACTAACGTACCCCTGTTTTTTGCATGATGATATTTTTGAAATACCAATATCTTTTTTAAGTGCCTTATTCCTAGCCAGCTCCAGACAAAATTCCCTATTAGCAAACTTTGTCTTAGGAAGATTTTCACTTTTTCCCTTTTGCCTTACTCCCCTTTTAACACTTTTTTATCCTTATCAGTGTGGTCACTTAAAAAGGGTAGGATGTTCTCCCAAAAAGCCCTTTCCTTAGGGGCCAGGTTTTTCTTAATGAGGGTACGCCTCTGATGCCCACCAAGCTTTGTCACTTATCAATGTCAGTTCAAAATGTTGGAACACGGGGAACAAATCATAAAAAAAAAAAATTAATTCAAAGGGCGAAGTATAAAGCTCTGCATTTACATTTCATGGACCAAATTTAACCAAGACTGGATCAGGGAGATGATTCAGCTGAGGTTCATGTTGAAAAGATCTGGGATATTTTATTGGCCCCAAGTCAGCAGGAGCCAGGACTCTACCGGAAGCTTACTGTCCTGATCCAAGAACATAATAAACCAACCATACTTGAGCTAGTATTGCACAAGAAAGTGTTGGGAAACTACAATCACTATATAATGAGTGTCTGTTTCTAGAGGTACATTGACAAGTCACTCCATTCAGCAGCCCTACTGAAATATCTGGGAATCTCAAAGTCATGCTTTATATGGAGCAACTAAAGAAACTTGAAATGTGCGGCAAAGGAGAACACTTAGAATAGATAGAATAACAATCTCCAAATATTTGTGCAATGACTACCAAAAAAAGAAATAAATAAACTTTTCTTTCTCTTGCTTTAGAGGGAAGAACTAATACTATTGAGTTGAAATTATAAGGATAAAGAGGCTGACTTATGCTCAGTATGGAAGAGTTTTATGGTATTTTGGTAGAAAGTGCTGCTTCACAAATTTTGTGTTTCTTATTACTGAAAACATACAAGCAGAGACCACAGGGCTGCTTCTCAGAGACACTGCAAGAAGGGATTCCTATTTTGAGTAGAAGGTTAGACTAGAAATCTTTATGTGCCCTTCCAACTCTAGGATTCCATGAGTCTAACCATTTATTTATTAAAAACAAAATATTTAACTATTTTCTCCCAAAAGGAAATATATTTGAAATAAGCTTTTCTTCTTATTCTCAATAGCCATAAGCAAATTTGGAAAGAAATATATTATCTGCCATCTCTCAAACACTAGAAGATTGTGTCATGAAATAAGTACTTTAATTTAAAGCTATAATAAAATTATAATAGATATCATTTTTTCTGACATATAATTATCATTTACTTTGGGCATTTTAGTAAGAATATATATAATTTTTAGTAGCATAAGTCTGTCCTATTGATCTCTTTTGAATTTTATTTAAATGCTTTCTTAGATACATTTCTCAAGTAGGTATAAAAATTTTGGAGTTTCCGACATGGCTCAGTGGAAATGAATCTGACTAGTATCTATGAGGATGCAGGTTCGATCCCTGGCCTTGATCAGTGGGTAGGGGATAGGGCATTGCTGTGAGCTGTGGTATAGGTTTCAGACTCAACTTAGATCTGGCATTGCCGTGGTTGTGGCGTAGGCCAGCAGCGGTAGCTCCAATTCGACCCCTAGCCTGGGAACCTTCACATGCTAAGGGTGCGGCCCTAAAAAAACAAAAAACAAAACAAAAAAAATTATTTCACTTTTCTTTAAGAGTCATTATGAAATAATCAAATAAGCTATTAATTAGATACAGAGAGACAGATTTCTAGTTCTGCTTTGTTCCCAGTGTTCTAAGATTTTGGTGACTTCTGGAATTCTGGCCAGTAATGACTGTGTTACCCATTCAATTAATAAGTCTCTGGATCTCATTTTCCTCATCCTTAAAATTAGAGTTTGTGCTAGATTACTCTTGAGATTTCTGTCATCATTTACTTCTTATTATTCTGTCACTTGGCGTCATAGCTTAAATGACTACCAAAGTACCAGTATAAGTCTTGAAGCCGTCAGAAAATTACAAAAAGGAGACAGGCCAGGAAATCAAAGGAATAGGACAGAGCCCAGCCTCCTCCTGACATATAAAAGTACATAGAACTGTGGGGCCCCAATCAACTAATCATAGAAATCATGGAGTTCCCATAGGGCTCAGGGGAAATGAATCTGTCTATTCATGAGGACGAAGGGTTTGATCCCAGGCCTTGCTCAGTGGGTTAAGGATCAGACGTTGCCGTGAGCTGTGGTGGAGGTTGAAGATTAGGCTCAGATCTGACATTGCTGTGGCTGTGGTGTAGGCTAGTGGCTACAACTCCGATTTGATGCCTAGCCTGGGAACCTCCACATCCATGGGTGTGGCCCTAAAAAGCAAAAAAAAAAAAAAAAAAAAAAAGGAAAAAAAAAAGAAATCACAGTTTTTAGAAGAAAATCATTCACACAGTCCTGTTTGATATGATGAAATCAAAAAGAAGGATGCGATGCACATTGGGAATAGAGCAAGGGAGAGAAGCCTACACCATGTTTGTTCTTTTCCTTTCATTCGATTCTACGGAAAGAGCCAGTACCCACAGCAGTTGAGAAAAACTGATTTTCTTTGGCAAGGGTGAGGAAGCCATTCTGAAATGTCTATAGCAGCATAGAATGTCAAGCCACAGTGCTGATGAACATGGGTTAGGGCACTGATTACTGCTTCACACTTTGTTTTTTTCAATGCCGCATCAGTGTGACTGTAAAACCTCATGGCAGCCAAAACTAGCACTGTTGAGTTGCCTAGTGAAAGAGTAAAAGCTGCTGTCTGCCCCTCTTCACTGGAGGAGGATACTGAGATTCTTTACTTGAAATCTTTATATTATTTCAAAACGTTAAGCAAGTTACACTCTTGAAAGTAACAAATTATAATTGCACTGTTAACAAATTTCTCAAGCTGATGACGAAACAAAATCATTGTTCAATTGGTAGGGTTTTCCTACCAAGAAAACCCTTCAACATCATGATTTAAATCCATGGTTTATTGGCAATTATCTATGACAATTGCAGCAATCTTCAATTTCCCAGCACAAATACGTAAGCAGAATTGCTTAGATTCACACTCTGAACTGATAAGGTCCTGGACAACCCAGTCTGCACCTCTAGCTGAACTCTCCACTCTTCTCCACTGTACTCTGTAGCCCAGGATGCTGACCTGTAGGGACCAGATTAGTGAATTGCAGGGCCCGCTACTGGGTTCACCAATGGAGAATTCCATCAGGAGAAAGGAAGGAGAGAGGAGAGACAAGCTGGGGTTTATACTCCCCTGCCCCTCCCTGCAAGGTCATTGCAGACTGGCTTCAACTCCCTACTGAAGCCATGGAAGGTGGCTGCTCATACAAGTCTCTCCTTCCAAATTTTTCTTATAGCTTCCTCTCCATGTGCCCTCCAGTGTGACTGGTGGTAACAACTCTACTGGTACCACCTGAAAATACTCTGCTACTTTCTGCATTTTTCCTATCACATACCCTTGTCTTAGTGAACTGTATCTTTTTTTCAGGTCACCCTGAAATTATCCTAATTCAAGTGAACTATTTATTTATTTATTTATTTTGCTGGAGCCTGTTCTTGTCAGATAGTTAGGGGAAGCTTAATGGAAACACATAGTTTTCTTTCAAAAAACCTTTTGGACTCATTTATCTTTTTAATAACTTTTATTTTCTATTTCAATAAGTTTAAATCTTTTATTTATTTGGTTGTGCCCTCAGGATGCAGAAGTTCCTGGGCCAGGGATCTAACCTATGCCACCATAGTGACCACACCAAAACTTTAACCACCAGGTCATCAGGGGATTCCTATGTTTAAATCTTATATCAGTTAATTCCCTCTTCTCAGTTCATTTTGGTTTACATTGACTTCCATTTTTAAATTCCGTTAGAAAAGTAGCTAGTTATTTTGTTTCATCTTTACTTTTTAATGATGGTATATCATTAAAATAATATACCTTTTTTTTTCCTGAAAACTACTGGTTACTAAGTTTCTATGAACTTAAATAAAATACCCACTGCTTTCTAGAAAATGATTTTCCTTTTAATTTCCTTTTTGGCCCAAATGCTATCTAGCACTATTTCTTAATTTT
Source organism: Phacochoerus africanus (assembly GCF_016906955.1). Classification (NCBI taxonomy): domain Eukaryota; kingdom Metazoa; phylum Chordata; class Mammalia; order Artiodactyla; family Suidae; genus Phacochoerus; species Phacochoerus africanus. Next base: position 90,951,487 of record NC_062545.1, on the reverse strand, counting down.
GAAGTGTTTTAAGTTTTTGATGGAAGGCTCCTTTTTTATGAAATGACTCACCGTTTATTTTTTCAGTTTTTTTTATTTATCACTTTTATTTATTTTTTAAATGATTATTATTTTTTCCATTATAGTTGGTTTATAGTGTTCTGTCAATTTTCTACTATAGAGCAAAGTGACCCAGGCATACATACACACATACATTCTTTTTCTCACATTATCCTCCATTATGCTCCATCATAAGTGACTAGATATAGTTCCCAGTGCTATACAGCAGGATCTCATTGCTTATCCATTCCAAAGGCAATAGTTTGCATCATTTAACTCCAGATTCCCAGTCCACCTCACTCCCTTCCCCTCCCCCTTGGCAACCACAAGTTTGTTCTCCAAGTCCATGAGTTATTTTCTGTGGAAAATTTTATTTATGCCATATATTAGATTCCAGATATAAGTGATATCATATGGTATTTGTCTTTCTCTTTCTGACCTACTTCACTTAGTATGAGAGTCCCTAGTTCCATCTATGTTGCTGCAAATGGCATCATTTTGCATCATTTTGTTGTTTTTTATGGCTGAGTAATATTCCATTGTATATATATACCACATCTTCTTAATCCATTCTTCTGTCAATGAACCTTTTGGTTGTTTCCCTGTCTTGCTATTGTGAATAGTGCTGCAGTGAACATACAGGTACATGCATCTTTTTCAAGGAAAGTTTTGTCCAGGTATATTCCCAAGAGTGGGATTACTGGGTCATATGGTAGTTCTATATTTAGTTTTCTGAGGAATCTCCATACCATGGGGGGGTCTCCATTTTATTATTTACTTATAATTTCAGCCATTGTATATATCCTATAAAGTCCCCCCACTTTTGAATTTAGTAAGAACTTCTGTTTGGCCACATACATGGCTTTGTACTTAGATACTTGAAAAAAGTATATACTCTATTTGAAGAATGAAGATCCGTACATCAAATACATTGAATTTTCTAGAGAAATTCTTACTTTTCTGCCTAATAAATTGATCAACTTCTGAGAGACATATAATAAAAAATATGTCACTATCATTGTACTTGTATGAGGTTTTCCTTGCATTTCTAATAGTTTTGCTTTGTATATTTTGTCACTGTGTAGTTTGAAGCATGTCATTTTATGACAAATCTTCATCAATTTAGATTTATATCATTACAAAATATTCCTATTTATTCTACCTGCCTTTTTTTTTTTTTGGTTTGTTTGTCTTTTTAGGGCTGAACCCATGACATCTGGAGGTTCCCAGGCTAGGGGTCTAATCTGAGCTGTAGCCACTGGCCTACACTCCAGCCACAGCAACGTGAGGTCCGAGCTGCATCTGCAACCTACACCATAGCTCACAGCTTTTATTTATTTATTTATTTATTTATTTATTTATTTATTTATTTATTTTTGGTATTCTACCTGCTTTTAATCTTAAGTTTCATCTTGTGTGATGTTAATACACACATTCCACTTTTCTTTTGGTTTTCATTTCCTTGTGTGGCCCTATGCCTTTATCAGAAGGAAGAAAGGAAGGAAGAAAAAGAGAGATACAAAATTATTTTTTACTCTTAATATGCACTTCATTTTAAACTCAATATCTGGAAATTGTTTTTTAGCCCAAAGTAGCAGTTTCTAGCTTTTAATGGATGACCTTGAATTTGGTACAATGTCTAATGTTGTTAATTCAATTCCTTTCACTTTACTCTATTGTTTTTCATTATTTGCATTGCTATTTTCCTACTTTTTTCCCCTTGGTTTTGTTGATGAATTGCTGCTCACTCCTATTTCCCCCATGTTAATTTAAAGGTTCTGGTGGATTTTTCCATTTCCTTAACAGTTACGTTTCTTTCCCTACTCTCTTAATCAGAGACATATGTGTCTATGATGGCTTTAAAAACAAGGTACTGATTGCATTCCTGTTTTCCCCACTATGACATTCTAATTCTACATACTGTCCTGACTCTCAAGTAGAAAAAGCATTTTAAGTTCTTGATTATCCTTACACTCTCCTTCCCTGCTGACATATGCCCCCAATCTTTAGGGGTACTTGTATTTTGCTTATATTTTGACTTTTTTGTCCCCAGAAACCAAAGATTTGCTGGAATACCTTTCTGCTCACTGTATCAAACCTTCCATTATGGAATATCTCCTCTATTTCAAGAGTCCTTATCCAGCACTCATATTATCTATTTTTAGTGTCTTAAACTATTGGAGAGAATAATAATGATATAACATTTACTGAGCATATATTATGTGCCAGATTTTCTTCTAAATGTTTTATACTTATTAACTCACTTATTCTTTGTAATCACACTATGGGATAAACTCTACCATTATTCTCATTCTTTATTTCACGGATGAAGAAACTGAGGCAAAGAGATGCTCAATACATGCTTAATGTCACACAGCAAATGAGTGACACAGTCAAGAACTGAATCCAGGCATGTCACTCAGAGCTTGTACGTACAAGTCCTGGGCCACAATGTCTCACCACCACTGTTGTCTCTTTTCATTGTCAAACATGTTGAAGTCCCTCTTTTGGTTAATTTATTGTTTAGTGATAGTGTTTTCTCATGCATTTTCCTAATATGGGGAACATGGCTGTCATTTAGCCTGAGTTCTTGCCTATCCCTGAGTTCATGTATTTCACCCTGATACATGAGTGAGTCTTGGCTACATATAGGATCTTTGGACTGTGAATATTTTTCCTATATGGCCTGTTTCCTAGTTCCAGAGACTGCAAATGAGAAGGCTTTCATACCTCCAAAGGAAGGTAGAGAGTAAAGGGATATACTTTTTCCAGGAACCCCAGGAGGGTGTTGTCATTCTGGCTGTAGCCTGTAGGCTAATGGATGGTCAGAGCAGGTTTCCAAACCACATTTTAATTTCCACTGTACTGGCAAGGAAAAAATAATGACTGATCCATGGAGCCCCAACAGCCTAAAAGAAAATGATCAGAGTAAAAATTTGAACCCATACAATGAGATTGAACTGCTGGATGAGACAGATGATCATCTGAACAAAAAATAATCATGACTGCTGAAGGAGAATCAAATACAATAGGAAAAAAATTTTTTCTTTCTTTTAGTTTATTTAAATTACTCCTGAAATGACACTTTATCAGAGACTCTTTTCATGAACTGCTGAGTCACTCACTCCCTTACCCTGCCCACTAGTCTTTTTTTTTAATTTTTTTAATTGTTTTTTCCCCAATACAATTTTTTTCTACTATGCAGCATGGTGATCCAGTTACACATACATGTATACATTATTTTTTCTCTCATTATCATGCTCCATCATAAGTGACTAGACATAGTTCTCAGTGCTACACAACAGGATCTCATTGCAACCACTATGGAGAACAGTATGGAGGTACCTTAGAAAACTATGCATAGAACTACCATATGACCCAGAAATCTCACTCTTGGGCATACATCCAGATGAAACTTTCCTTAAAAAAGACACATGCACCTGCATGTTCATTGCAACACTATTCACAATAGCCAAGACAAGGAAACAACCTAAATATCTGTGACATATGATTGGATTAGGAAGATGTGGTATATATACACAATGGAATACTACTCAGCCATAGAAAAGAATGAAATAATGCCATTTGCAGCAACATGGATGGAACTAGAGACTCTCATACTGAGTGAAGTAAGTCAGAAAGAGAAAGACAAATACCATATGATATCACTTATATCTGGAATCTAATATATGACACAAATGAATGTTTCCACAGAAAAGAAAATCATGGACTTGGAGAATAGAGTTGTGGTTGCCAGGGTGGGGGGAGGGAGTGGGATGGATTAGGAGCTTGGGCTTAATAAATGCAAACTATTGCTTTTGGAATGGATTAGCAATGAGATCCTCTTATAGAGCACTGAGAACTATGTCTAGTAAATTTTTTTTAAATTAAAATAAGGAGATAAATAAAGGAGCAGATCAGTAGTCTAATTTTAAGAACTATTAAAGCAGGAGTTACCATCGTGGCTCAGTGGAAATGAATCCGACTAGGAGCCATGAGGTTGAGGGTTCCATCCCTGGCCTCATTCAGTAGGTTAAGGATCCAGCATTGCCATGAGCTGTGGTGTAGGTTGCAGACACGGCTCAGATCTGGCATTGCTGTGGCTTTCGTGTAGGCCAGCAGTGACAGCTCCAATTAGACCCCTAGCCTTGGAACCTCCATAAGCCACAGGTATGGCCCTAAAAACACACACAAAAAAAAGATGAAAAAAAAGAACTATTAAAGCATAAGAATTAAAGTGGGAGAGGTCATACGGGAAAGGTGAAAAAAGGTAGAAAATCTAGCAAACAAATCATAGGTGTTTGGAGAGAAAAATGTAGAACAGATACATGAAAAAAAGATAGTATTACTGGGGCTGAAAAAATATCTTATTCTGGACACTAAGATCTAGTTGGTTTTCATGAAAAAAAAAATACCCCACAACTTGGCAGTTTCTGAAGGATAAGAAAATATATCAAAAGCTTCTAGATAGGAAGAAAAATTTACCTATCCATGGGTATATTAACCTATAATAGACAAAGTATTGTCAATGTTGAGAACAAACTTGGTCCCACCCCAAAATAATCCACAAAGTTTTTCCTCCTGTGGTTGTCAGGCAATATACTCAAGAGAAGTAGACTGAGAAAATCAGGTTACATAGCAACAAACTACACACATACATATATGCATATATTTTTATGTATGTATGTATATACAGAAAACATAAAAATGTGTATGCATTACCTACAACTATATGTATATAAGAAAACCATGTATGTATAGTATATGCATTCTATATAGACATGAGAAATGAAGGGACAGAGGTTGAAGTTTAAAATGGTGCTCTATGGTTGTAAGTCTATGATGTAGCAGGGCCGTCCTTTGTCCTTGAACCTCCACCGTCCTTTTACCTGGAGGACCTTGGATTTTCTTTCACATCTTCTCTTCCTGCTTCTCCTCTTCATCCGATTTTTCTCCTCCTATTCTCACCTCTCCCACTGTCCTCCTCTCTCCACTCCTTTTCCTCCTTCTATAGATTTAGACAAAAAGATATAAAATTCATGGTAGCAGTATTTTGCATTGTTAAAAATTAGAAAATAAGATGAATAAACATCATACTGCCACCAACCATAGTCATATATTTCTCTTACAAAAATGTCTAAAATTGTTCAAAATGAACATTGACTTTGTTTTGTTATATCTATAGTCTCAATATCTTTAAATATGTTAATTTAGACCTCACAATTTTGAATTGTATGAAAGTTGAAGCCAACACAAAGCAATATTTACATGAAAAGAGACTGTGGACAAGTTCATCCTGTAAATAAAATTGCACGAAGCATGTTTAATTTTCATAAATTAATTTTATTAAAGAATTTATAACATTCTATACAAATTGAAGATGCTAAATTCAATTAAATCTTAATATACATCAGCAGTAGCTGGTCAAGTTCATCAGAGTTTTTTTTCCCTGATTTTCACAGACTAGGCCAGCTTGGCAAAATAAGCTTAGTTCTGGATTAAGCTTCCTGGCAATTAGTCCAGATTAGAGAATCTCAAATGTTCTAATAGCTATATATAGTTAAAATAAATTCCAATTTAGTTTCTCTTGGTTTCATAAGAAATGCCTTTAGGACGTTGATACTGCTCCACGGAGTCATACACAGCCCAGTCCTGCATATGCTGTGATAACATCCCTCATCAACCTGTGGCTAAGACTGTACACTATTTTCAAGTCAAATGGTTTGATGGATTTCCGTCCATCAAATAAATGATTGACCCTAGATAAAATTTCCCTCCTTTTTGGTTCATTTTGTGGGGTTCCTAGGAACAAACAAACAGCCACAAAAACAACTTAAGAATACAAATTATTTGTGTCAATAAACAATGCATGTGATGTACATAAAATGGCGTTGCTGAAGCCAAACCCTTACCACCAATGTTTGACCCTGTAACAGAAAGGGATCCCATTTCTTGCTGCCTTTGAGAATCTTTCTTCTTGTGCCTTTAAATTCTGTCTATGAGGCAGCCTATAAACCAAACATTCAGTCAATCTATTGGTTTCTATTTTTTGGCAACACAATTATTTTTAGTTTGTTATATAGGTAAATACTGAATCAACAACAACAAAAAAAAATGTTACCTTCAAAGAACTTTGGTTTTCTTTCAAGTTAATTATTGTCTGTCAGAATACATCAACATATAAAGAATTAGTTCATGGTCCATTTTTTTATATAAAATTCTTATGAAGGTATTCAACTAAATATGGTTCTAATGAAATGCTGGAAGTAATGTCATAAAGTAGCAAAAGCTTCCAAGCAGTTGAGCTGTTGTTTTCCAGGAAGCATGTATCTTGTGATGAGGAATACCCGTGGCATGCTCATACGAACAGAGATCACTTTACCAATTCGCTAATATAATAGATCCATAGAGCACATGGACACAGTTGGCACTATATCATACTATCTTATTCCCTGTCTATTCCCTGTGTGCTGAATGGGATGCACTGTGCCCTGTCCTAAATTATCAACTCTTTCCCATTCATGGTTAGTCTGAATACTTTCACCTAGCCACAGAGCCACAGCTGCCAAGAATGCAGGCAACACACCCTTGTATTCTTAAAATGGATGCGCTTACAAATTTTAGGAGCTCCCTAGTTTAATGTCTAAAGATTTTCTGCTGTCAGCTTGTCTTTTCAACTTTAAAATAATCTTGCTTAGGTAATCGTTCAGAATTTAAATGTGTTGGTGTGCCTAACGATCTGGGTCGTGGTTGACAAGCAACTTCAGTAATTCATTTTCACATTAACTTACTGTCATTTGTTCTACCTTAATTGGTATTCTCCCCATTTGGATGAAAGAAGAAATTTCCCAAAAGGAAGAAGCATGTGGAGAGAGGGAAGCTTAACCCTCAAGGTTTGAAAAACCTGATCTTTTCTCTTTGCACATTCATTCTTTACCTCCTTTTGGCTTTGGCTGGTTAACACTTTTACACAAGGCCAGAAGTGTGGTCCTTCCTACTGAAGGTGATGAAACCAGTCTCTTTTATCAGGTCCCTTGGCTTTTAGAACAGGGCCACCATGATGGCTGACAGGTAAGGTCAAATGTGAAAGCTGGTTGTCGGGGACAAACAGAGGCTCCCTCAGTCCACTAAAGACACTTAGGAGGAGCTAGGACTGTGATTCTCCCTAAAGGCCTACTTATACTTCTGTGTGTGTGTCTGCTCAGTTCTCATTTCACTTTTGTCCTTCTCTTCTTAATTAACTAGCTGCTCCTTCAGTTGAACAGTGCTTCATGCCAAACCACCTCATTAGACACCAGCCAAGCCTCAACTGAGTGCTTTTGAGTTAGTGGCCCAAGTCTGATGCAACTCGACTCTGCCTCTGAGCCTGGGGCTGAGGACAGTCATCCCAGGTTGATAGAAAACAGCACACGCTGAGCACCCCATCTGGCAGATGCAGCCCAGGTTGCCAGGCTCCAAAACTTGATAAAAGGTTTTACAATGAAGGATGCCCCAGGTGACAGTATGCTCCATTCAAGTTTTGAGCCACATCTTGTTGGTTACTCGTGATTTTTATCCAACTGATTTTCAAAAACTCAAGATGCTGGTTTTCGTTGTTAAAGTCCTAACTTTATTTTCTTATTTTACCTTGAATTTTAAGTAGCCAGCCTGAATTCCTTTATATGATTCTAAGATTCAGTTCTTCTGGGACATAAGGGGAACTCCAGATTTTTTAGAGGAAGAAGAAATTACACAGATTCAAGACTGCATTTTTTGTTAGCTTCCACAAACCAAACAAACAAACAAAAAAAAAAACCTCCCAGACCTGAAGAAGGTAATACTAAGATAGAAATTCATAAAATGCATGGCAGGAAGGGACATCAAGAGCTTTCAATAAAGATGATGGAAGTTAAGCTCACATTATGCCAGGGCACTTGCCTGGAATAACTACCTTTCCTCAGTTCTTTCAGACATTGTATGAATGAGAATGCAAGTGAAAACTGATGTTTTACTAAATTGACTCTCAGAGTTGAAATCAGGTCCTTAACCAAAATCACACCTCTCCCAAGGTGGCCAACATCCAGTGACTAGTAGATTGGGATACAAATGTTTGTTCCTCTCCTCCGCTTCAAGATAGCTCTGAAAGGCCATCCCATCATAAGAATTACCCTCACTGTCAGCTGAGGTCTCCAGTGAGGCTGCATCAAAACTCAATTTCTTCCTCCCTCCTAACCCTAATCTGAACCCTTTTTTCCCCTCCCTTCCATGGGTGTTGATCTCAAGAGCACTCCCCTGTAAACCTCCTACACATCAATCTTCATCAAAGATTCTGTTTCTGGAGGAACTCAAGTTGAGGTACCCTTGAATTCCAAACCCCATGCTCTCTGTAGACATTCATACTTGGCAACCTCATAAAATCTGTTGATTTCAGAACAACACAATCATGCACCAAACAGAGAGTTAAACCCTTTTCTGTTCACATCTCCTTAATTTTTCTCATCTGCAAACATCCCTTTCTCAACATCAATTCCTGAAATCCCTTTAATGATGCAAACTTGTCCATTCTACAGAGTTTATTTTAATGACAATACCCACAAAGGTAAAAAGTGATTATAGTGCACAATATGCAGTCCAAAGGGCAGGGATTCAATTACTGAGAGAGTATGGGGATAAAGTGAATTATAATGCAATCTACCCAATAAATCCATATATAATTTGGGTTCCTGTTGGCTCTGCATTGCATGTATACACTCAGTTGACATTGGTGTCTAAGTGTTAGTGTTTCAGAGACTTAACTTCCTCTGCCCACTTTCATGCCCCAGCTTCCTGGACAACAGATTTAATGTCTCTATTGTTGGGGAAGATTTGGTTACGCCTCTTATTTAGATTAACAGATGACAACATAAAGTCTTAAGTTAGACAGATCAGCAAAAGCAACCAGATTCAATTCTTTCCTAATTATTAACTAAAAACAAAACAAGTAGTAAATGCAAACTATTGCATTTGAAGTGCATAAGCAATGAGATCCTGCTGCATAGCACAGGGAACCATATCTAATTATTTTTAATGGAATGTGATGGAGGATATTGTGAGGAAAAATAATGTCTGTATATGTCTATGACTGGGTCACTTTGCTGTAAAGCAGAAATTGACAGAACTTTGTAAATAGACTATTATAGAAAAAATAAAAATAAAAAAACAAAATTCTCCATTTCCTCCTCATCCAAGGAGAATGGATGAAAGAAGCTCTGGAAGGGGAGGGAGTGCAATGGACAGGGAGTTTGGGGTTAGCAGATGCAAACTATTGCATTTGGAGTGTAAAAGCAATGAGGTCCTGCTGTATAGCACAGGGAACTATATGCAATCACTTGTGATGGGACATGATGAGAAAAAGAGTGTGTGTGTGTGTGTGTGTGTGTGTGTGTATATATATGTGTGTATACGTATTTCCTATACGTATATGTATTTCCACACACACACACACACACATATATGTGGGTCACTATGGGTCACTATGGTGTATGGGTCACTATGCTGTATGGCAGAAATTGACAGAACTTGGTAAATCAACTATAATAAAGACAATTTTTTAAAAAAATGCTCTGGACTTGACCAAACTTCCTTGCCTACTCACTTCTCTAAATTGAAGAGATTCAGTATAGGAAGAGGGAGGAATGCATGAAGAAAGGGGAAAGGGTTATCATCCAGAGCCCATACACAAGCAAATATGCACACAGGAGATCACACACACACACATTCCTATTGATCCCTTATCAACCTCTGTGGAGGTTCATTGTTGCTGTTGTTTACGTAATTATTACTTCATAGCAGTCAATGTACATCATATCACGCTGTGACCAAAAAACAGCCCTAATGGCTTGAAATAACACAGCTAAGTTTCACTCATTTTACCTGTGCATCACAAGTATTCTCCACATTACCTTCATTCTGGGACCCAGGCTGAAAGAATGGCTCTAATTGGTTTTCTTCTACATCTTTAGTAATGTAGTGGTATTATATTAATATAGTGACATTATATTATAGAGTAATATATTTATATTCTATTAATATAATAATATAGTGTGAAAAAGGATAATGTGTTTAATTTTCATAATATGTACCTGGCATAAGAAACAAATAGATGATTTTTTACTTTTAAAAACTGGAAAACTGAGTAATAAAATGCTTCTTTAACATACAAAATAGGTACTGTGTATGTGTCCAGTGGCATACAGCATATAAAAATAGATTTTTGTTTTCTAGGTTGAAGACTTGTTGTTTTTTAATTTACTTAAGGATTAAGTCTAGGAAGACACACTGTCCACTCTGAAGTAAGGAGAAGGTAAGTCTGGAATACCTTGTCCTACCACTCAAGGCCAAGTTAAAGGTCAATATTCAGGCCAATCTCAGGTTATAACTTAAAACATTATCATCAGCCATCTTTGTTCCTTGTTCTTTTGTCCAAGTTTGACTCCTAAACTAGTTACTAACCTCCTGTGACCTCACATTTGCTGAGGAAAGTGACTTAGCCTAACCAATCTTAGCCACAGTCAGTGACATCTCTAAAAAAACAAACAAATAAAACAAAAGAAAACAAAACTTGAGACTAGTACTTCAATAACAGCTCCATCTATTGTCCTGATGTTCTTGCTTCTACTGAAAATCTTGCTTAAGATTATTTTAATTTTGGCTTTGAGATTTCCCCCCTAAATAAACTGTCTCCTGGTTCTTTCTCTGTCCCATACTCTTATTTCCTCAGCAAGTAGCCACGCAGGAGTGAGTTATTGCAGGAAGAGAGAAAGAAATAGGAAATACATATAAATTATTTATGAATTTATAAATATTTAATCAAATAGGAAAGTAGTTAAGAAAAGAGTAAGAAGAGCCAGTGGCTTGAAGGGTTGTTTGTAAAAAGATTTCAATGGTAAGGACATTTTTTGATGGAAAAATTGAAGCACAAAGCAAATACTCACTTTTTTAAAATTTTTGAATGATTTTTATTTTTTCTATTATAGTTTGTTTATAGTGTTCTGTCAATTTCTACTGTACAGCATAGTTACCCAGTCACATATATATATACATGTTTTTTCTCACATTATCCTCCAACATGTTCCATCATAAGTGACTGGATAGAGTTCCCTATGCTATACAGCAGTTAAGAGGGTTTACTGTCCTAGCTACAGAGAGTCTACTTTAGGGGAAATAGATGTACAAGGAAGATCTTCACTCCCATTATTTGGACAGCCTGGGGCATAAAGTTAGGAAAACTGACTACTTGATCCTAATATTGTGAGTTTCCAAGAGTACTGCCCATCCCTTGAGGTGCTCTACTGCTCATATTAGTCACTTCTTTGGTCAAGTGTTAATACGATTATATTATTTTTAATAAAGAAACAAATAATATTTATTTTTTCTACTGTTTATCAAAATCTTAGGACAAAAGAAATATGTCCAAGAAAACAAGAAGGCAAGAATCTGGGTTCAGCAGCAGTACAAAGGGCCCTCCTGGGAGCAATGAAATCCCACAGCCCATAATCTCCATCTGCCTCTTCCAAAGCCACCTCAAATATGTGTCCCATGTGAGGAAAGCAGCGTATCCCTTTCTAAATGCAGCTTCACAGCAAATCTCACAGACCTTCCCATCCAATCAGACTACTATCCTGATTGCTTTTCACAAACTCTGCAGAAGCCAGAGCACAGACCCCTCATACCTTGAGCAGAGCCCAGGACAGCCCCACAAATGAACACTCCAGAGAGCAGGAGGGTGGCATCTGCTGTCTGAGAGGCTGACTTGGGACAGTTAAGGGAATAAGAAGAAGGGAAGGCAACCTGGCTGTTCCATGCCAAATGCAAACCAGATAAATGGAAGCCATGGTGATAAGAACTCCAAACTAGCTGATGGAGCAAAGCATTGACAGCAGCAACAGGAAAGTTTGTGACATCTTGGTCCTGGGAGGTAGACACACTCACAGCAGAGCCTCAACCAGGACTGGAGGTTCAGTTCAGAGAATAGAACCAAGCTCCCTGCATAAAGCACGAGCATTAACCAAGGATGCAGCCAAGGAGGTTTGGCTCAGCAGATGCCATTCCCAACACAGTTAAACTCAATTCTCGCCCCAAAGAAGAACCACCATGCCAGGTCACCCTTGGTTTATGAACTAGATTATATTTATCCCTGAACACAGGCCCAACAATAGTTCTACCTTGGAAACTCAGGAAGAATAGAAAGGCAAATGAGCTGGACAATTTTTTAAACCATCTATATTTTATAATACATGTTCTAACAAAGTTCTCATGAAATAAAATTTAACATTGTTGTAAAAATTAAAAATAGTGTAGGCCAGCAGCCACAGCTCCGATTCAACCCCTAGCCTGGGAATCTCCATATGCTGCAGGTGCAGCCCTAAAAAGGCAAAAAATAAAAAATAAAAAAATAAAAATAGTAACTAATAGTTGCAGCAACATGGACCAACCCAAAGGTTATCATACAAAGTGAAGTAAGTCAGAACAAGAGAAAGACAAACACCATATGATATCACTTATATGTGGAACTTAAAATATAACACAAATGAACTTATCTATTAAACAGAAACAGACTCACAGACATAGTGAACAGAATTGTAGTTGCCAAGATGAAGTGAGGATGGGAGAGGATGGATTGGAAGTCTGAGATTAGCAGATGAAAACTATTATATATAGAATGGATTAACAACAAGTTCCTACTGTATAGCACAGGGACCTATATTCAATATCCTGTAATAAACCATAATGGAAAAGAATATGAGAAAGAATATATATGTGTGTGTACACACACACACACACACACATATGTCTGTTGTACAGCCAAAATTAATACAACACTGTAAATCAACTATGCTTCAGTAAAATAAATTTGATTTTGCCAAGGTTTTAGAAAGAAAATTCAAATGGTAGCATATATTTTGCAAGAATTTGCATCTTAGAACAAAGAGCTACTTTATTTCCTGCCTACTTTAAGAACATTATACAGTAATCTGTTAATATTACACTCAAATTTGATCCAATGATTATATGCACAAGAAACAAACATTTCCAATAGTTTGATGTTTTTCACCTGATGTTTAAAATTTCAAGTGTGGCTCTTCATTCAGATCAGCTGCTGCTATGGCTCACTAAATATTTAAATTAAACAATATTTGAACATCTCAAGAAGCTTTCCCCTAGGATTTTGATCATGCACAGAAGCTCTAGATAAACATGATCCACCAGTTCAGCTGTGAGTAGAATAAAAGGGCTGAAAACAAAGCTGACAGTGGGAGAGGGGCAGAAGAGCCAAGAAAAAGTTGATGAGGAAACTGGGTAAAACATATCTCTGTTTTTACCTTTAAGAGTCATATTTGATAAAGCAAATTATCATATACACATGTGAAGACTTTTTCAGATGGGACTGCACGCCTCTTGTGGCTTAAAGTTATCAAAGATGGAGGAAATTACTTGTGCCTCATGTCCCATCTTGGCTTGTGTGGAATGCCGTTGGTTCTCAAAAAAAAGTGTCAAATGTACTTTGTATCTATGAGATTTACAGAGCTGTTCATAGATTTGAGCCTCCTTCCCCATTTACAGCTCTACAGTGTCAGCAAAATTCCTTGGAAACACACAGTCTTGCTGTCCTCAGAATAAGGGACAGTCAAACCTCCAGGGAATTTCAACATTCACTCAGATGTCTATGTCCAGACCCACTAGATGTCACTGTGTGGGTGAGTTCTGAGTTAGACTGATGGATGCTGAAGAGAGAAATCACAGTGTAAGGAGGGCTTGCTGGGAGAGGAGAGGTGGGGATTGCCATGAACATCCACAAGCTAAGAGGAAGGCACGAAACACTCCCCTAGAGCTTCATCAAGAGCTTGACCCTGCTAACACCTTGCCTTTGAACTTCTAGCCTCAAGAAATGTGAGGGAATAAATTTCCATTGGTTTAAGCCCCCTCGTTTGTGGTTCTTTGTTATGGTGACCCTAGGAAATGGAAATAACCCAGCCACTTCTAAACCAGGTTACCTGACCAGCAATGCACCAGTTGAACCCACTCTGCCTCTTCTCCTCCATCTAGACTTTTTCACTGTCTGGACTCCTGATAAATGCTCTTTTCAACAGCTACCACTAATTTTTCCTCAGAAGTTCCAGTTACTTTTTCCACTTCTGGCTCATTCCAAAGATTTCCAGAGGTTTATGAAATGTTTGGAAAACCAGAGGTTTCTTTTTTCAAAAGGAAAAAGAACTCTCTCATCTTAAACCTCTTTCCCAGAATGACCTTAAAAGGCTTGAAATTATAGGTTATTGTGGGTAGTTAAAAAGCTCATATTTGAAGGCTTGTTTGGGGAATTTCTTTTCTGGGGGTCACACTGGGGAAAGGAGACAGGAGACATTCTTGCTTTAAGTTGGCTCCCAACTGCCGGCTTCTAAGTCCACCCCAGAGACAACAAACCAGGGCTTTCTCTCATGGAATAGGAGAAGTGAGAAACATTGTCTCAAGTAAAAATGACTGGCCAAGATATTGACTCAGAGTGTAGACTAGAGCTCTCTTCCCATTTACCTGTGATCTGGGTCAAGTCATTTTTCTTCTCAGGATAAATTCATTATGTAAAATGTTGAAATAGCTCTTTGTAAGCTTCCTCCCACCACCAATAAAATCTGATCATTCCACACCTTGCTTGGTCAAATTCCTTACCCTCATCTCTTCTCATGTACATTAGTGTATTAAGCCTCTCTTTCCTCCAGCTTTGGTACATATATTTTATGCAGGAGCTTGGCTGGCTCATCAGACATCTGTTACTGCTATGACTTTTATCAGAAAACTTAAGCTCTTACACTTTTCAGTGTGTGCTTGTGACTTTATCGTCCAGTCACTGGCAGCACAAATGGAAATCACATTTGCATTGCAATTCAGTCCCTAAAACTTGATTACAAAGGTATAAGATACTGTGCAATTCTGGCCATCCCTTCCTTTACCCAAATGAGTAACTCACAAAACTGGCAGAGCCAAAAGGAGTGAGAAGTTCATACTCTACATGTCTCCTTTAGGCAAAAATTTGGGTGGACTTTTTGGAAAGTGAGAGAATTTGGAGGAGAGATGTACATGTTGTAACATTAACAAGCCTTATAGTACAGTACTTGAATGAATGTACATACCATTCCTCTTCACCAAGGATACTTAAAATTTGATTGAAATTAGCTACTTCATCTAGAAAAATCTAAGAGGCTAACCCCCATTTCTGGGATATGGCAATCTACTGATAAAATTCAAGCCACAGGAGAAAACCAGAGATGGTTCCCTGGAAATTAAAATTCTCTTCTCTTTTTACTGTAGGGTTGCACTTCTCAAGATTACAGTCACCAGCCACATATGACTATTTCATCCTTAATTTTAATTAACAATAAGCCAAATTAAACAAAATTAAAATTCATTGTTTTAGTCCTGGGAGTCACACTTGGAGTGCTCAGTAGCCCCCTATGACTTGTGGCTACTTCTTGACCAGCACAGATAGGCTTCATTCAGAAGAACAGTAGATCTGACAATGAGTTCACAAAGGGTTCCCTGCCTGACATTACCATGTGTAGCTTGTTTTCATTAAAAAGAATTTAAGCTTAAAATTCAAATAGTATAATTATGTCTCACATTTTCTTTCTAACTAGAAAAATATGGGAAAAATTTATCAGTTTGTGTTTTTTGGGTTTTTTGTTTGTTTGTTTTTTGTCTTTTTAGGGCCCTCTCCGTAGAAACTGCGTATGGAGTTTCCCAGGCTAGGGGTCAAATTGGAGCTACAGCTGCTGGCCTGCTCCACAGCCACAGAAATTCAGGATCCAAGCAGCATCTGTGACCTATATCACAGCTAATGGCAGTGCCTTATCCTTAACCCACTGAGCAAGGCCAGGGATTGAACCCACAATTTCATGGTTCCTAATAGGATTCGCTTCCACTGTGCCATGATGGGAACTCCCAGAATTTTTATAAATGGTTTTCTCCAATATACTCCTATGCCTTTAGAACTGCCCAAGATCACTGTCAAACAGCTATATTTTTTTTACCATGTAATGAATTTGAGTCTGCTATCTTTGAATTTTTTTTTTATGGCCATAGCCATGGCATGGGGAAGTTCCCAGGCCAGGGATCAAACATCTGCCACAGCAGTGACAATGCTGGATCCTTAACTACTAGGCCACCAGGGAACTCCTTGTCTGCTTTCTTTGTGTTGGAATATGTAAGTAATTTTGTTTTTAAATGTAAGATATTCTGAAAATATAATAAAGTACCTTGAAATTAAAAAATTTCAAGAAAACCCTTCCCTAGATATTTATAATTTCAGAACTGTTTGAATTTTTAAGAGCTCTTTTTTCTTAATATAGACACATGTAGAAGTGAAAAGTTATGGCTATCCTAAAATAAGACAGTATTTATCTTTCTATACTTGAGGTCATCTATATACCATCCCAATTTGTGTTGACTATAGGTTTACACTTGACCACATTTTGAACTTTATAATAGAATCATACTAACAATGTTCCACTGGCAAAAACATTCTCAAGTCAGTTTCAACTCTAAGAAACAGTAATAATTCTAGTTCTTTGTTTCTACTTTTTTATTAAAGTATATTTGATTTACAATATTGTGTTAGTTTCAGGTGTACAGCAAAGTGATTCTTTTTCAAAGATTATTTCCCTTACAGTTTATTACAAAATATTGAGTATGGTTCCTTGTGCTATACAGTAAGGCCTTGTTGTTTATTTATTACCAAAGGGAAAAAGGGGGGAGGGATAAATTAGGAGTTTGAGATTAGCAATTTCTAGGTTGTTGGGCTTTTTTGTTGTTGCTCTTTGTTTGCTTTTTTTTTTTCCTTTTTTCTTTTTCCCTTTTTCAAGTCTGCCCCTGTGGCATATGGAAGTTCCCAGGTTAGGAATCAAATCAGAACTCCAGCTGCCCACCTTACACCACAGCCACAGCAACGCCAGATCCAAGCCTAGTCTGTGACCAACACCATAGCTCACGACAATGCCTGATCCCCAAACAACTGAGCAAGGCCAGGGATCAAACCTATATCCTCATGGATACTAGTCAGGCTGGTTACCACTGAGCCACAATGGGATCTCCCTAGGTTGCTGGTTTTATTAGCTAATGTGTTATTTTAAATAAACCAATTCTCTATCTAGATCTGACTTATAAATGTGAGTAGAAAGAGAGGTCATGGTTTTCAAATGTAAGACAGCAATACTAGTGATCTATGGTTGCCCTATTTAAACTGTGAAATTCCTGATACTTACAATTACACCCAGACACCCCCTCTCCCAATATATGTTCCATTGAAAAAAGTGTGGATGACTCAAAGAAACTGATTATCTTTCTGTTAAAAAAAAAGTTATCTAGACACTAAGTAGCCTCTTATTCCTAAGTGAAATAACGTTTCATCTGAGTCACTTCAAGGTTGATGAGTATCAAAACAGACCAAAAATAGACTAAAAATTCATGTAAACATGTTGTTTTATTCATGTTTCTCCTCAAAGAAACATCCTCTGTAAAGAAACATAATCTTCAATGAGTGTTTAATGAAGGTCCACAGAGAGTTGACGGGTAACTCGTTCCTCCACACTGAAAGATGGGTATATTATCACTATGGGATCAAGAGCATAAAGGAAGAGTCTGTGAGGGAAACAATTCAATTTCAACTCAACAAAAATTAAGAGAGCAATTACTGTATGTGGAACATATGCTACATGAGAGGGTTGGGGGCTGGAGGTAAGTGAATAAAAGGCAACAAGAAGAAAGAAACAATGTTAATTTGTATCACATGTATCTAAGTCAGCTTGATTTTTTAAAAATGTTAACTGCTCTCGCTACTAAACATGAAAAAATGGATACTATTGAGTAAATAAATGTCACTGGTCTGAATTAGGATTACTTTTTCCTCTGCTAATTTTCATTAACAAGTTAGAGAGGTGGCTGGAACACAGTCTGCAAATACATCACAGCTACATCAAAATAGATCTTGCTAGTGTGATTTTCTGTAATTTGGCCTGTGTGGAAACCTTGCTTAGAACTTTTGCTGAGCTAACTTTCAGAGTGGTTATCTGCATGGTTACTTTTTTATTAAAGTGCACTTTTTACAGTGTCACATATGTGAAAAAGTTTTAAGTTACAGGAGAGGCGCTTTGCAGCTGGAAATATATAATGGAATTGTTTTCTTTTCATCTAAAAGAATGTTGTAAAAACACCAAACACTAAATCCTCTTATTTAAAAAGAGGATGTCAATGATAACAGAAGGCAAGTGCAGTTCCCGTGTGGTTCAGCACCATTGTCACTGCTGTGACTCAGGTCACTTCTATGGCACAGGTTCTATCCCTGGCCTGAGAACTTCCACATGCCACTATCCATCATCCCTGCCCCAGATAAGATACAGAAGACAATGTTTTCAAATATCACTGCCAACGAATTACCCTGAGTAAATTAAATGTGTCAGCAAGGCCTTGGTGTACCCTGAAGCTATGCTTCTCAAGCAAATATTCATGTGAATCACCAACACATTCTTTAAAAACTCAGATTGTGGTGTTCTCTTTCTTGCTCAGAGGAAAGGAACACATTAGTACCCATGAGGACGCAGGCTCAATCCCTGGTCTCACTCAGTGGGTTAAGAATCCAGCATTGCCGTGAGATGTGGTGTAGGTCGAAGATGCAGCTCAGATCTGGCTTTGTTGTGGCTGTGGTGAAGGCTGGCAGCTACAACTCTGATTCAACCCCTAGGCTGGGAACCTCCATATGCCGCAGGTATGGCCCTAAAAAGACAAGAACAAAAAAACAGACTGTGATTCAGGAGGACCAGGGCAAGACCTGAGGAGGTGCAAGTCTAAGTTTCCTAGGGAAGCAAAAACAGCTGCTACTCCTCCCTACTTGGAATAGCACTAAACTGAAGAGTATTTTTCTTGGAAAATATCACAAGCAAGATCCTCTCCTTGTAGACTTTATGACAGAGTAACTCCAAAATTTTTGAATTTCACAATAATTTCAAAATTAAGATTTCAGTTAATCTGTGTGGAAGGACAAGAAAATGGCCCGTGTGTGTGATTTGGGGATCCATTAGAATGAATCCCCCCAAGGAAGAAGTGGGAAATGTACCAGTCATAGAGGATGGCATGGAATCATCAGAAAATTAATTATTTGGATTAAAGTATGTTGTTTTAAATCAAAATTGCCCCCAACTAATAGTTCCTGAACTGGTATTTAAAATATAGCTTCCGCAAAGTCCAACATCCATTCATGATTAAGACCCTTGCCAAAGTGGGTATAGAGGGAACATTCCTGAATATAATCAAAGCCATTTATGATAAACCCACAGCAAATATAATACTCAATGGGGAAAAACTGAAAGCCTTCTCACTCAAATGTGGAATAAGACAGGGATGCCCACTCTCACCACTGCTCTTCAACATAGATTTGGAAGTCCTAGCCATAGCAATTAGACAAACCAAAGAAATAAAAGGCATCCATATAGGAAGAGAAGAGATCAAACTGTCACTGTATGCAGATGACATGATACTATACATAGAAAACCCTAAGGACTCAACCCCAAAACTCCTTGAACTGATTAATAAATTCAGCAAAGTAGCAGGGTATAAGATTAACATTCAGAAGTCAGTTGCATTTCTGTATACCAGCAATGAAATGTTAGAAAAGGAATACAAAAATATGATACCTTTTAAAATTGCACCTCACAAAATCAAATACCTCGGAATACACCTGACCAAGGAGGTAAAGGACCTATATGCCAATAACTATAAAACGTTAATCAAAGAAATCAAAGAAGATGTAAAGAAATGGAAAGATATTCCATGTTCCTGGATTGGGAAAATGAATATTGTAAAAATGGTCATACTACCCAAAGCAATCTACAGATTCAATGCAATCCCTATCAGATTACCCATGACATTTTTCACAGAACTAGAACAAACAAGCCAAACATTTATATGGAACCACAAAAGACCCAGAATCGCCAAAGCAATCCTGAGAAACAAAATCCAAGCAGGAGGCATAACTCTCCCAGACTTCAAGAAATACTACAAAGCCACAGTCATCAAAACAGTGTGGTACTGGTATCAAAACACAGACAGACCCATGGAACAGAATAGAGAACCCAGAAATAAACCCTGACACCTATGGTCAATTAATCTTTGACAAGGGAGGCAAGAACATCAAATGGGAAAAAGAACATTGCTGGGACACCTGGACAGCTGCATGCAAAGCAATGAAACGAGAACACACCCCTCACACCATGCACAAAAATACACTCAAAATGGCTGAAAGACTTAAATATACGACAGGACACCATCCAACTCCTAGGAGAAAACATAGGCAAAACACTCTCTGACATCAACATCATGAATATTTTCTCAGGTCAGTCTCCCAAAGCAATAGAAATTACAGCAAAAATAAACCCATGGGACCTCATCAAACTGAAAAGCTTTTGCACAGCAAAAGAAACCCAAAAGAAAACAAAAAGACAACTTACAGAATGGGAGAAAATAGTTTCAAATGATGCAACCGACAAGGGCTTAATCGCTAGAATGTATAAACAACTTATACAACCCAACAGCAAAAAAGCCAATCAATCAATGGAAAAATGGGCAAAAGACCTGAATAGACATTTCTCCAAAGAAGATATACAGATGGCCAACAAACACATGAAAAAATGCTCAACATCGCTGGTTATAAGAGAAATGCAAATCAAAACTACCATGAGATACCACCTCACACCAGTCAGAATGGCCATCATTAATAAGTCCACCAATAACAAGTGCTGGAGGGGCTGTGGAGAAAAGGGAACCCTCCTGCACTGCTGGTGGGAATGGAAACTGGTACAGCCACTATGGAGAACAGTTTGGAGATACCTTAGAAATCTATACATAGAACTTCCGTATGACCCTGCAATCCCACTCTTGGGCATCTATCTGGACAAAACTCTACTTAGAAGAGACACATGCACCTGCATGTTCATTGAAGCCCTATTCACAATAGCCAGGACATGGAAACAACCCAAATGTCCATCGACAGATGATTGGATTCGGAAGAAGTGGTATATATACACAATGGAATACTACTCAGCCATCAAAAAGAATGACATAATGCCATTTGCAGCAACATGGATGGAACTAGAGACTCTCATCCTGAGTGAAATGAGCCAGAAAGACAAAGACAAATACCATATGATATCACTTATAACTGGAATCTAATATCCAGCACAAATGAACATCTCCTCAGAAAAGAAAATCATGGACTTGGAGAAGAGACTTGTGGCTGCCTGATGGGAGGGGGAGGGAGTGGGAGGGATCGGGAGCTTGGGCTTATCAGACACAACTTAGAATAGATTTACAAGGCGATCCTGCTGAATAGCATTGAGAACTTTGTCTAGATACTCATGTTGCAACCGAAGAAAGGGTGGGGGGAAAAATGTAATTGTAATGTATACAAGCAAGGATAGCCTGACCCCCTTGCTGTACAATGGGAAAATTAAAAAAATTATTAAATAAATAAATAAATAAATAAATAAAATATAGCTCCCAGAGTTCCCGTCATGGCTCAGAAGTATCCAACTAGAAACCATGAGGTTGCAGGTTTGATCCCTGGCCTTGCACAGTGGGTTAAGTATCCAGTGTTGCCGTGAGCTGTGGTGTAGTTTGCAGACACGGCTCAGATCCTGCGTTGCTGTGGCTGTGGTGTAGGCTGGCAGCTACAAAGCCCCAATTATACCCCTAGCCTGGGAATCTCCATATGCTGTGGGAGCGACCCAAGAAAAGGAAAAAAGATAGAAAGAGAGAGAGAGAGAGGAAGGAAGGAAGGAAGGAAGGAAGGAAGGAAGGAAGGAAGGAAGGAAGAAAGAAAAGAAGGAAGAAAATATAGATCCCCATCGAGTCCTCACTGTGCCTCAGCAAGTTAAGGACCCAACATTGTCTCTGTGAGGATGCAGGATCAATCCCTGGCTTTGATTACTGGCTTAGGAATCCAGCATTGCTGCAAGCTGCAGCATAGGTCACAGATATGGTTCAGACCCATTGTTGCTGTGGCTGTGATGTAAGTCACTAGCTGTAGTACATTTTTTATTTTTTTTAATACTCAAGGAATTTATTACAATTATAGTTGTACAATGACATCACAAACCAATTTTATAGGATTTCCATTCCAGAAGCCCAGTGCATCCCCCCACATCCTGAACTGTATCCTTTGGAAACCATAAGTTTTTCAAAGTCTATGAGTCAGTATCTGTTCTGCCAAGAAGATCATTGTGTCCTTTTTTCAGATTCCACATGTCAGTGAAAGCATTGGATGTTGGTGTCTCATTGACTGACTTCACTTAGCATAACAATCTCTATGTCCAACCATGTTGATAAAAATGCTGGTATTTTGTTCTTTTAATGGCTGAGTAATATTCCATTGTGTATATGTACCACATCTTCTTGATTCAATCCTCTGTCCATGGACATTTCGGTTGTTTCCACATCTTGGATATTGAAAATAGTGCTGCAATGAACACTGGAGTACATGCGTCTCTTCGAGACATGGTTTTCTCTGGATAGATGCCCAAGAGTGGGATCGCTGGATCAAATAGTAGTTCTATGTCTAGTTTTCTAAGGAATCTCCATACTGTTTTCCACAGTGGTTGCACCAATTTACAATACCAGCAACAGTGTATTAGGGTTCCTTTTTCTCCACACCCTCTCCAGCACTTATTGTTTGTAGACTTTTTGATGATGGCCATTCTGGCTGGTGTAAGGTGGTACCTCAGAGTGATTTTGATTGCATTTCTCTAACAATGAGTGATGTTGAATGTCTCTTCCTCTGTTTTTTGGCCATCTGTATGTCTTCTTTGGAGAACTGTCTGTTGAGATCTTCTGCCCATTTTTTGATGGGGTTGTTTGTTTTTTTGGTATTGAGCAGTAGGAGGTATTTATAAATTTTGGAGATGAATCCCTTGTCAGTTGATTCATTTGCAAAGATTTCCTCCCATTCTGTGGGTTGTCTTTTTGTTTTGCTGAGGGTTTCCTTTGCTGGGCAGAAACTTTTAAGTTTAATGAAGTCCCATTTGTTTATTTTCGTTCTTACTGTCATTACTCTAGGAGGTGGATCTGAGAAGATGTTGCTGTCATTTATGTCAGAGAGTGTTTGGCCTATGTTTTCCTCTAAGAGTTTTATACTGTTGGGTCTTATATCTAAGTCTTTCATCCATTTGGAGTTGATTTTTGTGTATGGTGCTAGGGAGTGTCCTAATTTCATTCTTTTCCATGTGGCTGTCCAGTTTTCCCAGCACCGCTTACGGAACAGGCTGTCTTTTCTTCATTGAACATTCTTGCCTCCTTTGTCATATATTAGTTGGCTCTAGGTGTGTTGGTTTAAATCTGGGCTTTCTAACCTGTTCCACCAATCTATATGTCTGTCTCTGTGCCAGTACCATATGGTTTTGATGACTGTTGCTTTGTAGTAGAGTCTGAAGTCCGGGAGCCTGATTCCTCCAGCTCCACTTTTCTCTTTCAGGATGTCTTTGGCTATTCTGGGTCTTTTGTGCTTCCAAACAAACTTTAAAATACTTTGTTTGAGTTCTGTGAAAAATGTCCTTGGTAATTTGATAGGGATTGCATTGAATCTGTAGATTGCCTTGGGTAGTATAGTCATTATGATAATGTTGACTCTTCCAGTCCTAGAGCATGGTATGTCTTTCCATCTATTTGTGTCATCCTTGATTTCTTTCATCAGTGTCTTGTAGTTTTCAGAGTATAGGTCTTTTGTCTCTTTAGGTAGGTTTACTCCTAGCTATTTTCTTCTTTTGGATGTGATCGTAAATGGGACTGTGTCCCTAATTTCTCTTTCTGATCTTTCATTGTTAGTATAGAGAAATGCCATCGATTTCTGTGTGTTAATTTGTATCCTGTGACTTGGCCAAATTCATGGATGAGCTCTAAGAGTTTTTTCTAGGTATAGTATCATGTCATCTGCAAATAGTGATAGTTTTACTTCTTCCTTTCCAATTTGGATTCCTTTTATTTCTTTTTCTTCTCTAACTGCAATGGTTAGGACTTCTAAAACTATGTTTAATAGTAGTGGCGAGAGCAGACATCCTTGCTTGTTCCTGATCTCAGCAGGAATTCTTTCAGCTTTTCACCATTGAGAATGATGTCCACTCTGGGTTTGTCATATATGGCCTTTATCGTGTTGAGGTAGGTTCCCTCTATGCCCACTTTCTGAAGGGTTTTTATCAGAAATGGGTATTGGATTTTGTCAAAGGCTTTTTCTGCATCTATTGAGAGGATCATATGGTTGTTATGATTCAGTTTGTTAATGTGGTATATCACACTGGTTAATTTGCAGATACTGAAGAATCCTTGCATCCCTGGGATAAATCCCTCTTAATCATGAGGTACACTCCTCTTAATGTATTGTTGGATGTGGTTTGCTAGTATTTTGTTGAGGATTTTTGCCTCTATGTTGATCAGTGAAATTGGCCTGTAGTTTTCGTTTTTTGTGGTATCTTTGTCTGGTTTTGGAATGATGGTGATGGTGGCCTCATAGAATCAGTTTTGGAGTGTCCCTTCCTCTGCAATATTTTGGAATAATTTCAGAAGGAGAGATGTTAGTGCTTCTCTAAATGTTTGATAGAATTGGATTGTGAAGCCATCTGGTCCTGGACTTTTGTGTGTTGGAAGTTTTTTAATCACAGTTTCCATTTCAGTACTTGTGACTGGTCTGTTCATCTTTTCTATTTCATCTTGGTTTAGTATTGGAACATTGTACTTTTCTAAGGATGTGTCCATTTCTTCTAGGTTTTCCATTTTATTAGCATATAGATGCACATGGTAGTCTCTCACGACCCTTTGTATTTCTGTGTCCATTGTTACTTCCCTTTTGCATTTCTAATTTTATTGATTAGAGTCCTCTCTCTCTCTCTCTCTTTCTTTTTTTTTTTTTTTGATAAGTCTGGCTAAGGGTTTATCAATTTTGTGGATCTTTTCAAAGAACCAGCTTTTCATTTCATTGATCTTTTCTATGATTTTCTTGGTTTCTATTTCATTGATTTCTGCTCTGATCTTTATGATTTCTTTCCTTCTGCTAACTTTAGATCTTGTCTGTTCTTCTCTCTCTAGCTGCTTTAGGTGTAAAGTTAGCTTGTTTATTTGAGGTTTTTCTTATTGCCTGAGGTGGGCTTGGATTCCTATAAACTTTCCTCTTAGAATGGCTTTTGCTGCATCCCATAGGTTTTGGAGTGTGGTATCTTTGCTGTGATTTGCTTCTAGGTATTTTTAAATTTCCTCTTTGATTTCTTCAGTGATCCATTGGTTATTTAGTAGCATGTTGTTGAGTCTCCACGTGTTTGTGTTTTGTGCAGTTTTTTTCTTGTTGCTTTCCATTCTTGTAGTGTTGTGGTCTGAAAAGATGCTTGATTTGATTTCAATTTTCTTAAAGATACTGAGGCTTGATTTGTAGCCCAGGATATGATCAGTCTTAGAGAATGTTCCATGTGCAGTTGAGAAGAATGTGTATTCTCTTGTTTTTAGATGGCATGTCCTATAAATATCTATTGAGTCCATCTGGTCTAATGCTTCATTCAGGGCCTTTATTTCCTTATTGATTTTCTTTCTGGTTGGTCTGTCCATTGCTGTAAGTGGGGTGTTAAAGTCCCCCACTATGATTGTGTTATTGTCAATTTGTCCTTTAAAAGTTGTTAGCAGTTGCCTTATATATTGTAGTGAACCTATGTTGGGTGTGGAGATATTTAAAATTGTTATATCTTCTTCTTGGGTTGATCCTTGGTCATGATGTAATGACCTTCCTTGTCCCTTAAAATATTCTTCATTTCAAAGTCTATTTTGTCTGATATGAGTATTGCTACTCCAGCTTTCTTTTGATTCCCGTTTGCATGGAATATTTTCTTCCATCCTCTCACTTTCCATTTGTATGTGTCCCTAGAAGTGAAATGGTTCTCCTGAAGACAGCGTATATATGGGTTTTGTTTTTGTATCCATTCAGCCAGTCTCTGTCTTTTGTTTGGGGCATTTATTCCATTAACTTTTAAGATAATTATTGACATATATATTCTTATTGCCATTTTATTAATTTCTTTGGATTTGTTTTTGTTGCTCTTTTTTATTCCCTTCTTCTCTTGTTCTCTCTTCTTGTGGTTTGATGACTATCTTTAGTGTTGTATTTGAGTTGATTTTTCTTAATTGTTTGTGTATCAATTGTAGATTTTTGGTTTGCAATTATTCTGAAATTTTGATATGAATCTATCTATCTATCTATCTATCTATCTATATATGAGATTGTTTTAAGTACTTAGTCTCTTAACTGCAAGTGCATCTCCAGTGTCCTGCATTTGTGCCCTCCTCTTCTCATGATTTCTGATTTTGGTGGCATAGTTGTGCATAGAGGATTTTGTATCTTTACTGTGTATATACCTTTACTGGTGAGCCTTGTCATTTGTGGTATTTTTGTTTTTGTTGTGGCCTTTTCTTTTCTGCCTGGAGAAATTCCTTTAGTATTTGTTGTAAGGCTGGTTTAGTGTTGCTGAATTCTCTTAGCTTTTGCTTATCTGTGAAGCTTTTCATTTTTCCTTCAAATCTGAATGAGGGCCTTGCTGGGTAAAGTAATCTTGGAGTTTTTTTCCTTTCATGATGTTAAGTATATCATGCCATTTTGTTCTGGCCTGCAGAGTTTCTGCTGAAAAATCTGCCGATAACCTTATCAGGGTTCCCTTGTATGTTATTTGTTTCTTTTCCCTAGCTGCTTTCAATATTTTCTCTTTGTCTTTAATTTTGGTCAGTTTGAATAATATGTGTCTTGGGGTGTCACTTCTTGGGTTTATTTCCTATGGTACTCATTGTGCTTCCTGGATTTGAGTGAGTGGCTCCTTTCCCATGTTAGGGAAGTTTTTGGCTATTATCTCCTCAAACATTTTTTTCTGTCCCTTTATCTCTCTCTTTTCCTTCTGGCATGCCTATATAACACTGATGTTGCTGCATTTAACATTGTCCCAGAGTTCTCTGAGACTGTCTTCATTTGTTTTCAATCTTTTTTCTCTTTTTGTTCCACATCTGTGATTTCCACTAATCTGTCCTCCACCCCACTTTTTCATACTTCTGCTTCCTGTAGTCTACTGTTTGCTGCTTCTAGTGAACTTTTTTAATTTCAGTTATTGTATTTTGCATCTCTTCTTAAGTTTTATATCTTGTATCTCCTTGCTCAGTGTTTCCTGTAAGTTATCCATCTTTTCCTCCAGTGCATTTCCAATGTCTTGCATTATCTTCAGCATCAACAGTCTAAAGTCTTTCTTCTGAAGGCTGAGAATCTCCTGATCACTTAGCTCTTTTTCTGCAGTTTTTCTTTTCTCCCTCATCTGAGTTATAGTTCTTTGTCTTTTCATTTTTATAGGTTTTTGGTGTGGTGACCCTTTTACAGATAATAGAGTTGTAGCCTCTCTTAATTCTGGTGTCTGTCTACCTCGTGGATGAAGTTGGTATGGGGGGCTTGCTGTAGCTTTCCTGATGGGAGGGACTGATGCCTGCCCACTGGTAGGTGGAGCTGATTTCTATCCCTCTGGTGGGTGTGGCTTTGTCTCTGAGTGAGATTAGAGGCAGCTGTGTGCCTGGGGGTGTCTTGAGGCAGCCTTTTTATTGATGGGTGGGGCTGTGATCCCACCTGGATTGTTGTTTGGCCTGGGGCTTCTCAGCACTGATGGATGCAGCCGGATTTTCCCAAAATGGCCACCTCTAGAGAAAGGCACACTGCTGAATATTCCCAAGAGCTTTGCTTCCAATGTCTTCCCCCACAACAAGGCACATTCACCCCTGTTTTCCCAGGAGGTCCTCCAAGAACCACAGCCAGGTCTGACCAAGATTCCTATGGAGACTTTGCTTTGCCCTGAGACCAAGTGCACATGAAACTGTGTGCGCCTTTTAAGAATGGGGTCTCTGTTTCTCCCAGTCCTGTGGAGCTCCTGTGCACAAGCCCTACTGGCCTTCAATGCCAGATGCTCTGGGGGCTCTTTCTCTCAGTGCCAGATCCCAACACATGCAAGTTTGATGTGGGGCTCAGAACTCTCACTCCTGTAGGTGAGTCTCTGTGAACCAGTTAGTTTCCAGTCTGTGGGGCTTCCCACCTGGGAGGTATGGGGTTGCTTATGTCACATAATCACCCCTCCTACTTCTTGATGTGGCCTCCTCCTTGTCTTCTGGAGTAGGATATCTTTTTGAAAGTTTCTGGTGCATTTGGTTGAAGATTGCTCAGCATTTAGTTGTAAATTTGGTTGTTTTTAGGAGACAAGTTGAGCTCCAGCCCTTCTATTCCACCATCTTAACCCCTGCCAGTAGCTGCAATTTAGATTCAACCCTAGCCCAGGAACTTCCATATGCTGCTGTTGCAGTTATAAAATATATATATATATATATTTTATATATATAATTATATATACTAATTAAATATGAAATAAAGTAAAAATAAATGAAATAAAATAAAATATATTTGCAGAACCCTCCTGAACCAACTAAACATGACTCTCCAAAGATGAGATCAGGAGGTTGAACAGCCTTGGGTATTTTTTGCCATCAGTCAAGCTTGGAGAACAACAGATAGCTTCCTCAGTGTTTTATTTAAAATGTAAATGCCCACTGTGTCTCAGTGGCAACAAATCCAACTAGTGTCCATGAGGATGCAAGTTTCATCCGTGGCCTCGCTCAGTGGGTACAGGATCTGGTGTTGCCACTGCTGTGAGCTGTGATGTAGGTCACAGATGTGGCTCAGATCCCAAGCTGCTGTGGTTTTGGTGTATGCCAGCAGCTGCAGCTCTGGTTTGACCCCTAACCTGAGAATTTTCATATTTGCTGAGGGTGCAGCCCTAAAAAAGGAAAAAAATAAAAATAAAAATAAAAATAAAGAAGTTAAAATAAAAGGCAAATGCCCCTGAGAAAAGTCACCTAGTAAACTGGTATCATTCATAATTTATCCAACTGCACCTCTTGTGACAATTAAGGTTAGAGCTGATGGGAAATAAATTTGGATAAGGAGATGAATAGGTCATCTTTAATGGCTGTCAAGGGAAAGCTGGACTGGAGAATTCCCAAGCAAACAGATCATGAGAGGTGGAGAAAGAGAACATGGAAATTATAGCTCTCCTGCTCTAAGAGTTGCTAAGTGCCCAGCATCATACTTAAGTGTTCACATGCAATAACTCCTTTGACCCCCTCATATCCATAGAAGGTAGGTTCTGCTTTTAGCTCTATTGCACAGATGGGGAAACTGAGATGAACCAGGTAGAAGATGGAAGAGCCAGCTTTCAAACCTAGACAATAGCTCCATAGCTATACTTTTATTCATCATGTTAAATATCGCTACCACCACCCCCAAAATCTATTCTGTTGTTCGAGGCCTACTGTGTTTATCTATATTAGTATCAGAAAAAGAACATGATTTTTAACCAGTCACAATACTATAAAATTAATTTTAGGGGGTCAAAAAGAATCAATATTGCCCCCTTTCATACAGCTCAGTCTACATGAAATGTTTTAGTCAACATTTGAGTATTTTTATTCACAATAGCCAAGATATGGAAACAACTTAAATGCCCTAAATGGATTAAGAAGATGTGGCACAGATACATAATGGAATACTACTCATCCATAAAAAAGAATAAATAATGACATTTGCAGCAATATTGATGCAACTAGAGACTCTCATACTAACCAAGTATATCAGAAAGAGACAAATACCATATGATATCACTTATATGTGCAATCTAAAATATGGCACAAATGAACCTATCTACAGAAAAGAAAAAAACTCAGGGACTTGGAGAATAGATTTGTGGTTGCCAAGGGGGAGGGAGAGAGAATAGGATGGACTGGGAATCTGGGGTTAATAGATGCAAACTATTGCCTTTGGAATGGATAAGCCATGGGATCCTGCTGTATAGCAAAGGGAACTATATCTAGTCACTGTGATGGAGCATGATGGAGGATAATGTGAGAAAAAGAATGTGTATATATATGTATGTGCGACTGGGTCACTCTGCTTGTACAGCAGAAATTGACAGGACATTGCAAATCAACTATAATAACTTAAATAAATGAGTATTCTTTAAGCACTGACTTTCCGCCTAGTCCTGGACGAGTTCCAGCTATGTCTAAAGTTTCTAAAGCCCACTTCTGTCATAAGGGCTGACATTCGAGGTGCATATAAATTGTGAGTCCAATGGCTGTTTAGGGCTTCTGTGGTTGAGTTCCACACTATTTCTTAGCCTTTAATCCATTACCATTTTCTCTCCCAAATAGCACCACTCTCCTTCTAGAAGTTAATAGCACCAAAGATGACCCTTCTCTCCCTAAAGGCATTCTCTGGTAAAAGCAAGGCAGAAACCTTTAGTAATAAAGACTGCTCAGCATGTCAAACCATCTCAGAGTCTGCCTCCTATTGATCCACAGGCCAATTATCAACTAGAAATACATTTTATTTAGCCTACACAGTACTCTTTTAACACTGGAATTAAATTCCAATATTTTAAGTGTGAGAGATGTTTTTACAGGAAAAAAAATGGATTTTTTGGCTCCTCTTCCAACACTGGGAGATCAGTTATGCCCACAGCTCCCTGTGACAACACAAGAGGTTGGGGACCTGCAGAGGCTTCCTAACCCCTACTTCCCACCAGCCCTGGTTGTCTCCTGGACCTGCAGCATTTTTGAGCCACTAGTATTTGAATCTCCTGTTCTACCTCCCTTCCCCAATGTCTTCTGTCTCAGAAGAGCCTCAAGCAATTCCATTGTTACCCTGCCAATAATTCCTCCAGGGGCTGTTCACAGGAAGATGAAATATGTAGGAACACAGGCTTTGAAGGAAGACTAACTAGCCTTCAAAGACAACCTGATGCTTTAGCAAGACCTCAGGAAATGTCTCATGTGATAGCAGTTTCACTCCCATGTGAGTCACAGAGACAAGCTGGGTCACAAGTCTCTTCTGTTTGATCTGTTCATAATTCTATCTTGTTCTCCCCTCACTGCTTCAGTTCATGCAGATCTTTGTTGGACCTAGAAAGTGCTTTATCGTTTCTTCTTTCATATTATTTTCCTGCCAAGAGAGAATGTTTTCCCTACTGTGCCCAGGTTGGGAGTAACTCCTGCTTGGCATGACCAATGGTATCTTTAATTTAATTGAGCCTATTCAGAATCAGTAAGATGTCAAATGTATCTGTAAAGTGGAAAAGTTTTTCTTTGATTTTGTGTCATTCTTGGTTCCACTGGGGATCCACGTTCCTAACATTACCTATAATGTGATTACAGTCTGGTTAGCATGGTGCCAAATGCTTTTAACCTATCCAAAGTAATTTGGATTTCTTAAACTATTCTTGAATTATTTTCTATGTATGTTTCTCTACCAAAATATAAAGATTTAGGGGCACAGATTACTCTTCTATGTCTTCTATGCATCTCTAGGCATTAAAACTGTATTAGGCCCAACAAAGACATTAAATAAATACTTCTTGGTCACTGACTCAGTTTTTATCATTCCACTTCAGTTACTTGGAATGTAACGTGTGTGATTTAAAATAATAATTAATTTTATTTACTTAAAATATAACCAATAAACAAAATCGTATGAAATCACATCAGGAATTTCACAGATCTTCTGTGTCTTTAGTTTGGGATTTTAGTCCAGAACACAACTTTGGAATTCCATTTATAATTGAAATAATGCAATTGGACACTGAAGCTTAAAAAAAATATGAAGCTTAAAAAAATATGAAACCCTTCTGCCTTAAAGAAAGGGACATCACGCCAATTTTGAGGAACACCTATCAAAGATGCTATTTTGCCATAAATTGTAAACATGTTGCCCAAAAACCCAAACCATTTTAAAATATGTTACTTAAATTTCTTTTTAAACATTGCTTCTAGGAAAAATCTCAAAGCCATAAAATTAGAAAAATGGAGTTAGATGGTGAGAAAAATAAGTAAGTGTTAGGAGGGTTATGAGATGGGAAGTGGTGGTTTGAGTTGGTAAGATTTAGGATTAATTCTGCATCTGCCATGTTTGGTAGGAAATCCTACTTTGCCCATGGCTGTATGCAATCCTGGGGCTCTGCACACCCCAGCACCAGGAGGCACCAGGAATAGTGTCTGATGAGAATGCTTCCCTGAGGTCTGTACCACAGAGGGCCTGAGCAACCACAGAGCAAACAAGTGCAGACCAGCAAGCCCCACGTGTGCATTACTACCAGGATAAGGAGCCACCTCAGGTATCTTACAACATACCGATGTACTATTTGCACTTGCATGCCTTATAATTTTTTTTCCCACTCCACATAAGCAGCAGAACCTTTAATACTTCTTTGGCTTTGATAAGAGACTTAATTTTCTTTTTTTTAATTTTTTTATTTTCCCACTGTACAGCAAGGGGGTCAGGCTATCCTTGCTTGTATACATTACAATTACATTTTTCCCCCCACCCTTTCTTCGGTTGCAACATGAGTATCTAGACAAAGTTCTCAATGCTATTCAGCAGGATCGCCTTGTAAATCTATTCTAAGTTGTGTCTGATAAGCCCAAGCTCCCGATCCCTCCCACTCCCTCCCCCTCCCATCAGGCAGCCACAAGTCTCTTCTCCAAGTCCATGATTTTCTTTTCTGAGGAGATGTTCATTTGTGCTGGATATTAGATTCCAGTTATAAGTGATATCATATGGTATTTGTCTTTGTCTTTCTGGCTCATTTCACTCAGGATGAGAGTCTCTAGTTCCATCCATGTTGCTGCAAATGGCATTATGTCATTCTTTTTGATGGCTGAGTAGTATTCCATTGTGTATATATACCACTTCTTCCGAATCCAATCATCTGTCGATGGACATTTGGGTTGTTTCCATGTCCTGGCTATTGTGAATAGGGCTTCAATGAACATGCAGGTGCATGTGTCTCTTCTAAGTAGAGTTTTGTCCAGATAGATGCCCAAGAGTGGGATTGCAGGGTCATACGGAAGTTCTATGTATAGATTTCTAAGGTATCTCCAAACTGTTCTCCATAGTGGCTGTACCAGTTTCCATTCCCACCAGCAGTGCAGGAGGGTTCCCTTTTCTCCACAGCCCCTCCAGCACTTGTTATTGGTGGACTTATTAATGATGGCCATTCTGACTGGTGTGAGGTGGTATCTCATGGTAGTTTTGATTTGCATTTCTCTTATAACCAGCGATGTTGAGCATTTTTTCATGTGTTTGTTGGCCATCTGTATATCTTCTTTGGAGAAATGTCTATTCAGGTCTTTTGCCCATTTTTCCATTGATTGATTGGCTTTTTTGCTGTTGGGTTGTATAAGTTGTTTATACATTCTAGCGATTAAGCCCTTGTCGGTTGCATCATTTGAAACTATTTTCTCCCATTCTGTAAGTTGTCTTTTTGTTTTCTTTTGGGTTTCTTTTGCTGTGCAAAAGCTTTTCAGTTTGATGAGGTCCCATGGGTTTATTTTTGCTGTAATTTCTATTGCTTTGGGAGACTGACCTGAGAAAATATTCATGATGTTGATGTCAGAGAGTGTTTTGCCTATGTTTTCTCCTAGGAGTTGGATGGTGTCCTGTCGTATATTTAAGTCTTTCAGCCATTTTGAGTGTATTTTTGTGCATGGTGTGAGGGGTGTGTTCTCGTTTCATTGCTTTGCATGCAGCTGTCCAGGTGTCCCAGCAATGTTCTTTTTCCCATTTGATGTTCTTGCCTCCCTTGTCAAAGATTAATTGACCATAGGTGTCAGGGTTTATTTCTGGGTTCTCTATTCTGTTCCATGGGTCTGTCTGTGTTTTGATACCAGTACCACACTGTTTTGATGACTGTGGCTTTGTAGTATTTCTTGAAGTCTGGGAGAGTTATGCCTCCTGCTTGGATTTTGTTTCTCAGGATTGCTTTGGCGATTCTGGGTCTTTTGTGGTTCCATATAAATGTTTGGCTTGTTTGTTCTAGTTCTGTGAAAAATGTCATGGGTAATCTGATAGGGATTGCATTGAATCTGTAGATTGCTTTGGGTAGTATGACCATTTTTACAATATTCATTTTCCCAATCCAGGAAGAGACTTAATTTTCATGCCTGCAGGGCTAAGGTATCAATTTAAGGCCCCTGCAGGCCACATGGCCAAAGTGGATGCAAAAACAACAGTAACAAGGGGTGACTTAGCTAAGCTCTGGACACTGGCACTCTCTTCTATTCTCTTGCTTTTAAGTGGCACCTGGAATTAAACTTTTTTTTTTTTGCTTTTTGCTTTTAGGGCTGCACCTGTGGCATATAGAAGTTCCCAGTCTACGGGTTGAATCAGAGCTATAGCTGCTGGCCTACACCACAGCCAAATCAACTCAGGATCTGAGCAGCATCTACAAACTAAATCACAGCTCACAGCTACACCAGATCCTCTACCCACTGAGCAAGGCCAGGGATCAAACCTACATCTTCATGGATACTAGTCAGATTCGTTTCCATTGCACCACAATGGGAACTCCTGGAATTAAACTTTTTAATCCAGATATTCTCTGCAACCCAGGGTATGAGGGATCTTTCCCATAACTGTAATATTAGACCCACTGTAATATATCCTAAAGTAAACTCAGGATTTTTTAGAGCCTCTTTTTTTCTGTTAACTACACATTGATTTTATGAACAGAATTTGCCTTTACTTCCTATCAAATCACATTTTATTAGTTAGGAGCAGATTTAAAGCTGTAATTATAATTCTATCTCCAGCATTACTCTCTTTGTGGAGAAAATGGTTTGCTGAATGAATTGTTTATTGAATGATAAATTAATTGTGGATTGATCCTGGGAAATCTTGACCAAAAAGAGAAAACGAAAAGATTTTTCAAAGCTTTTCTAAAATCAATACAGATGAGTGCAATCAAATTCCTCTGATCTTCACATGGTTCCTGGCTTGGTGGCAATAGCAACAACAACTAAAAACTACCTAGAAATCCAGATATTCTGGCCCCATGCCAGACCTACTGACTCAGAAACTCCAA
Source organism: Phacochoerus africanus (assembly GCF_016906955.1). Taxonomy (NCBI): domain Eukaryota; kingdom Metazoa; phylum Chordata; class Mammalia; order Artiodactyla; family Suidae; genus Phacochoerus; species Phacochoerus africanus. Next base: position 90,916,436 of record NC_062545.1, on the reverse strand, counting down.
AGGTAGAGCCCAGAAAGCTAGTTTTAACAAGCTCTCTAGTGATTCTGAGAAGAAGGTTTGAGAGCTGCCATGCTAATTTATCAAACTGTTCATTCTTAAGCAGTTCCTTTGATTTGCTCTCCTCACTGTGTTTGGCAGGTCTTTCCTTCCAAAAAGGAACAGCATACTTTATTTCTAGTTTATTCCCTATAGGAGCAGTGTGGTCTTTAGCAAATTATTGAAATTGTTAGACACTCCTCATCTGCAAAATAAACACAATATCAACAACCCTGTAGCATCATAGGGAGGATTCATTATGATACATACATATAATCACCTAAAATTACTCTAGGCACTTAACACATACTTGCTCTCACCATTTTCCTCCTCCTTTCATTATATTTTCATATCTGTGGGATCACCTGTTTCTTGACACTGATCTTAATGTCTGATCTGATTTTGACAGAGAGGAATTTTCAAATACTTGTTCTTTGTAATTCTCATTTAGCTAAATTTCCATCTGACCTTGACTTTTCTACTCTCTCTGTCCAGTGACTTTTTTTTACACATACATCCAGGAAGCAGTAAGGAATAAATAGGTGTGGAGTGGGTATCATGGCCAGGCTTTCCAGCTGGTGCTCATCTTCAGAGAACTAAAGTCATTAACATCACCTTTCAGGAGGTTGGCCCAGCTGGAGTCAACAAGCCTTTACTGAGTATCCCCTTGGGTGAGGGGCATTTAGGGCTAGATCCTGGGGAAAAGATGGTGAATATGGTACAGCCCCTTCTTACAGGAGCTTCCAGTTCAAAGGTCTGATCTCATTTATCCAGCTGACTTCTCCCTCTACACCAGAATTTACCTTTTTAAAGAGAAAAACTACCTTTCAGGAACTGAAGTAAGGGATCATGATGGAGATAGAAATGTAACTAAGTACAGGAAAGAAAAGATGGCCAGTGTCTCAGAAAATAGCACCCGACTTTTGAAGCCTACCCTTTGTTGGCCTACACTCCCTAAAAGGCTTTCCAGTTGTACCAAATGCTAGCCCTGCCAAGAATGTCTGGGAATAGAAACATTCTTTTAATCATTACTGAAAGTGGAAAAATTCTGTTTAGAAGAAGCTTGATTAATTTCAGTGTTCTAATCATGATTGTAATAAGTGCATTATTATTACCGGCTATTCAAAAGTTTGATGCAAGAGCCAGGAGTTGCTTTGTGAGTTTGCTTTGCTCAAAGTGTGCCTGTCATAAGCATCTTGAGGAAAAGTGAAGAAAGGAGTTTTGTCTTGCCCACAAATCTAGCACAGTGTGCAGCCCACAGCGAGACCTCAATAGTAGACAATTTAGAGAAGGTGAGAGTGGTTTTTCAGCCAAGAATAACCTAGAGTGGATCTGCTGATTCCAAGGACATACTCATTGAAAATTTTAATAAGTATGATGCTCTACACAAGAAAGGGGCTACCAGTTTACATTTTCTCTAACAGGGAGAAATTTTGTTAGTATTTCTACCCTTTGCCAGTCTAATCAATAAAGCCTTACAATTCAATGTCCTTATTTGCATGGCATCAATATGAGATTGATCATAATTTCATGTCAATATTTGTCTGTTTTTCCTTCTATGAATTATCCATGTTCTTTATAGGTTTACCTTTTTTGCCAATTGGTTGCATTATAGTTTCTGCAAATATTCTTGTAAATTTAGTGTGTATGTCTTTATTTCAGCTTTGGGCCCCAGTGTTCACTAGTAGAGAACTCAGTTGAGTAGAGGATTGTGTATGTGTCCTAGGGAATATGACACAGCCACTAACAATGACGATGGAGTTCTCTATTCACAAGTACAAGCATGTGTTCATTACACATTGTCGAGTTTACGTGAAAACGTGATACAGACTGACTTGGGATTTGTTATCTCATTTGTATAAAGTGTATGAGTAAGTGCTCAAAGGTCAGCATTTTCCAGATTTGTTGGTTTTGTTTTCCAAAAAGGAATTCCACTCTCATAAGTTTGAGAAATATTGCATGCTAACCGTTTCTTAGTGGTTCTCACAACATAATCAGATATTAAATTTCTGAGGAGTTCCATGACACAGGAGCATCCTTAACATTGTTCAAACTGGCATTGCTCAGACTTAATTTATCCCTAAACTCTTCTCATTAAAAATATTAAATACATTCATCTGGATTGGAAGACAATATGAAAAACAATGGATGCGTGTGTATGTGTAACCAAATCACTTTGTTGTACAGCAGACATTATCACAACATTGTCAATCAACACACTTCAATAAAACTTAAAAAAAATAATACATTATGGGAACCAGGTTCTGGGAGCACAATCTGAGAACTATAGTATGGAAAACCACTCCTAAAAACAGTCCCCAAAATGAGAGGAGTAGTTATCTCTGGATACTGGAATTTAGGTAACTTTTACTTTAATATTTTTCTTGTAATGTTGGATTTTTTTACATATATTATTTTACTGTTAGACAAAATCATAGAATCTTTTTCATTTTAGAAAATAAAGGGAAAAGATTAAAAGAAAACCAAATCTAGAAATCTTAAAAATCAATCACCGTCACTTTAACTGATTTATCATCACTTTAACTGACTTGTCATAAGAAGGCTAATGGCATTTGTTTTATAAACAAAGATGCTATCAACATCATCTGGAATTGTTTTTCCAGTCACATGAGTGGTGTTGGACTGACTCTGTCCTACTCATTTCTCAGGTACTCACTGTGCATCTGTGGACTGATGTGTGAAACTAGAGGTTCCTAGCAAAGAGCAGCTATTGTACTAGGCAAGGGACAGGAGGTCAGAGATGAGGGAACAATTCATTGACGGACAGCTGGCAAATGAGGGCTCTCAGGGACCAGCGTTCCCGCCCCTGACTTCATGTTCAGCTTCTGCCCTCTTCCTTAAGGACAGTATCTGACCTCTTCACAGTGCTCATTTTGTTTCAAGACAGGAGGAAAGTAAAGCTATTATTCGAGGAAGACATCTTTGACTTTCTTCTTTAAAGGAAAATATCTCACTATAGTTTTTGCATAAACTTTTTTCAGTATTTGCTGAAAGTACCTTCAAAAAAAAACTTTCTTCCAAAAACAAGCTTTAACTCAGATGAAAATGCAGGTGATCCTGAATAACCTGAGTTCTCAGGGAGAATGTCTCTTCATTAGCATCTGTGAACACAACCAAATACACAGTTTTGTAGCAGATTTGGTCATATGGTGGCACTTATGGGCATTACCTTCTTGAGCAAGCATCAACTTGGAAGGAGTTGTGCTGATTCTAGCAAAAACAAAAAGGTTTATTAAAAGTGTAGGCAATCTACAAATAGTATTCATATCAGAAGGAGTGCTGCCAAAAGCCTTAGGGTCAAGAAAAACAGCAGGGTGGCACCACAGTCCCGTGACTCAAGCTTAGTCAAAGTGTTATGTTGGAGCCTATCAAGGTTACTTCAAAAAAAATACATCTAAACATCTGGGGAGAACAATTGGTTCTGGACAAAGAAAATATTAGAGCTAAAATTTAAAACAAAGCTAAGCTTCCACTTAAGGAAAGTCCAATAAATCAGGAACCCATTACTCCAAGACAGAACTATCAACAGTAGTCCCAGTAAGTCATTGCACATGCCTGGCACAATCAGAGGAGTTTTCAGTGGGAACAATAACCAGTTTTCATCGAGATGGCTGACTGCACCAGGTCAACTCATGGAGTCTAACTAGCATGGAGCTGAGTAAATTGTGTTATTCCACATTTATTGACTTCTTCTCACCCAGATTAGGGAAGGGAATTCGGGAAGAATTCATGTTCACATTATGCTCTTTAAGACAACTTAGATGTTGTTGACACCCAATGCTGCATCTGTCTGATTTTTCTCATAGGAATGGAAGGAAATTTGGGATAATAAAGTCATTTCAAATCTGCCACAAGAAGCCTTCTTCTCAGATTCCCCTAGGGGCTATTTATCCCTCTCTTCTTTTAATACTTTCTGGATATTTCTGTTTGGATTTGAGAACATGGGTCTAATTTTTCATATATTTGTCCACTTACATGCTTTTTTAAATAAAGGGAGAGAATGAGCTTGTAAATTAAAGAACGAGGTTTCCAAAGTTGTTCTTCCCAACTCGAGGTTAAGAGTCACCTAATCTATTTGTAACAATGTCAGGTACATAATGGACACTCAGGAAAGAGCCCTTAAATACAACTGCAGTGACTCTCCTCATTTGCAGGTTATTTGTTCTGCTTTTGCTTAGATTATAACCAACATTTATAATACACTGTATAGCACTGAATTATAGATACACATTTTCTAGCTTGAAGAGACTTCAGCAGATACCAAGTAATAACAAGAGCCAACACTTACATGGCACTAACAGCTTAGTAGTTATTACTCATGTAATCCTCACAAAAATCGGGAAGTATTATTATTGTTATCTTATGACAAAGAAACCAAAGCACAGTGAGTCAAGCAACATGGTCATAGTCAGGCAATCAGTAAGTGACGGAATCAGGATCTGAATTCTGGCAGTCTGGCCACAAAGGCAGTGCCCCTAGAGTGTCCTCCTGTGTTTGGCTCCACTCCCCCTTTTACACATAGACTCAGTGGGATTCAGTCTCTTCCTAAAATCAGAGTCTACAGTCCTGAGCTCAAGACCAGCACTCTTATTATCTAAATTTGAGTTCAATCCAGCCAGCTACCTGCAAATAGATTCTCAGAGATGGGCCATGATATTTATTTACATGTCTCTCAAAGAAGAGATTTAATAATTTACAGGAATGTATGTAGCCCCCCACTGGCAAATCCTTCTTTTCATCCCTTCTGTTCCCTGAATCTCCATTACCTCCATCCTCTGAAGACAGAAGCAGCCACCCTCTGCACATATACGGCCATTTATGGAAAGCCTAATGGGAGCAGAGGAAGCAGCCCTGGGTCAGGCATCAGTGTACTTGGGTTTCAGTCCTGCAGCATCTTCGTGAACAAGTTTGTAAGCTTTCAGAAAAGATTTAGGCTCATGGTATAATTCCTCATCTGGAAAATAAATGAGTCAGATAGGATGCTTTAAAAAAATGAAAAATCCTTTGGTTTTAAAATAAGTTGTATAACAGAGTGCTAAGCACAGAACACAGGTGCTGGACAAATGTTTGTTGCCCTAAATAAACATTGGCCAGACATTCTGTGTTTTAATATTTTGTTTTCACACATTCTTGAACTTGTTCTCTTTCAATCACCAATAGTGTTGACTCAGTTTTCCAGCTGGGGCATCCCTGTGCAGATAAAAGAGAAGACTATACAGCTTTCTCAATTCCAACAGTGACATCAAAAAGTAACCACATCTTATCTTGGAAAAATCACTGTGAATAAGCACTACTAATAATACTCTTATCCAAATTTCTACCATGGTAATTGTTAATCAACTAATTTTCTAGAAGCCTTGGAGTGTAAAACGATATCCCTGAGATGAGTTGAAGTCTAGCTGTACCTATCTTTTATGACATACTGAGCTCAAGTCCTGGAAATATTCATCCATTTGGCACAGTGTGTATGGATACCATGGCCACGCGCTGAATATCTCCTGGCCACAAAGAATCTGGCCACTTTGACAGGTGTAGTAAAAAGAAAACCAGGAGCCCCTTCACACTGGGGCCTTTTATGGTAGTAATTCCCCACCAGGTATTCCAGGTTCTACTACAAGTTGAAAAGAACACTGGGAAACCAAAGAACAAAAAAAAATGTGTATGCACAATGTTAATCCATATACATCTTAGCTTTTCTGTAACAAGGTCAAAGTCACTAACCATTTGCTATTTCTGATGTAATATGACCTGACATATTGCAGCCAGATTTAATACATTACAACTTTCCTGCTTAACCTGAGGATTAAAAGTTTGGACTTCATTTAAATTATTCTTCCTAAAGAATCCAGCATGGCTCTTTTGTTCATTGTTTCCAGATTTTGCTTATAAAATAGCCCTGTCTGGAATTTCAGAATCGCATTAATAAATTAAAATCTGTGTATAATTATGCACAAAAGAAACTTCTTTCACCTTATTTAATCCACATCTACTTAACCATGGAACAATAATATTATTTTATGTATAATTTTCCACAAAACAAATATCCTATCAAAGAAGTGTTTCATAGGGAATGCATATCAAAATTATCTGTTGAAATTTTTTTTGAAATTCATATGTAGTACTCCTGACTCCTGTTTGTAGGGGGGATAGAAGGAAGTAAAAGATACATGCACTTTTAAAATTTCTAGAAGTGAAACTCACTCCTGGTTGGAAATTAACCTCCTAGAGAAGGACCAGTCCTGCAGGACTCTGCATGAGCCTGGCTCCCTCAGCCAATGTGTGGGAAATATTACCCATTTCACTCTTATTCATTCAAAACACAGACTCGTGCCCTTTCATGTGGAAGGTCTACCAAACAGTCTGTATAGTCTAGTGCTGTATGTGAGAGGGTATACAAAATAATAGCTATTTTCTAGAAAACATACCACCACACAGGAAATAAATTTACAGTAAAATATAACAGTAAAATTAGTTTGCTATTTCTCATTTGAAAAGATTTTGGGATTAACATATATAGCTACTAAACCAGCAAGGACCTACTGTATTGCACAGGGAACTAGAGTCAATACTTTATAATAATCCATGGGGGAAAAGAATCTAGAAATGAAAAGAATAGATATATATGTATAACTGAATCACTTTGCTGTACACCTGAAACCAACACAACATTGTAAATCAACTATACTTCTATTAAATGAATAAATAAATAAATAATCATCACTTTAAAATGTAAGCTGACTTCTCAAATTGCTTCATTCCAGATTGAGGAATATTAGAATGAATTCTCAGGATTTTGTGAATTCTCATCAGTGTGCCTCCTGGGCAGTGTTGTGGTTTAGGAGACTTGCCAGAATTGTGTTTCTTTCTTTAGCTATAACTCTTTGAAGCATGAGTTTTGTCTCTTTCTGGTTTTCATTGCTGCTATGGACTTTTTTTTTTTTTTTGGCCTGTTTTTTTCCTTTCTTGCTGCAGTTGATTTCATTATAAATTTCAGTGAGGATATTCTACAAGACAGCTTCCTTTCAGTATCTTAACCAGAAAACGTATCTTAACTGTAACAGTGTTTGTGAAAGTATTTATATTAAATTGTCTATTAACTGGTTCTTTCAAAGTCAATTACTTTTCTGAAATCTAATTGTACAACTTCTTAGCACTTAACTGAATTGGAGGCTCCAGAGTTCTCATTTTGAAAGTGAAAAAAAAAATGAAATCTGAAATGTGAGCTCCTTTTTTAAAGAGACTCAGCTGTACTTTTTTAAAAATTATGAAGCCATTCACCTATTTCTGAGGGATTTTTTTTTTAGCACTATGACATAGTTATCTTCTCTTTGCTGGTGAGACAAATTAGAGGATACAAAATACCTAAGACCCAGGTTGCTAAACTAAAGACTGTTTTCTAACTGTGCAAGTGACATGCAAGTGACATGCAAGCAACATGATTTTCTGTTGGATTTTCCCAATACTCCATGTCAAGAAATAAGGATTGCATTGCTGTTAAATTATTTTAATATCAAGGACTCTTTTTAGCCATCAGTTCTGTAAACATCTAAAAGCTTTTATAAATGTAAAGAATCATGAAATATGATTTTTATGTCATTCTGTTAACTCACAAACTGATAACCAAAAATGTAATTTTTTATTTTTCTCCCCACAGCTATATCCTTCTTCTACTGTGTTAGCTCCAGTGTTTGAAACAACAGCACTCTGTCTCTGCTCAGATGTGTTTAAACAAAAATTGCTTCTAAAGTCACAAATCCTGTACCATAACTCAAAACTTTGTTTATTTTTCAATAAGGTCAACTGTAGGGAAAAAAAATTGTTGTTAGACTATTAATTTTAATTATTTACTTCTCCCCTCCTTTCATCTTATCTTTCTGCCTCTTTATTTATGCTCTTTCCCTTTGATCTGAGCTTTTCCATACCTATAATTTTCTGCTCCTTGTTCATAGTGGTCAGGTCATTCTGCACCCCACCAAGGATGCCAAATTATATATAAAATTTTTCTCTCACTTCCAAAGTAAATCATTTGGATCAGGCTGCTAAAAATGGTGTTATTTTACTACTTTCCTTTTGTATTTCTATTGGCCTTATGTAAGTTTTGTTCTGTGTACTTATTCTCAAATAAGTTCTCCAGGAAGACCCGATGCTTCCAAAAGCCTTGGCCCTGCTTATCCTTTAACTGGGTGCTGTTCAAAATTCCATCTGCATCTTTTTACAGAGGAGCTGGTTAACACATGCAGTTTCTAATCCAATTCCCAATGTCTTTGAGGCTAAATTTAGCAGAGATTATCTCCAAATCCCACTCCCCAGATATCTGATATTCCTAAAAGCCTGTGTACATTTATCACCCACAGCATCTAATGAAATTGAAGCAAAATACTAACTCAAGTAGTCAGTGTAGGAGCATGGGCTTTGATGCCTTCTTTGATATGGCTATTGATTAACATTAGTGTCTTAAGAGCTCCAATAAGTAATATCCCACAGGCCTTGTTTACTATAGGGAGTGTACCTACACCCAGATGGACATTAATCTCTAATCCCTTGTGACTCAGTTTACGGGAAGAGAAGGCCAAAGAAGCTATGAAACTAATGGGACATTTCCACCCCTAAGACCCCTAAAAGATAAGGACCAATCTAGGTAATTGAGCAATGGGAAAAAACCACATCTTTCTGGACCCCAGCTGGTACCCCCCCCCCCCCCCCCCCCCCCCGCCATCTTTAAGGGATAAAAACCCCTATAGGACAATAGAAAGGGAGGCTCTTCTCCCCGCTCCCAGCTATCCTAGGAGCTGTTTACTTTCCTGTAATAAAGGCTTTGCTTGTTTGCTGCCTGCGTGTTCATGAAGTTCATTCTTCACCACCTGGCTCTAAATCTAGACTAGTAAACAAAGCAGATGGTTTCCACTATTTCAGGTATGTGAGGTTTGTTTTGTTACATTAAGCAAAATACAGCTAGGCTGGCTGTATTGTTATCAATATTGGCAATCTTATTGTCTTGGGATTTCTCCAAGAACCTGCAGTAGATTGTAGTTGCATTTGGGCTGTGTTTTGAGTTTTACTACTTTTGTTTGTTTGTTTGTTTTTGTTTTTTAGGGCCACAGTCACAGCATATGGAAGTCCCAGCCTAGGGGTCAACTCAGAACTATACCTGCTGGCCTATATCACAGCCACAGCAACTCTGGATCTGAGCTGCTTCTGCCATCTACACCACATCTCATAGTAATGCTGGATCCCTGACCCACTGAGTGAGGCCAGTGATCAAACCCACATCTTCATGGATGCTAGTTGAGTTTGTTTCCACTGTATCATAATAGGAACTCTTACATTTTTATTTTTTAACTATTTTAGAAGAAGTTGGAAGATATTCTATAAAGGGATTTTAGGTAAATGTAGTTTTAAACCATAAGTTTGTACTCCTTTTCAAAACAAAATGTCTGTATCTGTAATTCAAATTGGTCATTCATTTGTTTTTTTCTTTTCTTCTTTAAACTAATATTTACAGAGAACCTACCCAAATCAAGTGCTGGGAAAGGATAATATATTAGAGTAGTCCTATAAAAAATACCTTTTAGGAATTCCCACTGTGGCACTGTGGGTTAAAAATCTTGCATTGTCACAGTTATGGCGTAAGTCACAGCTGCAGCTCAGATTTGATCCCTGGCCTGGGGAAACTTCCATATGCTGTGGGCACAGCCAAAAAAAATAATAACAATAGCTTCTGTATACCTACTATTTATGCGAATGTAGATTTTTTCCTTGAGGCTAGAAAGGTAATTATGTAATGAAAATTGAGGTTGCATTGTAAAGAAGAACAGAAAGTATTTAAAAATCCCAACTATTTAAACTTAGGAAAAAGGTTCTTGCCTCAAAATTCATTATAAAAAGGCCACATTTCAACAGACTTATTTTTATCATTTTTTCTCTAAAATAGTCTTGTAAATGGTCACTTTCATAAACACTTGAGAAAAATTGCAATGTGTTCCAGGCTAGAAGCAAACCCTGACTTCACGCTTCTTCCTTCCATGTACCTCCATGCCCCATGCCAGATGCAGCCCGTAAAAAGTTATGGAGAACTAGGTTTTGTGTGTGTGTATTTGCTGGGAATAATTTTCAACTGAATTGAGTAATCGTATCCTGAATTCCACTTACACAAGGCTATATTATGAGTATTACTGACGTGAAAGTGACTTCTAAGAATTTTTGATAATGTGTGAGCTTTCCCAACCTATGTTAGACTGATTTCCAGAGTTGATGCTAGTAATATAAATCCACTGTTAACTAACATCCAATAAAATAAAAATAACAAGGTAATATTAGGCAGGACTTCGACTCAGAATTAATACAGAAAAAGTAGAATTTATAAAGATATGACAGGTGAACTCTCCAATGAACTTTCATCTTAATTTTTCCAGGAAAATCTCTAGTTCAATGCTTTGCTCTGCCATCACATGAAAATGATTTGAAATAGTTAGTTTCAAATCAGAAATTGTGGTCCCAGTTCCAATACTGTATAATTTCCATGGAGTAGAGTTCATACCTAGAACTCTTCAACCATACTACTGATTGATTGAAATCCCACAGAAAACTTCACAGTTGATGTATTCAGCAATGCTTGGTGTGAATAGGCTAAGTGAATAGTGAAAACTGAATAGTGAATAGGCTAAGTGAATAGTGCTAAGGAATTAATTTTTCATCTCTTCCTGAAAGCTAGTGTCTAAAAAGGGAACGGAGTGAACTTAGAAAGTACGGGAGTTGGTATGAGAGAATGCTAGAATAGGGTACAGATATATGGAGATATAAAAAGAACATAATGGAGGATAATATGAAAAAAAGAATGTATATGTATGTGTGACTGGGCCACTTTACTGTACAGTAGAAAATTGACAGGATACTGTAAACTAACTGTAATGGAAAAAATAAAAATCATTTTAAAAAATTTAAAAAAACACACATTTTTTCTCTCCTCAGAACTTGCCTGCTTTTGGCCTTGTAGGCAATGGCTTCTCTGCTCAGTAACAGTATATCAGAGATAGTCTTAGTTTGATCCCACCCACTAAGCATATCAAGAACTATGAAGAGGAGGAACTTCTTCTCATTCCCTGAATACAGAGGAAGAAAAGAGATTTTTATGGTAATCTCATACCAAAATGATTTTGAGGAAAAATAGTTTTCTACCCCCAAAAATGATTCAAAACTATCCCACCTTTAGGGATATTTACTGAGGCCAAATTCAATCAGGTAAACTCTAGTCTTTGCAGCTGTGTAAAAACCTCTGTAGGCCAGCCAGTCCTGAAGCCATCTTGGTATTAACATTCAGGACAGAGATTGCTTAAAGTAGGCCTGAGAAGTTCCTAGAAATTCAACCTCTGAAATTTTACCTGGGGAAGAACCTAGAATTCCTAGTCCATTTCAGTGTCAAGCAATCCTCTGAAATGAAAGAGACAACAAATTTGACACCTTGTCAGTTCAGATCATCTATATGCAAATTAAAACAGAAGGCGGAATTTCTGTAGAGGCCTTATTGAGATACTAGAGAGAAGGTTATAAAATTCCTGTTGGCAAAGGATCTCTGTGGGCAGGAGTGAGCCTGCCCAGAGGTAGAAAAAGGCCCTCAGAAAGTCCTCTCCAAACCAAGACATTTCACAGTCTACCATTGAACTTCACTGGACAGAGTTCTACTGAAATCATTGCGCTGCTCACAATCACAAACATGTCTACTAAGAATCTTGTCTTGTGTCTCTGCTTCTACATAGTGGAACTATAAACACTGAAGGACAAAGGAGAACAAGATTAATACAGTCCCCTCCCACCAGCCTGAAGAATGATTAAGATGCAGAGGACAAAGAAAGCAAGAGAGCAGGAAGCAAAGGAAGTAATCAATCAGTAAAGGAATAGTGGCCAAAAAAAATCTTGTGAGCAATTGACTTGTTCAAAAAAAAAACCCTTCAAAATGCAAGCCCAGAAGCTGATTTGATAAGAAAATCCTATTAGTTTCTTTATTACACAGAAATGCGGCTGTATGCTGACCAAGCCAGGGAGGAACCAGAGTCTGAGAGGACAGCACAGGTTTTATGTGGAAATAGGGAAAGATGATATAGGGCATCAGACTCTAAAGTCTTCAAAAGCACAGAATCAAGATTTCAACATGCAGATGTTGGTGTGAGCCAACTTGAGACCTCTCAAAATAAGAAATTCCTGGAAGCAGCAGGAGGAGCTGGGTAATGAAAGAGATGGAGGAATTTTATTAGCCACAGAAAAGGCTTTCTACAACTTGGAATTCCCTTTGGATTAAGCTCGCCTGCCTAGAATTTATTTGTGCCAAGGTCTTCTCAAAGAAGTCTGAAAGGAAATAAAAACACCTGCCATGACTGTGGTGAACCCCTCTGGACAATTTCGCAAAAGAGATCCCCTTGCTCTGGTGTCAAGAGGGCACCCATTTACATGCTGTGATTACTGAATAATCTGTTATGTCGAAGGCAGAGTCTATATGCCCCCTCCTTCTGAAGACTAAGACTGGCCTGGCACCTGAATTGTACTATTAAATTCTGAGCCTGGAGCCTTCCTCTGTCATTAAAGAACATGAGGATGTCTTTTCCCTGTTATAACCTGGTTGGGAAGGCTGAGTGCAGCAGAGGCTATAGCATCAGACTCTGCGTCTCCCTCCTCTACACACCCCCATACATTCCAGAAAGGCCTGGACCCCATGTGTGAAGCCTCAGAGGACTCTGGTGAAGGCTATAACTGGCTTTCCCTGGGAAAGCTCAAAATGTAGGTGAAGTTTGTCTCTTCTATGAGTTAATAGCTGCCTCAGTGGCTTAAGACCAAAATTATATGGCCCAATGGATCTGGAAGCTTCCATTATTCAAGACCATTGCACCTCCTTCCACTGAAACCATCATAAAATTCACATCAACTAGGGTAAGTCCATAAGTTAATCCACTTGCCAGGTCTTTGATTTCCTGGGTTTTTTGTTTGTTTGTTTTTAATGCTCATTGGTTTTATACATTCCCTATTCTAGATAAGCTTTCATTTGATGAATTGGGATCTCCAGCCCTATCCATTAGTGTTCTTAATTGTGAGCACAAAAACCTATTAAGGAAAAAAATTAAGGAATTTATTTTAAGGACCTAGGTTATAGGATCTTAAGATGGCTGCAGAATCAAGAATGGAAGCTACACAGCCAGAATAATACTTAACATCACAGCCCATAACTACTCTGTTGGTAAAGACACATAGCTAACCTGGATCCAAGTTCATTCCTCCAATACCACCCAAATTGACAGTAGTGCACAGTAAGCACAACACTTTACCAGCACAGATTCCACACTACCCCTTACTCTTCTTGTCACTAGATTCTTAAAAAAATATAAAGTTTTCAGTATGCTAATTGTACATATATATATGTGTATATATGGTTATTAGAAAGAAAACTAAAATTTATTTTCAAAAATCTACAATTCAGACTTTATTTGAGTCATATGGACTTTGTTCCCCTATAACTCTTACAAATTAATTACTTTTACTTGTAATTGAACAAATGTGGTTACCATAATAAAGAAATTACCTAGACTTTGCAGACTTCTGTTCCAGAGCCCCCAACTTTTCTTTTTTTTTATTGCCCTTGATTTTACCTCTTTTTTCTCATACCATTTTTTTTTTTACAGCAGAACTTGATGTTATTTAGGAGGTAAAGGCAGACCAAAGGAGGTTGCTGCTTGAGTAATACGAAAGACTCTGACAACATTTACTGAAATAGAAAACAAAGAAGAGGAGTTCCCATTGTGTCTCAGTGGATTAAGAACCTGCTGTGTGTTTATGAGGATGCAGGTTCAATCCCTGGCCTCACTCAATGGGTTAAGGATCCAGTGTTGCTACAAGCTCTACCATAGTCACAGATGCAGCTCAGATCAGATCTTGTGTTGTTGTAGCTGTGATGTTGGCCTGTAACTGCAGCTCAAATTCAACCCCTAGCCCAGGAACTTCCATATGCTGCAGGTGCTGCCACAAAAAGGAAAAAGAGAGAGAGAGAGAGAGAAAGTAGTTGCTATTGACTACTTAGGATTATTGAAAACTTGTGTACATTTCCTTAATTCATTGTCTGTCTTTATACTTACCACAAACCAATGAAATGGATACTGTTACAATCTTCATTTTATAGATAAGTAAACTAAGGCTGTGAGAAGATAAATTACATGTGCAAGATCACAAAATTAACACATAGATGTGTTGTCATTTGCAAGCCAACAGAGCACATGGTCTTCAACACTTAACCTCCTTGAGGAATAATAGATAATGACGTTTAATTTTAGACTCTTGGAGGAAGAGGTAGCCATGGACATATCACCCAAATGAACATTTCTAATTGGAATTTGGATAGACAGATCAGACGCTCAGAGAAACACTCAAGAGAGGTGATTGAGAATTAGGTAACTAGAATTAAATCTTTGATGAATGTCATAAGCCACTTAACAACTGTAAGCCAATACCAAGTATAAACCAATGTTTCTATCTCTACCATTAAAAAGCTGTGAGACTCATAAGTAAACAAGAGTGTGGGACAATACACATGATTTTCAAGGCCTTCTGTGTAGCAATTTGTACTTATAAGAGTCACCAAAAAAGTCACATTTCAAGAAGAAGAGATTTATTTGTCTATAAAGTAAAATCAGAGATGAACATATCCAAATGCAAGAATTCTTGGAGTTCCTGTCATGGCGCAATGGAAACAAATTCCAACTAGGAACCATGAGATTATGGGTTTGATCCCTGGCCTCATTCAGTGGGTTAAGGAGTGGCATTGCCCTGAGCTGTGATGTAGGCAGAGATGCAGCTTGGATCTGATGTTGCTGTGCCTGTGACATAGGCTGGCAGCTGTAGCCCTGATTGGACACCTAACCTGGGAACCTCCAAATGCAGTGGGTGTTGCCATAAAAAAAATTTAAAAAAGAGTTCTTAACATTTCGTACTGAATCACCATGACTGGGATTTACATGAGGGAAGAAAGGGAGAAAATCAAATGGAAGAATAAACCTTGTCTTTCCCAAATAACAAATTCTGCTTCAACTTTCAAGAATGGATTTCCTGATTTCAAAAATCCTATAGGAGATGGGATTAAGATGGTACAATAGAAGGACTGGAGCTCAACTTGTCTCCTAAAAACAACCAAATTTACAACTAAATGCTGAGCAATCTTCAACCAAATGCACCAGAAACTTTCAAAAAGATATCCTACTCCAGAAGACAAGGAGGAGGCCACATCAAGAAGTAGGAGGGGTGATTATGTGACATAAGCAACCCCATACCTCCCAGGTGGGAAGCCCCACAGACTGGAAACTAACTGGTTCACAGAGACTCACCTACAGGAGTGAGAGTTCTGAGCCCCACATCAAACTTGCATGTGTTGGGATCTGGCACTGAGAGAAAGAGCCCCCAGAGCATCTGGCATTGAAGGCCAGTAGGGCTTGTGCACAGGAGCTCCACAGGACTGGGGGAAACAGAGACCCCATTCTTAAAAGGCGCACACAGTTTCATGTGCACTTGGTCTCAGGGCAAAGCAAAGTCTCCATAGGAATCTTGGTCAGACCTGGCTGTGGTTCTTGGAGGACCTCCTGGGAAAACAGGGGTGAATGTGCCTTGTTGTGGGGGAAGACATTGGAAGCAAAGCTCTTGGGAATATTCAGCAGTGTGCCTTTCTCTAGAGGTGGCCATTTTGGGAAAATCCGGCTGCATCCATCAGTGCTGAGAAGCCCCAGGCCAAACAACAATCCAGGTGGGATCACAGCCCCACCCATCAATAAAAAGGCTGCCTCAAGACACCCCCAGGCACACAGCTGCCTCTAATCTCACTCAGAGACAAAGCCACACCCACCAGAGGGATAGAAATCAGCTCCACCTACCAGTGGGCAGGCATCAGTCCCTCCCATCAGGAAAGCTACAGCAAGCCCCCCATACCAACTTCATCCACGAGGTAGACAGACACCAGAATTAAGAGAGGCTACAACTCTATTATCTGTAAAAGGGTCACCACACCAAAAACCTATAAAAATGAAAAGGCAAAGAACTATAACTCAGATGAGGGAGAAAAGAAAAACTGCAGAAAAAGAGCTAAGTGATCAGGAGATTCTCAGCCTTCAGAAGAAAGACTTTAGACTGTTGATGCTGAAGATAATGCAAGACATTGGAAATGAACTGGAGGCAAATGTGGATAACTTATAGGAAACACTGAGCAAGGAGATACAAGATATAAAACTTAAGAAGAGATGCAAAATACAATAACTGAAATTAAAAAAGTTCACTAGAAGCAGCAAACAGTAGACTACAGGAAGCAGAAGTATGAAAAAGTGGGGTGGAGGACAGATTAGTGGAAATCACAGATGTGGAACAAAAAGAGAAAAAAGATTGAAAACAAATGAAGACAGTCTCAGAGAACTCTGGGACAATGTTAAATGCAGCAACATCAGTGTTATATAGGCATGCCAGAAGGAAAAGAGAGAGATAAAGGGACAGAAAAAAATGTTTGAGGAGATAATAGCCAAAAACTTCCCTAACATGGGAAAGGAGCCACTCACTCAAATCCAGGAAGCACAATGAGTACCATAGGAAATAAACCCAAGAAGTGACACCCCAAGACACATATTATTCAAACTGACCAAAATTAAAGACAAAGAGAAAATATTGAAAGCAGCTAGGGAAAAGAAACAAATAACATACAAGGGAACCCTGATAAGGTTATCGGCAGATTTTTCAGCAGAAACTCTGCAGGCCAGAACAAAATGGCATGATATACTTAACATCATGAAAGGAAAAAAACTCCAAGATTACTTTACCCAGCAAGGCCCTCATTCAGATTTGAAGGAAAAATGAAAAGCTTCACAGATAAGCAAAAGCTAAGAGAATTCAGCAACACTAAACCAGCCTTACAACAAATACTAAAGGAATTTCTCCAGGCAGAAAAGAAAAGGCCACAACAAAAACAAAAATACCACAAATGACAAGGCTCACCAGTAAAGGTATATACACAGTAAAGATACAAAATCCTCTATGCACAACTATGCCACCAAAATCAGAAATCATGAGAAGAGGAGGGCACAAATGCAGGACACTGGAGATGCACTTGCAGTTAAGAGACTAAGTACTTAAAACAATCTCATATATATATATAGATAGATAGATAGATAGATAGATAGATAGATTCATATCAAAATTTCAGAATAATTGCAAACCAAAAATCTACAATTGATACACAAACAATTAAGAAAAATCAACTCAAATACAACACTAAAGATAGTCATCAAACCACAAGAAGAGAGAACAAGAGAAGAAGGGAATAAAAAAGAGCAACAAAAACAAATCCAAAGAAATTAATAAAATGGCAATAAGAATATATATGTCAATAATTATCTTAAAAGTTAATGGAATAAATGCCCCAAACAATAGACAGAGACTGGCTGAATGGATACAGAAACAAGACCCATATATATGCTGTTGTTGCGGAAACCGCAAAAAACGTGGCAATGGAAGGAGACAAACAGCACTCGGAGATATGGAAAAGCAAGGTTTATTCAGCACTGGTGCGGGCTCAGAGGTCTTTGTTCTCAGTAGCTTTTATACTCTACAAGGTCTTGATTTTTCCATGTAAGCATCCCAGACCTCCCCCATCCCCAAGCAGACAGTGTTCCTCCCTAAGAAACTGAGCAAGCAAGGTTACAGAAGCAGAACTGATAAGCAATGCTGGGTACTAAGTGAAGTCAGTCAGACAATGAGACACCAACATCAAATGCTATCACTGACATGTGGAATTTTTAAAAAGGACATAATGAAGTTCTTTGTGGAACAGATACTGACTCAGAAACTTTGAAAAAACTTATGGTTTCCAAAGTAGACATGTTGGGGCATGGGGGAATGTGCTTGGTGTGTGGGATGGACATCCTGTAAAGTTGCATTGTGATGATCATTGCACAACTATTAATGTAATAAATTTATTGAATATGAAAAAAATCCTATACCACAGATGAAATTTAAACAAATCTCTTTAACCATTAGAAAAGGCGACTACATACTATCATAATGTTTCAACTTGTCTGTAAGTCTCCGATTCATTCTATCTCCAGGTTAAATGAGAGTCTCCATTCTCAGAAGCTTGTCAATGAAATAAGATGGATAACTAGAAATAACTAGAAATAGTAAAAGGAAAAAAGTGGAATAATCTGAAACAAGATTTGGATAGATGATTTTTTCAGGCATAAAAAATGACTCTATGATTTTTATAGTACAAATGAATTCACATACTAGAAAATTCACCCAATATAAGTATAGAGGTCTTTCGCTTTTTTAGTGTATTTACAGAGTTTTAGAACATTTTCTTCTCCCTAGAAAGTTTCCTTAGCCCATTTGCAGTAAATCCCTGCTCCCATTCCCAGGCCTAGGCAACCACTGCTTTGACATCTGCCTTTTCTAGAATTTTTGTGTAACCGTAATTATATAATCTCTGTGTCTGCTTTCTTTCTCTTAACAAAATTTTTTGAGATCCAAGCAGTTTGATAGTATTTATTGCTGAATAGTATTCCACTGTATAGATATATGACATTTTGCTTATCCAGTCATAATTTAATGGATTTTTCCCCAGTTAATGCATTTTTCCCCAGTTTTTAGCTGTTGTGAATAAATGCAGCTATGAACTTACATATTCCAAGACTTTATATAGACATATATTTTTATTTTTCTTTAGTAGCTCCTTGGAAAGGATGGCCCCTCTGCTCTCAAGAGGACTGCCCACTCACCCTATGTGCAGTCTCCTTGTTCTCTCCTCTCTACCACTTCAGGGTGACCTTTACAAAATGAAAGCCTTGTCATGTCTCTACTAATTTAAAATCCATCAGTGACCTTCCACTGCTTTCAGGACAATGGCCAGCATTTTAAGCATAGCTTCCGTTTTGTGTTATCTGAGCACTACCTACCTCTCCTTTCATATCCTGCCACTCTGGAGAATCTACCACAGAGAGAAAAATCAAATAACATACAATTCCTCAAAAATACATATCTTACTTCTCACATCAAGTACATATATTTGCATGTGCAGTTCCCTCTGCTGTTTCCCCATCTTCACATTGCAAACTCAACTCCAGGCAACTTCCCTTATATCCACGGAACAGCTTACATGTCCTTTTTTCGTGCTTCCAGCATCTTTCCCACACCTTGTGATGACAATCTTCAGTCTGTGTTGTAGTTTTTCTTAGTTTTCTGACACTCCCTCCCCCACCCAACATGAGTAAGAATTTACTTGAATCTATGGACAGAATTATAACAAAGTGTTAAGGGCACAGAGGCTCTGCCTCTTACTAACTCCATGATCTGGGCAGGTTAGTTAAGTTTCAGTTAATGCCGCAATTTCCTCATTGGTAATGTGTGGGTGAAAAATAGCATCTACTGCATGGGATTATTGGGGAAATGAAATTAGTTAATCCATGTAAGGCACTTTGAAGGTTGGTACTCTTCATCATCATCGCCACCATCACCTCTCTATGTCCAATTTCTAGCTAGCACAGAGCACATCAGATGTGCTATTGGAGGAGATTCATAAACTCACAGTCTTAACGGAAGCAAGATACAGAACAGGAGAATGGAATTTTACTCTCCCTCAGCCCAAAGACCAAAAAGACAGACAGAGCCAGTGAATTGCTGATGAGTCCCCATCATTAGTAGGAGTGAAAATGTGTCACAGGGCAAGGGAAGACATTGTCTCAAAGCAAAAGCGATTAGGTTTGGCATGTTTTGGAGAGGTCCCAGGGACAGAAAACCGAAGTAAGGCCATTCAGATCTGGGCACTTAACAGTGGAATGGTCATGACACAGGTTACACTGCTGGAGGTTGAAAAGGGTAAGTGAGTGGTGAGGTGATCAGGACACAGGTGCAGATCAGCTCAGAAGATCTGACAGGGCGTGAGATTGGGGAATTTAGGATGGGGGTTAGGGGATAAAGAGAATGCCCCTGAAGCAGTTTCCTAACTATCCCTAACTATCCCTGTTTACAAGTTTCCCCTTTCGAGGGGATAAATTGTGCCTTAAGCAGAGGAGATAATTGCTTCTCAGGATGTAACCAGATTCTCTATTTGCTAATCATTAGTGTCTTGCCAGGAATAAAAAAAGTGACAAATCCCAGGGGAATGTCTAGTTTTAGCATTTTTTTACTTCTTGCGTTGCTCTATTTACTGGAAAAAAAATCCATTGTTCCATTCTTCTTGCAACATTTTAAAGTTGAAGAGATAACATGAGAGAGAAGAGCAAGGACGTCACCTGCTTGCTAAAACTTGTAAGGAATGTATTAAATGTTTGAGTCAGAGGTGTTCATCAAGATGCCAGTCAGTTTCATAAAGCTCATCATGAGGTATTTTAAGTTCAAAATTCCCAAGTAAGCTGATCTTATTACCAAAGTAAATACTGAATTTTTTTACTTTAAAAATATATTTTGTTCTAATTAAAAAATTAAATCCAAGTTCATGTGGAAACTCTAAAAATTACCAACTGTCAAAACCAAAATCTCCTGTAATTCTGCCACCTAGAAGAAAGTACTATTGAGACTTTAATGTATTTCCAAACAGCTTTTTTTCTATATATAAATGTGTGTGTGTGTTCACACAAGCACACATACACACACACAAGCAAATTTTTACAAAATTTATCATATACTCTACATAAATTTTCTGTGTTACCATGTCTCACTCAATATCATACCAGGATATTCCATGTTCTTGAAAATTCCTTTAAAACATAATTTATAATAATTATATAATTTACTTATTTGATAATCTTACTTTTGTTGGAATTTGTGGGGAGCTCTCTTTAACTTATTTGCAACTATGAATAGTGAGGCAAAAGTTCCACTTGTTTACCAGAATTTGCCTCTAAGTATTATAAATTCTTAAGAAAAGTTTCCTAAAAGAATCTGAAAAAGAATGGATGTATATATGTATAACTGAATAACTTTGCTGTACTCCTGAAACTAACACAGCATTGCGGGTCAACTATTCTCCAATAAAAAACAAGAAAATAAAAATAAAATAAAAATAATGATTCCCTGAAAACAATTACAGTGTTAAAAGTGCTCCTCACTAGAAAGCATACATTGCTGTATGGTTTTCCAGGAGTTAATAACGATTGACATATCTACCACTGACACGGGACAAGACCAATCTCCCTGTGGCAACACTTGCCAGCATTCCTAACAGCATTTTCCATATATGTGAGACGTAAGTCCAATTTTTCTTGCATATCCACTTACCAGTGAATTTGCCCTTTGAGAATCTATTATACCCCACTTGCATTTCCTGTTTTTATGTTGTTTGACCATTCTTTTATTGAAGCCTTGTTGTTGTTCTCAGTAACATTCCTTGTAAGAACTCTTCTGCCACAATTTTTTGTCATTTAATTTTGATTGTATTTTACATTCTTTCATAGCCAAAATTTTGTATGGTTAAACCTCATACATCAGAATGTTAATGTTTAAATATCTAGCATGTTTTCATGGCTTTTATTTTCAGAAAGACTTGTCTAATCTAAATCAGATGAGTTTTGCTCGTATTTTTCTTTTTAAAATGTTTTTATATTTTATATTTAAATCATCATTCCAGCTGGAGTTTACTTTGTATATACAATAAGATAAAGGTTCACCTTTATATTTTGCCATAAATATTTTCAAAATGACCTCTTGGTTCCAAGTAAACACTCCTTCTCTGGCTCTAGAGTCATGGTGAGCCGAGGTATCTTCCTAGGAGGGATGGTTAAAGAACTGAACTCAGAAAGTATCATGTTGAGTGCACTGCTTACTTATACTTTATGTATTAAAAAGATTCGAATGACTAAGTTTCAAAAAGGAGATCACTAAGTTTTCAGTAGAATTAAATCAAACAGGTTTCTTTTTAGCTTTTCAGCCCTTCTGTCATAAACTTTAATTGAAAACTTTTTCTTTCTCTTCATCAAACTATTTAATGGAACATATTCAGTTTTTTAATTGGTCCTGTGAAAATAAGAAGCTGAACAATACTATTATTTTTAACTTGACAAATAAAGTTCACCACTTTAATACAAAGAGCACAAAATAGTGATTCCTACTCATTTTTCAAAGTGGTAGTCACAAATGAAACCTTTCTTTAGCAGGGAAAATTGTATTTAAGAGGCAGTTCCTTCCCAGAAGTGAGAAGGAACACCATGGTTATTTGTTGAAAATGCACAGCTTTCTCAGGCCAGCGACCATTCAAAGGAGGGGCCTCAAGCAATTTCAAAAAAGATTTACATTCACAGCCATTTTGTCGAGTATGCATTCCTTCAATCACCATAGAGCACTAACAAATGCACTTTGGATATCAGATAGCTGTTTAAGACTTGCCAAGTCACTTCAGATTCTTCACTGGCTAGTGTACAGCCTTCGAATTTTCTCTTCCCTTAAGTTAATCCAATCTAAACATATCAGTGACTAACCCTGTATGTACAGTATACATGTCGGCATTCTCTACCAACTTCATAAAGTGATTTCTTGTAAGGAAACATAAGAATTAATATTCCAGGAGTTCCCCTCCTGGCTCAATGGTTAATGAACCCAACTGGGATCCATGAGGATGTGGGTTTGATCCCTGGCCTTGCTCAGTGGGTTAAGGATCTGGCATCACTGTGAGCTGTGGTGTAGTTCACAGATGTGGCTGGGATCCTGAATTGCTCTGGCTGTGGTGTAGGCTGGCAGCTACAACTCCAATTCGACCTCTAGCCTGGGAACCTCCAGATGCCATGGGTGCAACCCTAAAAAAAAAAAAAGTTCGTAGTCCACAGAGACTGTTTCCATATAGAAACATTAACACTGATTAACTCTGAAAATACTCATGTGTTTGAAAGAAAGAAGCAAAGATTTTGGCTTTTTTTTGGGGGGTGGCCTCTCCATTTGAAGATACTTTAATAATTCCCATTTTATTAAAAAATTAAAATGTGACTTTTTTTAAAAAAAAAGTATAGTCGACTTACAATGTTTCTTCAAGTTCTGTTGTACAGCAAAGTGAACAATCACACACAGTTCCCTGTCCTGTACAGTAGGGCCCCATTGCCCATTCATTCTAAATATAAAGCTTTGCATCCAAAAATCCTGAATTGTCCTTCCATTCCATCCACCCCCACCACGTTCCCCCAGGGGAAGTCTTCTTCTCTAGGCCAGGATTTGTTTCTGTTTTGTACATAAAATCATCTGGGCCATATTTTAGATTCCACAAATAAGTGATACCATATGGTATTTGTCTTTTTCTTTATGGCTTATTTGACTTAGTATGAGGGTCTCTAGAGCCATCTGTGTTACTGCAAATGGCATTAGTTTATCTTTTTATTTCCGAGTGGTATTCCATTGTATATATGTACCCCGTCTTCTCAATCCATTCAATAGTTGATGGACATTTAAGTTGTTTCCATGTCTTGGCTATTGTGACTAGCACTGCTGTGAACATAGAGGTACATGTATATTTTTGAACAAAAGTTTTGTCCAGATACATGTCAAGGAGTGGGATTGGTGGATCATATGGTAGTTCTATATTTAGTTTTCTGAGTTACCTCCATACTGCTTTCCTCAGTGTTTGTATCAATTTACATTTGCAGCAAGAGTGAAGGAGGTACGCTTTTTTCTCCACACCCTCTCCAGCACTTTTTATTTGTTAACTTGGTAATGATGGCCTTTCTGACTGGTGTGAGATGCTACCTCATTGTAGTTTTAATTTGTTTTTCTCTAATAATTAGTGATGTTGAGCATTTTTTCATGTGCCTGTTGGTCACCATATGTCTTTGGAGAAATGTCTATTTTAGGTCTTCTGCCCATTTTTCACTTGGGCTGTTTGTTTTTGGTTGTTGAGTTGTATGAGATGTTTTTATATTTGGGAGATTAGGCCCTTTTTGAATGCCTCATTTGCAAAGATTTACTCTCATTCTGTGGGTTATCTTTTTTAAAAAAAATTATTTCCTTTGCTAGTCAAAAGCTTTTGAGTTTAATTAGGCCACAATGGTTTATTTGTGTCCTTATTGTCATTATTCTAGGAGGTGGATCTAACAAAATGTTGCTGTGATTTATGTCAAACATATGCCTGTTTTCTTCTAGGAATTTTATATATCTGGCCTTATATTTAGGTCTTCGATTTATTTTGAGTTTATTTTTGAGTATGGTGCTACAGGGTGCTCTACTTTCATTCATTTATATGAGGCTTTCCAGTTTTACCATCACCATTAATTGAAGAGACTATTGTTCTTCCACTGTATGTTCTTGGATCCTTTGTCATAGATTAGCTGAACATAGGTTTTTAGGTTTATTTCTAGACTTTCTGTCCTGTTCTATTGATACATATTTCTGTTTTTGTGCCAGTACCATATTGTTTTGATAACTGTAGCTTTGTGATATTGTCTGAAGTCAAGAAGTTTGATTCCTCCATTTTCGTTTTTCTTTTTCAATATTGCTTCGCAATATGGGGTCTCTTGTTTTTCTGTACACATTTGAAAATATTTTGTTCTAATTCTGTGAAGAAGGTCCTTGGTAATTTGATAGGGATTGCATTGTATCTGTAGATTGCCATGGGTAGTATAGTCATTTTGACAATATTGATTATTCTAGTCCAAGAGTATGGTATATATTTCCACCTGTTTGTGTAGTATTTGAGTTCTTTCATCAATGTCTTACAGTTTTCAGAGTACAGGTCTTTTGTCTTGTTAGGTAGATTTATTCCTAGGTATTTTATTCTTTTTGATGCAATGGTAAATGAGGTGGTTTCTCTGATCTCTCTTTCTGATTTTTCATTGTTAGTATATAGAAATGCCATTGATTTCTGTGCATTAATTTTGTAGCCTGTGAATATGCCAAATTCGTTGATGAGCTTTAACAGTTTGCTGGTGCTGACTTTAGGGCTTTCTAGGTATGGTATTATGTCATCTTCAAACAGTGATAGTTTTCCTTCTTCTTTCCAATTTGGATTACATTTATTTCTTTTTCTCCTCTGATTGCCAAGGATAGGCCTTCCAAGACTATGTTGAATAATAGTGGAAAAAGTGGATATACTTGTCTTTTTCCTGATCTTAGTGGAAATGTTTTCAATTTTTCATCATTGAGAATGATGGTATCACTTATACAGGGTTTTTATTATATTGAAGTAATTCCCCTGTATGCCAACCATTTGGAGAGTTTCTATCAGAAACTAGTCATAAATTTTGTCAAAAGCCTTTTCTGCATCTATTGAGATGATCATATGGTTTTAATTTTTCAGTTTGTTGATTTGGTGTATCACATTGATTGATCTATGGGTATTGAAGAATCCTTATATCCCTGAGATAAATCCCACTTGATCATGGTGTAGGATCCTTTTAATATATATTTGGATTCAGTTTGCTAGAATTTCATTAAGGATTTTTGTATCTATGTTCATAAGTGGTATTGATTGGTGATATTCTTTTTCTGTGGTATCCTTGTCTGGTTTGGCATAAGAATGATGGTGGCCTTATAGAACAACTTTAGGAGTATTCCTTCCTCCAATATTTTTTGAAAGAATTTCAGAAGAATAAGTGTTAACTCTTCTCTGAATGTTTGATAGAATTTGGCTGTGTAGCCATCAGGTCTTGGACTTTTGTTTTTTGGAAAGTTTTTAATTACATTTTCAATTTTGGTACTTGTGATTGGCCTATCTGTATGTTTGGTTTCTTTCTGGTTCTTCCTGGTTCAATCTTGGGTAGTTTGCACCTTTGTAAGAATCTGTCCATTTCTTCTAGGTTGTCTCTTTTATTGACATATAGTTGTTTATAGCAGTCTCTAATGATCCTTTGTACTTCTATGGAATCAGTTATAATTTCTCCTTTTCATTTCTAATTTTATTGATTTGAGGCTCCTCCCTTTTTTCCTTGATGAGTCTTATCATTTTCTGTTGATCTTTTCCAAAAACCACCTTTGGTTTCATTGATCTTCTCCATTGTTTTCTTTGTCTCTATTTCATTTATTTCTGCTCTGATCTTTATGGATTTCTTTCCTTCTTCTAATTTTGGACTTTGTCTGTTCTTCCTTCTCTAGTTGTTTTAGGTGTAAGTTTAGGTTGTTTATTTGAGCTTTCTCTTCTTTCCTAAGATAAGATTGTATTACTATAAACTTCTTTCTCAGAACTGCTTTTTATGGGTACCATAGGTTTTGGGTTGTTGTATCTTAATTGTCATTTGTCTCTAAATATCTTTTGATTTCCTCTTTGATTTCTTCAATGATCCATTGGTTGTTCAGTAGCATATTGCTTAGCTTCCAGGAGTTTGCATTTTTTGCTGTGTGTTTTTATTTTCTTGTAGTTGATTTCTAGTCTCATAGCATTGTGGTCAGAGAAATTGCATGGCATAATTTCAACTTTTTAAAATTTACCAAGGCTTGATCTGTGAGCCAGACATGAACTATCCTGGAGAATGTTCTATGTGCACTTAAGAAGAGTGTAAATTCTGCTGGGTTGGATAGAACGCTCTATAAATATCAGGTAAATCTATCTGGTCTATAGTTTAAGGCCCATGTTCATTGTTGATTTTTTTGTCTTGATGATCTGTCCCTTGATAAAAGTGGGGTGTTAAAGTCCCCCATTATCACTTTGTTGCTATTGATTTCTCCTTTTATGTCTGTCAGCACTTGCTTATATATTGAGGTCCTCCTATGTTAGGTAGATATTTATATTAACAATTTTTATATTTTCTTCTTAGATCCTTTGATCATTACGTAGTGGCCTTCTTTGTCTCTGCTAATTTTCTTTAGTTTAAAGTCTATTTTGTCTGATATGAGTATTGGTATTCCTGCTTTCCTTTGATTTGTATTTGCATGTAATGTCTTCTTCCATCCCCTCAGTTTCAGTCTGTATGTGTCCTTGGGTCTGCAGTGGGTCTCTTGTAAACAGCATATATATGTGTCTTGTTTTGGTATCCACTCAACCAGTCTGTGTTTTTTGGTAGGAGCATTTAATCCCTATACATTCAGCGTAATTATGAATAATATGGCTTTATTGCTATTTTCTTAATCGCTTTGAATTTTTAATTTGAGTCTTTTTTTTTCTTCCCTGCTTTTGTTGTCTTCTCTTGTGATTTGCTGCCTATCTTGAATGTTGTGTTTGGATTGCTTTTTCTTTGATATGTTTCAATTATACTTTTGGTTTGTGGTTCCCATTAGATTTGGATATTACCATCTATGTATTTACAGAATTGTTTTTGCTTATGGTTATTTTATTTTCAAATGAATTTTCAATATTCTACATTTGTCTTCACCTCTTTTCATGCCTGCTTGTTTTGATAAAATATTTATCAGTTGTTGATTTTCTACCTTTATATTATTTTTGTTTCTACTAGTAAGTTTTTTCACTAGAAATTTTCTTGTTTCTAATTGTGGATTTTTCTTTTTTGCTTAGAGAATTTCCACTAGTAGTTTTTGTACAGCTGGTTTGGAGGTGCTGAATTCCTTAGCTTTTGTTTGTCTGAAAAGCTTTTGATCTCTCCCTCAAATCTGAATGAGAGCCTTGCCAGGTATAGTATTCTTGGTATTCTTGGTTCTAGATTCCTCCCCTTCATCACCTTAAGTGTATCTTGCCACTCCCTTCTAGCTTGCAGAGTCTCTGCTGAAAGATTAGCTGTTATCCTGATGGGGGTTCCTTTGTATGTTATATGTTGCTTTTCCTTTTTGGCTCTAATAATTTTTGTGTTTATTTTTTGTCATTTGATTAGTAAGTCTCTTGCTGTGTTTCTCTTTAGGTTTATCATGTGTGGGATTCTCTGTGCTTCCTCAGCTTGAGTGAGTGCTTCCTTTCCCATATTGGGGAAGTGTTCAGCTATAATCTCTTCAAATATTTTATCTGGCATTTTCTCTCTCTCTTCTCCTTGTGGAACCCCTGTGATATGAGTGTTGGTATGTTTAATGTTGTTCCAGAGACCTCTTAGACTAGTCTCAGTTCTTTTCATTCTTTTTTCCTTATTTTTCCCCCTGTGGCATTGATCTCCACCACTCCATCTTCTACATCACTTGTTTCTTCTTCTGCCTCCATTATCCAGCTGTTCTTCTATGTATCCTTCATTTCAGATATTGTGCGATCCATCTTAGTTTGCTTGTACTTCAGGTCTCTAGCTCTTTGTTAAACACCTCTCATAGCTTCTCTATGTGTCTCCATTTTTTTTTCCCAAGGTCTTGGATCATCTTTACTTTCATCACTCTGAATTCTTTTTCAGGTAGATTAACTATCTCCTCTTCATTTAGTTGTTTTGTGTGTGTATATGTGTGTGTGTTTGTGTGTCTTGTTCCTTTGTCTGAACATTGTTTCTTTATCATCTCATCATGTCTAACTTTCATATTTATTGTTCCCTTAATGACAGGTATGTAGAGACACAAAGCTGGTACTTTGTCTTGAAGTTCTCAGGCTTGATAGTGGCTGACATGTACGTAGAGCATGTAATGGGAGCAGTGGTATTATACTACCTCCCCTGAAGCCAAGTGGCTGCTAGGAAAGGTGTCCATGTGAATGTTGGTGGTGGTTCACAGTTCACAGGATTGCTTTTGTGGGGGAGAGGGCATCAGGACTTGTGCCTGTGATACCTCCTAGTTCCAAATAGCTCTCAGGATGTTCTCCTTTAATTGACAGTGTCAGCAGTTGATCCTGCAGTCTCTCCCTTTTGGGGGGAGACTCTAGGGACTGTTCTCTATAGTTTGGGGTGGGGGGTCAGGCACTTCTCTCTAGTCACAACTTTTTTTGTCCTGTTTAGGGGGCATTCGCTGTAGCCTCAGAAGCAGGGGCTGCTCCCTAGCAGTTGCTAAAAGGCTTTCTTGGAGTTCCCATCATGGCTCGGTGGTTAACGAATCTGACTAGGAACCATGAGTTTGCAGGTTCAATCCCTGGCCTTGCTCAGTGGGTTAAGGATCTGGCATTGCTGTGAGCTGTGGTGTAGGTCACAGGTGCAGCTCAGATCCCACATTGCTGTGGCTCTGGCAAAGGCCAGTGGCTACAGCTCTGATTTGACCCCTAGCCTGCGAACCTTCATATGCCATGGTAGTGGCCCAAAAAGGAAAAAAAAGAAAAAAAAGGCTTTCTCTTAAGCTGTAATGCCTGCACCATTGCAGTGGTCCCTCCTTCTATCAGGTTGATGGCAGGGTGCTCCCTGTAGCTACTATAAAGTAAAAACATGCACCAGTTGGCCCACCTCAGCTCCGTTGCCTAACCATGCAACATATGCTGTTTCTGCCATCCCCCAGTTGATTGTTGGCAGAGATCATGTAGCTCGTGCTATTCCCAAGATCACTCCACCAATCTACCAGGCTCTCTGTGTCTCCCAGGCTGTGTTCATTGTTTCCAGGCTCACTTTGCCCCTTCACTGGGTCTTTTGGGGCTTTCCACCCACTCACCTGGGTCTTGCAACTCTCAGGATACTTTGTGCTTTTTCCAAGTTCACTTTCTCTGCCCCTATGCAGTTTGTTGCTCTTTGCCCACCCACAATGACTTTTGTTACCCTCAGGACCTTCTGCACTGTTTCTGATATATCTTTACTAGTTTAATGGACTTTTCACAGCTTTCCACATGCCCAGAAGGCCCCTTGCAGATTTTCAGGATCCTTTGCAGTGCTTTCAAGATAAATTTATCCACCCCCCTAAGCAAATCATGGTTCTGTACCCACCCAGAAGGCCCTTGTGGACTCCCAGGATCTTTCCCTGTTTCGAAGGTAACTTTCTTCACCTCCTTGGTATATCATGGCTCTGTGCCCAGCCAGGAGGCCTCTGGCAGAATCCTGCCCCTCCACACTGCTTCAGAAATAACTTTCTCTGCCCCCTAGACAATTTGCAGCTCTCTGTCAGCTCAGGATACCCATCCTAGGGAGATCACAGATCTGTCCCAATTCGAGAGGCCCCTTGTGGAATCCTGCCCTTCTGCACTGTTTCATAGATAATTTTCCCCACCATCTAGGTAAATTTCAACTCTGTTCCCACCTAGAAAGCACTTTGCAGACTCCAAAGACCCAGGATCTTTCTGCTTTTTCTGAAATGACTTTCTCCTCCCACTATGCAAATTGTGGTTCACCCTCTGCTTAGGGGGTCCCTTGTGGAATTCTGCCCATCTGCACTATTTCCGAAATCACCTTCTGTCCCCTAGGGAAAAAGGGGCTCTGCACTCATACACTGTGCCATCCATGATACCCTGAGCCTTCTGCACTGTTACAGCAGTCACTTCATTGTTGCCCTGCCCAGTTACTGGCTGGGGCCCTGTGGTCCATCCTTTATCAAGTTCCCTCCATCTGTTCCAAGTCTTCCCTCAGCTTTATCCATGTTCTCTGTAGCCTTAAGGGTTGTGGGCTCCTCTGCAATTCTTTCTAAGCAACTATTACTTGAGGGTAGACACTAGAGATGGGGCAGGTAAGGCCTTGCAGACTGAGAGTGCTCATGGAGTTAAGGCTATAGGGGTGGCACCCACCTCTCAAGCACCCCCTAACAATGGTGCCTAGCCTCCAAGCCTGACTAGGATTCCTCAGCTTACAGCCTCAAATGTGGTCACTCTAGACTCTGGTCCCTCCAGGTTGTCTCCATGATATGAATCCTAGTTTTTTCCCCAGGTAGCCACCCCCAGATTTCTGTCTGAGTCTGATGTCCAAAATTGGAGTTTCAGCACCTGGCCCCTGTCTGGCCCAGCTTATGGTTGGGAAGTACAGGGCAGTGACATTGATCATTTGTAGAGGAACATTTCTATTTTAGCTGCTCTACACTGATTACTGTGTTTTCCTCCAATACTCCAACATTCTTCCCCTGCCTCAGCTAGTCTCCTCGCTGGTGAGGGGGACTTCTCAGAGTACAGAGTTTTGTTTTGTTTTGTTTTTCCTTTTCTATCTCCCTCCCAGGGTTGCAAGTACTGGCCTGCTTTGTTTCTCCTTTTTCTTCTTTCTTTTCTCCTGACCAGTTTAGTGAAGTTTTTCTTTCTCTATCAGAATTCTGTGTTCTTTTGTCAGCATTCAGCAAATTTTCTGGGCAAATTTCTCCATATACAGAGGGATTTTTGATGAATTTGCAGCAGTAGGTTAGCCTCAGGTCCTACTCCTCCACCACCAGCTTTTTCTCAAAATGTGATAGTTTTTGAATTCAATAAGCTTTCTTTCATTTTATTTGCAAAGAATTGAAATAAAATTAGTCCTATTTATTGTCAAAATAGTAAGCTTACAGAAGATAAAATTCCCTCTCATGATCTGATTTGTTATTCCTATATTCTAACATAAGAGACCTTGAAGACATATTTAACATTTCTTTGTCTCCATCTTTAATGCCTTAGGTTTTCAGTCTACAACTTCAAAGCCAATGTCACTCATCCAAAATGTCTGGGAAATTCATAGTGACTTAGAATTTATTTGGATTGACATTGATTTTTACTTGTAATAAACCATCCTATAGTTTCTTCTCAAATTGCATTCAAGCTGAAAGATCACATAAGAACTTACAAAAGATTTATAATGACCTAAATAATATCAGTATTATATAGATTAGGAGAGGTACAATGTTGATGTAATCAAATATTAGAATGAATTGAGGCACTGGTAGGATAGAAATGTTAGATAAAAGAATACCTTGTATCTGGAGCCTCAACTAACAGGGAAACAAAAGGAAAACAGGCCGCAATGGTTCCATGTATGTATATATGTTTGGAGAGGGCAAGGGTAGTAATAGGAGAAGGGAAGCATGTGCTAACTGATGTTTTTTAAAAACTGTTCATAAACATACTATAAAAGTTCATTTTTCATAGGGTAGTCAGTGGATTGTTTAGTTCCAAAATTAGTCCTTATGACAATCTTGGAAATTAGACACTGTCCGGAAAGCAGGCATGGCTGATGTTCAATTTAATGGCTAAACATTATTTAGCATCTACTCTATGTGAATCTATCTGCTAAGTAGCACCTCTTCAAGGAAGAATGCACCAAACGCTCTGCAGTATGCCAGTATATACAACCCCATGGCTTAAAATGAATACAATATTCTTTTCTATTTACCTTTTCTAATCAAGCATTGTGTTGAATATTGCACAGCCACAGATATTGAAGTAAAATCTTTAAAGATTCATTTCCTAGATTGCATCTTAAAGTTCAAAACCTACTGTATTTAAAATAAAAAGGCTCTATTTCCTTTCCATTGTTATACTTAATGCCTAAAATCAAGAGCACAGGCTCCTGAATTGCACTGAAGTGGCCTACTCCAACCCTGCCTATAAAAAGATAGTATAAAACTTCTTGTGATCTATAAGATAAAATCACCCAAACCACTATTATATTTATAGTTTCTGGCATTCAATCAATAATTACCAGTATTTTCAATAAATAGGATCGAAGAATAAATAAATTTAAAAATTCACAAATTTGCCAGATTTTTGAGTTATCATACATGGGCTTTAAAAAATTGTGATTAATGTTTTTAAGAAAATAGATGAAAATGGAGACATTTACCACAAAAATTTAAATAGGAGAAAAACATAGAAATTCTAGAATTTAAAAATAAGTAAATTAGGAACACAGTAAATAAACTTAACTTGTACAATGTAGCTGGAGAAGAAAATAGTGAACTAGAATACAGATCAGTAGAATAGTTCCAAACTTAAACATACAGAGAAAAAACTAAAAATTACAGAATAGAATACAAAACATATGGACCATAGTGAATATGTCTGCATATGTATCATTTGAATCTCTAAGCAGTATGAGAATGGAGCAGAAATAATATTTAAGGAGAATCATCTTTATCTAGATTGACTAGGAAAAAAAAGAGAGGAGTTACATCACTGAAATAATGAATGAAAGAAGGAAATTACTATAGAATTTCAGAAAAAAACTATAATGAAATATTGAGAACAAGTGTACAATAAATTAGATAACTTAGGTGAAAAGGAAGATTTTCTAGAAATGCAACTACCAAACGGTTGATGAATAAATATACAATATGAATACACTTGTAATAAGTAAAGACTTCATTAAGTATTCTGAAACTCCCCAGAAAGAAAATCCCAAACCATAATAGCTTCTTTGGTAAATCCTACCAAACATTTAAAAAAGAATTAGCACCATTCCACAGTATTTTCTATAAAACATAAGAGAAGGGAACAATTTTCATTGTAAGAAAAAATGTATTACCCTGATGTCAAAACCAGGCAAAGCTATTACAAGAAAAAACAAACCAAAACAAAACTACAAACCAAAAGGTATTATGAATGTAGATGGAAACATCCTACTAAACTAAATCCAGCAAACAGTTAAAAAGATTATACACTATAATCCAGTGGGATTTATTCCAGGAATTCATGATAGGTCTAATATTCCAAATCCAATTAATGTGAAGAAGGTGTAACAAAGATGGCATAGTAGGGAGACCCTGAGCTTACCTCCTACAATGGGCACAACAAAATTACAACAATTTACAGAGAAAATATTTATGAGAAGAACCTCAAGACTAGTAGAAAAGATTTTCCACAACTAAACCAATAAAGAATGGATAACAACAAAATAGGTAGAAGGGGAGGAGGCACAGTATAGACAAGATTCACACCACTGACAAGTCACCAACAAAAAGATGATCATAATTGCAGAGGTTCTCCCCAAGGAGCAAGAAGTCCATATCTTACATTAGGCTCCCTATCATTCAGGGAAGATGAGCCTCCTGAATGTCTGGCTTTGAAGATCTGTGGGACTTTATACCAGAGAGATTGGGGGCTCAAAGGAAATAGAGATTTCACTCTTACAGGACCCACACAAAAATACCACACAATTCTAGACATAACACAAAGGCAGTAGTTTGAAAAGATCCTGGTGAGACTCACTTGGTGATCTTGGAGAGCCTACCAAAAGTTAGGATGCCACTGGGACTCCTTCTAGGAATACAAATGGCTGGTGGTAGCCATTTTGGTAAGCTTGTTCTACCAAGAGGACACTGCAGCTGATAAGCAACATTTTGGAGTCCTACCTCCAGCTGATAAGTGCTAGGGGCTTACTCCCTTCTAGGAGACATGCCTCAGCCTTGAGTTTCCCAGCACGTGCAGCCAGTTGCTCCAAGAATTAGCTTTGCCCATCAGCAGGCCACCAATCACTACATCAGTAAGTGCCTGGCAGTCAAACTGGGCCAGGGTCCAGCCCTGCCTAAACAATGCCCAAGGTAGTCAGCCCACCACAACAGAAGGATCCATACAGCCCCTATAAGGCGTATCCTTAGAGCATATAGATCTGGTTACCAGAGGGGAGTACAATGCCTAGTCCCAAAAGATATCTCCTATATGGAGCTGCCTCACCAAGATCAGAAAACATAACTGACATACCTAATATATAGAAATACACAGAGAGACTTAGGCAAAATGAGGAGACAGATCATAGTTTCCAAATGAAGGAACAAGATAAAACCCCAGAAAAATAACTAAATGAAGTAGAGCTAAGAAATCTAATTAATGAAGAGTCCCAAGGTAATTATTATAATGATGCTCAAAAGCTCAGAAGAAAGAATGAAAATAGAAGTTTAACAAAGAGTTATAAAATACAGAGAAAAACTAAACAGAGTTAAAGAATATAGTAATTGAAATAAAAAATACAATAGAAGGAATCAACAATAGACTATATGATGCCAGAGGACCATATCAGAAAACTAGAAGACAGAATATTGGAAATAATTCAAGTTAAACAGAAAAAAAAAAGAATTTTTAAAATGAGGATAATTTGAGAGACTTCTGTTACAACATCAAGCATACTACATTCTTATTATAGGAGTCCCAGGAGAAGACAGAAAGCACAGAATTTATTTGAGAAAATAATAGCTGAAAACTTCCCTAATCTGGGAAATGAAATACACATTCATGTCCAGAAAGTACAGAGTCAAAAAGAAAATGACCTTGAAGAAGTCCACGAAAAAAACATATTTTAATTAAAATGCCAAAAATTTAAAAATAGACTCTTAAAAGCAGCAAGGGAAAAGCAAATAGTTATATTCAAAGGAACTCCTGTAAACAGTCAGCTGAATTTTTCTACAAATTTTCAGTAGAAACTTTGCAGCCCAGAAGGGAGTCCCACAATATATTCAAAGTGATAACAGGAAAAAAATACAAGAAAAATACTGTGCCAAGCAAGGCTATCATTTAGATTTGAAGGAGAGATAAAGTTTTTCAGATAAGCAAAAGCTAAGAGTTCAGCACTACTAAACTAGCTTCATAGGAAATGTTAAAAAGGACTCCTCTAAGCAGAAAATTTAAGACCATAATAGAAATATAAAAATTATGAATGAAAATATCTCATTGAGGAGGACAAATATATACTAAAGGTAGTAAACTAACCACTTACAGAGCTAGGATGATTAAAGAAAAAAAGTGGTAAAATTATTTATGTTGACAAAAAAGAAACAAAAACAAAAAGATGTAAAATTTGATGCCAAAAAACCAAATGTATGGGAAGGGATAAAAATGTAGGGTTGTTAGAATGCATTTGAACTTGAGATATGTACAGCTTAAACAATATATATACAGCATGTATATATGTTATACGTACCACATATAAAATATATAATATATATTTAAATAAATATATTGTGGTAACCACATGTATGATATATATTAAATAATAATATGTGTATATATATATAAATAAATATATCATGGTAACCAAAAAACAAAAATGATATGGACAAAAAAAAGAGAAAGGAATCAAACATAACAATGAAGATAGTCATCAAATCACAAAGAAGAGCACAAAAGAAGAAGAAAGGAACAAAAAAGAAATATGAAACAATCATAAAATCATTAACAAAATGATAAGTACATACTTATAAATAATTGCTAAATGTTAATAGACTAAAAGCTTGAATCAAAAGACAAAAAGGGCTGAATGCATAGAAAACAAGTCCCGCATATGTGCTGCCTACAGAAAATCCACATCAGATCTAAAGTGTATTTCATGCCAATGGAAATAAACAGAAAATATAGGGTAACACCATTTATTCTATCAGACAAAATCAACTTTGAAACAGAGACTATAACAAGGGACAAAAGAGAGATATCACATAATGATAAAGGGCTCAATCCAGCAAGGAGATAACACAACTGTGAATATCTATGGAGCCAACACAGGAGCAACTAAATACTTAACAAATATTAACAAATATAAAGGGAGAAAATGACAGTAACACAATTATGCTAGAGGACTTTAATACACCATAAACATCAATGAGTAGATTATCTAGACAAAACAAATCAATTATGGAACATTGGCCCTAAATGATACATTAGACCACATGAACTTAATAAATCGATGTAGAATATTCTATCTAAAAGCAATAGAATACACATTTTTTTCAAGTGCATGTGGAACATTATCCAGGCTAGGTCATATTCTAGGCCCTAAAACAAGTCTCAGTAAATTTAAGGAGACTGAAATCATATCAAACATCTTTTCTATGAGAACAGAAATCAAGTACAAAGAAAAGAAATTGCAAAAAATCTCAAAAGTGTGGAGGCTAAATAAAATCCTACTAAACAACCAATGGATCAGTGAAGCAATCAAAGAGGAAATAAAAAATACTTGGAAACAAACAAAAATAGGAAAAAAATTATCCAAAACTTATGGGACACACAATAGTTCCAAAAAAGAAGTTTATAGCAATGCAATCCTACCTCAAGAAAAAAAGAAAAATCTCAAATAAATAACCTAAACTTACACCTAAAGGAACTAAAAAAGAACAAACTAAAGCCAAAGTTACTACAAAAAAAAGGAAATCATAAAGATCAGAGAAATAAATGAAATAGTAAAAAATAGAAAACATTGATAATACTAATTTTTTGAAAAGATAAATCAAATTTATAAACTTTTAGCCAGACTAATCATGAAAAAAATGAGGGCCGAAATAAATAAAATCAGAAATGAAAGAGGAGAAGCTATAACTGACACAACAGAAATACAAAGGATCATAAGAGACAACTACAAACAATTATAAACCAACAACAAATAAAATCTCGAGCAAATGGATAAATTCCTACAAATGTATGATCTCCCAAGACTGAATAAGGAAGAAATAGAAAATATAATTAACAGTAATAAAATTGAATTGATAATATTAAGAAACAAAATTCCAGGACCAGAGACAAGAAACAAAATTTCAGGACCAGTGACAGCTTCAGAGGTAAATTCTACCAAATATTTAAATGAGTTAACACCTATCTTTAACAAACAATTTTCCAAAAAAATTTTAAAAAGAAGGAATGCTTCTGAACTCATTCCTCAAGGAATATAAACAAAAACTCCACCAAAAAAGAAAACTGTTGTCCAATACTACCAAATGAACACAAATGCAAAAATTATCAACAAAATATTAAAACAAAATCAGCAGCATAAAAGGATCATGCACCACAATTAAGTGATTTATACACCAAGAATGAAGAATAGTTCAATATATGCAAATAAATTAATGACACACATGACATTAACAGGTTGATGAATAGGTCATCTCAATAGATGCAGAAAAAGATTTTATTAAAATTCAACAACTGTTTGTGATAAAGCCAACAAAGTGGGTACAGAGGGAATATACCTCAAAATAATAAGGGTCATATAACAGGCCCACAGCGAACATTATGCACAACATTCAAAAGCTAAAAGTGTTTCCTCTGAGAATAAAATATATTTAAAGAGATAAAACCCTAAAGACTTCCAAAAAAACTGTTAAAAATAATGAATTCAATAAACTTATAGAATACATAATTAACTATACAGGAATCTCTTGCCTTTCTATACACTAACAACAAACTATCAGAAATAGAAATTAAGAAAACAATTTAATTTACAATTGCATCAAAAAGAATACCTAGGACTAATACAAAAAGGAAGTAAAAGACTTGTACTTGGAGGGATATAGGACATTTATGAGAGAAACTGAAACTGCACAAATTGAAAGACATTAATATTGTTATGGATTGAAATAATCAGTATTGCTAAAATGACTATTCTTCCAAAGGCAATATACAGATCTAATGCAATCCCTATTAAAACACCAATGGCATTTGTCACAGAACTAGAACAAATAATTCTAAAATTTGTCTAGAAATACAAAAGGCTTTAAATAGCCAGAACAATCTTAAGAAAGAAAAACAAAGCTGGAGATAGCACACTCCCTGATTTCAAATTGAACTGCAAAGCTACAGTAGAAAGAGCATGGTACTTAAAAAGACACCTAGGTCATTGGAACCATACAGAAAGCTTGGAAATAAATCCACTTTTTATCTATGACAATGAAGGCAAGAACATACAATGGGGAAAAGACAGCCTCTTCAATAAACAGTGCTAGGAAAATTGTATAGCTACACTTGAAGGAATCAAACTGGACTACTCTACCACATCATATACAAATATAAACTTAAAATGGATTAAAAACTTGAATGTAAGACCTGCAACTGTAAAATTCTTAGAAGAAAAGAGGTAGTAAGACTCCTCTGGCAAGGGCAATGAAAGAAAAAACAAACAAATGGGACTTCATCAAACTAAAGAGCTTTTTACACAGCATAGAAAATTATCAAAAAATGAAAAGGAAGCCTACTAAATAGAAGATATTTGCATGCAAGCAATATATATGATAAGGGTTTAATAGCCAAAATATCAAAGAACACATACATCTCAATATCAAAAGAAAAAAACCCAAACAACTGAATTTAAAATGGGCAGTGGACATGCATAGATCTTTTTTTTCCAAAGACTATACAGATGGCCAACAGACACATGAAAAGATGTTCAACATCACTAATTGTCAGGGAATGCAAATCAAAACCACAATAAAATATCACCTCACACCCTGTCAGAAGCTGCTAAAAATGGCAATAAAAAGTAAGTGTTGATGAGGATGTGGAGAAAAGGAAACCTTTATGTGCAGTTCATAGGTTGTACATTGGTGCAGTCACTGTGGCCAACAGTACAGAGGCTCCTAAAAAATTAAAAATGGAACTGTGATGTGATCCAGCAGTTTTACTTCTGAGTTATTTTCCCAAAGAAAACAAAAACACTAATTCAAAATGCTACATGCACTCCAAGTTTCATTACAGCACTATTTATAGCAGCTAAGATATGGAAGCAATCTAAATATCCATCAATAGATAACTAGATGTGGTATATATAAACAATATATATAATTGTCTATATATAAACATATATATATAATATTACTCTGCATTTTTTTTTGGTCTTTTTAGGGCCACACCCATGGCATATGGAGAGTCCCAGGCTAGGGGTTAACTTGGAGCTGCAGCTGCTGGCCTACACCACAGCCATAGTAATGAAGGATCCAAGCCATGTCTGTGACCTACACCACAGCTCACAGCAATGCCAGATCCTTAATCAACTGAGCAAGGCCAGGAGTCAAACCCATATCTTCATGGATACTAGTCGGGTTCATTAACCACTAAACCATGACGGGAACTCCTATTCTGCATTTTTTAAATGGTCTTATCATTTGCAAAAACATGGATGGATCTAGAGAGTATTATACTGAGTGAAATAAGTCAGACAGAGAAAGACAAATACCACATTTTCTCACTTATATGTGGAATCTAAAAAACAAGATAAAAACATACTAAAAAGATTAAAAACACTCATAGATTCAGACAACAAATGGGTGGTTGCAAGAAAGGAGAAGGGTGAAGGATGGATAAAATAAGTGAAGGAGATTAAGAGGCACAAACCTCCAGTTTTAAGATTAAATAAGTCACAGGGATATAATATACAGCATAAGGAATATGGTTAATAATATTCTAATAACTTTGTGTGTGGACAGAAGGTTACTAGACTTACTGTGATGATCATTTCCTAAAGTGTGCAAAGTCAAGTCATTATGTAGTACACACTGTTGCAAGACATGTTTCCTTGAAAACTCCATCTTGTCCTTCTTTACTTTATCCCATCTTCTTGACTTACTTTATCCCATCTTCCTGCTTTGAAAAACAGTCACAGTGCTGGTAAATGACTTAAGCTTAAGAACAAAGACCTAAAGGCATAAGTGACTTAACTGTTATGTGCCTAGAGGTCAGAGTAAGAGCTTAACTCTTTACCACCTAAGTGGCTTTAAACAAACCCTGTATCATCCACCCATAGCCACTCCTCACTTGATCTGAGAATAAAAGCAGTGTGGATTCTTGAGGGCGCGCTTGGTCCCTGAGACCTTGAGTTCCCTGGCTCCCACCTTTACTTAAGATAAATGTCTCTGTGTCTTGTTTTGTGTTAACTACTTTTCCTTAAGTTCCACAGCACCCGTTCTTCAGCTCCATCCTGCTGAGCTGGCCCCGGCAAGTGGCGCCCAACGTGGGGCAGGCTCACAAACAGGCAGGCACGAGGAACGAAGGATCGCGACTACATCGGAAATTTTATTCACTGGAAGGGCTGTGGAGCCCTGAGAAGAAGGGAGGAATTTTGTGTGGCCACGCTAAAGAAATCTTGCAGATAAGTTCCCTCTCTCAGGTATTTACGGGGTAAAATGGGAAACTATAATCCTTACATTTGTTTGTTTGGACAACTCCTTAAAAAGGGGGGTGCAAAAACAAGTGAAAGTAAGCTTTCGAAACTTTTTCAGACTATTGAGAAACATTGTGATTGGCTTTTTACATCAGAAACATTATATTTAAAGATATGGGAAACGATAGGAATGGAACTTAGGATATTGCATGATGAGGGCATTCAAATTCCTGTGTCCATTTGGAGTACTTGGAACTTAATTAAATCAGTTTTAGAACTTCCAGAGACCACAGAGGACTTAGAGGAAGGAGGGGAGTTTACACCTTTGTTGGAAGAATCTAAATATGCAGTCCCTGAACAAAATTATCATAGAGAATATCTGGCTCCTGAGCCTTCAGCTCCAATTGTTGATTCTGATATTCCTCAATCGCCTCCTAGTAGGAGTAAGGTGACGAGGACTCATCAAGCCTCTACTTCCAGGGTTGTAAAGAAAATGAGCGCTATCCCTGAACACCACCTATCATCCATTCAACAGGGAATTTTACAGGCTCAAAGGGAAGGCGATTTGGATGCCATACACTTAGCCTTTCCAGTAACTGTCAGGGAGACAGTGGCTCCAGGCATTGATCCCGCCAACCCTGATGGAGTTTATGAGTTCATTCATGAGCCCTTTCCTTTTAAAATACTTAAAGAATTAAAACAGGCCGTTCAAAACTATGGTGTTAATTCTCCCTTTACAAAAGGAATCCTGCAGGGAGTAGCTGAAGGAAATCGTATGATTCCTGCTGATTGGCATAGCTTAACCCGTGCCGTGCTATCACCTAGTGAATATTTACAATTTAAGTCTTGGTGGCAAGATCATGCCCAAATTACTGCTAATCGTAATCAGGTTCGAAATCTTCCAATTACAATGGAACAATTGTTAGGGATTGGTCCTTGGAGTAATCTTCAAGATCAATTAAGAATGAATGATTTGGCTATTGAACAGATTAGACAATATTGCTTAACGGCATGGGATAAAATTGAATCTACAGGTCAAATAAATATTTCTTTTCAAAAGATCCTACAAGGCCCTAAGGAACCTTATACTGAATTTCTAGCTCGTTTACAAGAGGCATTAAAACGACAAGTTACTAACTCTGA
Source organism: Phacochoerus africanus (assembly GCF_016906955.1). Classification (NCBI taxonomy): domain Eukaryota; kingdom Metazoa; phylum Chordata; class Mammalia; order Artiodactyla; family Suidae; genus Phacochoerus; species Phacochoerus africanus. Next base: position 90,874,764 of record NC_062545.1, on the reverse strand, counting down.
GGTGTCTGATACTATTTTTCAATTATTAGCATATGAAAATGCAAACACTGATTGCAAAAAGGCCATAGGATTTTTAAAAGGAAAAGCTAACATAGCCGAATATATTAAAGCCTGTCAGGGAGTGGGGACAGAGTCTTTTAAGGCCTCAATGCTAGCCCAAGCAATGGCTAATTTAAAAGTTAAAGACAAATTTTCAGGAAAATGTTTTAATTGTGGCAAGACAGGACATATTAAAAAACAATGTCGCGCTCTTCCACGAGCCCGACCTTTCTTTCACGGAGCTTCAGCACCTTCTAGTAACAAGAATAAACAGCCCAGACTATGTCCAAGATGTAATAAAGGAAATCACTGGGCTAACCAGTGCCGGTCCATCTTTCATAAAGATGGAACCCCCTTGTTGGGAAACTACCCTCGGGGCAAGCTTCCAGCCCCGTCAACCAAGGAAGCATTCCCCATTCAGAACAAGAGCCAGACTCCCTGTAACTACGCTCTGCACAAACGTTCGACATCACAGTAGATCTCCCTAGTGTACAGGATTTAATTCTCCTTCCTAGTGAAACTCCTACTTCTATTACAACCAAATTGGAAAATCCATTACCATCAGATACAATAGGATTGATAATAGGAAGGGCAGAGCTAACAGAACAAGGAATTCGAGTTCATACCAGGATATTGGATAATATCGGGGATGATAAAGTACAAGTGATGGTTTCCACCGCGATGCCTTGGAAAATTAAAAAAGGGGATCGGATTGCTCGTCTTAATTTTACCTAGAGTCCAGAAGAAAAAAGACAGGAATAATTTTAGACAGAAGAGATTCAATACCACAGGAGGGGCAGGAGTGTTTTTATCAGAAAAGGTCCTAGAGGAACGACCCACTTGTCAAGTTATCATAAATGGGAAGTCTTTTAGAGGATTGATTGATACTGGTGCTGATGTTTCAATCATTAGCCATTTACATTGGCCAGACACCTGGCCTCTTCAGCCAGCTGATATTGAAGTCACTGGGTTAGGAAAAGCAGAGGGTCTCAAAAAGAGTACCCAATGGCTTAATTGTGAAGGACCAGATGGGCAGCCAGCTAGATTGAAACCTTATGTTGCTCAACTCCCTATCAATCTATGGGGGAGAGATTTATTACAACAGTGGCATGCAGAAATTTACTTACCACCAGTAGATCAATATAGTCATCAAAGCCAAAAAATGTTGCAGAAACAGGGTTACATTCCCGGATTGGGATTAGGGAGACATCATCAAGGGAGAGTGGAACCTATTGAATCTGAGATTAAAAGGGATAAATCTGGTTTGGGATATTGGCTTTTTCATTAGCGGCCACTGCTTGTAAAAATAATTATGTTTCTCCTGAACCTATTCGACTGAAATGGACTACAGAAAAACCAGTTTGGGTTGAGCAGTGGCCTCTTTCTTCAGAAAAATTAAAGGTTTTAAGTGATCTTGTCCAAGAATAGTTAGAGAAGGGCCATATAGAAGAATCAAACCATATCATGAGCAAGCTTGTGAAGCATCCCTTGACTCCAGACCCCAGAAGGAGGATGATAAGGGCTCATCTTCCCACTTGAGGTCAAATCAAACATCTAACCCGAGAAGCTGAAAATCTACTAAGAAAAGGAAAACCTCTCACTCCAAATAATTTGGTCTTACTCTCTTTACTTTGGTTTCCATCGCAGTGAGTATTCTCACAACTGGCATAGGAGTCATTTTATTACTTGTATAGTACAGGAATTAAAAGCCTCATGAGTAAAACCCATTAAAAACTATTGAAGGTTTAACAAGAGAGTCCATCAGCTTTCTTAGCAAGACTCAGAAGGGCACTGAGAAAACATACAAAGGAACCCAGAAACAATGGAGGGCCAAATAATTCTTAAGGATAAATTCATAGCTCAGCTGGTGCCAGATATATGGAGAAAGCTCCAAAAATTGGCTTTTGGCCCTGATCAGGATCTGGAGCACCTCCTCAGAGTATGTTACAATTGGGGCCAGGAAGAATGAAAGGAGAACAAGAAGAGAGACTGAGAAAAGGCTGAGGCTCTAGTTATGGTGCTACAGGGAGTCAACCTGGGAGTCTCAAAGGTGAGAGGACTAGGGCAGAGACTTATGCCTGGAGTCTGTTTCCTCTGAGGAAAAGAGGGACCCTTTAAATGGGAATGCCCCATGACTCAGATCACTGGAAGAGGGATTGCCCCTGAAGACGAAGGTCTCTGTGGTTGACCCCTCAGGCCCAGGATCAAGACTGATGGAACATTTCCATAATGGCTCCTGTCCTTATCACCACTCAGCCCTGGGTGACTCTAAATGTTGGAATACAGAGCCACTTTTCAGTCCTCCTCTCCAATCCTGGGCCCCTCCCTCATGAATCTGCCACATTTATATTTCTGGCAAGCCGGTTACAAAATTCTTTACACAACCTTTGAGTTGTGCCTGGGAATCCATTTTCTTTCCTCAATAACTTTCTGATTGTTTCAGAGTCCAACTCCTCTTTTAGAAATTCTTAAGATATGGAAGGTAACTACATACACGTTGTTACAGTTGTATCTTATTGTACCTAGGTTCAACAGAAGTCAAATGAGACACTGAAACATTAGTTACTAAACATAAACTAAAGGTCTTTAGAATGATTAACCAATATGATCAGTGCCACCTGAGATGGTCTCTATAAGAAAAACTTGTTTTTAGAAATTATAAAAGTCAGTCCGTGGTTGCTTTAGAAAAGTAGGATATGTGTGTTTTCAATATAGAAGGAATGAGGAATGGAATTACATCTTATTAAGGCAAAAGAAAGATAGTCTGTCTTCAGCTGATTGCTCTGGTTGGAAAATAAGGGACAGACTAATATGGATACAGAAAGTGATACAAGGTGTGTGGCAAGTGGACATTGAGAAGAGAATTTTGAACATGGTGGGGACTGTTTAGAATATATTTGAGTAAGTTAACTTGAAGGTGATGCCATAAATCATACTGTTCAAAAGGACATAAGGTAGCTTTCCATTGCATGCTGACCAAGGTATACAAATGTTTCATAACCAGCCAGAGAAATCAGAAGAATTATGAGTTACTTGTGCTATTATAAAATCTAAATGTTGTATTCCTGATTGTTCACAGAATGTGTCTAATTCCCTGCTAGATCTTCATCAGTAGATTCATGAGCTGTCAATCCAGCTCCAGCTTTTGGAGCTGCCCTGTGGAACCAGCTGACCTCCTCCTCCTGGTGAAAATATTTCTTTGAGGTATCCAAAGCAATGTTATCAAAGCCCACTTGACCATTCCATGAGTGGAGACCTAACTGCTTTCCCTAACGACGCCCCTTTTCAGCAGGAAGAAGTTAGAGCGGTCGTCGCCCCTTTTCCCACAGTTAGAGTCTCCAACTCAAAGGCGGGGGGAATTAAGGTAGATTTTTAACTCAGGTAGTCAGTGTAGGGATATGGGCTTTGATACATTCTTTGTGGTTATTTATTAACATTTGTAAACTGAGAGTCGCATAGCAAGCCCAACTGCTATAAAGGTTGCGGGTATTGCCCCATGGATCCATCACATCAGAGTGAAGCATCTGCTGCTGACACGGACACTGGGGAGGCTGTACAGCACCTCGAGAATCTCTTCATGGTCAAGTTCCAGAGACTCCCTTCACCATCATCAGAGTGCTAAGCCCTGCTCTGGCCACCCATGGAAGTTGGTCAGTCTATGCACAGCAGAAGCCCGAGGAATTCCACGTGAGACTTAAAACTTGAACTCTGAGACTGAACTTGGACTGTGTTCTGTCTAAGTGAATAATTCAAGAAGAAATGAAAAAAGTTGCAAGACCTATTCTTGTCTTCCCACAAAAACAAAAAGGGGGAGATGTTGCAAGACATGTTTCCTTGAAAACTCCATCTTGTCCTTCTTTACTTTATCCCATCTTCTTGACTTACTTTATCCCATCTTCCTGCTTTGAAAAACAGTCACAGTGCTGGTAAATGACTTAAGCTTAAGAACAAAGACCTAAAGGCATAAGTGACTTAACTGTTATGTGCCTAGAGGTCAGAGTAAGAGCTTAACTCTTTACCACCTAAGTGGCTTTAAACAAACCCTGTATCATCCACCCATAGCCACTCCTCACTTGATCTGAGAATAAAAGCAGTGTGGTTTTTTGAGGCAGGGCGCTCTTGATCCCGGAGACCTTGAGTCCCCGGCGCGCTTGGTCCCTGAGACCTTGAGTTCCCTGGCTCCCACCTCGACTTAAGATAAATGTCTCTGTGTCTTGTTTTGTGTTAACTATTTTTCCTTAAGTTCCACAGCACCCGTTCTCCAACTCCATCCTGCTGAGCTGGCCCCGGCAACACACGAAACTAACACAATATTGTACATCAACTATATTTCAATTTTAAAGGTCCAACTTATGTAATACACCGTATTAGTAGAATAATATGCAAAAAATATGATCATTTCCATAGGCACAGAAAAAGCATTTAACAACATCCAATGATCCCTCATGACCAAAAAAAAAAGAAAAGAAAAAGAATAACAGTAAAGTAGGAATAAATGAAAACATCTTCAACTTGATAAAGGGCATATACTAATTTTGAAATAGTTACAAATAACATAGCCCTTAATGATGAAAGACTAAATGTTTTCTCCATAAGATAAGAAACAAATCAAGATATTTCCTTTCACCACTCTTATTCAACATTGTACTGGAGGTTGTAACTAAGGCAATTAGCAAGAAAAAAAATAAAGCCATTCAAATTGAAATGGAATAAATAAAACTATACTCATAGACCATGGTGTTATATAAAGAAAACTCCAAGTAATTCATTGAGATAATGGGTATATTCTAAAATTGATGGCAAGTATAAGCCTTAGCTTCAAGAACTGCAAGAAATTTCAAGCAAGATATATGCAAAGAAAACTATGCCCAGGCATAGTTTTTTAGCATAAAACAAATGAAATCCAAAGAAACAAATCTTGAAATAAACCATACAAAAAATACATTATATTTAAAGAAGCAACATGAAGACTGACAACTTTCTGAACAGAAAGGATATAAACCATAGAAAATGTAATCATAACTTTTAAATGCCAAAAGAAAAAAAAATGCTGTCTAGAGTTCAATACCAAGCAAAGATAGCTTTTCCAGTGAAGGTGAAAGAAAGATATTTCTAGACAAGCAGAAAGTGAAAGAACTATTTTGTATGAAGCCCTAGGGGAAAAAATTTTTAAATAGAGTTCTCTAGGCAAAAGGAAAATTATCCTAGATAGAAGCATGGAAATGCAGTAAAGAATAAAGGGCAATGGGATGTGTAAATATGTGTGTATTCTTTGGTAGTATTTGCTAAAGCTGGACCCATGCATATCTATGAAGTAGTATTTCCACTCCTTGGTGTAATGCCTCTCAGAAATGTGTACTTATATGAACAAAAATCCTGTAGCACTATTAAAACAAGCAAATATTGGGAAAAAAATCCAATGTCCAAAGATAAATAAATTGTGTGATATCTATACAATCCAATACCATTCAGCAAAGAAAAATTGAGCAACTCCTACACATAATAATATCGATGAATCTTTACAATATAAAAAAGTACATGCTGTGTGTCTCCATTTAAAAAACCTCCAAAACAAAGAAAACTAATGAATGTAGTTACATACTAGAATAGTGGTTAGCTCATTGGAAGTGGGCAAAAGAGGGGGATTGTTTGCAATGATCAATATCAGTGGTTTTATGGATATATGTACAATGCGAAAATCCTTTCAGCTTTACTCTAAAAATTGGTACACTTTTATTTATATGTTATGCTTCAATCAAAAGTTAACTTTAAAAATGCCAGCATGGTGGTTCTTTAAAATTATATGTTCTTCACTTCACAATTTTACAAATATAAGATTTTCCAATGGTCTTTGTAAACTCTTAAGCATTGCTCCTATGTTAATCCTTTGGTATCAAGCTTGCAAGTGGCCCTTGAATGGTCTGAGACTGTTAGATCTTCAAAAGTCTGCTTGAGGGTAAAATGCCCAGTGAACTCTTCTTCATCTTCTTTAGGGACCAGAGTTAGCCCTGCTCAAGGTGTTTATATTTCAAAAATATCTAAAGTGTGATTTTTCTTAAACATTTGTAAAATCTGTTATTCTTGATTATACTCCTTTGCAGGGAACAAGAACTAATCTTGCTGATTAAAATCATGAAATGGGGTTCTGTATTTATGTACATCAGCTTGAGGAGGATCAGGATGTCATTGGTTATCACTAACACTCATTGCACATGGAAGTGGCTAATCATGCCAAGATAAGTTATTGCTCACCCTCCGAAGGATTTGTGTTCCAACCGCAACAGACAGGGTGTTTCCTCACACCCCAGAGTTTTGCGTGTAAGTACAGGCCCCTATAATCGCACCTCACCCAGATCATTTATTTGGGTCTTCCCTTTGGAATTATTTTGTCCACACCCAAACTTATACTCAGTAGGGGGAAAAAAAGGAGAGAAAGAGTGAGAAAGAGACCCACACTGGCAGGACTATCTCTGTAGTTGATCAGGTGTGTTGTACAGGCAGGAAGCAGGGACCATGCCAAATCCCTTTGTTCTGCCTCAGATAATACCCCTCCTTTTGTGGCTGGCTATAATATATATCATCATCATCAAGCCTGTTTTTTTTTTGGCTGCAGAAAAGAAGTTCACACTCTTGCAGAAGAGTAAGTGAAAGAAAAAAAAAAAGTCTTTCTCTAACGTCCGGAGAGAACTAGACTCTTGGCAGCAATCACTTGACATTTTCTGGCTGGAGCTCCACCTCACTGTCAACATTGTGTAGGCATAATTTGAGGCTGATAAACCTACTATATGGGTTGGTTGCGGGGGGGGGTGCATATCATGTTCTGAGAGTCTCTGGTTCTCTAGGCCAATCCCAGGCCTGCTCTATGCCTGCAATCTGTCTAGAATAATAACATCAACTACATAGTTTCCTATAAGATGTCAGTGACGTGTGGCTAAACACAGATAAAAACTTCCCCTTGAAAAACTCAGTGAATCAATCATACAACATTATTGAACAAAACTGCTATGCTGAAAATTGGAATTTTAAAGTGGTTTCAATTTAATAAGTTTGGTCTACTTGCTATAGATATTATAGTCAAAGCCAGAACTTCCTTTAGAACATCAGGTCCCACCACTCCTCTACTCAAAGCCCTCCATGGCTTCCTCCTCACTAAGAGTGAAAGCAAGTCCTCACAATGGCCACAGGCTTTCTTCCCTCCGCAACTGCCCCCCATCACTCTGCTCTCCCACCTTAGCTGTTTGCACCAGCCTCTTCCTCCTACACCTGTCATGCTCTCCTGATAATGTCCTGACCTTGTCTCCATAAGGCCTTATTCAAAGTTTCAGCACCCACCCTCCCTTATGCTCCTGATTCCTTCTTATCCTCTGTGCTTTTATCTTTTCTTTTCTTTACAACTTTTTATTAAAGTTGATTTACAATGTTGTGCCAATTTCTGTTGTACAGCAAAGTGATCCAGTCATACACATATATACATTCCTTTTAAAAAAATATATTATCTTCCATCATATTCTACTCCAAGAGATTGGACACAGCTACCTGTGCTATATAATAGGACCTCATTGCTTATCCATTCTAAATGTACTAGTTTGCATTGACTAACCCCAAATTCCCAGTCCATCCCACTCCATCGCCCCTCCCCCCTGGCAATCACAAGTCTGTTCTCTATGTCCATGTGTCTGTTTCTGTTTAGTAGATAGGTTCATTTGTGCCATATTTTCAGATTCCACATGTAAGTGATATCATATAATATTTGTCTTTCTTTTTCTGACTGACTTCACTTAGTATGAGAATCTCTAGTTGCATCCATGTTGTTACAAATAGCATTATATTTTTTGGTAACTGAGTAGTATTCCATTGTATATATGCACCACATCTTTATCCATTTATCTGTCAATGGACATTTAGGTTGTTTCCATGTCTTGGTTATTGTGAATAGTGCTGCAATGAACATAGGGATGCATGTATCTTTATTAATTAAAGTTTTTCCCAGATATATGACCAGGAGTACAATTGCTATATCATATGGTAATTCTCTATTTAGTTTTCTGAAGAACCTCCATACGGTTTTCCACAGTGGTGCACCAATTTACATTCCGACCAAGAGTGTAGGAGGGTTCCCTTTTCTCCACAATTTTTCCAGCATTTGTTACTTGTAGACTTTTTAATGATGGCCATTCTGACTGGTGTGAGGTGGTACCCAGTCGTAGTTTTGATTTGCATTTCTCTAAGTAGTGATGTTGAGCATATTTTCATATGCATACTGGACATCCATGTCTTCTTTGGAGAAAAGTCTATTGAGGTCTTCTGCCCATTTTTCAATCAGATTGTTTGGTTTATTGTTGTTGAGCTGTATGAGTTCTTTGTATATTTTGGAGATTAAGCCCTCATCAGTTGCGTCATTTGCAACTATTTTTTTCCATTCTGCGATGGTCACCTTCAAAAAATTATCACTCAGCTATGTAAGTTGTTGTTTGTTGTCATCCCCTCCCCTCCAAAATGTGAGCCCTGTGAAGGCAACAATTGTTGTTTTACTTACTGATTTATCCTAAATACCAGAACAGGGCCTGAGCCATGAGAGCTGTGCAATAAATATTTTTGAATGAATGAATTGCTGAACTATGAACATTTCCTTTGAATTCAGAAATTTAACAGTTGCTAGAATAATAGAAGTAAATTTCAAATCCATTCTCCCCACTTTTCAGTGGATAGACTCACATGGATACTGGGAGCAGAGCCAGCTTTGCAGACTTTGGGACTCAAGCTCTAGACAAGATACAGAAGTCTTGAGAAAGCAGTAGGGCCTAGCATTTGTTTTAATGTCTTATAGTTTATAAACACTTTCACAAAGATTTTTCATTAGACCCTCACAGGAACATTTTGAGGCAGACAATATTATCTTTATTTGTAGATAAAGAAATAAGAATCATGTATTCTAGTTTAATTTTCCAAAATCTCTTTGTGGAGTTCCCTTATGGCTTTGGTGGGTTAAGGATCTGGCATTTTAGTGCTGTGACACGGGTTTGATCACTGGCCTGGGAACTTCCACATGTGTGGGTATAGCAAAAATAAATAAATAAATAAATAAATAAATAAAGTAAGTAAGTAAGTAAGTAAGAGCAACATCCATTTAGGAAAAAAAAAATTCTCTTTGGAACTAAGTGACAGAGCCAGGACTTAAAAATGTATCTTCATCTAGATCTTGTTTTTTTTCCTATCATCCTCAGCCTTCCCTATAATAATACTCATCATGAAAACTAGACCATAGATACATGCATTTATAAAGATATTTTTTAAAATAACACACAGAGTTTGGTAAAGGACAGACAAAGTTTTCCAAAAAATTACAATATAAAGGCTATCAATAAACTGAGCCTTGTAGCCTTGTTATATAATCACAAGACATAAATCTGGTCACTTTTCATACTGTACCTCAGTGAAAGATAATGTCAATATATTTATCAGACACATAAAGACCTCTATGGCAAATCTGACTGATGTCTTTAGTATTTTTAATAGCAGGTTAATTTTTAACTACTATGACATTTCTAGAAAATGCCCAGAACTTAGCTCTAAAATCATTTAATATAGGAAAATTACTTTATATATACAGTAAATATAATACTTTCAATATTTTACCATTTTACCAAAGAAGAGACTCTGCTATTAATAATTTAAGTACATACCTGGAATTATTGAGTTTAAGCTCAAAAAAGTCACTTTCTGAAGGAGCAGGCTAAGGCCTTTTGTGTTTGACATTACTTGAATTCGCCATCTATGTATTGGGCACTTCGTAGATGAAAATAACTGATAGGAAAAAAGAGAGGTATCAGGGAGGCTACTATCAACAAGGAGCTAGAAAGCTACTGAGAATGATGATAGAATAATTATGGGCACAATTATAGTGAAAAGTGGCCCACTTGCCATTGAGCGATACAAGGTTCTGTGCGGGTTCCAAAGTTAGAAAGATCATTTCTGGTTGAGATCTATAGAAAATGTAAAATGGTTAGATTTAGTCTCCTGACTAAAACTAACAACATGCCCAAACAAAATATCTTAAACAGCAGTTTTCAAGACACTGCCTGTCAGGCAATAAAGAGCAGTTATCTGTGAGAGACTGGAAGTGAACACCTTGTGCCAGCTGCTGAGGGACTTCCTTGAGACGACTTCCAGGTAGCTGTGCAAGAAAAGGGAACCCCAAGGGAGACCAGTGGATTCTTGGGGTTGAGGAGATGGAACCGAAAGTCTGGTAGACCCAAGTGGCTGGAGGTTTCAGGATGGAGTGCTAGAAAAGCTTCAGAGAAAAAGAACTCCAGGAGTTCCCACGGTGGCACAGGAGGTTAAGAATCCCACTGCAGTGGCTGGGGTTGTGACTGAGGCACAGGTTTAATCCTCAGCCTGGTGCAGAGGATTAAGGATCTTGCATTGCTGCAGCTGTGGTGTGGGTCACAGCTACTACTCAGATTCAATCTCTTGTCTGGGGGCTTCCACATGGCGCAAGTGCAGACACTAAAAAATATAAATAAAAGGACTCCAGAGATCTAGAGAGGGCACCCCCCCACCTTGAGTATGTAGCTGAATACCAACTGGCACCTGCATATGAAGAAACTATCCCAGGTCAGGGAAAAAAGCCATCTAAAGATTAGAGGAAAACATGACCAGTGCTCACATAGAACTGGGAATGGTGCCTGGTCCTACCAAACAGATAGACAAACTGCATATTCACGAGGACTTGGGTAGAGTATTCAAAAGGGTCTAGTCTCAGTGGTGGGGAATAATTAGCTCTAGACTTGTCCTGTCTACCAAATCTTAAAAGCAAACCATGAAAGAGTCAGACTACCTCTAGGTGTTTTAACTGCATCCTAGAAAAAGTCAAGAATATAAGTGCACAAAAATATCCAAGATTCAAGAACCTAATAAGGTAAAATTTCAATGCATTCTCAATTTTAAAAAGCCAGACCAATAAAATTAAAAAAATTTAAGAAAATAATTATTTTTTTAATTTAAAAGTCAGACCAAAAAAACAGTGTAGATACTCTATGGTTTCATGTAATATAACTCTACAAGAAGCAAACTAATGTGTAGTGACATAAAGCAGATCCATGTTGCTTGGGAAGAGGAGTGACAAGGAGCATGAGTGAAGGATTATAAAGTGGCATGAGGACACCTTTGGGCATAATGGATAATGTTTATTATTTTGACTGGAGTGATGGTTTCTCAGGTGTATATATATGTTAAATCTTCTCAAATTCTACACTTTTTCTAAGTATCTCCAGTTTTGTGTATATCAACGCTCAATGATATTGTTTAAACAAAATGTATAGATCTGCCTCACTAAAAATCCTTCCCTGCTATATGTCATGTGAGTTTGCAAGAGAAGAGCATGTTTTATTTAATGGAATATAGAATGTATTTGGAAAAATAGCAGAAGACCAGTGGAAAGGAAAGCTATGTGGATGTCCTTAAATGTCATCTTAATTGAGTAGAATATGAGTAGCCTACAAAGACTTTGGGGGGATTATTTTTTTCTCCCAAAAGATTATAGCTGATTAAGACAAAATTTACTATATTTGGCAGTAGTGTTTTGAGATGTATAGAGAAGATATTTAAAGTGGAAGATTTGGGAGTTCCCATCATGGCTCAATGGAAATGAATCTGACTAGTATCCATAAGAATGCATGTTCAATCCCTTGCCCCGCTCAGTGGGTAAAGGATCTGGCATTGCCATGAGCTGTGGTGTAGGTCATTGTGGCTGTGGCTGTGATATAGAACATTGGCTACAGTTCCGATTCGACCCCCTAGACTGGTAACTTCCATATGTCATGGGTGTAAACCTAAAAAGACAAAAATAAATACATAAATACATAAATAAATAAATAAATGTAAAGCTTATTTAAGAAGCTGTCATATTAGTCTGGTAAATGAAATAATAGTTGAACTAAAATGGTGCCTGTGTGTTTGCAAAGAGTGGACAAAGATAACTGCCATTGCAGAAACAGAAGAAGCGAGAGAAGATGACAGTCTGCATGATTAAAATGGAGGTCCATTTGGCAGGAACCATTCCAAGGAGTTAATCTGCGATCAGGTACTGTGTTAATTGCTTTAGATACATAGAAACACTTTCATTCATTCAGTAGTGATCTGGATGTAGACTAGCATGGTTTATCTTAAAGTAGCTTAGATGGGAATTCACTGGTAGATCTGTGAAGGAAAGGCTGTCCTTAATTTCTCAGAAAGATTATTTACTTCCAAATCATTGCCTCACATAGAATGTTCTGTACATTCATTATTTTTAGGATCACTCAAGAGCTCTGTTATTCTGAATTCCTATTTTATTGCTATCCACGCCACTTTTAAAAATCATAGCTTCCAAATATGCATAAAATGTCTATTGAGAAGTTTATAGCATTATTGGGAGATTAAAATTGCTAGAGTATTTTCTGAGCAGAAAGTCCTCATATCCTATCAGGAAGGATCATATTCAAATCAACAAATGTCACAGTGAAATAATTTTTATGTATATACAGAATTTCAAAGTTTGTAGCTAGCTTGGCAGGCAAGGATGAAAATTCTATTTGAGGAGAACTTTGGTGAGAGAAGCTATTGAACTAATGTGTATCACCAGAAAATTCTGGGAAAAAAAGAATAGAATGTTCTAATTCAGAGTCCATTGAGTTTATTAAATGGAACTACTATCAGTTTGAAATTAAGTATGTGAATGATCAACTCTTTTTTAAAAAAAACTCATTCCAAAACAAAGTAAGAAACAATGAGGCATTACACAATATAGCAAGGCCCCAATTTCAAGTCTGAGTCCTCAGTAATGAATCAAAAACTTTAATGAAAATCAGTTAATCTTATTCAATGGCAAACTAACAAATTGAAAAATGAGAGGTTCCTGTTTGCCTGGGATTCCGGCAACTAAAGAGTTGAGTAGTTCTTCCTTTTATATATGATTTGTACAATTCACCCTTCAAATGAATGCATTTGCATCACACAAATGAATGTTGTCCTTCAAATAGTCACCTGGCCTTTCAGTTTAAGATCTTTTTTTAAGATCTTTGGAAAGCAAAACAAAACAAAAAAAAAACCTCCCTTTTTCAACTAAACAATAATAATCATGACACATGAAGACCACAAAAAGACATAGGACTGGTACATGCTTGAGCAGAGGAAAGGGAGAGCTAAACCAAGTGGCTGGAGAGGAAGATACTCACTGATAACAGACTACAGAACTCTAAAACAGACCTGTGTTTGAAGACATAAGCTATGGTGGAAGGAAAGAGTGAAATAAGGCCACAAATCATGAGTACAGATCTAAAGTCTATAATTCCTCACATTCCTTTCTCTGCCCTTATCCTCTCTGGCAACAACTACTTCTCCATCACTATAGAAGAAGGAGGAACATTTTCTAGATGAAGTGAATCTGAGATCCAAGGAATTATGTATTCAGGAACAAGGTCAGAAAGGAGAAATAGAATGAGATGCCAGGCTGAAAACTAGTGTACTAAGTGAAAACGTACACGCTCTGTAGCAAGATGAAACCTGCACTTGGGAGACTTTACTGGCATGGATCCAGAATGCCTCCTCCCAATTTACACTGCCTTACAACTTGTGCCAGATTGGAGAATCTACCCTCCTCTGGAGACATTTAACGTACTCAGAAAAAAAAAATGCCTGATAGGTATGTTGCAACCCCAAAGCTGCATGACTGCCCATTTTCTTGTAATGCCTTCTCCCCACCAATGAATAAACTACATACAAAAGGTTTGTAACTGATTCTTCAAGTTTTCAGTTTCAAATGTGAATGAACAGCCAGGGATCACCAACCCATACCTGAGTAAAGTCTCTTACATAAAGAAGATAAATTGTGTAAGGAAGTCAGAAGAAAGTGAGACTAGAAGGAGCAGAAGAAGATAAAATAACAGAAAGAAAAGGAAAATCTCTTATCATCCATCCTCAGGGATAAGCATGTGTATTCTATGCATGAAGTAAAAACAGGATGTTATTTTCAAAAGAAATGTAGGAACTATGAAAGAGCTCCTAGAAATTAGAGATATGATAGCAAAATGAAAATTATGAGCACAGGTGGGCAGATGAAATAAAGAAATCTTCCTAGGAGTAAAACAGGTAGACAAAGAGGAAGAGAAGATAACATTAGAGAGTTAGGATGTCAAATCTATTAAAATTCTTCAAGAACTAATGGAAAAAATATAATACAAGCAATATTTTCAAAACTGAAAAACATAAGGTACTCAATGGAAAACATTCAGGACAATGAATATTGTTTTTATATATCCATTCTAAAACCCCTAACTATGGACTTTGAGGCCAAAAGATCCTAAAAAGTTTCAGAAAAAAAAAATAGGTCACAAGCAAAGACTTGAGAATAAAGTTGTCACTGGGGTTCTCAACAGCAATGATGGAAACAAAACATAGGAGTAGCATCTTCAAAACTCCTAGGAAATTTATTTTCTACTTAGAAGTTTACGTCTCACTAAGCTACAATGAAAGTATGAGAATAGAATGGAGACAATTTCAGACATTCGTGGCATCTCTTTATTTCCTGGTTACCCCCTTCTCAGGAAATGTGCTTCATCAAAATAGAAAGGAAAAGAGAAAAAGATATGAAATGGAAATGAGAATCCAATACAGAAAAAAAATATAAAGAATTACTAGAACTTCTGCAAAAGAGAGTCCCGGAATGACAGCTATCCTCCTGCAAAGCAAATCTAGATTGATTCAGGAATATAGAAGGTAGCAGAAGGGAAATCTACAGGAAGAAAAAAATAGAAATTATAGATTATCTGGCCAATTTGACCATATAGGAAGTTATAAAGGGAGGTAGTCTACAGAGCAATTGGAAAATATGTCTTATGTTGACTCAGTCTTAGGTTCAAAGAAACAGAATTTTTTTTTAATTATAACAATTTTATAATTATTTACAATTTTACACTTATTAACTCCAGGAAAAGCAAATATCAGTAAAAGAAAGAAAACATAATTATGTATGCTTGTTGGTTGAGCAGTGAACAATATTAAATATTATAATGACAAAAATATTTAATCAAAAATTGTAGTATAGTGAGTTCCCCTTGTGGCTCATCAGGAATGAATCCAACTAGTACCCATGAGGTTACGGGTTTGATCCCTGGTCTTGCTCGGTGAGTTAAGGATCCAGCATTGCCGTGAGCTGCAGTGTAGGTTGCAAAAGCAGCTGCAGAAGAGGCTCCAATCTGGCATTGCTGTGGCTGTGGTGTAGGCCAGCAGCTGCAGCTCCAATTCAACCCCTAGCCTAGGAACTTCCCTATGCTGCAGGTGCAACCCTAAAAAGACAAAAAAAATATAACTATACTGAAAAGATACAGAAAAAGTGAGAAGCAAGAGTTTATGCATTATATGCCTATATTTATTATTTATGAATAATTAATTTTAAAGTTTCTTTTTATACTTTTGCCAAATAAACACTAAAGTCATTGCCTTCTCACTGGCCACAGAAGTCCAGTTTGTAAATTCAGAATTTTTTTCTAAATGCTTTTTAAAGTGTTTGCTCAATTGTACACTCTGATCTTTCATCAATATCTTATTAAAATATTTAAATTTTTTCTGTGTGATCAATACCATATTTGAAGTTACCCAGAAAGCTTCATTGAAGAAGTTACATTATTAAAATTTTAAGTACAAAGTCATCTTTTTAAATAATTACCTAGGTATATCTTGAAAGTTTTTATAATTCTTTGATTATTCATGTATCACCCTTATTAAGCTGTTCTGTTGACAAAGTATTTTCACAATATAACTATATATATATATCACAACATATATTCATAACACAAGGTATATTCAATTCTAATAGGGTGCTAAATTGGAAGTTGCAACTTAAGCACCAAGGTCAATGGATATCAGATAACAAAATTAGTTATGAAACTAGCTTGAAGGAACTCACAGTAGGTGTTTGGAAGTCAGGTAAATCAAACATATATAGAAAAATTAAGAATTGAATTTTGTCCCATTGAAAAAAAATATTGAAATTCTAATCCCACTATGTTTGATTAAAACCTTACTTGGGAATAGGACTATTGCAGATATAATTAGTTAAGTGGAAGTTGTACTGGAGTAGGGGAACCACTAATTCAATGAGATGACTTATAAGATGACAATATGAAGAAAGCCATACATACGGGGAGAATGCCCTGTGCAGACAGATGATCAGAGTGATATATCAACAAGCCAAGAAATGCTGTATTTTTGGCAAACCACCAGAAATTAAGGCATGTCTAGGAATGACTCTCCACAGGTTTCAGAGGGAGTGTGGCTCTACCAACACCTTGATTTTAGACTTGACTCTAGACTCCAGAACTGTGAGACAATAAACTACTATTGTTTTAAGCTACCCAATTTGTTGAACTTTTTACAATAGCTCTAGGAATCTAGTGAAAATGCAAAAAAAAAAATTGCTAAGAGATGGAATTTTAGGGTTTTTTTTTTTTTTTTTTAAGGTAGAAACTCCTTTCAGGAGAGCTGCTAGTGTACCATGAGTTAGCAAGGGTGTGATTTTTCTCCCAGAGTTCTATCAGAAGGCTTGATATGGCTTTCCTGGGGTATGAAAATACCACAATGGATTGCTGTATGATACACAGAAACACCTAAAGAATCTAAAATCAAATGGATGTGACTATCAGCCCAAGGTAGTAGGACAGAAAGATCAGAATATATTAAAAATTAGTTGCATTTTCACTGATGTCAGTGGCAAGGATTCTAAATGTCTCACATGAATAGGATGAGGGATTCAAGGGCGAGAGAGCTGAATCTGAAGTCCTGCCAACGATGGATGCCTGGAAAAGCAATGGAATCCAATTTGAAAGATACTATCCAGGAGACAACCTTAAAATCAGAGGAGGAGAGTGGACAGCTAGAGGATAAAGTACTGACTAAAATAAAAGAAGGGCTGATAAACTTTTAGAGTGAGTCCTCAAAAGAAAGTACCAAAACTCTCATAAGAGAAACAATTAATTGTAAATGTATACAAGATCTGGAACAAATAAAGTCATTTTATTGCACTAACAATAAAGTGAGAATTTATGTGTACATTGTATCCACCTACCCCCATCCTTCTAATGGTAGTTAACAAAACAGGAAGGGGAAGGAGAAGCCTAGGGCAGTGTCAGCTAGGGTTGATGGGATGCAAGAGGGATTGCCAAGAAAAGATTTAGCTTAAAATCAATTTCAGAGGACTTCTCTCTGTAACAATCTAGTTTATAGAAGACTAAATCACCTACAAAAAACAACTAGAGAAACTGCATACATATAAACATATATATGTTTGGAAGCATCATAGAGACAACAGGACAGCCAGGATTTGAAGGCTCAGAATCCTAGAGAAATTATGGAGTTCCCGTCGTGGCGCAGTGGTTAACGAATCCGACTAGGAACCATGAGGCTGTGGGTTCGGTCCCTGCCCTTGCTCAGTGGGTTAACGATCTGGTGTTGCCGTGAGCTGTGGTGTAGGCCACAGATGCAGCTCGGATCCCGCGTTGCTGTGGCTCTGGCGTAGGCCGGTGGCTACAGCTCCGATCAACCCCTAGCCTGGGAACCTCCATATGCCGCGGGAGCGGCCCAAGAAATAGCAACAACAACAACAACAACAAAAAAGACAAAAAAGACAAAAAAAAAAAGAAGAATCCTAGAGAAATTGGCAGCACATTGATGTGACTCCAAAATTCCAACCTGCTTGTTTTTCCACATAAGATATTTTGTATTAAGTAAAATAACCCCCCCAAGAAAAAAAAATTAGAAGGGAAAGAAAGCTTTTCACAGTATCATAGTGTGTCTTGAGGAGACAAGAACTAGAATTCAAGGCTACCAAAAGAGGAGAATTTTAAGTCAAATTCCAAAGAGACGAAAACATCAATTCCTAACATTCTACACCCCTTCTTCCTTAACATAATACACCAATTCCTAAATGATACATAGGATCCTGCTAAACTCATCAGGACTTCTGATGTGAAGGACTACATCCTAAGAGTAAAAGCAAGCTGTAAATAGATGAGGCCTTATAAAGATGGAAACCCAAGATAAATTGGCTCCATCTTTGTACAAAGATGATCATCCATTATTCCAACTATCTGGTGGTACCTGTAATTAATCCCTTCAGAAATAAGATGAGTCCCTAGAGCTTTATAACATTTTCATATATACACAAAAAAATCTGGTATTAAGCAAAAATCTGGAATACCTGAAAAAGGGGATCTCCCAAAAAATACGCTATAAAAAAAAGAGCTAAAAGTGAATTTTATGTTAGATTATTAGAAGTAGACTTAAAATAATGTGATTAATTTGAGAGCAAATGACAAAATGAAAATTCTGCCATCAAATTAGAATTATAAAAAAGTAATCTAATGGAGATTCTCCAACTCAATGACAAATTAATAACAAAATTAACTCAGTTGGCTGGTTTAAAAGCAGAATGAATTGAGCTGAGGAGAATTTGGAAATAGATCTCTTCAGTAGAAACTATGCAAATTGGAACATGAAGAAAGAAAAGCCTACCATAAATGTAATTGAAATTTTAGAAGGAGCGGAAAGAGTGAGTATATTTGAAGGGATAATAATTAATTTTCCAAATTATATGAAAGTCATTATGTAATAGCATGAAAAATGCCACAAACTCAAAGCAGAATACAAAAAAAACAATGTCCAGAAACATTATAGTAAAACTGCTGGAAAAATATAATCTTAAAAGCAGCTATTAATTTTGTTAAAAAAAATAGATTACCTTCAATGCAACACTAAGACATAAACAGACTCCTAGGCAGAAATGATGGTAGGCAGAAAATAATGGAATCATAGCTTTCAATGACTGAAAGAAAACTGTCACCAGTTTTAAATTCTACGTATATGAGAATACACTCTTCAGAAATTCAGATAAATCTGGAGTTGTCATTGTGGCCTAGAAGGTTAAGAATGTGACAATATCTCCATGAGGATACACGTTCAGCCCCTGGCATTGCCACAGTAGGTTGCAGATGTGGCTCAGATTCAGTGTTGCCACGGCTATGGCACAGGCCTCAGGTGCAGCTCTGATTTGACCCCTAGCCTGGGAACTTCCATATACTACAAGTGCAACTGTAAAAAAAAAAAAAAAAGAAAAAGAAATGAAGATAAAACTAAACTAAAAATAAATAAATAAATGAGTTCTTCAGTCAAAGGAAAAATAATTTAAAACAGATATATGGCAATTAAGAACGAAATAAATCAACATGAGAATATAAAACAATGATAATGTTACATAATGTTTAAACTGTATGTAGAATTAAAACAGACAATAGCAGAAAATAACAATAATATAAAATATGGTGGGTTGTAAATGGAGTTCTAAGATTGTAATATTATATAGAAACAGATAAAAGTACTCATTAGTCTTAGAATCTGATAAATAAAAGAAGCATTTTAACTATGCTAACAACTAAAAGAATGTATTACTATAAGGTAATTAAGAGGAAATATAAAATTTAAATAAACATTGACTCAAAAACAATACACTTCTTTTTCAAGTTTTATTGAATTATAGTTGATTTACAATGTTGTGATTATTTCTAATGTACAAGAAAAATTTTCTGTTAAACATAAACAAACATCTATTTTTTTCAGATTCCTTTCCCATGTAAGTTATTGCAGAATATTAGGTACAGTTCCCTGTGTTGTACGGCAGGGCCCCATTAACCCTCCTTTCCATATACAATAGTGTGCATATGCCCATGCCAAACCCTCGATTTATTCCTCCTCCATACCTATCAACTTTGGTAACCATACGTTTGTTCATTAAATCTGTGAGTCTGTTTCTGTTTTATAAGTTCTTTTGTATCATTTTTATTAGATTCCATATATAAGTGATATCATATAATGTCTGTCTTTCTCTGGCTTACTTTTCTTAGTACGATAATCTCTAGATCCATTCATATTGCTGCAAATGGTATTATTTCATTCTTTTTATGGCTAGGTCACATTCCATTGTATATATGTATCATATCTTCTTTATCCATTCCTCTGTCCATGGACATTTAACCATGCCTTGGTTATTGCAAATTGTAAAGATACATGCACCCCAGTGCTGCAATGATCACTGGGGTACATGCATCTTTTCAAATTATGTTTTTATATGTATATATGCCTAGGAGTGGGAAAAGTTGGTCAAAGTAGAAATCATAGTATAAATTATAAAACACCTAGAACTAAGTGATAATGTAAATATACTATACCAAAACTGGTGAGATGCAGCTAATGCCTTGCTTAGAGGAAAACTCATAGCCTCAAATGCATATTTTAGAAAAAGTAGAAAGGCAAAATATCAATTATCTTCCACTCATCTCAAAAAGTTAAAGCCTAAAATCCAAAAATAAACCCAAAAAATGGAAGAATGATGAAAACAGAAATTAATAACAGATAACAAAAATTATAAAGAAAAACATAATAAAAAGTAAAAACAAAAATAACTACTACAATACTCAGAAAGTAGAAAATGTGAATATTCATGAATCTATCAAAGAAATAATCTGTAGTTAAAAATCTTTCCCATGAAGAAAACTCTCAGTGCCCACAAAGTACTAAGTGACAGCCAGGAACCAAGGAGATCACTAAAGCTGTAACTCTCCAAAGAACCTAGAGAGGGGCAGAAAATAATTTGACAGCAGTAAAATGAAATAATACAGGTAAAAGTTGAAACATAGACAAAAATAAAATCAGTTTCTGAATGTGTCCTTTTACCAATGTATTTGTGAAGCAGCATTTTTTTCTTTAGATTCAGTAGAGAAGGAAAATTACTTTTAGGAGTTCCTGCTGTGGTGCAGTGGATTAAGAATCTAACTGTAGCATCTCAGCATGGGTTCAATCCCTGGCCCAGTGCAGTGGGTTAAAGGATCTGGTGCTGCCACAGCTGTGGTATAAATCACAGCTGCAGCTTAGAGTCAATCCCTGGACCAGGAACTTCCATTTGCCATGGGTGTGGCCATTTAAAAAATTACTTTTAAAATCTTTTCTATGTATCTTCTAATGTATGAATTATATTGTTTTTCTATTTTAAATCAGGCTTATAGCTAGCAAACATATGCTGACTAATTGATTTTAAATATCTTTCCAGTTGTGAGATGTTCTGAAGTACTACAATAGAACTTTGGTTTCAGAAAAGGAGAGGCTGATGGTGATAAACATGCCAAGGTCCATGCATAAAAGTGTATATTTCCAGAAATACCCATTGAGGCTCAGCAGGTTAAGGACCTAAAGTTACTAGGATGTGGGTTTGATCCCTGGCCTTGCTGAGTAGGTTAGGATCCAGCATTGCCATAAGCTTCAGTGTAGATCACAAATTCAGCTCAGATCTCATGTTGCCATGGCTGTGGTATAGGCCTCAGCTGCAGCTCTGATTTGACCCCTTGCCCAGGAACTTCCATATGCCACAGGTGCAGCTGTAAAAAGAGGGGGAAAAAAGTATATATTTCCAAGGAAGCAAGAAAACAGGAAGAAATGTTCATGTAAAAATAGTTAAGATATAGTTAATAATCTCCATATGGATTGGAAATAACTATTTTCCTTTTTAGCTACAGGCTTTCAGCTACCATTTTGTGAAAAATGAATATGTGGGTTAATTAAGGATTGGATTTAGCCAACTATCAGGCTGAACTGAAAGAATTCACTCTTTTTCAATTCTTTCATCCTCCCTAGCTCCATTCTCAACAGTGGGCATAGGTTTATGTTGACAATACCAATAGAAGTGCTAGAAACCTCGCTTAAATATGGGAACTTTGGATTAAATGGAAGCTGCTAAATCAGATACTTCTGTCAGTGATTTTTTTAGATTTTGAACAATGTACAATATTTTGGGGTAAAATACTGTTAACTACATTTCCCTATCTGCACTTCTTGAAAAAAATACTCCTGGGAGTTCCGGTTATTGCTCAGTAGGTTATGAACCTGACTAGTATCCATGAGGATGCAGGTTTGATCCCTGGCCTCATCCAGTAGGTTAAGGACTTGGAATTTCCATGAGCTGTGGTGTAGGTCTCAGAAGCAGCTCGGACCCCATGTTGCTGTGGCTATGGTGTAGGGTGGCAGCTGTATCTCCAATTCAACCCCTAGCCTAGGAACTTCCGTATGCTGCAGGTGTAGCCCTGAAAAGCAAAACAAAACAAAACAATGGAAATAAAAAAACTTCTGTTAGGGTTTACATGATTAAATCTCTTATGAGTTGCTTATTAATAAAACCATAATTGAGCAATAACTTCCACTATATTTACTTCAAAGAATGTGTAATTTATGTTTTATTGACAGCCTCACTTAAAAATTAATTTGATTTTTTTAAGTTATGGAGACTATCAGGAGAAGTCTCTTGGATTTTCTTTAAGGGGGGTGTGCACCATACATGTGATGAAACTAATAAAAATCTAGATTCACAAAAAAGCCAATTGGAAAGTGGCATGCACAGTAAAAAGTAATCAAACTGGGGAACTCTTGTGCTCCTTATGCTCTTACAATATCTTGTGATTTATCAAAATATGACTTTACCTACTACATTTCTGAAATATATATATAAATATATAGTATGCTGTGTACCCACCGATCATCATAATTAAATAGTCAAAGAAAAGCATCCATTTGAATATGGCCCATATTGGAGACTAGGAAGATTCTGAGCTCACCTCCATCCACAGGCACACCAAAATTACAATGAATTGCAGAAAAAAAACTATTTATGGGTACAACTTTAAGCCTTGCAGAAAAAAAATCCACAGTATAGGATATATAGAAAGAACCACAATGAGACAAGTAGGAGGGGCAGAGATGCAGTATAGTCAAGATTCTTACCCCCAGGTGAGTGACCACAAATGGGAGGATAATTGCAATTGCAGAGGTTCTCCCCAAGGAACAAGGGATGCAAGACACACATAGGACTCCCTAGCCCAAGGGTTCTGCATGGGAAAGACCACCTGGCACTGAATGCCATAAAGCTCTGCTATGGGAGAGCCAGAGGGCTCTAGGAAACAGAGATTCTGCTCTTAAAAGGCATACACATAATCTCACATGCTCTGAGTCCAGCAAAGGCAGGAATTTGAAATATCCAAGGTTAGACCCACTTGCTGATCTTGAATAGCCTCCAGACGGGTGGGAGACAATGACACTCCTCCTGTGGATACAAATGCTAATGACAACCTTTTGAGGGAACTCATTCTATCACAAGGGCACTGATGCTGGCAAGTACCATTTTGAGTCCTTACTCTAGTCTATTTGAACCAGGGGCTAAATCTCCAACCAGTGAGCCAGTAGCAGCCTAGGCCCCCTCAGGTCATGTGCCCACCCAACTGGGGACCTGGCCCCACCCTCCAGCAGCCTGGATACCATAACACAAGGCATGGCTTGGCAGCAAACCAAGCTGATCACTAGTCCTGCCTACCACAGCATTCACAATAGTCAGCCCCACAACAAGTGAAAAGATCACACAGCCCATAAAAGGGGAAAACCTAGAGTATATAGATCTGATGACCAGAGAAGAGTGTACTACTAGGTCCCAGAAGGTATCTCCTAACTACAGTTCTTCAAATTCAGAAAATGTAAATGACTTACTATTACATAAAAAAAACAGAATTAGGCAAATTGAGGTGATGGAGGAATATATTTCAAAAGGAAAAACAAGATAAATGCTCAGGAAAAAAAAAACCTAAAATAAATTGAGATAAGTAATCTACCAGATAAAGAGTTCAAGTTAATGATTAAAACTCAAGAGAAGAGTGCATGAACACAAAGTTTAAGAAGGAGTTATAAATATAAAAGATGAACCACACACAAAGAATACAATAATTGAAACAAAAATGCACTAGAAGGGATAAAAAGACTAGATGAAACAGAGAAATGGATCAGCAAACTGAAAGACAGAGTAGTGGAAATCACCCAAACTGAAAAGGAAAAAAAGGAAAAATAATTTGGAAAAATGAGAATATCTTGGGAGACCTCTAGGAAAACATCAAGTATACCCATATTCACATCATAGAAGACCCAAAAGGAGAAGAGAGAGAGAAAGGGATGAAGAATTATTTGAATAAATAATAGCTGAAAACTTATCTAACCTGGGAACGGAAACAGACATACAGCTCTAGGAATAACAAAGAGTTCTAAACAAGATGAACCCAAAGAGATCCCCACCAGGAAACACTGTTATTAAAATAGCAAGATTTCCTTTGTAATGGGTGAGTAATATCCTATTGTACATATCCACAACTTCCTAATCCATTCATCTACTTCACTTAGTTGAATTCTATATCTTAACTACAAGTAGTAATGTTTCAGTGGATATTGGAGTACACATATCTTTTAGAATTAGGGTTTTTTTTTTCTTCCAGTAAATTCCCCGAAGTGAAATTGCTAGATCATTTGGCCATACTATTTTCTTTTTTTTTTTTTTTTGAGGAAACTGAATAATGCTTTTTACAGTAGCAATAGCAGATTATAGTACCAACAAAAGTGCACAAATATTTCCTTCTCTTAACATGCTTAACAACAATTTTTCCTGTCTTTTTGGTGATATCCATGCTGACATGTGTCAGTTGGTTTCTCATTGCAGTTTGATTGCATTTCCCTGAAGATTAATGATGTTGAGCATCTTTTCAAGTGTCTTACGGCTATCTGTAAGTCTCCTTTGGAAAAAAATGACTATTTAGTTCCTCTGCATATTTTTTAAATTGAGTTTGTTTCTTTTATTTTAATTTTATGAATTCTTCATATATTTTCTATATTAACAATTTTTCAGATACATCATCTGCAAATATCTTTTCCCATTCATTAACTTGCCTTTCATTTTGTTGATATTTTCCTTTGCTATTCAAAATCTTTTAAGTTTGATATAGTCCCATTTGATTATTTTGCTTATGTTTCCTTTGCCTAAATAAACTGGCAAAGATCTAGTCAGTCTACATTTGTCTGCAATCACCTTGAGGATTATCTTTGTATGCAATAAGAGGAAGTAGTCAAGTTTGATTCTTTTTGCATAGCTGTCCAATTTTCCCAATATAATTATTGAAAAGTCCCATTCTCCAGTGTCCCATTTGATAGTCTTATCTCCTTTAACATAGATTAATTAACATAAATATGGATTTATTCCTGGGCTCTCTGTTCTGTTCTATTTATCTATATGTCTGTTTTTTTTTTTTAATCAGTGCTGTCTTGTTTTCATTACTGTATCTTTGCAGTATAGTTTGAAATCAGAAAGCATATCTGCTGCTTTGTTCTTTTTTCTTGGAATGTTTTAGCAATTCAGAATCTTTCATGTTTCTAGAAAAAATTAGAATTATTTGTTCTAGTTCTGTGAAAAATGTCATTGGTGTTTGGATAGGGATTGAATTAAATCTGTGGATTGCCTTGTGTAGTATGGTCATTTTAACAATGTTAATTCTTTCAATCCATGAGCAAGGTATATTTCTTTCCATTTGTGTCATCTTCAGTTTCTTTCATCAATGCCCTATACTCTTCCAAGTATAACACTTCTATGTCCTTGGTTAAGTTTAGCCTAGGTATTTTATCATTTTTGATGCAATTGTAAATGAGATTGCTTTCTTAATTTCTTTTTCTGATAGTTCACTGTTAGTGCAAGAAATGTAACAGATTTCTGTATATTAATTTTGTATCCTACAACTTTACTGAATTCATTTATTACTTCAAATAGTTTTTTGGTGAAATCTTTAGGGTTTTCTATACATAGTGTCATGTTATCTGCAAATAGTGACAGCTTTACTTCTTCCATTCCAATTTGGTTTTTTGTTTGTTTGTTTGTTTGTTTTTTCATTTATTTTTCCTGATTGCTGTGGCTAGGACTTGCAAAACTATGGTGAATAAAAGTGGTGAGACTGAGTATCCTTGTCTTGTTCCTGACCTTAGAGGAAATGTTTTCAGCTTTTCACAGTTGAATATAATATTGGCTATAGGTTTGTCATTAGAGTTTTTATTATGTTGAAGTATGATTTCTCTATACTCACTTTGTTCAATGATTTTTATAATAAATAGGTGCTGAATTTCTGACTCTATTGAAGTGACCATAAAATTTTTACTTTTCAGTTTGTTAATGTGTTTCACACTGGTTGATTTGTTAATATTGAGCCATTTTTGCATTCCTGGGATAAATCTCACTTGACCATAGGGTGCATTATTTTTAATGTGTTGTTTAATTTGGCTTGTTAATATTTGCTTGACTGAGGATTTTTGCATCTGTGTTCATTAGTCATATTGCCCTGTAATTTTCATTTTTGTTGTTTCTTTGCTTTTGGTATCAGTGTAAAGCTAGCTTTGTAAAATGAGTTTGGACAAGTTTAAGAATAAACATTAACACTTCTTTAATTCCTTCCTTTTCAATTTTTTGCACTAGTTTAAGAATAAGCATTAACTCTTCTTTAAATATTTTAAAGTTCCCCAAAATCAGCCTAGAGAAAGAGAAGACCAAAGTACTCAAAACAAATATTACCCTTTCCAAAAAAAAAGTGCAATAAAGTGTTCAAAGAAATTCCTTCCAAATTACCCATTGAAATTAATTGTTCATTATTTTATTTTTTTTCTGTCTTTTGTCCCTTCAGGACTGCACCTGAGGCATATGGAGGTTCCTAGGCTAGGAGTCTAATCAGAGCTGCAGCTGCTGGCCTATGCCATAGCCACAGCAATGCCTGATCCTTAACCCACTGAGTGAGTCCAGGAATCGAACCCATAACCTCATGGTTCCTAGTTGGATTTGTTTCTGCTGTGCCATGATGGGAATGCCTCATTATTCTATTTTAAATGAAAATTCAGCACACCTCAAGGATGAAATACCTCCTGCCAAAATACCTCCTGCATTATTGCAGAAAGAGATGCAGAAAACTGAAAGAACTTTGAGAATGTCATTTGTTGCATTTCAGCCTTAAAAAATAAAACTGGGAGTTCCCATTGTGGCTCTGTGGGCTACAGCCCCAACTAGTATCCATGAAGATGCCTGTTCAATCCATAGCCTCACTCAGTGGGTTAAGGATACAGCATTGCCATGAGCTCTGGAGCAGGTCTTAGACATAGCTTGGATCCTGCCATTGCTGTGGCTGTGGCATAGGCCGGCAGGTACACTTCTGATTCGACCCCTAAACTGGAAACTTCCATGTGTGGCAGATATGCCCCCCTAAAAAAAAAAAGCAAGAAAGGAGTTCCCATCATGGCCCAGAGGTAATGAACCTGACTAGTATCCATGAGGATGCAAGTTCAATCCTTGGCCCTGCTCAGTGGGTTAAGGATCTGGCTTTCCATGAGCTTTGGTCTAGATCACAGACACAGCTCAGATCCCACATTGCTGTGGCTGTGGCATAGGCCAGCAGCTGCAGCTCTGATTCGACCCCTAGCCTTGGAATTTCCATGTGTTGTGGGTACAGCCCTAAAAAAGCAAACAAACAAAAAGCAAAAATAAATTAATAAACAAATAAAATAAAACCTGTTTTTTTATTGACCTATGAATAACTTGTTACTGTATTGATACAAGAAGGATTTGTGTGTGTGTGTGTGTGTGTGTGTGTGTATTTACACACGGAATATAGATCTTTACAAATTCTGTCCACCAACTGCATTTCTATTTTCTCATATTAGTTTATATGATCATCATACATTATTTGTTGTTATCTTGCTCCACATTCTAAAAACAACATTTCTGTTTCCCTCACAGAAATAAAAACTACAATATATATGAAACCAAAAAAAACTATCTAAACAATACAAATTATGAAGGAATTATAATAACATTGTATTCATAGACCAAAAATTTAACCTACTTTATAGTTTTCTTTCCATAGCAGTTTTACATTGTATTACTCATCCTAGAAAGCAGTTTTACCTTGAGTTCCCCTGTTCTCTGACAGCTGTGTTTACTTAGAGGATATCCTTGCCAAATTATTTGTGGACTTTTGCTGTTTAAAGTTGCATGTTCTGAATTGGTCTATTCATTCCTTTTCTTCTTCTTCTATCCTGCATTTCACTCACTCTTCTGCTTCTTTGTTTTTTGCCATTCTAGTGAAAACAATTTTTTTAAAAAAGAATAAGTAAAAGCTACAGTTTAACTCTATGTTACTGTATTCTTTCTCTTGGCAAAATCTTGTTTATTAAATGCAAGGAAATGTGAACTGGGACATTTAAAATCCTCTTCATACCTAAATCTTTGCAACAGCATCTTACCTCTCTCTTCTCCATTTGTTCTACATGCAGCCTTCTGCCAAAATGCTCTTTTGAGCACTTATTCTACTATGCCACTTTTTTTGTGTGCAGAAATCTATACTAATTGACTCTTTACTCCCATTTCAGGTCTAAATGGCTCTCCTGTATCATAATACATTGGACAACCCTCCCCCACCTGACCAGCACTGCTTCTCCCCACTGCGCACCATGTGTTTTCCATGTCAAGATATTTTACTTTTCTGCAAACTTGGCAGCAGCAACCCTGCCTCTAGGAGGTTTTTGTGTTGTTCTCCTCCTCTGGAATGTTCTTTGACTTCCTTATAGTTCAAGAGCTGTCTTCTCTTTGAGACTCCCTCTTACTGCCTTAACACTTCATTTTTCTCTTGTTTACATATTCTCTTAATCACCAGTCCTTTCAAGTACCTTTCATATCTCCTTAACTAAATTGTGACCCATTAATTTAGAAAAAAAGAAAAAGAAAAAATACATAGTGCTCACAAAGATGCTAGTTAAATGGATAATCTGCTTTTTGCCGGTAGAAATGTAAATTGCTACAATCTTAAAGGAAAATAGCTGGCGAAAACTATTAAAATTTAAAAACCATTATCCTCTGACCCATCAGTCTCACTTCTGGGAATCACCTTCTTAAAAGAATAAAACTCCAATATAGAAAGACACATGTACAAGAGTGTTCCTTGCTATTCTGTTTTCTGAGACAAAAGTCCATAAACACACTAAATGTCTCCATAGGAGATTGATTAAATGAATTGTTTATTAAAGGAAGTGAATTGCAATTCATTCATGCTAAATTATGTGCAGTTAGCTACATCAAAATATTTTGACCTTAGAGAATACTTGTAGTGCATTGCTAAGGAAGAAAAACAAGCTGCAGAGCAACATATAAAAAGAGAATGGCTGCATTTTATAAGATATAAAATATAAGCATAAAAATTAGACATTCACTGGATTAACACGGATTATTTGGTTCAGAAGGTAGAAATTTGGAAGAAGAGAGACAAGAAGGCTAAAGCGAAATGGAAAAATGCATATGATACTTATTCATTCTGTTCATTCATACTTAGTTCCCCTCTCTGTGCCCACTGGGAGTCCTGAATGTCTTGGCATTCTGGTAGTTGAGAGGGGAAATGTGATTAGCTCTTGCCAATAAGTTGAGAGAAGAAGCAAGGTGTGGCATTTCTGCGCCAGAGCGCTTAATTGCCAAATAGAAACCTCAAGAGTTTCCTTCCCACTGCTGTAAAGATTGACAATACAGTTGGATCAAGCCTTCATTCTTGGGTTCCTAAGTGACAATAGGAGTACAGAAATTAGAGGTGTTCACTGACTCATGTTGTACATGAAGCATATGTATAGCTTTTCTTGCATTAACTACTGAAATTTTGGAATTTTTTTTCTGCATCATAACCTCAGTCAGACAGAAAAAGACAAATATCATATAATTTCATTTACATGTGGAATCTAAAAAAATGATACGAATGAATTTATTTACTAAACAGAAACAGATTCAAGATTTTGAAAACAAGCTTATGGTTACCAAAGGGAAAATGTGGTGGAGAGGGGGATAAATAAATTAGGAATTTGAGATTATCAGATACTCACTACTATATATAAAAATAAATAACCAACAAGGACTTAACTGTATAGAATATGAAACTCTACTCAATACTCTGTAATAACCTATAAAAGAGAAGAATCTAAAAAGGAATTGATATATGTATAGGTATAAATGAATTACTTTGCTGCATACCTGACACTAAAACAACATTTTAAAGCAATATATTCTAATAAAATAAAATTTTTAAATGTCTAACAATCCTAATAGCACCAAAAATCTGTGAAAAACAAATCTTGCCTCAGCCTTACTTGTTGTGGTCTGTATGTAGGTTGGAAAAAGAATTTCCAGACTAATAGTGAGGTGAAAAGAAAGAAGAGTTTATTGAGATAACAACCTCCTGATAAATCAGGATGTGCTGACCCAGAGTGCATGATCATGTCTGTTTTTATAACTCAGGGAGAGAAGATGTCTCAAGATACACATGCTGACCTGCTGATTGGTTGGGGAAAGAGAGATCCTACAATACACTTGCTGGTAGGTTGGTGAGTTATAATACCCCTATAGAGTCAGGGTGAGGAGCGGGCCACATACCTTTCCCAGTAGAGGGTAGGAAGTAGTAGCTCAGGTTACTCAAGGGGGTGGCAGTGGGGTGTGTAAGTACAATGAGATGGGTGAGGAAATTAGGGTCTGGTAATACTCATTCAGCCAGAGGCTTTTTGAGTTTTAGCTCCTTGGAGAGGCCTTGAAGTTCCATATTACTGAAGCTAGGTCTGTTCCCAAGATGTAACTAATTTCACACTTTTAACAAATGTTATAGCTGTCAACTCTGTAATACTAAATAATGTGCTTCTAATGATAGTCCTTGACATCAATTTTCTTATATCAAAATCACCACTCCCAACACCACTACTAATAAACTCTCTCCCTATTTCCTAATATAACCATATCAAATTTATGGTTAAATTAGTAATCAGTGTTTACATTATTATGACTATGTAATCAATTCTTCACTGGAATAACCTTCACTGCTGACTTCCCTTGACCATCACACTTTATCTCTTAAGTTTTCTGGGTCTCATACTTCTATTTCTTACATCCTTCAGTGAAAAATCATGCAGGACATCAAGACCATAAATAATCTATTACTATAATTTCTAGGGGGGGGGATTTTTTTCCCTCATAATTTTATGTACATACATATATTCTTTTCCAGATTCCTTTCCATCATAATTTTTTACAAGATATTGAATATAGTTCCCTGTGCTATATAGTAAGTCCTTGTTGGTTATCTATTTCATATATAGTAGTGTGTGTTTGTTAATCCCAAACTCCTAACTTATCCCTCCTCCTTTCCCCTTTGGTAACCATAAATGTGTTTGCTATGTCTGTTAAGCATATTTCTGTTTTATAAATAAGTTCATTTATATCATGCTTTTTTTTAGATTCCACATGTAAGTGCTGTATATGATATTTGTCTTTCTCTGTCTGACTTGAGAATATTTCTTCATTCTTTTCCAGCTCAGTTTCTTTGAGCAAACTATGACATTCTTAGCCCTAGGTTGAAAATATGACATTCTCCAATGTAGATTTTTTTCAGAATCTTCTATTTCCTATTAAATCTTGGTGTGTGTCTTTTTTTATTCTGGGCATTTGGTAGGCCCTTTAATCTGGAAATGTATGTATTTATATTAATTATTTGAAATTTCTTGCCTGTCCTCTATAATTTCTCTTGAGTGAATGCTGCCCTCCAGACTTCTTAGATCTTAGTCTGAGCTTCAATTTTTCATATCATTCTGCTTTGTCTATCTCTTTGTGTGTCATTCCGCTTTCTTAGACATTTCTTCAACATTGTCTTCTACTGAATTTTAATTTGGGTATTATATGTTTAATACTCATAAGTGTTATGCTTCTCAATATTATTCTTCTAGCATCCTGTTTTATAATGCTATGGATGCAGTGAATATTATCTCTCAGAGAATATTAACTCTAGTTAGCTTTTTCCTAAGTTTTTTTTTCTTTTTTCTTCACTGTATGTGCTTCCTTTTCCTTTTTACTTATTATAGTCTCCATTCAATGAAGAAGGCTTTTGCTGAATATTTCTTGGTGATCCTTGGGTATCAGATCATGTTTAAGATGAGGCTATAAACAGGGATGATTGGACATTCTCCATACAGGGAGAGGTAAAGAGGAGAGATACAAGGAGTAGAGGGAAGAAAGGAGTTGTCATTTAGTGATTTTCACCAGAGTGACAACACGTGAAGATGCTCCTTACCGAGATTCCTCCAAATATCAGAATGGCGAGGTTTCTGAAGAGAAACCTGGGAGGTGGACGCTGAGAAGCAGAGTCCTGGGAGGCAAACTTCTGGGGGTCATGTGACCCACCATTTTCAGCCCAGTGGTTCCCTCCTGCTCCTGTCTCCAGAAATCTAGGACAAATCTGGTGTGATGTCCCCATGGAAATAAATCTCCAGGCCTCTGCACTGGAGGAAACAAAGCCTGGGAGTTTGCTTCCTAGACAAAACCCCAATTCACCCTCCTGGTTTTTGTCCCATGATGTCTGCAACACTTGCCTCCATCTCATGAGGCTTTGCTGGATTCTGCAGGAAAAACTCAGCTTCCTTTCTTCTGCATTCCTTCCTCTCAGATGCATCTTTCTTTCAAATCAGTTACAAATCCTCTCTCTAATTCCTACCTTCCAAATCTTGTTGTCATCTCTCGCCTGCTATTATTTCTTCTTGCTGCCTCTCTTCATCCTATTTGTTTAGGTTTTCTGTTTCATTCCCACACCATGAGTTTAGTAGGATTTTGAAGGGGAGAAAGTACACACACTTGTGTTACTTCTGCTATGTTTATTCAAGAGACACATATAAAACTTTAAATAAACCAATTAAAAATTAGATCACAGGAGTTCCCGTCGTGGCGCAGTGGTTAACGAATCCGACTAGGAACCATGAGGTTGCGGGTTCGGTCCCTGCCCTTGCTCAGTGGGTTAACGATCCGGCGTTGCCGTGAGCTGTGGTGCAGGTTGCAGACGCGGCTCGGATCCCGCGTTGCTGTGGCTCTGGCGTAGGCCGGTAGCTACAGCTCCGATTCAACCCCTAGCCTGGGAACCTCCATATGCCGCGGGAGCGGCCCAAGAAATAGCAACAACAACAACAACAACAACAAAGACAAAAGACAAAAAAAAAAATTAGATCACAAACTCTTTGGAGATGATTGACTCAGAGCACCTGTTGCAGGAAGGGGAAGACTGGAATTAGTAAGAACTTCATTTATTTGGAGAGGAGCTTACATGTTAAATACTCACTGAATGTATACTGGTATCTCAAAAACTAGAACAAAGGATTTCTTAATTTGCTGTGATAGAGCCTTTTTCCAGAGGCATTTACAGTAAATTTGACCAGATCCCTCTCCCACTCATTCTTCTATTTGTTTTCATTCAGGATAAAAAAAGAACATTTTGTTTAGTCTTTTCTTCTGCAGACATGCATATGGGTGGGAAATGGGAAAGGGGTTCAGTTACCATTATTCACGTGGGTAGAAGTGTCTTGGGAACTGGTGCACGTGTCTTGCCAAACCACAGCCCGTGGGCCATGGAGCCCAAGGCTGACTTTTTT
This sequence comes from Phacochoerus africanus, assembly GCF_016906955.1. NCBI lineage: Eukaryota > Metazoa > Chordata > Mammalia > Artiodactyla > Suidae > Phacochoerus > Phacochoerus africanus. The sequence goes on along the minus strand of NC_062545.1, from coordinate 90,841,323 downwards.
CCACATATCGGATACCAGATAAGTGTGGGATATGTTAAAGATGTTCAAGCTACACTGTTCTAAAGGACAGTAGTGGAAAGAGGAGGGCACATTTTTCAACAATTTGTTTTTTCCCTGAAATTCACCACAACCTTGGCTTCTCAGAGCCTGACATGGAGGCACTCCACAGATGGGGGATGTGGTTTTAAGTTTGCCCAGTTAATTGTGTTTTCCTCCACTCATGGCCCCCAGAGGTAGATATCAGAGATGCCTGAACTCTTCATCTACATAAATAGATCTGACTGATGTTTGTCTTAAAAAGTAAATCCCCCCACCCAATATACCAATTTTCCCCACCAACCCTGTATATGTGACTTCTTCTTAGAGTAATTTTCACCAGAGTTTTAGCTTATTATAAGATGTGGAATCTGTATTATATAATTCCCTGTTTAAGGGTCCACAAACAAGGATCTTTTCAAGAAAATGTATAACAAAATTTAGTCAAAGGAGGATTCTTGCACTTATAATTAAAATTCCTGAAAGAACCACAAATTCTGCTGTTTCTGCCTCAGCCCCAGTCCCACCCCATCCTTTCATAAGAACATCACTATAAAGCAGTAGCAAGCTAAGAGAAAGGCAAGAAGAGGAAAAGATTAGATAATTATCTGAGCTTGCAATACAATAATAAAGGACAGGAAGACAAAGCAGCCTTTCTGCTATTAAATATTTTAACTAGGTTTTATGAAGATCATATTTGGGGAGAGGAAAAAGGGTTTTTCATGAAAGTTTAAAATCTAATGCATTAGGGGAAGGAGGAGCATCTGGCATTTGTTTACTCTCCACTTTGTGGTAGGAACTTTGCTCTTCCTTTGTATAGATTAACTTATTTAATCTTCACAGCAACCCAGTTGAATAGGTATTCTGGTGCCTATTTTATAGATAACAAAACTGAGACCTTGTTTCTAGAGTTACTCAGTTAACACGAATCCAGCCAAGATTTGAACTTATCTTTTTTAGTTTGAATTATGTGGGACATAGCATGGAAGGTGGTAAAAAGCACAGAGTATTTGTCTTTGAATCCTAACTGTACCCTTTCTTTCTTTCTTTTCTTTTTTTTTTTTGTCTTTTTGCCTTTTTTTTTTTTTCTTTCCTAGGGCCACTCCCACAGTATATGGAGGTTCCCAGGCTAGGGGACTAATCGGAGCTGTAGCCGCCAGCCTATGCCAGAGCCACAGCAACGCGGGATCCAAGCCACCTCTGCGACCTACACCACAGCACACGGCAACGCTAGATCGTTAGCCCACTGAGTGAGGCCAGGGATCAAACCCACAACCTCATGGTTTCTAGTAGGATTCATTAACCACTGAGACACGATGGGAACTCCCAAACTGTACCCTTTCTAAGTTACCTTAGGTAATTTGTGTCAATTCTATATACTTTAATTTCCTCATCAATAAAATGGAGATGATGAAATTACTAATCTCACTGTAGAAATTAATGACATGAGAACTACGAAGTCCTAAAGAGCCGTGCTTTGCAAATACTAAGCTTTCACGCAATGTCAGCTATTTTTATTGCATTACCTACATCTATAAAAATACTTCTTATTTATTTTTAAAATTTAATTTTATTGCAGTATAGTTGATTTACAATGTTGTATTCATTTCAGGTGTACAGCAAAGTGAATCAGTCATACATATAAATATATCCATTCTTTTTTTCCCATATAGGTTATTACAAAGTAGATTTTCCTGTTCTCTATAGTAGGGTCTCCTTAATGATCTATTTTATACAGTAGTATGTATCATATACAAAAAAACTAAGGCATTTTATAAACAATAGACCCAGTAAGAAGCATTTTCATCTTCAAAAATTTCAATTCATGCAAAATAGAAGTTGAACTTGCCCAGGCATTCAACCAAATTGGAAGTCAAAAATAAACTTAGTTATCCTGTTCATTCATCCCAAAGGACGTCCAATATCTCATTCCTAAAATTTCAAGTATTTTAGTTGGATCCTGACACACATATTTTGATATTTTAAATTTTGAGGTATAAGAGCTGGTTAGGAAGTAGAGTTGGCTGACATTACGGATGGAAAGTACTTTTAGTAACCACATTAAGAAGCGGGGGGAGGCTAAAGTCTCAAGTATTGAATCAGACTTGAGAAGGACCATGGTAGACAAAATAGGACAGTGAAGAATAGCTCATATTCTTAAATACTTCTTTGTTTAATGATTGACAGATTCAAAGTGTTTCCACACATGTATTTCAAGAGGTCTTTATATTCCCAGCATCACTGTCTGTTCTCTGCTTGAATATTTCTAGTGAAGTGGAGCTCATTGCTTTGAGGAGTGGAAAACTGGGAAAATTTGTCTTTGAAACTTGCCATATCAGGTCAAAGTCCATGGGAGATTTTAAAGTAAATATATTTTTTGAATTCTGCTCCTCTCTCTGGATGCTGAATTTCTTGGAATTGATTACACTGAGTATACATCTATAGTTTTTCAGGCTATTTTTCCAACCCGTCATAAAGTCTCAGAGTCCCTAAAACATTCAGGATATGCTATTTTAATGTAGGCTCCAGGTTCATTAGTGCTGCAGGCAATGGAATAATATAGTAAGTGTCATGAAAATAGGGAAAAAGGAAAGAAAACAAAGCAGTGGTTTTTAAAGGATTTTCTGCCAACTAAATTTTGCTTATGTTTACATATATTTCTCTTAAAAGATTCAAGTAGTTTGTTTTTGGAATGGACTAACAATGAGATCCTGCTATGTAGCACTGAGAACTATGTCTAGATACCTACAACACAACACGACAATGGGAGAAAAAATTATGTATACATGTATGTGTAACTGGGTCCCCATGCTGTACAATGGGGGGAGGGAAAGAAAATGTAATATAAAAAATAAAAAAATAAAAGATTAAAGTAAACAGGATATGCTCTTACAGAACATCAGATTATGTGTGTTCTGTTTATTTAAGGTGGCTTAGGCTTAAGGATCACAAGACAAAACAAACATTTCTCAGTTGTCATTTTACTTTTATAAATATATTTTTGACATTTAAAATAAATATAAATGATTTAAATGGTGTATATACTTAATAATATGTGTTTGTCCAGAAATTGATGCCCCAAATGGATGAAGATAAATATGGACTCAGGTGGGAAGCTATTATGATGAAAGGAGTTGCTGAGGAAGAGAAGGGAGTTTAAATAACAGTAGGAGAGAGTAAAAGAGTCAGGGGTGGTAAATTCTCAAAGTTTTCTTCAAATCTCTTCTCCAATCTCTCACACACACTACATTTTCCCCACAAAAGAACCCATGAAAACTGCCCAAGATTTTGCATCGTACCGTAAATCTGGATAGTCCACTAAAACAAGATATAAGAGAATCTTGTTTAAGAATTTTTGGATGCAAATATATATCATCATTGTTTATAGGGTCCTCTTTTTACCAACAGGTTTTAAGTGACCCATGATGGGACACAAGGAAGTTGTTATATCTGCCCATCTCCTCATAGTGATTGGCAGAGCAAAAGTAGTTATTAGTGTACACTATTCATCAATCTCTAGATTTCATTTACATTAACACCAATCCTAACAATTGGTTGGGGAGGTAGTTTAATACCCCTTTGAAGACAAAGCAACTGCATCACCAGCTTTTCCTTTCCACCTAAATTGATGAATATTGTGTCAGTTTCCATATGTCATTATTTTGGAGCACTTTTCTTGGGCATTCAGCCACCAACATTGCTCTACAGGAAGCTGAATTTCAAATATGCTATGTTTTCCAAGGAGCTCAATCAAACGACCCTGGATTAAATTCAAGAGTAAAAATGAAGAACAGCAGCCTAATTCCAAAAAGGGTCTTGATTTCTATATGATGAAATATTTCTATATTTTATAATCTTTTTTAATTTTTTATTGCTATTTCCCCAATACGATTTTTTTATACTGTATAGCATAGTGACCCAGTTACACATACACGTATACATTCTTTTTTCTCGCATTATCCTGCTCCATCATAAGTGACTAGACATACATAGTTCTCAGTGCTACACAACAGGATCTCATTGCTAATCTATTCCAAAAGCAATAGTTTGCATCTATTAACCCCAAGTTCCCAGTCCATCCCACTCTCTCCCCCTCACCCTCCCCCTTGGTAACCACAAGTCTATTCTCCAAGTTCATGATTTTCTTTTCTGTGGAAAGGTTCATTTGTGCCATATACTAGATTCCAGATATAAGTGATATCATATGGTATTTTTCTTTCTCTTTATGACTTACTTCACTCAGGATGAGAGTCTCTAGTTCCATCCATTTTGCTGCAAATGGCATTATTTCATTCTTTATACTTTATTTTCTTTTGTATTTTCTCAACCAGTTTGGTTGAGGAGGTCTCCCCTCTCTCTAAATTAACACAACTAGTCTTCCAGATATTCTTCCAAATGTTTATTTTACTCTTCATTTTTTAGTTGCTGGCCTATCTGGAATGTATACTTGTGTGAGCTTCATGGTAAGGGCTTTATTTTCTTTTCTCTCACGTGAGTTACCAATTATGAGATGGCACCACTTAGTACCTAAGTACTCATTTCCTCCTGAACTGAAATACAAACTTTATCATATATCAGCTTCTTGTACATAATGAGAAATATTGCTGCTATATCTACTTTATACCTTCTGCTTTTTTGGGGTTTTTTTTTTTTTTTGTCTTTCTGCCTTTTCTAGGGCCACTCCCGTGGCATATGGAGGTTCCCAGGCTTGGGATCCAATCGGAGCTGTTGCTGCCAGCCTACACCAGAGCCACAGCAATGCCAGATCCGAGCCATGTCTGTGACCTACACCACAGCTCACAGCAATGCCAAATCTTCAACCCGTTGAGCAAGGCCAGGAATCGAACCCTCAACCTCATGGTTCCTAGTCAGATTCGTTAACCATTGTGCCACGACGGGAACTCCTTATTTTCTATTCTTATATTAATATTTTATTGGATTTGACCACAGAGATTTTTAACATGTTATTTACATCTAAGGAAAACGGGTAAATATTTACATTTAAAGCAACATATGTCTGTATATTCTCTCCATGTGAGATATAAACATTGACTGATTTCGTTTAATTGATGCGGTCTTCAGTGATTCCATACATGGAAAAGTCAATAACTGAGCTCATTTTTTATAGACCAGTGTCAATCATAACATCAGTTTCAAGTAAATAGAATATCCAAATTTGGTATCTGGCAATACTTTAAATGCAAAGGTATTTAAGGTAGATACACTTCTTTGTGTTTTAACCCTGGATGTTAGTCTATGATTATCTTGTACATTCTAGGCAGGTTAGAACTTTATCCTATTGTTGATTCTAGGTAGACTAGCTTTGATTCCTGAGAATAAAGATTCTAATATAGCATAAGTGCTAATGCTCTGACAATAATTCTGACTCGGGTAAGGAGCATTTGCAAGGAAAATGCTGTCATAAACTAAGTGTATGCAGGAAAGATGGTCAGGAAGAGAAAACCCATTTGGAACGAAGCCTTGGGAACAATAGATACCTGAAAAGTACCACTGAGGATAAATTGTAAATGAGTCCCATGTTAAGCTGAAATATTGTTTGCCAAGCACTATATTTCCTAAAACAGTGGCCCCGAAGAAACCCAGGCCTCAGAAGGATTCCCATGGTTTCCTGTAGAAAAACATCCCAGATGCAAATGAGCAGTAAGTTCTGGAATTATGCTCTGCCGGCCAGAGCTGGAGAGACCCCAGATAGGTCTGCTGGGTCAAGTTTCCTCATTTCTATAGTTAGAAAATTGAAAACTGTCATCAAAGCAATTAAATGCTAATTGGTTTGATCTAAAATACAACATGTTTCAAACAATTTGTTATAAATATACTACACAAACTTTGATGATATTTACTCTTTCACAATTTAGCATGCAAGGGAGAGATTTTCCAGCCTGATGCCCAAATTAAATTCTTCTTCAACACAAAGCTCTTAACCCAGCTTGTCAGAACAATCAGAAGTACACCATGTAAAAATGAGACAGAATTCTAGAGCTCACCACCTTTTTCCTTAGAACTGTAGAATTTTCAAAAGAGTACTGATAGGAATGTGTGTGTGCAAACATACACATATATATATACATATATATTTATGTGTTGGCCTCCCACCTTGTTCTCAAGTAGATGATGGCATTATACAAATTACAGAAAATAAAGCAAGACAGCATAAATTGGAAATGAATGAGAAAGAAAAAACAGACTTAGGAATGAAGCAAATATAATACTTTGTGTCACAAATTCCTATGCACTTAGCACCAATGAACAACAAAGGTGCATGTAAGATTTCTTGAAAAAACACAGGAGCATCATATGTGTAGTACTTTTGTGTAGATGATCTCACTATGGGCATTGAGACTGCTAGGCAGGTGAGATGATCTACCATTGAAATGCAGATTCTACTATGCAGGACATCATGGTGCATAAAGATTTAAGCCTCTTGAAATAGACTGTATGCCATGAACATCCCTCAGATTTTCCTTAAAGAAAAATCATCTTGTTTTAGGAACCAAAGGGAATATGTGCAAAACATAATATTCTAGGCACTTTTATCTAAATAATTTATTAATGATGGGGATCTAAGGTAATTATCAATAGCCTTATTTGGACTATGAGAAAACTGAAGACAGGCAAAATGAAAGAACTCACACGAAACTGCACAGCTAGAAAGACTTAACACTAAGGCCCAGCATCTGTGTTCTTTCCACTGTTGTGTCAATCCAAATCCAAAATCTAAATACGAAAGGGGCTGGAAATTAAATATAAATTCCCTTCTAGTTTTTTCTGTTATTTGGATATGATGGATTATCTATTCTAAGCTTATTTTATATGTGGGTTTAATTTTCTGATCTAATTATTTTAGTACATTTAGTAAACATTTTACTTAAAAAGACATGAAATAAATGTCTACAATAATAATAATGGTGATAACTACAGTTTAAATCCTTTCCAATTCTGACATTCTATAAGTACACATCTTTGAATATTGCATAACAGTCTACACAAATCTCAGCATGACTGGTAGGTATGTTTTGTAATACTTCTTACAAATTTCAGAATATTGGATCAAAAAATAGGAGTTCACATCGTCACTCAGTGGTTAACAAACCCGAATAGCATCCATGAGACTGAACCCAACTAGCATCCATGAGGACGCAGGTTTGATCCTTGGCCTCGCTCAGTGAGTTAAGAATTCAGCCTTGCCATGAGCTGTGTAGGTCACAGGTGTGTCTTGGATCCCGCATTGCTGTGGCATAAGCCAGCAGCTATAACTCCGATTGGACCCCTAGCCTGGGAACTTCCATATGCTGCAGGTGCAGCCCTAAAGAGACAAAAATAATAGTAGTAATTAAAGTATGGTTTTTATCTAATTCATTCAAGACTCCTGATGTTCATTTGCCTGACAACAAAAGAGAATAAGAATTTCCAAAGTAAAGTTTTTGTAATTGGCATCAAAATAACTCCAAAATTATGACAGACACTTTAACCAAAGCCATCCAACATATAATAAACAAACAACAATTTACTTATTGTTATTGGCAAAAGAACTAAAAAGAACTTAAGGAAGGTTTAGGTTTTGTTGATAGGTTTTTAAAAGTACATGAGTAAAAAAGTTAATGAAAGCAATCAAATCAAGTAATCAAATGAATCAAGAATATAAATAAATATATTGATGTAGATTAAAGTAAATATCTCGTCAAAAGCATAGTACAGAATATTCTAAAGGAAAAGGATTACTATGCAAATAGAAAGGCAACAATCTTAGGTTAAAATAAGAAAAAGGTACATTATCAAAAAATCTGTATTTCATAATGAAAAGAAATTGCAAGATCAATTAATTCTGCCCTCCAATAATTGGAAAATAGATTATTAATATTCTGCTGAAAATTCAACTGGAAAGTTTTGGTCCTCAATTTGATCTACCCTCTCTCACATTCTAAATCTGATTTCTCAAATCTCACTCTGTGTTGAGAAATCATAAAAGGATAAAATATTTCCCTTTAACAAATACATTTAAATACCCATCCTTTAGTAAACAAGCAAAACAACATTTGAAAATTAAGCATGACACACAGAATTACTCATGGAAACTTTCATAAAACTCCACTTCCTGGTGGTTAGGGCAATGTCAGGCAAAGTCTCCCATTAACATCCACTCTCAGGCAGACACTTGGAAATCATCAAGGAGCAGCACTGAAAGGAATTAGAGGTTATCTTAGCCCAAAGCCCTCTTGGTAGAGTTGAAGAAACAAGAGCCAGAAGGTTTAAGTGACTCATTCCAAGTTACATAATCACCAAGTGCAGAGCTTGAACTTGAACCCATATATCTCAACTTCTGGCCTGGTCTTCTTTCCATGCAGAACTTCTGAGTTCTTCTCTGGGGAAACAGCTCCAGACCACACATCACAGATGGTTGCCAACTTTACTTTGATCATCAGGAAGGAAGAATATAATTCTAGAGAAAAAGGTAAGGCAGTGGCACTCATAGTCACTTACACCATATTGGTTTCTATTGCTGCTATAAAAAAAGACCACTAACTGAGTGGCTTAAAACACAGATTTATCGTCATATAGGTCTGTAAGTTGGACTCTGACACAGGTCTCACTGGACTAAAATCAAGGTTCAGCTGGGCTGCATAACTTTCAGTAGACTCTAGAGGGGAATCTAGCTTCCTGCCTCTTTCAGGCCTTAGAGACTGACTCTAAGTCTTGGCTCATGGACCCTTCTCTATTTCCAATACCCGTAATATTGCATCTTTTGATAATTCTTACAGAGTCACATGGCCCTCTTGTTCTGCCTATAGCCTGGAATAATTATGTTTAAAGATTCTTATGATTAGATGAGTCCTGTCTGGATAATCCAGAATAGTCTCCCCTGTAGGAAGGTAAAAGCTTGTTGCTAGTCCATCTGCAGGGAGAATTTTCATTTTAAATCGTAAGTCTTGAGATGCCTGCATCTTTCAGATCCCATATTCAAAACTGACTGAGCAAAGGGTCCTTTGCTCTTCAGTCCAGAAGCCTCTACTCCTGAACCTGAATGATTCCCTGATATTTACCTTTCCTCTCTCTACTTTCCAAAATTTACAGAAACCAAATAATTCCATCGAGTTGAAGTTCAGCACAATCAGTAGATTCCAAGAGTGTAGACTCTTGAGGGGAATTCACAGATGGTATAATTCAATCCTCTTCCCTCCCCCTGATTTTTCAGATAAACAAATTGAAACCAGAAGGTTAAAGTTCTTTCTAGGGACTATTCTGTGGGTGAGAGTGCCAGAACTTGAACCCAAACATAATACTTTTATCAGTTAGCCCTCCAAATCTTTTGCATTTTATAACAATGCCTTTATCTTTGTTTCAGTCATGGATCATTGTCTGCAAGAAAAAGAAATTGCTCAAACTAAATCAGGCTAAAAGGATGAGTGGCTCTCATAAATCTTGGGGATTGTAGGCACTTCCCAGCATCCTGGGAATCTGGGAGGAAGAACCCAAAAGCCCTGTAGGGCTAATGGTCCCTCTCCTGTGGTTTTCTCTAATCTCCAGCATCTTCCTTCACTTATACTCCAGCCTAGCACATGGTACAAGATTACCAGCTCTAATATTCCATCTCTGAGTGCCTCAACCCCAACTTTTTTATTCCTTCTGTGTCCTTTATTTCTAAGATTTACAAATTGAAATCTGATCAGGTAAAACCAGCTATGTCTGGGCACAGCTTTTCTCTCCAGAAACACATATGAGTTGGGTGTTCACTTCTGATTCAGTCAGTGGCCACATCTGCTTGATGGGAGGTGGGTTCAAGTATAAAGGAAAGATGAATATGACAGGAATATTGATTTACCTTCCTGCCTACAACAATTTTAATTGACATGTCTTTCCCTTTTAGATATGGAGGCCAAATCTTCTTGAAAGATTAAATTTTGCATGTGCCCAAGTTTTTATTTTATGCTGAAAGACTGAGTAGGTTCAATTCACTGAACCCTAGTAAGACCAACCCCTTGGTCAGAGACTAGGAGCCAGTGAATTACCTGGTCCTCACAGCCAGACAGAGACATGAGAGTGCCCTGAGGAGGCTGAACTTTTAGTGCTCCTTCAACCCATAAATACATAAATCTCTTTTGAAATTTTGTTTAGTCAGATAAAAAGAACTGGATTTTCTGCTAATAAATATCATATGTTTTCTGCTCAAGTTAAAAATAAGGCATTTGGAGTTCCCGTCGTGGCACAGTGGAAATGAATCCAACTAGGAACCATGAGGTTGGGTGTTCAATCCCTGGCCTTGTTCAGTGGGCTAAGGATATGGCATTGCCATGAGCTGTGGTGTAGTTCGCACATGCAGCTCAGATCTGGTGTTGCTATGGCTCTTATTGGACCCCTAGCCTGGGAGCCTCCATATCTGTGGGTGTGCCCCTAAAAAGCCCAAAAAGAGGGGATTTGTTACATGCATTTCTGCTAAGGACACTATCTCCATTTGCCGGACCAAGACAATAGGTATTTTATCAATTATGTAAGTTGCAGTGGAAATCTGAGTACCATGTTTCTAACTTATATTAGTGACTATTTTTAATACCTCTTAATGTGGATTGTGTTTGGATTGCTAATGATTTGAGCCTATGAAATCATTGAGTTTCCCTCCAATAATCAGACCCGAGTATTTTCCTAAGTACTATTTGACCAAAAAATACAAATACAAGAAATGCTTTTCACAAAGGCACTTGTCTTTGAAAAAGAACATTGGTGCTCTAATTCATGGATGTCATTAATTGTAGAAGGATAAATACCTTCCCCCCAAGAACACAGAAACAAATGTCATGAACTGGTATTTGCCCTGCACAAATCAATAAAGAATCCCTTAAGGATTCCAGACAACAGTCTAAGTTCTCAGTCTCATAAAAGAACTATTTTAATTAAATACAGAGATTCCCCACCAACTTCAATCCTCAATTATTTACAATTTTTTAAAAGGCATTTAAAAGGCATTAATAAAGATACTGATTTTGACCAAACTCATGACCATGAAGAGCAGAAAATGAGCTTTCAATGAAAGCAATGTTTATTACTGCTATTACAATAAATGAGGTCCTGTGACTAAGGTCTGGGCACTACCATCATGCTATTTAAATTAATCCATAAAACTCAATATATGCAGCTTGTTTCACACACACCCTGAAAAAAAATGTGACTACAAAAGGCAAGGAAAGTCCATATGTTTACTGATGGTAAGGAAAGCTCACTTAGGAATCCTTTGCAAAGGCTGGGATGTGCAATTAAGGGTAAGATCCATAAATTGAGGTAAAGAGAAACATCATGTTTGCTGCTCCAAAAACGTGGATGTTCAAAAATCCCTCCCATCTTATAACTGGGGAAGAAAATGAAGAACAAATCTAGGCATAATAATGCTTATCCTAAGAGAATTTCCTTTCCTGGTTGTAAGAACTGTCACTCTGTATATTACAGCCATTGATTTCCTATGAATCTAAGGAAGAAATGAATGGGATCAGAAGTTTAAGTTACATGAAGTAGTTTATATCACTTTTTTTTTTTTAATTTTCCCACTGTACAGCAAGGGGGTCAGGTTATCCTTACATGTATACATTACAATTACATTTTTCCCCCAGCCTTTCTTCTATTGCAACATGAGTATCTAGACAAAGTTCTCAATGCTATTCAGCAAGATCTCCTTGTAAATCTATTCTAAGTTGTGTCTGATAAGCCCAAGCTCCCGATCCCTCCCACTCCCTCCCCCTCCCATCAGGCAGCCACAAGTCTCTTCTCCAAGTCCACGATTTTCTTTTCTAAGGAGATGTTCATTTGTGCTGGATATTAGATTCCAGTTATAAGTGATATCATATGGTATTTGTCACTTTTTATTTTTAAATCCAAACATTTAAAAAATTGACTATAAGAAGTTTCAAGAAAAATTCTTTGTATCCAAAATAATGGTAACTGGTAAATAAATAGAGTGTTCTAGGGTGTTTTGTTTTGTTTTGTATTGTTTTAGGGCCACACTCAGGCATATGGAAGTTCCCAGGCTAGTGGTTGAATCAGAGCTGTAGCTGCCCGCCTAAACTACAGTCAAAGCAACGTGGGATTTGAGCTGCATCTGCGACCTACACCACAGCTCATGGCAACTCCAGATTCTTAACCCACTGAGCAGGGCCAGGGATCCAACCCATGTCCTCATGGGTACTAGTTGGATTCATTTCCACTGACGCACAATGGGAACTCCCGAGTATATTTTTCAACAAAGTTTCCCCCCCCCAAATTATTTCAACAAGACAGGAAAAAATCCGACTGAAAGGAAATTAATATGGAAGAAATTGAGTCTTCTTCCAACAAACACACATTAAAAGTTGGCATTCTATAATCCTTAGGCAAAACTAGCATTCCATTAAGTATCAGAGACGCAAGCATTTTTCCAGATAAATGAATTCTATTTCTGGTCAATGACTTTGAAAAAGCTGACAACATAGTTAAGTCTATGGCACACCCTCATCAAATAATCACCAAACCATGGTATCCTGGAAAAATATGTCAGTCCTTCTTTCTAAATCTATAATTAATAAAAATATATGACTTTTCTATATATATTTCCAGGTCACAACAACAGACTACAGTAACCTTAAAGGAGCCATTTGAAGGTTTTAAAGCAAAATCTGAAAGAGTAACAGAGGGAGGAACATAATACATTCCTCAATAGGAAGATTTACTACTATTAAAATTTTATCTCAAAATAAAACCCAATTTAAGGAAATTCCAATTAGAATCCCAATGGGATTTAATTTGAAATTGATTAAAATAACTTTATATTTCATATGATTAAAGTATGTATGAATGAATAAATAAGTGAATATTGCCAAGAAGTGTTTAAAAGAAAAAAGAAAGTTTGTGGGAGAAAAGGCTTAGCAGAGAAACTTGCCCCAGTAGATATTAAAACTGACTATAAAATCACTATCACCCCAAACAATATTTTATTGACATAAAAATAGATAAATGGAGTTAAGTAGAAAACCCAAATAAATCTTTTTTCTTCTTTTAAATTTTTATTATAGTTGATTTACATTGTTCTGTCGATTTCTGCTCTACAGCCAAGTGACCCAGTCATACATATATACACACTCTCTTTCTCATATTATCCTCCATCATGTTCCATCAAAAATGATTGGACATAGACCTCATTGTCTATCCCTTCTAATTGTAAGTTTGTATGTATTAGCCCCAAACTCCCAGTCTATCCCACTTCTTCCCCCTCCCCCTTGGCAACCACAATTCTGCTATCCAAGTCTGCGAGTCTGTTTTTGTTCTGTAGATAGGTTCATCTGTGCCATATTTTAGATTCTACATATAAGTGATATCATATGGTATTTGTTTTTCTCTTTCTGACTTATTTTACTTAGTATGAGAGTCTCTAGTTCCATCCATGTTGCTGCAAATGGCATTATTTTGTAATTTTTACAACTGAGTAGTATTCCATTGTGTATATGTACCACATCTTCTTAATCCATTCATCTGTCAATGGACATTTAGGTTGTTTCCATGTCTTGGCTATTGTGAGTAGTTTGTATCTGTGCAGTGAACAAAGGGGTGCAGGTATATCTTTGAATGAAAGTTTTGTCTGGATATACACCCAGGAGTGGGATTGCTGGGTCATGTGGTAGTTCTATATTTAGTTTTCTGAGGTACATCCATACTGTTTTCCATAGTGGTTGTATCAATTTACATTCCTACCAAAAGGGCAGAAAGTTTCCCTTTTCTCCACAACTTCTCCAGCATTTGCTATTCGTGATTCTGACTGGTATGAGGTGATCCTCACTATAGTTTTGATGCATTTCTCTAATAATTAGTAAGCATTTTTTCATGTGTCTGTTGGCCATCTGGATGTCTTCTTTGGAGAAATGTCTATTCAGGGCTTCTGCCCATTTTTCAATTGGGTTGTTTGATTTATTGTTGTTGAGTTGTATGAGTTGTTTCTATATTTTGGAGATTAAGCCCTTGTCGGTTGCATCATTTGAAACTATTTTCTCCCATTCCATAGGTTGTCTTTTTGGGTTTTGTTTTTTTATGCTTTCCTTTGCTGTGCAAAAGATTGTAAGTTTGATGATGTCCCATTGGTTTATTTTTGTTTTTATTTCTATTGCATTGGAACACTGAAAAACATTTGTACAGTTGTTGTCAGAGAACATTTTGCCTATATTCTGTTCCAGGAGTTTTTTGGTGTCTTGTCTTATGTTTAAGTCTTTAAACCATTTTGAGTTTATTTTTGTGCATGGTGTAAGGGTGTATTCTACTTTCATTGATTTACATGCTGCTCTCAAGTTTTCCCAGCACCACTTGCTGAAGAGAATGTCTTTATCCCATTTTATAGTTTTCCTTCCTTTGTCAAAAGTGTCTGGGTTTATTTCTGGGTTCTCTATTCTATTCCATTGGTCTATATGTTTGTTTTGTTACCAGTACACACTATCTTAATTAATATAGCTTTGTAACATTTTCTGAAGTCTGGGAGAGTTATGCCTCCTGCTCGGTTTTGTTTTTTTTTTTCCGTCAGGATTGCCTTGGAAATTCTGGAATTTTTATGGTTCCATGAAACTTTTTGAATTGTTTGTTGTAGTTCTGTGAAAAATGTCATGGATAATTTGATAGGGATCACATTAAATCCGTGGATTGCTTTGGGTAGTATGGCCATTTTAATGATATTAATTCTTCCAATCCAGGAGCATAGAATATCTTTCCATTTCTTTGAATCCTCTTTAATTTATTTGATTAATGTTTTATAGTTTTCAGCATATAAGTTTTTCTCCTCTTCAGTCAGATTTATTCCTAGGCATTTAATTTTGGGGGGTGTGATTTTAAAGGGTATTTTTTCTATTCCTTTTCTTATATTCCATTGTTAGTATACAAAAATGCAACCAATTTCTGAATGTTAATCTTATACCCTGCTACTTTGCTAAATTCATCAAGCAGTTTGAGTAGTTTTTGTGTGGGGTCCTTAGGGTTTTCTATATATAGTGTCGTCTTCTGCATAGAGTGACAATTTTACCTCTTCTCTTCCAGTTTGGATACCTGAAATCTTAATATAGGAAGAAAGTGGCATTTCAGTTATTAATGTATGGATTCTTTAATGGTATTGGCACAACCACCATATATCTAGGTAAAAAAAGTCATACCATTTACATGGATAAACTTCAAATGTATTAAAGATTTAATTGTGTGTGTGAGTCTTAAGGGTTTTTTTAAATTTTATTTTGGTAAGAACACCTAACATGAGGCCTTAACAGGGTTTAAGTGCAGAATATGGAATTGTAACCTTAGAGGCACAGTTTAGCACCCCCAGGGCTTATTCACCATAAAACTTCTAGAATTTGCTCATCTTACATAACAGACATTTCACACACACTGATTAGCGACTCCCTATTTCCCTGTCTTCCCAGTCCCTGGTAACTACCATACTGTCCTTTTCTCTATGACTTTGGCTATTTTAAATGCCTCTCATCAGTGGAATCATGCAGTATTTGCCCCTCTGTTCTGGCTTGTTCTGGCATAATGTTCTCAATGTTGATCGATGTTGAAACATACTGCAGGTTCTAGTTTCACATGCCTATAACATACCTCATCATAAAGATAGGAACTCCAGAATTCCCAAAAAGAAAAGATTGGCAAATTTGACTTCATTCAAATGTAAAATGCCAAAGTTCTTCCTGTGGCACAGTGGGTTAAGAATCCAACTGCAGCAGCTCAGGTCACTGCAGGGGTGTGGGTTTGATCCCTGGCCCTGCACAGTGGGTTAAAAGATTGGTGTTGCTGCAGCTGTTGTGTAGGTCACAGCTGGGTCTCAGCTCATTCCCTGGCCCAGGAACTTCCATATGCCACAGATGTGGCCATGTTAAAAAAAACAAACAAAAAAGGTAAAGTGACTCTTTAACAAAGCTTTCACTTTCTCACAGGAAGAAGACATTTGTGGCTCTTGTAATTAACCATTGGTAAATATCTGTAAGCAAACAGCCCTTCAAGTTCCCCATTAGAAAGATGGGCAAAGGGTAAGTGACAGAAGTGACAGAGAACATCTGAATGGATGATAAACATCTAAAATATGCTCAGGTCCATTGGTCATCTTCAAAATGCAAAGAAAAAATGGCAAAATGAGCAGCTCTTTCTTATTCACCAGATAGGGAAATATTAAGAGTCATTAATACCCAGTACTGGCCTGGACTTTCATTTTCTGGTGATGGGACTATGAGTTGATAACATTCCCAGAAAGTGATGTGGCATATCTATTAAAGCTGCAAATGTGTATAATCTTTGATCCAGCAATTCTGTATCTAAACTTGTATTCATAGAAATAAGATGGCCAGTTCCTAAAGATGAAGGTTCATGAGTGCTTTCTTCAGCACTACTTTTTTTTAAATTACTCAATGAATTTATTACATTTATACTTGTACAATGATCATCACAACCCAATTTTATATCATTTCCATCCCCAACCCCCAGTACATCCCCCAAACCCCCAACCTGTCTCTTGGAAACCATAAGTTTTTTTCAAAGTCTGTGAGTCACTGTCTGTTCTTTAAAGAAGTTCATTATGTCCTTTTTTCAGATTCCACATATCAGTGATAGCATTGGATGTTGGTGTCTCATTGTCTGACTGACTTCACTTAGCATGAAAATCTCTAGATCCATCCATGATGCTAAATATGTTGGTATTTAATTCCTTTTAATGGCTGAGTAATATTCCATTGTATATATGTACCACTTCTTCTTGATCCAATCCTCTGTCCATGGATATTTAGGTCATTTCCATGTCTTGACTATTGTAAATAGTGCTACAATGAACAGTGGAGTACATGAGTCTTTGCGAGTCTTGGTTTTCCCTGGATAGATGCCCAGGAGAGGGATTGCTAGATCAAATGGTAGTTCTATGTGTAGTTTTCTGAGGAATCTCCATACTGTTTTCCACAGTGGTTGCACCAATTTACAATCCTACCAACAGTGTAATAGGGTTCCTTTTTCTCCACACCCACTCCAGCATTTATTGTTTGTAGGCTTTTTGATGATGTTCACTCTGGCTGGTGTAAGGTGGTACCTCATAGTGGTTTTGATTTGCATTTCTCTCATTATGAGGGATGCTGAACATCTTTTCATGTGTATTTTGGCCATCCATACGTCTTCATTGTAGAATTGTCTGTGTAGAATTTCTGCCCATTTTTTGAGAGGGTTGTTTGTTTTTCAGTATTGAGCTACAGAAGGTGTTCATAAATTTTGGAGATGAATCCCTTGTCAGTAAATTCATTTGCAAAGATTTTCTCCCATTCTTTGGGTTGTCTCTTCATGTTGTTTAGGGTTTCCTTTTCTGGGCAGGAACTTTTAAGTTTGATTAGGTCCCATTTGTTTATTTTTGTTGTTACTGTTCATTACTCTAAGAGGTGGATCCGAGAAGATGTTGCTGTCATTTATGTTAGAGAGTGTTTGGCCTGTGTTTTCCTCTAAGAGTTTTATACTGTCTGGTCTTATATCTAGGTCTTTCATCCATTTGGAGTTGATTTTTGTGTATGGTATTAGGGAGTGTTCTAATTTCTTTCTTTTACATGTGGCTGTACAGTTTTCTCAGCACCACTTATGGAACAAGCTGCATTTTCTCCATTGTACATTCTTGCCTCCTTTGTCATAGATTAGATGACAGTTGGTGTGTGGATTTAAATCTGGGCTTTCTATCCTATTCCACTGATCTATATATGTCTGTCTCTGTGCCAGTGCCATATGGTTTTGATGACTGTTGCTTTGTAGTAGAGTCTGAAGTCCAGGAGCCTGATTCCTCCAGCTCCATTTTTCTTTTTCAGGATGTCTTTGGCTATTCTGGGTCTTTTGTGCTTCCAAACAAACTTTAAAATACTTTGTTCAAGTTCTGTGAAAAATGTCCTTGGTAATTTGATAGGGATTGCATTAAATCTGTAGATTGCCATGGGTAATATAGTCATTTTGATAATATTGTCTCTTCCAATCCTAGAGCATGGTATGTTTTTCCATCTATTTGTGTCATCTTTGATTTCTTTAATCAGTGTCTTAGAGTTTTCAGAGTACAGGTCTTTTGTCTCTTTAGGTAGGTTTACTCCTAGCTATTTTATTCTTTTGGATGTGATGGTAAATGGGATTGCTTCCCTAATTTCTCCTTCTGAACATTCATTGTTAGTGTATAGAAATGCTGTCAATCCTGTGACTTAGCCAAATTCATGGATGAGCTCTAACAGTTTTCCGGTAGAGTCTTTAGGATTCTCTAGGTATAGTATCATGCCATCTGCAAATAGTGATAGATTTACTTCTTCCTTTCCAATTTAGATTCCTTTTATTTCTTTTTCTTCTCTGATTGCTGTGGCTAGGACTTCCAAAACTATGTTGAATACTAGTGGTGAGAGCAGACATCCTTGTCTTGTTCGTGATCTCAGCAGGAATTCTTTCAGCTTTTCACCATTGATAATGATGTTCACTGTGGGTTTGTCATATATGGCCTTTATCATGTTGAGGTAAGTACCCTCTATGCCCACTTTCTGAAGGGTTTTTATCAGAAATGGGTGTTGGATTTTGTCAAAGCCATTTTCTCCTCTATTGACAGGATCATATGGTTGTTATTCTTCAGTTGGTTAATGTGGTGTATCACACTCATTGTTTTGTAATACTGAAGAATCCTTGTATCCCTGGGATAAATCCCACTTGATCATGACGTACAAACATTTTAATGTATTGTTAGATTCAGTTTGCTATTATTTTATTGAGGATTTTTGCCTCTATGTTGATCAGTGAAACTGGCCTGTAGTTTTCTTTTTTTGTGTTATTTTTGTCTGGTTTTGGTATCAGGGTTATGATGGCCTCATAGAATGAGTTTGGGAGTGTCCCCTCTTCTGAGATTTTTTTTGAACAGTTTCAGAAGGAGACGTGTTAGCTCTTCTTTAAATGTTTGATGGAATTGGATTGTGAAGCCATCTGGTCCTGGACTTTTGTGTGTTGGAAATTTTTTAATCACAGTTTCCATTTCAGTACTTGAGATTGGTCTGTTCATCTTTTCTATTTCTTCTTGGTTTAGTCTTGGAAGATTGTGCTTTTCTAAGAATGTGTCCGTTTCCTCTGTGTTTTCTGTTTTATTGACATATAGTTGCATATGGTAATCTCTTATGACTCTGTATTTCTGTGATGTCTGTTGTTACTTCTCCTTTTGCATTTCTAATTTTATTGATTGGAATCATCTCTTTTTTTTGTGGCTAAGGGTTTATCAATTTTGTTGATATTTTCAGAGAACCAGCTTTTTGTTTCATTGATCTTTTCTATGGTTTCCTTCATTTCTATTTCATTGATTTCTGCTCTGATCTTTATGATTTCTTTCCTTCTGCTAACTTTAGGTCTTATCTGTTCTTCTCTCTCTAGCTGCTTTAGGCATAAAATTAGCTTGTTAATTTGAGCTTTTTCTTGTTGCCTGAGGTGGGCTTGGATTCCTATAAACTTTCCTCTTAGAATGGCTTTTGCTGCATTGCATAGGTTTTGGAGTGTTGTCTCTTCGTTGTGATTTGCTTCTAGGTATTTTCTAATTTCCTGTTTGATTTCTTCAGTGATCCATTGGTTGTTTAGTAGCATGTCGTTGAGTCTCCACATGTTTGTGTTTTGTGCAGTTTTTTTCTTGTTGTTGCTTTCCATTCGTGTAGTGTTGTGGTCTTAAAAGATGCTTGATTTGATTTCAATTTTCTTAAAGTTACTGAGGCTTGATTTGTAGCCCAGGATGTGATCAATATTTGAAAATGTTCCATCTTCATTTGAGAAGAATGTGTATTCTGTTGTTTTTGGATGGCATGTCCTATAAATATCTATTGAGTCCATCTGGTTGAATGCTTCATTCAGGGCCTGTGTTTCCTTATTGATCTTCTGTCTGAATGATCTGTCCATTGCTGTAAGTGGGGTGTTAAAGTCCCCCACTATGATTGTGTTATTGTCAATTTGTCCTTTAAAAGTTGTTAGCAGTTGCCTTATATATTGTGGTGAACCTATGTTGGGTGTGGAGATATTTAAAATTGTTATATCTTCTTCTTGGGTTGATCCTTTGGTCATGAAGTAGTGACTTTCTTGTCCCTTAAAATATTCTTCATTTCAAAGTCTATTTTGTCTGATATGAGTATTGCTACTCCAGCTTTCTTTTGATTCTCGTTTGCATGGAATATTTTCTTCCAACCTCTCACTTTCCATTTGTATGTGTCCCTAGAAATGAAGTGTGTCTCTTGAAGACAGCATATATATGGGTTTTGTTTTTGTATCCATTCAGCCAGTCTATGTCTTTTGGTTGGGGCGTTTAGTCCATTAACTTTTAAGATAATTATTGACATATATATTCTTATTGCCATTTTATTAATCACTTTGGATTTGGTTTTGCTGCTCTTTTTTCTTCCCTTCCTCTCTTGTTCTCTCCTCTTGTGGTTTGATGACTCTCTTTAATGTTGTATTTGAGTTGATTTTTCTTATTTTTTCACGTATCAATTGTAGATTTTTGGTTTGCAGTTATTCTGAAGTTTTGATATGTTTATATATATACAAGATTATTTTAAGTTGTTGGTCTCTTAATTGCAAGTGCATCTACCATGTCCTGCATTTGTACCCTCCTCACAATTTCTGATTGTGGCATAGTTGTGCATAGATGATTTTGTATCTTTACCGTGCATATACCTTTACTGGTGGGCCTTGTCATTTGTGGAATTTTTGTTTCCTGTTGCTGTCTTTTCTTTTCTGCCTAGAGAAGTTCCTTTAGTATTTGTTGTAAGGCTGGTTTAGTGTTGCTGAATTCTCTCAGGTTTTGCTTATTTGTGAAGGTTTTGATTTGAAGATCTGAATGAGAGCCTTGCTGGGTGGAGTAATCTTGGTTGGAGGTTTTTTCCTTTCATCACATTAAATATATCATGCCACTCCCTTCTGGCCTGCAGAGTTTCTGCTGAAAAATCTGCCAATAACCTTATTGGGGTTCCCTTGTATGTTACTTGTTTCTTTTCCCTAGCTGCTTTCAAGATTTTCTCTTTGTCTTTAATTTTGGTCAGTTTGATTAATATGTGTCTTGGGGTGTTCCTCCTTGGGTATATTTTATATGGTATTCATTGCACTTCCTGGATTTGAGTGATTGTTTCCTTTCCCATAGTAGTGAATTTTTCAGCTATTATCTCTTTGAATATTTCCTCTGTCCTTTTATCTCTCTCTTCTCCTTCTGGCACCCCTATAATACAGATGTTTGTGTGTTTTACATTGTCCCAGAGTTCTCTGAGACTGTCTTCATTTGTTTTCAATCTTTTCTCTCTTTTCCGTTCTGCTTCAGTGATTTCCACTAATCTGTCCTCCACCTCAGTTTTTCATTCTTCTGCCTCCTGTATTCGACTCTTTTCTGCTTCTAGTGAATTTTTTTTATTTCAGTTATTGTATTTTGCATCTCTTCTCACTTAAGTTTTGTATCTTGTAGCTCTTTGCTCAGTGTTTCCTATAAGTTATCCATCTTTTCCTCCAGTTCATTTCCAATGTCTTCCATTAGCTTCAGCATCAACAGTCTAAAGTCTTTTTCCTGGAGGCTGAGAATATCTTGATCACTTAGCTGTTTTTCTGGGGTTTTTTCTTTCTCCCTTTTCTGAGTTATAGTTCTCTGTCTTTTCATTTTTATAGGATTTTGGTGTGGTGACCTTTTTACAGATTATAGAGTTGTAGCCTCTCTTACTTCTGGTGTCTGTCTTCCTTGTGGCTGAATTTGATACAGGGGCTTGCTGTAGCTTTCCTGATGGGAGGGACTGATGCCTGCCCACTGGTAGGTGGAGCTTATTCCTATCCCTCTGGTGGGTGGGGCTTTATCTCTGAGTGAGATTAGAGGTGGCTGTGTGCCCAGGGTGGGGGTGTCCTTGAGGCAGCGTTTTACTGATGGGCAGGGCTATGATCCCACCTGGATTGTTGTTTGGCCTGGGCCTTCTCATCACTGATGGGTGGGGCCAGATTTTCCCAAAATAGCCACCTCCAGAGAAACGCATGCTGATAAATATTCCCAAGAGCTTTGCTTCCAATGCCCTGCCCCCACAACAAGGCACATTCACCCCTGTTTTCCCAGGAGGTCCTCCAAGAACTGCAGTCAGGTTTGACCGATATTCCCATGGAGACTTTGCTTTGCCCTGGGACCCAGCGCACATGAAAGTCTGTGTGTGCCTTTTACAAATGGTGTATCCATTTCTCTTGGTCCCATGGAGCTCCTGCACACAGGCACTACTGGCCTTCAAAGCCATATGCTCCTGGGAGCTCTTTCTCCCCATGCCAGATCCCCAGGCTTGGGGACTTGACATGGGGCTCAGAACTGTCACTCTTGTAGGTGAGTCTTTGAAATACAGTTACTTTCCATTCTGAGGAGCCTCCTACCCAGGAGGGATAGGGTTGCTTATTTCATGTAATAACCCCTCCTACCTCTTGATGTGGCCTCCTCTTTGTCTTCTGGAGTAGGATACCTTTTTGAAAGTTTCTATTCCATTTGGTTGAAGACTGCTCAGCATTTGGTTGTAATTTTGTTGTTTTTAGGAGAGAAGTTGAGCTCCAGTCCTTCTATTCTGCCATCTTAATCCTGTTTCTGAGCACTACTTATAATAGTAACAACTGTTTGCCCATATCCCCATCAATAGAGGAAGAGCAGGATGACCTATCACAAAAATCACACTAGAGAATTTGTAGAATATTCCATAGCTATTGAAAAGAATTGGTTTTAACAATATGTAGTTACCTGAAAAGATAGTCATCATATATTCAAATGTTACCAAATAATGTGTATAGTATAATATTTAAGTTAAAAAAACTCCTTATGTCTGAATATATTTGTAGATAAACAGAAAAATAAAAAGCATGGAACAATAGATACCAAGTGGCTAATATTAAATTCACAGTGTTGGAAGAGAGACACTGCAGATGAGAAAGAGAAAGGAGAAAGCTAATATTTTGCTATATTATTACTTTAGGAATTTAAAATACAAATTCATTGTAAAGCAATAATTTGCCATTGTCCACAGATACTTTTTTCATCTAAAACTCCACCTGCTCCTTTGACCTAGACATCTCTCCACTGCTGTTATCTGGCCTCTCAAACCAGGTAACTTACAGATAACCTGGCTGATCTAAGAATCAGTGTGATTCAAAGCATTTTATTCACCAAAACATTGCCCAACAAGGACCTGACAGAGGGTCTCCAATAATTAGCAGTGAAAAGGAAATTTCAACCTGATTTTCCCTGTATTGAAGAAAGGGGAAGAAATATAAAACAGATTTCTGACATCTTAGCTTTCAGAAATTGTGAAAAACTATCTGAGACTTGAGCTTTCTTTTCTTTGCAAATACTTTGGCCTGAGAGGAAGATGTCTCAGTTATTTACCAAATTACTCTCTGAAGGTATATCCATTGACACACGAGCAAATACTCATATTTTTCTCTCTAAAAATGAGAACATTTCTTAAAATTTCAAGCACTTCTTTAATTTAAAAAAATTACTAACCTTTTTGGAAAACTTACTATTCATCAGGCACTGTGCCATGTGCTTCATATACATACTTCATTCCATTATCACAACAATTAGGTAGATATTGGTCCATGTTCTGTGTTACAGATGAAGAAGCTGAGGTTAGGGACTCTATGTAACCTATGTAAAGGCACAAAGCCAGGAATTAGCTTGCACATTAGAAAAGCTGCTTTGTCTCCCTATAGAATAGCAGAGGCTTCCCTGAGAATGTCCTTAGGGCTGGTGAAAAATCAGCCAGGGGTGCCCTTGTAGACAGGACTATAGGCATTCCAGAGGAGCCACTCAGTCTCACATAGTATGTTTCTATTCTTATAGTGTTTCTCTGCTCATTTATCACAACCCTATTGCTATAGGACTTAGGTAATGAAGTCCAAGGTCATTGGCTGTCAGATGGCTTGTTGCCCTTGAACTAACATGTCCACCCTAAGATTTAGTGGCTCCTCTGGAACATCTGTGGTCCTGTATATAACGGGACCCCTCTCACACTAAGTGAAGTAAGTCAGAAAGAGAAAGACACATACCATATGATATCACATATCTGGAATCTAATATACAATACAAGTGAATTTATCTACAGACAAGAAACATACTCACTGACATGGAAAACAGACTTGTGGTTGCCAAGAAGGAGGGGGAGGGAGTGGGAGTTTGGGATTAGTAGATGCAAATTATTGCATTTGGAGTGTATAAGCAATGAGACCCTGCTGTGTAGCACAGGGAACTACATCTGATCACTTGTGATAGAACATGATGGAGGATAATGTGAGAAAAAAGGAATGTATATAGATGTATAGCTGGGTCACTTTGCTTTACAGCAGGAATTGACAGGACAGTATAAATCAACTATATAAAAAAATAAAAGAATAAAATAGAAAGAGTCATAATCCCATACAGCACTGAAAATATGAGGTATCAACAGACCTTGGATCTGAACAGCATTGCTACTCACTCTGCAGCAAACCAGCAACATAACCAGTTAGAGGTAATTTGAAGTGGTAAGAAATATTAGTCCAAGCACTTAGAGTAGCAAGATGGGGAAGACAGTCAGCACCATGTGGCTCTGAGTAGACCACCCATCAACAGGCCTCTGAGTTAGACAAGAGTTGCCATTGGATGGATAAGACACAGAGAAATGTTTCTTGGTAGCTACTATGTTTGCCCTGATTTTAAGAATATGTATAATCCTTGCAGAAGCTTCCCTAGATCTGCCCTATATTTTCCCACACAAAGTATTTTGAAGGACTCTTCTCCATCTTTTAGTTTTGGGGGGAATAGCCTTTAAGAAGAGTTCATTCTATTTAGAAGGTGGGGGTCAAACATAACATGGAGGTATACAGAGCCATAGATAAAGTGAACTCCAAAAACTCACAGAACAGAATCATAGGGCAAAAAGCCCAGCTTGTAGTCAGTTAATTCTGCGGATACATAAAACTTAATTGCCTACTGGAAATACGAGGTTGACTTTCCAGTTTTTTTTATTGCCCACAGGAATTATCTGATGAATGGATTTCAGTCTCTGGAAGACAAGTTAAAAAGGATTATGACATGGCATCAGAGAGATCAAAAGATCAAAGAGATTTGTCTAGCAATGCTCTGTGTCAGTCTAGATACCAGCAAGAAACAGGATGCTCAAACAAAGAAAATATGAGGGCGTTCCCACTATGGCGCAAGGGGTTAAGGATCTGGCATTGCAACAGATATGGAGTAGGTCACAGCTGCAGCTCAGATTCAATCCCTGGCCTGGGAACTTCCATATGCCACAGGAGTGGGGGGGGGGAGAAAAAGAAAAGAAAATATGAGGACTTTAAGAAAGGACTGTTTACAGATATTTGAGTAGTATGTAGGAAAATTGCAAGGGCCTCGGGAGTGTCATTCTAGTTACCACTCCTGTGCCTGAAGAAGGAAGGGAAGGCAGGGTTACCAGAGAGCTGTGTGGAGAAGGCAGGGGCTGTGATCCTCAGCTGAGGCACATAGCCAGCCTCCCATTGGCCAAATCCAACTCATAACCATAGAGCAAGATAGACTACTGATGTAATCCCAAGGTCAGCCTGCTCACCAGCAAGCAGAGTAGAGCAGAGTAGAGAATAGATA
The DNA here is from genome assembly GCF_016906955.1 of Phacochoerus africanus. Taxonomy (NCBI): domain Eukaryota; kingdom Metazoa; phylum Chordata; class Mammalia; order Artiodactyla; family Suidae; genus Phacochoerus; species Phacochoerus africanus. The sequence continues at coordinate 90,815,657 of NC_062545.1, read as the reverse complement.
GATTGGTTCTGAAAGGACAAAAGGAGGATACCCAGCATAGTATCTGTCTTTCAACTTAGTGCCTATAGTAGGCCAGGCTGATGACCTTTCAGCATCATCCATGGAACAGAAACATCTCATTCAGATCACAAGCCAAATGGCACAAACTTGTCTTCAGCAGTTTGGTCAGAAGACAGGTATTCATTCACTGCAAAGAATAAAAGGATAATTAATTTCAGACATGGCTTCCCCTAAGCTATTTGTCAGACCAAAATACACTACAAGCAGATATATTTATAGGATTAACATAAACCTGTAACCTCATTTCCTTAGCTGCTTTTACTAGAGCAGCTGACACAGAAAACTACCTGGGAGGAGGCAGAAAGTAAGGAGAATGAGTATTCATAAGATTATTTTGGGCCACATGTACACATTTTAAACATCACAGTTTCCAGGAGGTCAAAAGTTTACTTCTGGCTACCTGAAGGTGAGAATATTGTAATGGTCTCCACTCAGGCCAGTAATCATTCCAAGTGTCCAGGAAGGTTCTTTTCTCAGTGTACACTATTGGCAGAGTACCAGAATTGTTTAAGGGCTTGGACTTCCTTCCTTCTTACTGAAATATTTAAAGAGTAATTTCAACTGACATCCAGGATTCATGACCATGAAATTACATGTCACTGTAAGATTTTCACATATGATAAGTTCAGATGTTAAGCTAAGAGTGTCATATCCATTAATGTCTCCATAATAAAAAGTATGCCAGAGTGTCTTTTATATTGCCTACCTATTGGTTTTGCAACATTAGAAAGTTAGATAGATAGATAGATAGATAGATAGATAGATAGATAGATAGATAATAGATTCATAAATCCTTTTCTACATTTATTTTCAATTTAGAATAATAGAATTTGGCTAATTTCTTATGTAAGCTAGATCAAACTTCCACCTAGGAATTTCAGAGAAAATCTGCACTGTATCAAATACAAATCTCTTTCAGTAGTGAGTTACTTTGGTTAAAAAGAAAAGTTGGTCAGAGAAAGATTTGCTCCTGAGGTCTCTCCAACCAGCCCTCCTGCTTGTTGTGAGATGAGCTCATGGTCTCTAAGACTCTAGGCCCCATTTGTGAAAGAGAGTGGGCTGATGGAGAACTCCAGGCTCAGGTGGTTTCATGATGAATTCTACCAAACATTTAATGAACAAATAATATCAATTTGGCAAAATTTTCTCCAGAAAATAAGAGGAGAGAATGCATATCAACTCATTTTTTGAAGCCAGCATTGCCCTGATACCAAAATAGACAAAGACTTCACAAGAAAACCATGGGCCAAAATGGTGAATTCTCATGAACACAGACCAAGGGTCAGAAAGCCACAAGGGCTGACTGAGTGTAAATAAAATTTTATTGGAACACAGCCACACCTATTCATTTAGTGGAGCCGAGTTGGACAGCTTCAGATGGAACAAAAAATATGAGGTCCGAAAGTCAAAAATACTTACTATGTGGCCATTTACAAAGTTTGCCAACTCCTGACACAAAGTTCCTCAAAAAAAAAAAAATAGCATCAGGAGTTCCCATCATGGCTCAGTGGTTGACAAACCCGACTAGCAACCATGAGGACACGGGTTTGATCCCTGACCTTGCTCAGTGAGTTGAGGATCTGGCTGTGAACTGTGGTGTAAACCAGTGGCTGCAGCTCTGATTTTACCCCTAGCCTGGGAACCTCCCTTTGCTTTGGGTGTGGCCCTAAAAAGAAAAAAAAATAGCAACAAAATTAAGTTGAGCTACATGTAAAAGCATAAAATATTAAGTGACCAAGTCCTCAAAAGTCTAGGCAAGGTTGGGGTTATATCCCAGAGCCAAATCAGGGTGAGGAAGTCAGCTACACAAGTAGACAGGATCAGTATCCCAAGCAGATAGAGAGTTTCTGTTTAGCAGGTGTAGAGACCCAGATAAAATAAGGAGGGCATCCATGGTGTAGGTGGCAATGGTAACCAGAAAAGTCGCCTACACCGGGAATTTAGACTACATGTGAGCATACCAAGAATACTCTTCTTGCACCAAAATGTAACTGAAAGTCCTGAAAGAATCATGAGAATATGTCAGAAGATAAGAGATACTAGTTTGAAGGGCCTCCTACTGACCAAATTGTAGACAATGTTATCAAGTTAAATTATGATATTAATGGATTATAACTCATTGAATAAAAACAGGTATAAATGAGTTCAAATTTATAAATAAATAAATAAGCTGTTCTGTAGGGCTGTAAGTCCAACTATAAGTGTAGAAGAAACAATGAAATTACAAAAACTTACCATCTGGCAGGAATCATAGTAATAATTAATTCAGGTAAGAAACATCAATGGATGGTCAAACTAGAGGCACTGGTGTATCTGAGTCTGTTGTTAAATCTTCAGGAATTTTGTTAATTAGTTGTTAAAATTATTAAAATTTAAATTATTAGGGGTGGGGGAAGATGGTGTCAGAGGAGTAGGATATGAGGCTCACTTACTGTCACAAATTCATTGAAAATCCACCTATATGTGGAACTACTTGCCCAGAAAATTTCCTGAATGCTAACAAAGGAACCCAGGATTCTGATAGAGAACAAAAAACCTTCACAAAATGGGGTGGGACAAAAGAAAGAAAAAAAGATAGAGAAAAGGAGAAACGAAGCAGGTCAAGACCAGCACCCCTGGGAGAGAGCTGGAAAAAAGGGGGGAAAAACTCCACACCCTGAGAAATCCCCCACACCAGCAAGACGAGCCAAGACAGAGGAGGAACTTTGGAGTATTGAAGGAGAACACAGCAATTGGTGTGAAGCAGTTCAAATGGAAACATTGATCTGCAAATGGTCAGTGTCACTGCCCTACACTTTCCAACGATAAGCAAAGGCAGATGGGCTGGGAACTGAAATTCCAGCTTTGGAGATTAGACTCAGACAGAAATCTGGCAGTGGTTACATAGGGAGAAACTAGGATTTTTAACAAGGAGACAGCCTGTAGGGACTGGAGTCTAGAATGACTGCACTTGAAGCTGTAAGCTGAGGAATCCCAGTTTGGCTTGGAGGCTAGGTGCCATTGTTAGGGGGAGCTGGAGAGAAGGTATGGAACCCACTACTATATCATTAACCCCGTGAGTGCTCTCAAACTGCAAGACCCCAACTGCCCTAGCTCCAGAATTTATCCCCAAGGAGAGGCTGCTTAGCAATGGTTGCAGAACAACTCACAGCCCTTAAGGCTACAGAGAACATGGAGCAAGAGGAGGAAAACTTTTGGGCAGATGTAGGGAACTCGGGAACGGCATAGTCCACACAGCCTCAGACAGCAGCCAGGCAGGGGAACACCAAAGTGACTGTTGTAACAGCCCAGAAGGTTCATAGGATCACGGATGGCCCCTAGTGTGAGTGACTAGCCCCCTTTTCCCTAGGAGGCAGGTGATTTTGAAAACAGTGTGGATGGACCATAATTCTGCAAGAGGCCATCCTGAGATGGTGGAGACCTGCAGATTTTCTAGGGGGCATAGAAAGTTATTTCTGAAGCAGTGCAGACTGTCCAGGACACTGAAAGGGGCCTCCTTGGGTGGATGCAGAGCTATGATTTGCCTAGGGACCAGATAAAAGTATCTTGGAAGCAGCACAAAGGATCCTGGAAATGTACAAGGGGCTTTCTGGGTAGGTTGAGAGCTGTGAAAACCCAATGAACAGGTAAAGCTGTTTCAGAAGCAGCACAACAGGTCCTGGGAACCACAAAAGGACTAGAGGGTGGGCAAATAGCCACAAACTGCATGGAGCTGGAGAAAGTGAATTTGGAAACAACCAAAGGATCCTGGGGACCAAAGAGGCAAGGTGGACAGGTGAAAACCCCCAAAAGACCTAGTAAAGGGGAAAATGAACCTGGAAACAACACACTGAGTCTGGGAGACAATCAGCTCTGCAGAGTGGTGGACTAACCTCGGAAATAGCACAAGCTCCATGATCCCTGCCAACAATCAACCAGGGGACTGTGGGAGCAGTATATGTTGTGTGGCTAGACAAAGTTGCTGAGAGGAGCCCACTGGTGCATTTTTGCTTCACAACAGCTACAGGGAGGAGGGACTGCCAGAATGGTCCAGGCCTTACAGCTACAAAGAAAGCATTTTAGCAACAGTGAGGGAGAAAGACCTGCCTCTGGGGCTACAGAGAATGCCCCCTAGACAGGACAAAAAAGGTAATGACTAGAGAGGTGCCCCTCCCCCCCAGCTACAGAGAGCAATCCCTAGAACATCCCCAACAAAGGGAGGGACCAGGGTATAAACTGCTGACATTGCCAATCACAGGAAAACATCCTGAGAGCTACCTGAAAGCAGAAGGGGTCACAGGAGCCAGTCCTGATACCACCACCACCACAAAAGCAATCCTGTGAACTGTGAACCACTGCCAGCATTCACACAGACACCATAACTAACAGCCACCTAGCTTCAGGGGAAGTAGTATAATGCCACTGCCCCCATCACGTGTTCTAGGTACATGTGAGTCACTAACAAGCCTGAGAACATCAAGCAAGCCACCAGCTGTAGCATCTACATGCCTGTCATCAAGGGGACAATAAATACAGAAAGTTAGACATTATGAGATGACAAAGAAATAGCATTCAGACAAAGGAACAAGACAAAAACACACAAGAACAACTAAATGAAGGGGAGATAGGTAATCTATCTGTAAAGAATTCAGAGTGATGAGAGTAAAGATGATCCAAGCCCTTGGGGGAAAAAAATGGAAACACAGATAGAGAAGTTAGGAGAAATGTTTAATAAAGAGCTAGAGGACCTAAAGAAGAAGCAAACTAAAAAGAATAACACAGTATCTGAAATGCAGAATAGATTAGAAGGAATCAACAGCAGGATAACAGAGGCAGAAGAAGGAACAAGTGAAGACAGAGTGGTTGAGATCAATGCCAAGGATAAAAAATAAAGAAAAAAGAATGAAAAGAACTGAGACTAGTCTAAGAGATCTCTGGGACAACATTAAACATACCAACACTCATATCACAGGGGTTCCAGAAGGAGAAGAAAGAGAGAAAAGGCCAGAGAAAATATTTGAAGAGATTATAGCTGAAAATTTCCAGTATGGGAAAGGAAACACTAACTCATGTTGAGGACGAACAGAGAATCCCACACAGAATAAACCCAGAGAAACACAGCAAGACACATACTAATCAAAATGACAAAAATTAAATACGAATAAAAAATATCAAAAGCCATAAGGTAAAAGCAACGAATAACATATAACAGAACCCCCATCAGGATAACAGCCAATCTTTCAGCAGAGACTCTGTAAACTAGAAGGGAGTGGCAAGATATACTTAAGGTGATGAATGGAAGGAACCTAGAACAAAGAATACCAAGAATACCATACCCAGCAAGGCTCTCATTCAGATTCAAGGAAGAAATCAATTCCTTTCAGACAAGCAAAAGCCAAAGGAATTCAGCTCCTCCAAGCCAACTCTATAACTTCTCTAAGCAGAAAAGAAAAATCCACATTAGAAACAAGAAAATTTCAAAAAAGAAAAATGTGATATCAAAACTAGCAGACAAGAGAAGAAAAGAAAACAAATGCAGAACTTCGGAAATGCATAAGAGAAAATAAGAGAATTACAAACCAAAATAAAAAGTATAATAGATACACATGTGAAAAAAAAAAGTAATCCAAAAGCAACACTACAGATAACCAGCAAGTCGCAAGAGAAGACAACAAAAGCAGGAAAGGGGAAAAAAAGACCCAAAGTAGCAATTCAAAACAATTAAGAAAATGTCAATAAATACATACTTATCCATAATTACAATGAATCCAAATGGATTAAATGTTCCAACCAAAAAACACAGACTTGCTGAGTGGATACAAAAACAAGATCCATATATACACTGTTTAAGAAGACACATTTCAGACCCAAGGACACATACGGACTAAAAGTGAGGAGATGGAAGAAGATATTACATGCAAAATGAAATGAAAGGAAAGCAGGAGTACCATTATTCATATCAGAAAAAATAGACCTTAAAATAAATAAAAGCATAAGAGAAAAATGGGATAGAGTCCAATAATCAAAGGATCAATCCAAGAAGACAAAAAATTGTAAAAATATATGCACCAACAGGACAAACTTCAAAATATAAGGCAACTGCTGACATCCATAAAAGGAGAAACTGACAGCAACACAATAATAGTGGGGGACTTTAACACTCCACTTATGTCAAGGGACAGAACATCCAGACAGAGAATCAACAATGAACACAGACCTTAAACAATATCCCAGACCAGATAGATTTACCTGATATTTATAGAATTTTCCATCCCAAGCCAGCAGAATTTACATTCTTCTCAGGTGCACATGGATCACATCTTGGGGCCACAGATCAAGACTTGGTAAATTTTTTAAAGTCGAAATTATCCCATGCATTTTCTCTGACCACAATGTTATGAGACTAGAAATCAACTACCAAAAAAAAAAAAAAAAAAAACCTGCACAAAACACAAACTCCTGGAAGCTAAACAATATGCTACTAAACAACCAATGGATTATTGAAGATATCAAAGAGGAAGTCAAAAGATACTTAGAGACAAATGACAACAAAAACACAACAAACAAAAACACAACAAACAAAAACTTACACAATACAGCAAAAGCAGTTCTGAGAGAAGTTTATAACAAACAATCTTAACTCAAGAGGGAAGAAAAAACTCAAACAACCTAAACTTACACCTAAACCAATTGGAAAAGAAAGAACAGATAAAGCCCAAAATTAGCAGAAGGAAAGAAATCATAAAGATCAGAGCAGAAATAAATGAAAAAGAGACAAAGAAAACAATATAGAAGATCAATGAAACAAAAAGTTGGTTCTTGGAAAAGATAAACAAAATTGCTAAACCTTTAGCCAGACTCATCAAGAAAAACAAAAGGAGAGGACTCAAATCAATAACATTAGAAATGAAAAATGAGAAATTACAACTAATTCCACAGAAATACAAAGGATCATAAGATACTACTATAAGCAACCATATGCCAATAAAATAGACAACCTATAAGAAATGGACAGATTCTTACAAAGGTACAGCCAATCATGACTGAACCAGGAAGAAACAGAACATATGGATAGACCAGTTACAAGCACTGAAATTGAAAACATGATTAAAAACCTTTCAAGAAAACAAAAGTCCAGGACATGATGGCTACACAGCCAAATTCTATCAAACACTCAGAGAAGAGTTAACACCTATTCTTCTGAAACTCTTTCAAAAAATAGCAGAGGAAGAAGCACTTCCAAGCTCATTCTGAGGCCACCATCACCCCGATACCAAAACCAGACAAGATACCACCAAAAAAAAAAAAAAATTACAGACCAATATCATTGATGAACGTAGATGCAAATATCTTCAACAAAATACTAGCAAACTGAATCCAAATATATATTAAAAGGATCATACACCATGATCAAGTGGGTTTCAATCCAGGGATGCAAGGATTCTTCAATATCTGCAAATCTATCAATGTGATACACCTCATCAACAAACTGAAGAATAAAAACCATGTGATCATCTCAATAGATGCAGAAAAGTCTTTTGACAAAAAGCAACACCCATTCCTGATAAACACTCTCCAGAGTCTGGGCATAGAGGGACTTTACCTCAACATAATAAAAACTATATATGATAAAACCACAGCTAACATCATTCCTAATGGTTAAAAATTGAAAATATTTCCACAAGATCAGGAACAAAACAAGGATGTCCACTTTCATGACTATTATCCAAAATAGTTTTGGAAGTCCTAGTGAGAGCAATAAGAGAAGTAAAAGAAAAAAAGGAATCCAAATTGGAAAAGAAGGAAAACTATCACTATTTTCAGATAACATGATATCATACCTAGAAAAACCTAAAGTCAGCAACAGCAAACTGTTAGAACTCATCAAGAAATTTTGCATATTTGCAGGCTACAAAATTAATACACAGAATTCAATTGCATTTCTATATACTAGCAAGGAAAATCAGAAAGAGAAATCAGAGAAACCATGCCATTTACAATCATATTAAAAAGATGAAATACCTAGGAATAAACCTACCTAAAGAGATAAAAGACCTATACTCTGAAAACTATAAGACATTGATGAAAGAAATCAAATATGACACAAACAGATGTAAACATATACCATGCTTTTGGATTGGAAGAATCAATATTGTCAAAATGACCCTACTACCCAAGGCAATCTGCAGATTCAATGTAATCCCAATCAAATTACCAAGGACATTCTTCACAGAATTAGAATAAAATATTTTAAAATATGTATGTAAACACACAAGACCTCAAATATACAAAGTAACACGGAAAAATAAAAGTGGAAGTGGAGGAATCAATCTTCCTGGCTTTAGACAATACCACAAAGCTGCAGTCATCGAAACAATATGGAACTGGCATAAGACAGAAATACAGATCAGTGGAACAGGATAGAAAGTCCAGAACTAAACCCAAGCACCTAGGGTCAACTAATCTATGACAATAGATGCAGGAACTACAATGGAATAACAGTAGTCTCTTCAAAATACAGTGCTGGAAAAACTGGAAAGCTACAAGTAAAAGAATGAAAGTAGAACACTCTTTACAACCATAAAAAAAATAAACTCAAAATGGATCAAAGACCTAAATATAAGGCCAGATACTATAAAACTCCTAGAGGAAGACATAGGCAGAACCCTCTTTGACATAAATCACATCTTTTTTGACCCACCTCCTAGAATAATGACAATAAGGACACAAATAAACCAATGCAACTTAATTAAACTCAAAACCTTCTGCACAACAAAAGAAATCATTTAAAAATGGAAAGACAACCCACAGAATGGGAGAAAATCTTTGTAAATTATGCAACCAACAAGGGCTTAATCTCCAAAATACACAAACACATGAAACTCAACAATAAAAAATCGTACAACCCAATTGAAAAATGAGCAGAAGACCTAAATAGACATTTCTCCAAAGAAGAAAAATGGATGGCCAATAGGCACATGAAAAAATGTTCAACATCACTAATTATTAGAGAAAAAAAAATTAAAACTACAACAAGGTAACATCTCACACCAGTCAGAATGGCCTTCATTAACGGTTAACAAATAAATGCTAGAGTGGGTGTGGAGAAAAGTGAACCCTTCTACACTGTTGGTGGGAATGCAAATTTGTACAACCACTATGGAAAACAGTATGAAATTTCCTCAGAAAACTAAATATAGAACTACCATATGATCCAGCAATCCCACTCCCGGGCATATATCCAGACAAAACTTTCATTGCTATGTAAATAGCAACATTATTCACAATAGTCAAGACATGGAAACAACCTAAATGTACATTGATGGATGAATGGATTAAAAAAATGGTACATATATACAATGGAATATTACTCAGCTATTAAAAAGACAAAATAATGCCATTTGTAGCAACACAGAGGAACTAGAGATTCTGAAACTAACTGAAGTAAGTCAGAAAGAGAGAGAAAATACCATATGATATCACCTATATGTGGAATCTAATATATGGCACAAATGATCCTGTCTGCAAAATAGAAACATATCATGAATATGAAGGCAGTCTTGTAGTTGCTAGAGGGGTAGGGAGTGGAATGCATGGGGAGTTTGAGGTTGGGGAATGCAAACTATAGCATTTGGAGTGGATGGGCAATGAGATCCTACTGTCCAGGGAAATATGTCCATTCTCTTGGGATAGAACATGATGAAAGACAGTATGAAAAAATAATGTATGACTGGGTCACTATGCTGTACAGCAAAAACTGACACAGCACTGTAAATCAAATATACTCTAATAAAAAAAAAAAAGGTAACCATACTCAAACCTCACCACTTAGGCTCAAACACATCTCTAGGAGCTACCGTAGCCCAGAGCACAAACTGACCTGCTTTAGCCCCATCATCCTGCACAGATGCCCTCTTCACCTTGCTCTTCACCTGCTCTAACCTCCCCACATCTGCCTCCCTTTCTCCTCATTTCCCTTTGCAGAAGTGAAATGGACACCTGCAGTCTGGACTTCTATTTTAAGAGGTCAACATTGCCAAAGACAAAAAGTTTTCCTCCCCACAAGCCCTAAAAGACATCCCGGGGCTGACACAGATAGGCTCAGTTTAGGTCCCACAGCCAATCACTGCAGCAGCAGAGGGTCAGAGGAGTGGGATGAGAGAGGCTGATTGCAGAGGAGGGGCTGGGCGTGGAGTCCCCTGGGCCAGTGGCTGAGCCAGCCCTTCTGGGACCACATGGGCTGAAATTGATTCTCTCAAGTGAAACTGAGAGCTAGAACCAGAAGAAGGAAGAATGGAAGCAGGGCAGGCCAAAACATCCTGCAGGTACCTACATATTTAGGAAACAAGGGAAGTGTACCCATCAGGGCAAGGGATAGAGAAGCCATTCAGGTAACAGATCTAGAATGTGCAACTATTGTGGAAAACGGGGAAGAGTCATGAGAGAGAGGGTGGTCAAAAGTGTTTTATGCAGCAGACAAAAAAAGTATAAAAAGAAAAAGGGAGTTTCCGTTATGGCTCAGAGGCTAACGAATCCACCTAGGAACCATGAGTTTGTGGGTTCGATCCCTGGCCTTGTTCGGTGGGTTAAGGATCCCATGTTGCCGTGAGCTGTGGTGTAGGTTGCAGATGTGGCTTGGATCCCACCTGGCTGTGGCTCTGGCAAAGTCCAGCAGCTATAGCTCTGATTGGACCCCTAGCCTGAGAACAGGACCCCTAGCCTAGGAACCTCCATATGCCACAGGTGCGGCCCTAGAAAAGGCAAAAGGACAAAGAAAGAAAGAAAGAAAGAAAGAAAGAAAGAAAGAAAGAAAGAAAGAAAGAAAGAAAGAAAGAAAGAAAGAAAGAAAGAAAGAAAGAAAGACTTCTCGTCGTGGCGCAGTGGTTAACGAATCTGACTAGGAACCATGAGGTTGCGGGTTCGGTCCCTGCCCTTGCTCTGTGGGTTAACGATCCGGCGTTGCTCTGAGCTGTGGTGTAGGTTGCAGATGCGGCTCGGATCCTGCGTTGCTGTGGCTCTGGCGTAGGCTGGCAGCTACAGCTCCGATTCGACCCCTAGCCTGGGAACCTCCATAGGCCACGGGAGCGGCCCAAGAAATAGCAAAAAAAAAAAAAAAAAAAAAAAAAGAAAGAAGTCCTGGAGTTCCCTAGTGGCCTAGAGGTTAAGGACCTAGTATTGTCATTGCTGTGGCTTGGGTCACTGCTGTGGGACAGGTTCATTCCCTGGCTGGGCAACTTAAGTATGCCCTGGCACAGCCAAAAAAATAAAAATAAAAAAAGGAAAGAGCAAGAAAAAAAGTCTTTTTTTGCAGTAATCATTAGAAATATTGCAAGGGCCACTTGAGCTTATGATCATAGTTCACAGTATTATGCCTAAGTTGATGGTGAGGAGATGGAATAAACAGGCACTCTTCTTTCAAGAAGTTCCTCTGTGAAAGGGCAGAAGGAGATAAAATGTGTAAAGGCATGATTTTTTTGCTTTTTATGGCCACACCTGCAACATACGAAAGTTCCTGGGCCAAGGGTTGAATCAGAGCTGCAGCTGCAGGCCTACGCCACAGCTGCAGCAATACCAGATCTGAGCTGCATCTGCAACATACACTGCAGCTTGTGGAACACCAGATCCTTAACCCACTGAGCAAGGCCAGGGATCAAACCTGCACACTTGGGAAGACTATAGCAGGTCCTTAACCCATTGAGCCACAGTGGGAACTCTGGCATGATTTTTTTAAGGAAGAAATATGAATATATTTAGAGGCAGAGAGGAAGAAACTCATAAACTGTGCCATGTTTGAAAATGCTGGAAATTTATTGAGATAAAGGAGTAGATAGCTGGTTGGCCGCTATTGGAACTGTGTTCCAAGTGACATCATTTCCATACTTACTAAAAAATGATCCCGTTCTATCAACTAAGAATTTGTGAAGGCCAGGGGGGTGTCTTAACTTCATCGGTTTACAAAAAAAAAGGCTGACACAGTGATTCTGAATAAATAAATTAATATTTGTGGACATATTTAAGAGTCCTCTGTTGAAAGAGAGGGCTCAAAATTGAAAAATTCCACATGGAAAGCCTCGGATTTCAAAACTTCAATTCCAAGCAAACAGAAGCAGGAAAAACAAAACAAAATCTGGCCAAAGTGGCAAAATTCCCACAGAGACACATGTCCAAGTAATTTAGTCCTTATACCTTTATAAGTAATTCCATTTCCAGGAGAATATTCACTCAGTATTTATTTTAAAAATACTTCATTGCCTAGTTTGTGTTTTAATAATGACATAAGTCTATAATGTGAGTCCCCATTAGTATAGATTGAGAAGCCCTTTTGTTTGATTGTTCTCCAGAAAACTTCTTTGATTTTTCAGTATAATGTAAAAATATCAATCGCTCGGCAGGCATCCAGTTTGGAAATCCCAATACATTCTCAAATGAGAACACACTGTGCCTGGGGCAGAAACTGAATCTCTCTGTCTCCTCTTTTCTTCTTCCTCTTTTCTTGAGGGCAAGGTTGGGTTTGGGTTGCCCATCTGAACAGTGAACAAAGCTGTCTGCTCAAGAGCATCCTTGTAAGTATGCATCTGCATAATCCTAACGAAAAATGAGAATGAGGAATGAGTGAGGAAAAGTCCCTTAATAACCATCTAATACCTCTCTCGGTATTTGTAGGATTTGAGTTTCCATTTAGTCAGAATTTGCTGGGAAATTCAAATGTGTCTTCAGTGCAGCAAAGGACACAGTAAAGATGCATGAGGAGGAAGGGCGGTTGCCCTTCCGGTTTGCTGATTCTTTTCAAACAAAATGTTGACAGGCCATCTAATAGAAAGTTTATGAGCAAGTTGAGTTTCTCTCTGAATTAAGCAAAGTAGTCAGACCCCAGGTGAGAAGGGAACTCTTAGTAGTTGGTGCCCTCATTCTCTCCTCTCTGGCTCACAGCTGCCTGTTTCTCAGCCAGTGCCCGGAGGGGAGAATTCCAGAGACTCTGAGACCCAGCTGTGCCAGGGGAAAGCCTGGACTAAGTAAATCCACACACTTCTGATCATATCACACTCAGAGTGAATTATCTCCCTCCCCCTCTCCATCACTTCCACACTCATCCTCAAGATAAATGTTGCATTTTTCAGCGTGACAGCGAGCCCCCTTTTCCACCATCTGGTTCCCATTTCGCTCTCCCACCACATCCCTGTACCTGCCCAGCCTCCTCACCCCTGTCTGTGTTCCTTCACACCTTTTTACAAGTTGCTTCATCTGCCAGAAATGCCTTTCCTCTAGGAAACAAAAATTGCTTAGTCATATTGCAGTGTTCTTATCTGAGAAAATAGTAAAAATCCCACCTAACAAATGAGCCTATGATTAAGCCTCAGGTTTTACTTTTGGTTTTTTTACGGAAGCCTAAACTCTTTTTCTGGAAATCCACTTTGAATTCATAAATCCTTAGAATTGCAATGGAAACACCAAGAGAAATAATCACATCACATACATGATTGGTGCACTTTGACTTTCAGCTTAATTGGGTGAATGGGACTCTATCATGTATCATATTTGCAGCCACTACTACTGGTTACCTTTGCTTACTTGCAGCTGAAAAATGCCAAAGGATTTATCAGTGTCAACGGGTGTCATCAATTTTTTTTCTTTTTTTATGGCCACACCCACAGTATGCAGAAGTTCCTGGGCTAGGGGTCAAATCAGAGTTGCATCTGGGGCCTGTACCACAGTCATGCCAACTAATCTTTAACTCACAGAGCAACCCCAGGGATCATACCCACATCCTCACAGACACTATGTTGGGTTCCTAACCCACTGAGACACAATGTGAACTCCTGATGTCACCAAGTTTTAAGTAAAAAGCCACTTGAAAAAAGCCCATCATTTAAAATGTCTTTAGAAATGTAACTTAAGCTTTTGAGGTCCTTTCATGGGATTCAAGAAGTTCATTTCAAATCCATTCCCATGTGCATTATGTATCATTTCTATAAAAGCTACAGCACCAGTATAACTGGAATTTATTTATATTCTACAGTTTCATAAAGCTATGTATTCTAGTGTTTTATAGAGATAAAGAGCCACTAGGGAGTTTCACGTGATAAACATCATGAGGGAATATATTAATGATATTCATCAGAATTTAAAGAATTTGTCACCAGTCTCTTCTTTGCTATTTCTCACATATCCTTTTCTTCCCTACAGCTCCAAGTTTTGATGGCTTCTACACTGAAAATTAGGCCTTCTACTCCTTTTCCCAAGATGATTTCTTGCTGTTTTTGAAGAGAAGGAACATGAGCTATGCATAAGGCAACAAGGAAAAGACGATGACCAAAAAATTCAGTGTCATGAGTAAGGACAAAATACATGCCAAAACATGACATACTAATTTGATGAGACATTTCGATCTTTCTCCAATGTGCCAAAGCTGAATTGATTCAAGCTGCTCTTGGAATAAGGATTCCTTGGAACCTTAATGAGCAAATGATGCTGGCCTGGAAAAAAATAAATAAATAAAATCAAACAGAACTGATAAAAGCTGGGAGAACTTCCAAAAGGATCCATATAGTGTTGGTGGAGTAGAGTGTTCCTTGGCTTTATATGCTGGAAGATTCTTACACCAAAGCTATTCCAACCACAGATATCAAATAAATGATTGCTCTCACTTTTAGTAAGAATACCTATGCTCAGCTCAGTTGAACGTCTTTCCTTTCTCAGGATGGATGAAAAACAGTGAACCAAATCAAGTGGCGGATGTTATTAGATTTGTTCCTATTTTCAAAATTTATTAAATTATATTAGATAACTATCCTTGAGCCTTTTCAAAAATTATTTATCCAATATTATATGAATATCAGATCTGTGTGAGTCATCATCTTCAGCATTTATTTGGGCAATTTTACTTACAAATTCAATATTCAATGAAAAATTCTCAAAATATCATTGAGATGATGTTTCTTTCTCTACATTTAGTCAAGAAGCTAAGATAAGGTAGCCATAATTTCTCGTCATTTGCTAATTTGTTGAGTAAAATTTAGCTCTCAGTCCCTCTCTCTCCCTCTGTTTGAAAGTTTTTATTCTAGGGAGTTCCCGTTGTGGCACAGTGGGTTAAGAACCTGACTATAGCAGCTTGGGTTGCCAGCGAGGCACAGGTTCAATCCCCAGCCTGGTGCAGTAGGTTAAGGATCCAGCCTTGCTGCAGCTGTGATGCAGGTCACAGCTGTGGTTCAGATTCGATCCCTGGCCCAAGAACTTCCATATGCCGTGGATGCTGCAGGTATATATATTTCTTCTCTCCATCAATTTTTTCATTTGTTTTTTTCTCCTTCCTTCTCCTCTGTAATCTCTCATTCATCCCTGCCTTTGACATTTCAGCAGCACACAAGTGCCCTCTGGAAAAGAGGAACTCTGTAAGCTGAATGAATAATTCTGATTTTTTTTTAATGTGTGTGGTTTTTCAATAAAACCTAAAGTATAGGTTGTTTTTAAATCCTCCATTTTTGTGCTTTCTGAGAACTGGGAATAGAGAAGTAAGTTAAGGAAGAAAAGCTCACTGGGAGCAGCAAGTTGAGCCTGACCACCAAAGAACTGAATGGATAAAGACTCTGGGTCCAGAAAGGCATGTGGAGGGACCCGAGGGCAGAGCCCCGGTGCACCCACATCTTCAGGCTGCATCTCCTTCCTTGACATGCTCTTGGGAGATGCTGGACACCCACCCATATCTCATGGGTGACTTATACCCCTTAACTGCAACACCTGGGGACCTAGGCTAAAGCTGGCTTCTCCTATGAACTCCACTTTTCCCCAGCTTCCTGCACTCCTGCATCATCTTTACTCATCCAGAGGAGATCCAGCCTGACATTGCATGTGGCTTAAGAGTTTTCTTTTTGTATTTTTCTCTTACAAAGATAAACATTTCCTCTTTGCACCTGAGATAGGCTCCAACCCAGCTTGTTTGTCTTTGCATCTATTTCCACAATCTAAAAATGACACTCTTGTCCTCCAATCCAACATGCCACTTTCCCTTCCAGCCACTTACACCACGTTTGGTCTAGAGTCAGAGGATAATTTCCTGCCTTTTCCACACAGGTGAAATAGAGGCTTAGAATAACTAAAATATTTTCTCCTGAGAGCACTGAATCCATTAACAGCCAATTTAATTCTAAGTCCAATACAGTGTGCTTTTCTCAAGGTTTGTCCCCTTATGCATCAGCCAGAGTCCCAGAAGAAAAGAAATTCCTCATGACATAAGAGTAAAGAAGTGATTTTTCATAGGTGTGAGCAAGCTGAGAAAATAAGCTAAGAAAGGTAAATCATTCAGAAGCCAGCAAAAAGAACTTGGGACAGGGAGAAGATGCCAAGGTTGTTAGCAGAATTCAGTGAGACCTGCAGCTGAGAAGAAGACAGCCATCAAGAGACATAGAGGGGAGTTCCCGTCGTGGCGCAGTGGTTAACGAATCCAACTAGGAACCATGAGGTTGCAGGTTCAATCCCTGCCCTTGCTCAGTGGGTTGACGATCCGGGGTTGCCGTGAGCTGTGGTGTAGGTCACAGATGCAGCTCGGATCCCACATTGCTGTGGCTCTGGCGTAGGCTGGCGGCTACAGCTCCGATTAGACCCCTAGCCTGGGAACCTCCATATGCCATGGGAGCGGCCCAAGAAATTGCAAAAAGACAAAAAAAAAAAGAGGCATAGAGGGGTGGGGCATTGCTATTGCCAGGCATGGGACACCAAAGATCCTCCACCTTCTGATCTACTGCAGGGGTTTTTCCTTGCCTGAATGCTACCTAAAATCAGACAAGGAGCCCACATGACTTCTTCCTAAAAAGTCAGTTTACAAGCCAAGAGTGTAGGATCTAGAGGTTAGAACTGGGGGTGAGGAGAGAAAAAAATAACCAACACACTTTATTTAGGCATGTTTGTGAATTAACGATTGTATTTCCAGGTATAGTTCATACCACTAGAGAGATGAATCCTTCTCATCTAAAAGAATCTGCTTAATACTTAACTTGACATTTAATTCTTGTGCAATCTTACTTATAAAAAGAGCATATGACCTCAAATACTTCTAAAAAAGATGACTTGTTTGTTTTCTGACCAATTAATCATATAGCATCAGAAGACTCATGTTTAGGCCATGAGCTTTCTGGAGCACAGTCTAAGCCTCTCTGGGAGGGTTCACATAGACCACACAAGAATTTTTAATGGTCCTTCTCATGAGAGGCTCCATGGAAAAATATGGAGAAAGATCTGAACATGTGATCAACACAAGATGTCCCATCTGGTGAACTAATGCTTCCTCAACCCTCACAGTGCCCCTGCATCTTAACAATGAGAAATGTCCCTTGTTCACAAAATCCATATCCTACTGGGCTACCACACTATGTATAACACTTTCTGACCCATGTCTTGTTTTATCTTCTGCTTTATTTCCACCAAGCAAAAGGACTATGGAGCTTAATTCTCTGCAATTTCTGCTACTAACAGAATAAGTGTGTTGAACTTGCATGTTCAGATACACACAAACTCTCATGCTTCAAATTCTGATATAGTAGTTCCCGTCGTGGCTCAGTGGTTAATGAATCTGACTAGGAACCATAAGGTTGCTGGTTCAGTCCCTGGCCTTGCTTAGTGGGTTGGGGATCTGGTGTTGCTGTGAGCTGTGGTGTGGGTTGCAGACACGGTTTGGATCCCGAGTTGCTGTGGCTCTGGCATAGACAGGTGGCTATAGCTCCAATTCAACCCCTAGTCTTGGAACCTCCATATGCCATGGGAGCACCCCAAGAAATGGCAAAAAGACAAAAAAAAAATTCTGATATGATCCTTACCCCTCTGTGGGAAAAATTTTCCCCGAATAACTAAGAATCACTAACCTTAGGAGAATTATATCCGGTTTCTTGGGATAGACCATGGTGAAGATAATATAAGAAGGGGAATATTCTTATAATATATGAAATATGAGGGATAATATAAAAAAGGGACAATATAAGAAAGGGACACATATATGCTGGGTCACTTTGCCGTACAGCAGAAATTGGCACAATATTGTAAATTAACTATAATTTTAAAAAAAGAATGTGGTGTAGGTTGCAGACGTGGCTCAGATCCCACGTTGCTGTGGCTCTGGCGTAGGCCGGCGGCTACAGCTCTGATTAGACCCCTAGCCTGGGACCCTCCATATGCCATGGGTGCAGCCCTAGAAAAGGCAAAAAGACTGAAAAAAAAGAAGAAGAAGAAGAAGAAATCACTACAGGTGGAGAGTATTTAGGCTGAAGATATCTAGATGGTATTTTGATAGCCCAGTTTTCTCCTGCAAGTATTCCCAACATCACAGACAGAAGGAGTTTCCCCTTGGCTTTCCATAGTTTGTTCTAGACTTTGCCTGTTCACACATGTATATATCTATCAGCCCCAAGCATCCTCATAAAAGTGGGACAAAGACTTTCTTGACCCCTCTGACCCTTACAGTGTGTGGTCTTTACCTGTAGAGTTCATGTCTACGAAGTGCGGTGACCAAAGGAGAGGTCGAGGTTGAGCTATGACTTTAACAAGGCAGGATCTGGTTCTTCCTTTTCTTAGCCCTTCGAAATTTCTTCACTAAGGTGCCTTCATAGGTTCTTGTGACATCTGGTGCCTTCATAGCTTCTTCCCCATTTCCCTAATCAAACCTTTCTCCAAAATTCATTTGCCCTGGAATATAGAACACAAATAACTTAAAGTGTTATCCACTGCAACAACCACCACAATAAACACACACACACAGACACACACACACAAATGCCCTTGATTACAAGCAATGATCAAAGTAAGACAAGAAAGTAGAAAGCCAAACACCAGTTGAGCCACAAAATAATAATAATAATGAGTTCCCGTCTTAGCACAAGGAAACAAATCCAACTAGGAACCATGGGGTTGCAGGTTTGATACCTGGCCTCGCTCAGTGGGTTAAGGATCTGGCATTGCCATGAGCTGTGGCGTAGGTCACAGACGCGGCTCAGACCTGGTGTTGCTGTGGTTCTGGCATAGGCCGGAAGCATGAGCTCTGATTATACCCCTAACCTGGGAACCTCCATATGCTGCGGGCGCAGCCCTAAAAAGACAAAAGACAAACACTAGTGGAGACTGATAAGTTTTCCAAAAAGAAAAAAGCATTTGACATCAAATTCCCTGAATTTCTGACTTCTACTCAGTACTGACCCAAATTTTACTTTCCCATCTTAGAATTTGGGGATCCCTCTGTGCATTTACCAGACCCAGATGTGGGCTTCCTTTTTCTGATTTTTAATTTTTTAATTGTGCATTTTTTGAAGTATAACTAAATACAATATTATATTCATTTCAGGTGTGTGACATAGTGATTGAACCTTTGTATATACACTACAAATTGATCACGTGCTAAGTTCAATAATCACCTGTCGCCATATCAGATTCATTAAAATATTACTGACTACTCTAACTATGCTGTTTATTATATCCATGACTTATTTATTTCATAACTGGAAGTTTTTACCTCTACACTCCCTTCACTGATTTCACTCAACCACCTACCTGTATATGTCACATCTTTTTTATCCATTCAGGTAATGATGGACACTTAGGTTGTTTCCATACCTTGGCCATTGTAAATAATGCTGCAATGAACTTAGAGGTGCATATATCTTTTCAAATGACTGTTTTTTCTCCTTAGGATAAATACCAAAACGTAGAATTTCTGAATCATATGGTAGTTCTATTTTTAATATTTTGAAGACAGCAATAATGTTTTATGTAGTACCTGCACCAATTTACATTTCCACCAAGAGTGCACAGAGTTCCCTCTTCTCCACATCCTTGTTAACACTTATTTGCTGCTTTTTTAATAACAGCCATTCTGGCAGGTGTGAGGTGGCATCACAGTATGGTTTTGACTTGCATCTCCATGATGATTTTGTGGTGATGAATACTGTTTCATGTGTCCATTGGTTATCTACAGGTCTTCCCTTGAAAATGTCTTTTCAGGTTCTCTGCCCACTTTTAATCAGATGTCTTATATTGAGGTTGTGAGTTCTTTATATATTTTGAATATTAACCTCTAATCAGAGATATAATTTCCTAATATCTTCTCCCATTTGGTAGATTTCCCTTCCATTTTGTTGATGGTTTCCTTTGTTGTGCAAAACCTTTTTAGTGTGATATAGTCTCATTTGTTTATTTTAGCTTTTGTAGTCATTGTCTGAGGAAACGGATCCAAAAAAATATTGCCAAGGCCTATATCAAAGAGTGTGCAGTTTGTTTTCTTCTAAGAGTTTTCTCAGATCTTACATATAAGTGTTTAAATGATTTTAAATTTTTTATATGATGTAAGAAAGTGATACAGTTTCATTCTTTTGGATGTAGTTGTCTGGCTTTCTCAACACCAGAAGAAACTATCTTTTCCCATTGTATATTCTTGCCTCCTTTATCACAAATTAATTGACCATATAAACATGAGTTTATTTCTAGGCTCTCTATTCTATTCCACTGATCTATGTGTCTGTTTTTGTGCCAGCACCATACAATTTTGATTACTGTAGCTTTTGTTATATAGTTTGAAACCAGAGAACATAATATCTCCAGCTTTGTTTTCTTTTAAGAATATTTTGACTATTCAGGGTCTTTTTAAAATTGTTGTTTGTTCTGGTCCTATGAATAATACCATTGGTACTTTGATAGTGATTGCACTAAATCTGCAAATTTCTTTGGGTAGTATGGACATTGTAACAACATTAATTATTATAATCCATGAGCACTTTATTTCTCTACATTTCATTGTGCCACTTTCAATTTCTTTCATCAATGTCATAGTTTTCAGAGTACCATCTTTCACCATCTTGGTTAAATTTATTCCTAGGTATATTAATTTTTTCATGTAAATATAAGTGGGATTATTTCCTTTATTTCTCTTTCTGATGGTCTATTATTAGTGAGTTTAAATGCAATGGATTTTTTGTTATTAACTAAGTATCCTACAACTTTACTGAATTTATTCTAATAATTTTTTGGAAGACTCCATAGGGTTTTCTGTATATAGTATTATGTTATCTGCAAACAGTCACAGTTTTACTTCTTTCCAGTTTGGATGTTTTTCTCTTTATTGTCCTATTGCTGTGGCTAGGACTTCCAATACTCTGTTGAATAAAAGTGGGGAGAGTGGGCATCCTTGTCTGTTTCCTGATCTGAAAGGAAAATCTTTCACCTTTTCACCATTGAATATGATGTAAGCTTATGGGTCTGTTATTTATAGTCTTTAATAAGTTGAAATATATCCCCTTTATACCCATTCTGTTGAGAGTTTTTATCATAAAGGATGTTGAATTTTGCCAAATGCCTTTTCTGCCTCTATTGAGATTAACTTTAATCCTTCATTTTGTTAATATGGCCTATCATGTTGAAAGATGGATGTTGAACCATCTTTGCATCCCTGGGATAA
Organism: Phacochoerus africanus; assembly: GCF_016906955.1. Classification (NCBI taxonomy): domain Eukaryota; kingdom Metazoa; phylum Chordata; class Mammalia; order Artiodactyla; family Suidae; genus Phacochoerus; species Phacochoerus africanus. Next base: position 90,794,191 of record NC_062545.1, on the reverse strand, counting down.
ATCTCACTTTATCATGAAGTATGCTTCTTTGTATGTACTGCTAAATTCAATTTGGTAATATTTTATTGAGGATATTTCCTTCTAAGTTCATTAGGAATATTGACCTGTAAGTTTTCTTTTTTGTAGGGTCTTTGTCCGGCTTGGATGTAACAATAATGTTAGCCTCATAGAATAAGTTTGGAAGTGTTCCTAACTCTTCCATTTTTTGGAATAATTTGAGAAGGAATGGTACTAACTCTTCTTTAAATGTTTTATAGAATTCGGAGTTCCCATCCTGGCCCAGAAGAAATGAATCCAACTAAGAACCATGAGGTTGCGGGTTCCATCCCTGGCCTTGCTTAGTGGGTTGAGCATCCAGCATTGCCATGAGCTGTGGTGTAGGTCACTGACACGGCTCGAATCTGGTATTGCTGTGGCTGTGGCTGTGGCTTAGGCTGGCAGCTACAGCTCCAATTCAACCCCTAGCCTGGGAACCTCCATATGCCATGGGTATGGCCCTAAAAAGACAAACAAATAAATGAATGAATGAATAAATAAATAAATGTTTTGTAGAATTCGCCTGTGAAGCCATCTGATCCTGGATATTTTTTTTTCTTCTGAGATTTTTCTTTTTGACTACTGATTCAATTTTGTTACTGACAATTCATCTGTCAGATTCTCTATTTTTCCTGATTCAGTCTTGAAAGATAGTAGGTTTCTGGGAAGGTATTCATGCCTTCCAGTTTGTCCAATTTTTTGACATATAGCTGTTCATAGTATCATCATGAGTCTTGTGGTTCTACAGTGTTGGTGGTAACTTTTCTTTCATTTATGGTTTAATTTATTTGAACCCTCTCTCTTATTTCTTGATGAGGCTGCCTAAGGTTTACCTTTTTTTTTTACTTTTTCAAAGAACAATCTCTTAATTTTATTGATCTTTTCTATTGTTTTTTCACTCTCTATTTTGTTTATACTTTAATCTTTATTATTTCTTTCCTTCTTCTAACTTGGGCTTTGTTCACCTTTTCTAGTTCCTTTATGTGTACCTTTAGATTATTTATTTGAGGATTTCTATTTGTACTTTTTCCTGAAATAGGATTGTATTTCTATACACTTTCCCCTTAGAACTGCTTTTTCTGTATCCCCTAGATTTTGGAATTTTTTTTTCCATTTTTGTTTGTCTTAAAAACATTTTTTGATATCTGCTTTGATTTCTCCATAGACTCTATTGGCTATTTAGAATCATGCAGTTTAGCCTCCGCATGTTTGTGTTTTTCCAGTTTTCTTGTAATTAATTTTTAACTTTATGCCATTGTGGTTGGAAACAATGCTTGCTATGATTTGAATCTTCCTAAATTTATTGAGACTTGTTTTGTGGCCTAAGAGGTGATATTTCATAGAAAATGTTTCATGTGCAATTGAAAAGAATGTGTATTTGGCTGTTTTGGGATGGCATGTTCCATATATTACTATTTGGTCCTATTTCCTTTTTGCTTTTATCTCCACTGATGGAAGTGGGCTACTACAGTCCCCTACTATTATTATATTACTGTCAACTTCTCCTTTTACATCTGTTAATATTTGCTTATGGGTTTTGGTATTCATATGTTGGGTGTATAGCTATTTACAAATGCTTGGTACATGCTCTTGTTGGGCTGATCTTGTTATCACTATGTGATGCCCTGGAGGGAATAAAAAAAAATCTGACTGTCTGATCCACCCTTTAACTGGAAGCTGGGAAAAGAAAACACCCTGTTGGTCACACCCACCTGAAATGCATCAAGTTCAGCCTCGGGGATGGGGTGGGGAAAGGAGAGGAAGTGAAGGAGAAGCTCATGGCTCAAATGCCACAGACTCTTGCTATTCTCATCAAGATAGAGTAGATGTTCTTGAATAAATGTTTCTTCATTTGCTGTATATTCTTAGAACAATTTCCAAAACTGTAAATGGTTGTTTTTTTTAAAAAAATAATAATTTTCACTAGTTACGGTGACTTCACTGGGGAGCAGACCCAGAGAGCTCTTCACATCATATTTAAGAAATAGATCTTTCATCTGCTCTAGTTTTCCATGTGCTGTCTGGGAGGCCCTGCCCCTCTATGCAACCAGAACTATGAGAGAAGCACTTAATACTGAAATTTTAGTCTGATGGGAGCATGTTTGGGTGTGGGTAGCTTCCCAGATCCCCAGGAATGAACCAGCAGCAGCCTAGAAGGAAGTGTAAGGAGAAGTCTTCCATCTCTTCAAGATGGATCTGGTACCCATGGTTCCATCTCAGGACATCCCCGTACCCAGGAGAGTGAGAGTTGTGCTTTCATAAAAGATTTCCCCATTATTTTTTGGCTTTCACATTAAGTGGCTTTCCTGAGATTTTTGTTAATCTATCACAGGCGCTGAAAGAGAAAAGAATAAAGGGAAATGAAAACACTAGAAGAAAGGGAGAAGAGCAGATAAATAAGCAAAAGCAAAAATAAGGGCTTTAATTTTGCTGAAGTTTATAAATGTACCTGATTGGCAAATTGCTTTATGCAGATCTAATGCTAGAAGACAAAAGCCATACAAATCCCCAATATAAACTAGAGACTACTAGATTTGCTTCTTGAGTTACCCAGAGGCTGCCAGTGCCTTTACTGACTCCTGTGTTGGCCTATCTCCTCCCCATTACATGATTTCTTTTATTTTCTTTCTCATGCCTGTGAGACTTTTTTTTAAACCAATATTATCAAACTTCTGGTTCATCTGCAGCCCCTGTAAATGCTTTATCTCCAGAGATTTTATATCTTACTAATGAAAATAAATATTTATTAACTGATCAGAAATAGTCTGGATTAAAGCAATGTGTATTAATTCACATTCTCCTTACTATTACTCCCCACAAATTTCGCTTACATGTTGTAACAATAATTTTAATAAACTAATATTACCTTATAATAATTTAGAGTTTGGGCCCTGAGTTAGAGGTTTCTGAATTCCAATCCCAAATTTATTATTTACTAGCTCTGTGACCTTGAGTAAATTACTAATGTCTTCAAATTTCTGTCCCTATATTCATTATATAATAGATTGTATATAACAGCTTTATGATAATAATAAATGTTTAAAATGTTACTGAATACACTTAAATGTTGACTGTCCATTAAAAATCAGAAATAAAACAAGGGTCCATCACTTTTTATCACAATAAAGACTCTTAGCCTTTTTAGAATGTTTGTTTTCAAATATGTTGTAGGAATAATGAGCAAGATTTTACCAGAGAGATTCAAATTAGCACCATCCCTGACAGTGATAAAAGGGAAATCTTTTTCCCATTGTCATCTTCATTCATTTGTACATAACCCTCTCCAAGAAGATTTCCTCCTGTTAAGTTCCCCATCCCGCCTCCACCCTGCCAACCTGGCTCAGCTCTTCCCTTCTCTTCTATGACTCTTCTCAATCTCACACTGATTTTAATAATCTCTTTGATAGGATTTCACTGAGCAATCAGCCTATGGATTTCACTGAGCCATCGGCTCATTTTCAGTGCACTAGTGACCAAAGGTTTATTGAGCAAGTTGGGCTAGATTTTTTAGGAAGTTTCTCCCTACCCACAAGTTCCAGAAAGAGACTTTGGTTTTCATGTGGAAAGTACTCAGTGGTCATGGCTACCTGCCCACAAGAATCAAAACCACAAACAAAATCCATCTGAAGCTCCTGTGTCCCACAACAGCCAAATGCCCCACTGACCCAATACATACCACAGGCAGTATATCAAAGGGTGTTTTGACTCCTGGTTAACATGTGTTATTAATTTTTATCCATTCTAAAAGAGTAAAATGATTTCAGTGGTTGAGGAGATGGCCAAGAAACCTTCACTTTGTTCATAAATAGATAATTCAGCTCTGAATTGGTTGAGGTGATCCTCTAGTTATGTATTTTATTCATCCTCAGGCCAGAATATTTGCAGATTAGCTATGCAAGAAATTCAAGGAATAACTCAGTCAATAGTTTACTTATTGGCTAGCCCAACTTAAGGAAGCTCTGAAAACACCCAAAATAAAGTCATAGTAAACAACTGGATGGCATCTACTTTGGACAGTAAATGTAATTGACATCTTAGTGCCATTATCTGATTGATAGGTGTCGTAAGGTATTTCCACTAGTAACAATACCTATCATTTCTTCAACACAGGGTTTGCAAACATGGCAGCATCTAATCCTGTTATCAATTCTAAAGCTGGTTATTATATTCACCGACAGTCCTCTAAACTCTAGATAAATCTCTGCTAAGAAATATGCCATGACAAAAGCAATTCTACTAAATTCCTTGACTTGAGGACTGAGGTGGAATTTCCAATCAGCCATAATTCAGATGAAGGATGTTTCTGAGAAAAGCTACATTTTTTTCCGGCACAATCTCTTTCATAACAGCTGGTATCCTATTCTTTATACAGAACAACAGAAGACCCATATGGAAATAATACCTGTATCAAATATAGAAAAAAATAATTTACACTAAATTAAAAATCGCATACTATACATCAAATATTTGTACATGTATTATTTCTAATTACCTCAAGTGCAACACCACAAAGGAAATACAATACCCATTTTATAGATTAGTAAAGTTGCATTAAAATAGGCAAAGGGCCTCTTTTTCTGCTACCGCACTGTCAATCTCCAGGTAGGCTGCTGTCTCTTAGTATTTTGTTTTTAAATATGTGACTCTTGACACCACAACCTAAGAACAGAATGTTATTTAAGGAAGACACAGTTCCAATACCTTCAAAAATTGTTAAGCTGTTCTCATTAACAAATTCTGATAATGGTTTTCATACTCCCAGAGTTTTTCTGTTTAGTGCATCCCTTCAATCTCCCTCCTCCACATTCCTCCATCTGGTTAAGTAAGGCAAGGAATGTTAGGTTTCTGTGGTGTGAGATCCTTACCTGTGCAAAGTCTTCACCATAATCTCCAGAAGCACACTGAGAAATCCAGTCACAAGTTGAGACTAATTTACTGGAGCTACTGGATGGCAAAAGTGGGGAGACAGCATTGATTTAGGGACCAGTGCTGGGTGTCACATCATTATCTTCTCTTGAATGGATAAGTGTGAAGAAGAGAAGGATGACCAACCATCAAAATATGAAAGCAGAAAGAGATGTTAAAACTTAAAGTAGGAGTTCCCGTCGTGGCGCAGTGGTTAACGAATCCGACTAGGAACCATGAGGTTGCGGATTCGATCCCTGCCCTTCCTCAGTGGGTCAAGGTTCCGGCGTTGCCGTGAGCTGTGGTGTAGGTCACAGACGCGGCTCGGATCCTGCGTTGCTGTGGCTCTGGCGTAGGCTGGCAGCTACAGCTCCGATTCGACCCCTAGCCTGGGAACCTCCATACGCCGCAGGAGCGGCCCAAGAAATGGCAAAAAAAAGACAAAAAAAAAAAAAAACTTAAAGTAATGGAATGAAAACCAAAGAGAAAGTAAGAAAGCTTAAGCTCGAAAGTGAACAGTGACAATCCTTGCATGAGCTAGAATAGTTTCTGAAGAAGAGTCATGTGGTTACCCAGGGGGAGGAAAGGGGGAGTGGGATGGACCGGGAGTTTGGGGTTAGTAGATGCAAACTATTACATTTAGAATGGATAAGTAATGAGGTCCTACTGTACAGCACAGGGAACAATATCCAGGGTCCTAAGATAGGTCATGATGGAAAAGAATGTTTTTAAAAAGAATGTGTGTACGTGTGTGTGTGTGTGTGTGTGTGTGTGTGTGTGTGTATGACTGTACAGCAGAAATTAGCACAACATTGTAAATCAACTATTTAAAAAAAAGTTGCATGAGCTGGAATAGCTGCTGGAGATGTTTCTAATGCTTTCTCATGGGAATCATATCCAGCTTAATTTTTTAATGTGATCAAAAATATTACAAATGTTGGCTTAATGTTCCCACAACTCTAGAGGTAGGTATGAAACCCAAGTTTTCAGAACTTTGGAATCAGAGAGGTTAACAAAATTCTTAGTATCAGAGTTAGAAAAGGCTTGAACCAGAATTCAAACTCAGGTTTATCTGAGAGCAAATTTTGCTCTCCTAACACCATACCAGATTGCATCTTCATCACCACAGATCAACAGCAGAATGTAGGAGAAAGTCATGGGTTGGCAACTTCTCTTCTTTTACCGTATGACCTTTGACGATAGTTTAATTTTCTGAAAACTTTTTCTAACCTGTACGATAGGGATAATAATACTTATAAGAATCACTAAGTGCAGGCAGTTAGCACCATGCCAAGCATAAGATAGCTTACAACTCTGTTTAATTTCTTGTTTTTAAAATATCTATGAAAAATATTTTATAGCTGCATTAGAAGTTCTCCTAACAGGAAGTTCCCATCGTGGCTCAGCGGCAAACGAATCTATCATCCATGAGGACGCAAGTTCAATCCCTGGCTTTGCTCAGTGGGTTAAGGGTCCAACGTTGCCATGATCTGTGGTGTAGGCTGGCAGCTGCAGCTCTGATTCAACTCCTGGCCTGGGAACCTCCATATGCTGCAGGTGTGGCCCAAAAAAGACAAAAAACAAACAAACAACAAAAAGTTCTCCTAACATCTAACTTAATATGTCTTTGCATCATTTTTGTATTCTGTTCTGAAATTAATATTGCTAATTGAGAAACTGAGAAATTGAGAGATCAAGTTATGTATCTGAAATTAAAATTAAAAGGTATATGTATAAGGAAAAAAATGTGTCCTTTGTCTGCTAGCGTAGTTCCACTTGAATAAATTGACCTCAAACAACATACTCCAGTGGCATTTACTGTAAGGGATATTCACAGAAATTTAAGCTGATAAATATTTCACACCTGCTTTGATTTAGCAACCCTGGGGAACCTTCTGGTTAAAGGTTATTTCCCAGTTGACACACTTGGCTTATATCATTTGTGGTAACTTGAACTACCATCAAAAGCATCAATGACTGACAATATTTCTCACCCCTACCTCTCTCAACAAAACATTAATCTTGTAACAAACTCTACTGTCTCTCCATCCTTTCTGATGCTGACTCTTGAGGGAGTGTCTTGGGCAAAAGAGTCCATTTTAATGGAAGAAAATAAAACATTCTTTCTTCTCTATGATGTTTCCTGAACACCTTAGCCTTTTTTCCATTAATAACTCAGGGAGATTTTGGAGCAACACCAATATCTTATTTTCCAGTTATGAACCCTGAAGAAGAAGAGATAATTAAATATTTTCTGTAGTCTAGCCAATTATTTTCCTTCATTGCTCATGTTGCCTTCAATTCACAAATATAGGTTTTGGTTCAAAAGCTCGGGAGCTTCCCCGGTGACATCTGAAACTGGTCCCTGTACATGGAAGGCAGGGAGAGTCCAAAGAAGAGGCAGAGCACCCAGACTGGTAGGTGATAGGTTTAGTAAGCAAGGGAACTTACTTATGAGGTTTGCCTTAGGTTGTTTGAAAGACAAATAGGTCTTTACAGCTGCCCAGCAGAGGCATAAGTATAGTACGGGGGCACATGTGTGTTCAGTCCAGGTTGCATCAATACCACCTTACTCTCTCAAGGCTGCACCTGTGAAAATGGCTCCTAGTATAAGAATGGTGGGTGGAATGTAAATTCCCTTGACAGAAGAGGGATGAGGGGCCCAGATCCAGCTGGAAGTTCAACAGGCAGTCATATTCTGTCAATGACCTTTTCCAGCAGTAGGAAAGTACCATGATAAGAAGCACAATTTTTTAATAAATAGCCCAGAGAAAGGAAAAATCAAACTTTCCTGTCACTAGCAGTTCCTAGAGAGGATTGGAAAAAAAAAAAAGCCAGTGCCATTGTCCCCTGATCTGTAACAAAGTAGACAAAAAGTTTAACCATATGTGAATTATGCAATTTTCACACATTTTGATGTTTCAAATGAAATCTGCAGTATCAAGGACGAGAGTTTGTCCCACCTCATTCAATAAACACTTATGTAACACCACCTACATACCAGCATTTTGGTGGCTGCTGGAAACATGAGTGAACAAAATAAATATGGCCATTATATTAACTTGCTATCCAAAGGAGAAGGCAAATTGGGTTAGAAATTGCTGGTATTGGAGTTCCACACATGGCTCAGCAGGAACAATCTGACTAGCATCCATGAGGACACAGGTTCAATCTCTGGCCTTGCTCAGTGGGTTAAGGATCTGGCATTGCCATGAGCTGTGGTGTAGGTCTGAAACGCAGCTCGGATCCCATGTTTCAGTGGCTGTGGCATAGGCCGGCAGTTACAGCTCCGCTTCGACCCCTAGCCTGGGAACCTCCCTATATACTGGGGGTGCAGCCCTTAAAAGACAAAAAAAAGAAAAGAAAAGAAATTGCTGGTAGGATAAAATGTATCAAAGGGTATCATAAGGTATCAAATAACACAAGTGGTATTAATGCACATTGCTGAGATCTGTAATATTTTTATTTAAAAAAATGGAGTTTATATAATACTCTAAAAATTTCCTGGAAGGGAAATTCAAGCATTTAGCACAGTGGTAGAATAGCAAACACTGTAGGGGTCAGTTTTTAAAAAGATTACAAGTAACCAGATTCAATCAGTAAGACACGTGCTGTCAATTCTGTGTGTGGACCCAAATAGAAACAAATATTCAAGACATCCAGCCGTCCCAGTTCTTACAGAGAGCAAGAAAACACCCTATTGCCTGAGAATAAGAAGTTTGAGGGGTGAGATTATTCTGTCCTAATAAAAATTTTGTCAGGGAGATAAAATATGTGCATCCATATCTCAGCGCTTCCTTTCTGCTCTTTTTTAAAAGTTGTCCAAAGTGGGAGATGGTCGTCTCGTGTCATGCATCTCATTTCTTTCCTCCTAGTTCACTTTTCTTCTTGCTGAACTACATCCTTTACTATTTCTTTCTTTTTTAACTCAGTGAATTTTGTTATACTTTTTTATTATTCTTTTATAGTCGTACAGTTTTTCAACAATTCCATCCCAAACCCCCAGCCCGTCCTTCCCAACCCAGACTATCTCCTTTGGTAACCATAAGTTTTTTGCAAAGTCTGTGAGTCAATTTTTGTTCTCCAAAGAAGTTCATTGTATCCTTTTTTAGAACCACATGTAAGTGATAGCATATGACATTTATGTCTAACTGTCTGACTAACTGCACCTAGCGTGATAATTTCTAGGTCCATACATGTTTCTGCAGATGCCATTATTTCATTCCTTTTTATGGCTAATATTCCACTGTGTATATGTAGCATATCTTCTTTAGCCACTCTTCTGTAGATGGACATTTAGGTTGCTTCCATGTCTTGGCTATTGTATATAGTGCTTCAATGAAGATTGCAGTACATGTCTTTTCAAGACTTCTCTGGATAGATGCCCAGGAGAGGGACTGCTATATCAAACTGTAATTCTATTTTTAGTTTTTTCGGGAATCTCCATACTGTTTTCCATAGTGGTTGCATCAACTTACATTCTCACCAATAGAGTAAGAGTGTTCCCTTTTCTCCAAACTCTCTCCAGCATTTATTGTTTTTGTGAACTTTTTGATGTTGGCCATTATGGCTAGTGTAAGGTAGGACCTCATAGTAGTTTTAGTTTCCACTTCTCTAATAATTGGTGATGTCAAATATCTTTTCATGGTTTTTTTGGCCATCAGTATGTCTTCTTTGGAGAATTGTATGTTTAGATATTCTGCCCATTTTTTGAGGGTGTTGTTTGCTTTTTTTGGGTATTGAGATGCAGGAGATGTTTATATATTTTGGAGATTAAACCCTTGTCAGTTACTTCATTTGCAAATATTTTCTCCCAGTGTGTAGATTGTCTTTTTGTTTTGTTTAGGGTTTCCTTGGCTGTGCAAAAACTTTTAAGGTCCCATTTGTATTTTTGTTGTTATTGTTGTTTCTCATTTATAATGATTTTTATTTTTTCCATTACAACTGGTTTACAATGTTCTGTCAATTTTTTTTGTCTTTTTGCCATTTCTTGGGCAGCTCCTGTGGCATATGGAGGGTCCCAGGCTAGGGGCCTAATCGGAGCTGTGGCCACAAGCCTACACCAGAGCCACAGCAACACGGGATCCGAGCTGCATCTGCAACCTACACCACAGCTCACGGCAATGCTGTATCCTTAACCCACTGAGCAAGGCCAGGGATAGAACCCACAACCTCATGGTTCCTATTCGGATTCGTTAACCACTGAGCCACGATGGGAACTCCTGTTCTGTCAATTTTTTACTGTACAGAAAGGTTACCCAGTTACACATACATGTACACATTATTTTTTCTCACATTAACATGCTCCATCATAGGTGAATAGACATAGTTCCCAGTGCTATACAGCAGGATTTCATTGCTTATCCATTCCAAAGGCAGTAGTTTGCATCTCTTAACCCCGAATTCCCAATCCATCCCACTCCCACCCCCTTGGCAATGACAAGTCTGTTCTCCAAGTCCATGAGTTTCTTTTCTGTGAAGAGGCTCATTTGTGCCATATATTAGATTCCAGATATAAGTGACTTACTTAACCTGTTATGAGAGTCTCTAGTGCCATCCATGTTGCTGCAAATGGCATTATTTGGTTCTTTTTTATGGCTGAGTAGTATTCCATTGTGTGTATATATTACAGTTTCTTACTCCAATCATCCGTTGATGGACATTTAGGTTGTTTCCATGTCTTTGCTATTGTGAATAGTGCTGCAATGAACATACAGGTGCATGTGTATTTTTCAAGGAAAGTTTTGTCCAGATATATTCCCAAGAGTGGGATTGTGGGGTCATATGGTAGTTCTATGTATAGTTTTCCAAGGTACTTCCATACTGTTTTCCATAGTGGTTGTACCAATTTACATTCCCACCAACAGTGTAGGAGGGCTCTCTTTCTCCACACCCTCTCCAGCATTTGTTATTTGTTGACTTATTAATCATGGCTATTCTGACAGGTGTGTGGTGGTACCTCATGGTTATTTTGATTTGCATTTTTTCATGTGCTTGTTGGCCATCTGTATATCTTCCTTGGAGAAATGTCTATTCAGGTGTTTTGCCCATTTTTCAATTAGGTTGTTGGCTTTTTTGCTGTTGAGTTGTATAAGCTGTTTGTATATTTTAGAGATTAAGCCCTTGTCTGCTGCACCGTTTGAAACTATTTTCTCCCATTCTGTAAGTTGTCCTTCTGTTTGTTTTTATGCTTTCCTTTGCTATACAAAAGCTTGCCAGTTTGATTAGGTCCCATTGGTTTAGTTTTGCTTTTATTTCTGTTGCTTTGGGAGACTGACCTGAGAAAACAATTGTAAGGTCAATATCAGAGAATGTTTTGCCTGTGTTCTCTTCTAGGAGTTTAATGGTGTCTTGTCTTACATTTAAGTCTTTAAGGCATTTTGAGTTTATTTTTGTGCATGGTGTTAAGGGTGTGTTCTAGTTTCATTCATTTACATGAAGCTGTCCAGTTTCCCCAACAACGCTTGCTGAAGAGACTGTCTTTTCCCATTTTATATTCTTGCCTTCTTTGTTGAAGATTAATTGACCAAAGGTGTCTGGGTTTATTTCTGGATGCTCTATTCTGTTCCATTAGTCTGTATGTCTGCTTTGGTACCAGTATGACACCATCTTGATTTCTGCAGCTCTGTAATACTGCTTGTTATGCCTCCTGCTTGTTTTTGCTTTTGTTTTTCCCCTTAGGATTGCTCTGGCAATTCTGGATCTTTTGTGGTTCCATATACGTTTTTGGATTGTGTGTGCTAGTTACGTGAAAAATGTCATGGGTAATTTGATAGGAATTGCATTGAATCTGTAGATTGCTTTGGGTAGTATGGCCATTTTTACAATATTAATTTTTCCAACCCAAGAGCATGAGATATCTTTCCATTTCTTTGAATCCTCTTTAACTTCCTTGATTAATGTTTTATAGTTCTCAGCACATAAGTGTTTCACCTCCTAGGGTCAGATGTACTCCCAGGTATTTGATTTTTTGTAGTGCAATTTTAAAAGGTGTTTTAAAATTTTTAATATTTTTGTGTTCCTTCTCAAATATTTCATTGTTAGTATACTGAAATGCGACTGGATTTATGAATGTTAATCTTATACCTGATACTTTGCTGAATTTGTTCATTACTTCAAGTACTTTTTGGGTTGAGTCCTTAGGGTTTTCTATATATGGTATCATGTCATCTGTGTAGAGTAACAATTTTACCTCTTCTCTTCCAATTTGGATACCTTTTATTTCTTCTGTTTGATTGCTGTGGCTAGGACTTCCAATACTATGTTGAATAACAGTGGTGTAAATGGCCATCCTGTCTTGTTCCAGATTTTAGTGGGAAGGCTTTCAGCTTTTCTCCACTGAGTATTATATTTGCTGGGGGTTTGTCATAAATGGCTTTGATTATGTTAAGGTATGTTCCCTCTATACTCACTTTGGTGAGAGTTTTGTTCATGAATGGATGTTGGACTTTGTCAAATGCTTTTTCTGCATCTATTGAGATGATCATGTGGTTTTTTACTTTTCTTTTGTTAATGTGATTTATGACATTGATTGGCTTGTGTATGTTGAACCATCCTTGTGAATCTGTGATGAATCCCACCTGGTTATGGTGTATGATCTTTTTTATATGTTGGATTCGGTTGGCTAAAATTTTGTTGAGAATTTTTGCATCTATATTCATCAAAGATATTGGTCTATAGTTTTATTTTTTGGTAGTATCTTTGTCTGGTTTTGGTATTAGGGTGATGTTGGCAACATGGAATGACTTTGGGAGTGTTCCTTCTTCTTCAAACTTTTAGAAAAGTTTAAGGAGGATGGGTATAAGTTCCTCTTTGTATGTTTGGCAGAATTCACTGGTGAAGCCATCTGGTCCTGGACTTTTGTTTGCACGGAGTGTTTGTATGACATGTTCAATTTCATTTCTAGTGATTGGTCTGTTCAGTTGATCTATTTCTTCTTGATTCGGTTTTGGCAGGCTGTAAGTCTCTAAGAAGTTGTCCATTTCTTCTAGGTTGTCAAATTTGTTGGCATACAATTGTTCATAGTGTTCGCTTATGGTTTTTTGTATTTGTGTAATATCCATTATGATTTCTCCTTTTTCATTTCTTATTTTATTTATTTGGGTTTAGATCTCATTTATTTATTTTTGTTTTTATTGTCACTATTCTAGGAGGTGAATCTGAGAAAATATTACTATGGTTTATGTCAGAGAGTGTTCAGCCTATGTTGTCCTCTAAGAGTTTTATAGTATCCAGTCTTATATTTATGTCTTTAATCCATTTTAAGTTTATTCTTATATATGGTGTTAAGGAGTGTTCTAATGTCATTATTTTACAGGTAGCTGTCCAGTTTTCCCAGTATGATTTATTGAAGGGACTATCTTTTCTCTTTTGTATATTATTGCCTCCTTGTCATAGATTAGTTGACCATAGGTAGATGGATTTAGCTCTGGGCTTTCAGCCCTGTTCCACTGATCTACATTTTTGTTTTTGTGCCAGTACCATACTGTTTTGATGAATGTAGCTTTGGAGTATAATCTTAAGTCAAGGAGCCTGATGAAGAAGCTCCAAATGAAGAGAGTCTCAGAGAACTCTGGGACAACATTAAACACTCCAACATCCATATTATAGGGGTGCCAGAAGGAGAAGAGAGAGAGAAGGGGTCAGAAAAAAATATTCCAAGAGATAATAGCCAAAAATTTCCCTAACATGGGAAGGGAACCACTCACTCAAATCCAGGAAGTGCAATGAATACCATATAAAATAAACCCAAGGAGGAATACACCAAGACACATATTAATCAAACTGACCAAAATTAAAGACAAAGAGAAAATCTTGAAAGCAGCTAGGGAAAAGAAACAAGTAACATACAAGGGAACCCCAATAAGGTTATCGGCAGATTTTTCAGCAGAAACTCTGCAGGCCAGAAGGGAGTGGCATGATATATTTAACGTGATGAAAGGAAAAAACCTCCAACCAAGATTACTCCACCCAGCAAGGCTCTCATTCCGATTTGAAGGAGAAATCAAAACCTTCACAGATAAGCAAAACCTGAGAGAATTCAGCAACACTAAACCAGCCTTACAACAAATACTAAAGAAACTTCTCTAGGCAGAAAAGAAAAGACAGCAACAGGAAACAATAATTCCACAAATGACAAGGCTCACCAGTAAAGGTATATATACAGTAAAGATACAAAAATCATTCATGCACAATTATACCACCAAAATCAGAACTCATGAGAAGAGGTGGGTACAAATGCAGGACACTGGGGATGCACTTGCAATTAAGAGAACAACAACTTAAAACAATCTCATATACATATAGACTCTTATTTCAAAACTTCAGAATAACTGCAAACCAAAAATCTACAATTGATACACAAACAAGGAATCACTGAAGAAGAAATATATCTCATACTAAATAAGTGCATAATCCACCATGAAGGGGGTCATTTGACATCATTCTTGGAATGCTGAAGTCTTCTTACATCTGATTCTGATTTCCTCTCCATCAAAGAAGTTATGATAATTATAATTAAATAATGCCACTGTACCATTAAATAATACAGTTCTACAACTGTATTATTAATAACCATTTCTCTCCATGGTACAATGTAAGGTCTATAATGTCTTGTTTATCACATCACCTAGAATGGTGTAATGCCTATACTGAAGAATCAATAAGATGTAACAAATTGTGAGGACATATTTATATAGTTACACTGTTTTTTTAACCAATTTATGCATTTTATATTTTACTTATTTTCAGAGGGTGTATTATTTTTGCTATTCTTACCACTTAAGTTACTCTTTTTATTATGCTATATAAAATATTTAATGGTATATAAGGCTTTCTTCTTTATAAATTCTAATTGCATAATATACACAATTTTAATATAATGCTAATTTTTAAATAAAAATTGAAATGTAATAGATAATACTAAATAGTAAAGATGAAAGCCATACAAACTGGGATAAAGTATAGAATAAATTTCCTATTTGTCTCAGCATATTTTCCATTCCACTTCTCCAGAGGGAGTCACTTAATCCATTTCTTAAGATCCATGATATAATAATCTGTGTGAATGTAATTGTGTTTAAATATATGTATTTTATTCTGCAAAAAAAAAAAAGAATGGGGCCCCCATTTCCCCTAGTCATGTGGAGCTCCTGCGCACAAGCCCTGCTGGCCCTCAATGCCAAATGCTCCAGGGGGACCATTCTTATTCTAGATCCCTAGGTGTGGGGACCCGATGTGGGGCTCAGAACTCTTACCCCCATGGGTGAACCTCTGCAACATAGTTAATTTCAAGTCTGTAGGCCACCCACCCAGCAGGAATGGGATTGCTTATATCACATAATTGACACTCCTATCATCTTAATGTGGTCTCCTCTTTGTCTTCTGGAGTAGGATATCTTTTTTGATAGTTTGCAGTCTATGTTGTTGAAGGTTGTTCAGCAGTTAATTGTAATTTTGTTATTTTTATGAGAGAAGGTGAACTCCAGTCCTTCTACTCCACCATCTTAATCTATTACTCGGGGATCTTCAACTTTGAAAGCGACATAGAGGTGGCCTAAAGAAAGTGTTTATTTCAGCATCAAATTAAAGGATGAATAAGATGTGACCAAACAAAGAGAGCATGTTCCTAATAAAGGAAATAGTGTCCGTGAAGGGTCAGTATTAAGACGGGGTAGAGCAGGAAATCCAGGTACTTGGGCAAATCAACTGAGACAAGTGAGGTAGCATGATGGCAAAAGCAGGAAAAGTCTCTGGTGGCTCAGTGGGTTAAGGATCCAGTGTTGTCACTGCTGCAGTGTGAGTTCAATCCCTGGCCCTGGGACATCTGCTACAGGCACTGCTTACCCCCAAATTAGGAAGATCCTAAATCTTTGACAGTATCCAAATCTGGTTGAGGTTTCTGAACTAGGTACCACCAAAAATAGTATGGCAATGCCATGATATGACCAGATTTTCATTCTTCTCAAACATTTTGGCTGCTAAGCTGTGAGAAAAAGTGGATTGGAGGGAGGTAAGAGTGACTGGAAAGAGATCAGACTGAAGACCTCTGAGGACTCCAGACAGCCTAGAGGAAGAGAAGGGCAGTGGGGATACAGGGAGGTGAGCAGCCGAAAGAGGCTTAAGAGACAGAGTAAAAGGATTCAGTGGATGATAGGAGATGAGGGAAAGAGAAATCATGGTGTTCCCCGGTTCTGGGTTAAGCAATTGAGAGTATGCTTGGACCACCCACAAAGGCAAGAAACTTGTAGAAAAAAGCCAGGTGGAAAGGGGATGAGGGTTTTCACTTTGTTCATATTAAATTCAAAATACTTGTAAAACATCCAATAAGACATATACCAAGGCAGTTGGATATACATGTCTCAAGGATCAGAAGAAAAGACTAGTCTAGAAATATAATTTTGGCATAAAAATAATATCCAAAGTCAAAGAGGATGTAAAATTTTCCTATCCTGACTGGTCATATGACTCAGCTGAAGAATATATATATATTTTTTTTTTGGTCTTTTTGTTGTTGTTGTTGTTATTGTTGTTGTTGTTGTTGCTATTTCTTGGGCCGCCCCCGCCGCATATGGAGGTTCCCAGGCTAGGGGTTGAATCGGAGCTGTAGCCACTGGCCTACGCCAGAGCCACAGCAACGCGGGATCCGAGCCGCGTCTGCAACCTACACCACAGCTCTCGGCAACGCCGGATCCTTAACCCACTGAGCAAGGGCAGGGACCGAACCCGCAACCTCATGGTTCCTAGTCGGATTCGTTAACCACTGCGCCACGACGGGAACTCCTGAAGAATATATTTAAAATATACATGTTCTTGAGCTCCCATCTCCAACATGCTGAATCAGAATCTCCTTTGTTCTACTTCATAATTACCTGGGAAGCTTTTAGAAATCTCTATCATCAGATCTCAGCCTAGTCCAATGAACAAGAATTTATGAGGGTGGGATACAGACATGATGACTTTTTTTAAGTTCCCCAGGTATGCAGGAAAAGTCAAGAACTGCTGCCCTAGGGATAAGGCTGGCAATCCGCATAATTACAAAAGCAATCCAATTATACAATTACTAGCCAGATTCAGCTTCATGATTTCAGCCACCCTTCATTCCATTCCTGGTTGAAATAAGCATTTCCTATCACCACACCTAAACTAACAAATATACTCATCACTATCCCTTAGCCCTGATATATCTCCCTCCATAGCCCTTATCACCCTCTGACCTTATATCCTTTACCTATGTACTTATTGTTTGTTGATCACTCAAAAAACCTGAGCCCCATGAGGGAAAGGACAATGTTTTCCTATGTTCACTGTAGGACCCCATTTCTCATAGCACCTACCACCAAGTAAGCGCTTTATCCAATACTTGTGACAGGAATAAAAATGTGTCCAGATTTCAAGGAGTAGAGACACTACTTTTGTTGAAATAGGAGGAAAGGGGGAAGGGTACCAATGCTGGTAGTTTTGTAGCCCTGGTGGTAGAAAATTTGGCTTCCCATTTCAATGTGAAATAGCTGCTTCAATGACAAATAGCAAGAAATCTCATGAATAGGATGAGGTACAGGGTTGGAGTTTTGAAATTTTTGAAAAGAATTGAGAATACAGCTAGCCAAATTATTGAGCAGTATAGATTTAATCATTTGCCCCAGTGGCTGATTTTCTCCCACTGTGGTCAGTATCCTGGGTAGAGTCATGGAGATTATAACCAGCTGGGATAATCTGTAATTAGGGATTTAACACATAGGTGTGACAATGAATAAAGGAGCAGGGATTTTGGCTCATCTAGGCTATTAAGTGGGACTTTTCCTTCTGACTCAGAAGCTGACAAATGGCCATAAAGATAAAAATAACCATTAAGTACCACCCACATTCTAAAGAGAGCCATAAAGACAGCCATAGTTTGGAGCTCTGCCATCCAAACTATGACTCCATCATGCCCAGGCAGCATATATTGCAAAAGAAAGAATCAAGAAGAGTCCATGGAAGCAGGGTGCATTGGTGCAGGGCAGAGTCTTGTGACTTTTACCTTCTGTCAACTCAATACGTACAACTTAAAAGTTGAGAGTTAAGTTTTATTTGGGGCAAAATGAGGACAATAGCCCAGAAGGCATCATTTCAGATAGCTCTGAAATACCACTCTGAGGAGGTGAGGGGAATCTAGGATATATAGAAGTTTTGCAACACAGGGCAGGTAGTGGGAACAAAAGATTACTGTTAATAACAGAAAACCAGATAACTCAAGGAACTTAGTGCTTTTCTATGCATAGGAAGATGCAAAGGTCTGGGCTCACTGAAATCATTCCTTTGATATGCACCTCAGGTCAGCTATCTGAGGGCAGTATCCTGTGTTTTCACAGTGCTTGCTGTTAGGCGTGGTTTCAGTATGATGGCTGGTAGAAGGCAGGTGTTCTTTCTTTCCTTCCTGAGATCTCTTAAGGGCCCATAGGCTCACTGGCTCACCCTTGAAGGTGTCTGCATTCGGTTATGACTGATATCTTTTGTTTTATCAACTTAAAAAATGCACAACCCAAAAGCTGAGAGTTAAGTTCCATCTGGGGCAAAATGAGGACTATAGCCCAGGAGGCAGCATTTCCGATAGCTCTGAAATTCTGCTCCAAAGAATCAGAGGGAAATGGCAGTATATACATGATTTTGGTGAAGGGGGAGGCACATGCAGCCATGCACACGCTCTACAAAAGGTCACTGCTAGTCTCATAAAGGCTACTGCTAGTCAGGAGGAGCAGACATCACCATGGAGGACTTTAGCGCTTTTCTAGATATGAAGAGAGGCAAGAATTGGGCTCATAAAATCTTCTCTGGAAAAGATCTAACTCTGAAGACCTGTTACGCTAGCTTTCCCAGGGAAAGAGTGCCTCACTCCTGGTCTCCACCCGGAGCTCCTTTTAGGAGTGTTAAGGGTCCACAGCTGCAGTGGCTCATGTTTTGATCAGTGTAGAGGCTGATGGCAAGAACCAATCTCTCGTTTACACCTCCATATAGAAAGAGTGCTTCAAAGCTTCACCCAGGGAGTCACATGTGAGAAGTTCTAAGAAAACCTCTCGTAGAAAATAAGGGGTGTCTTCAAGACTTGCTGACCTAATTTACATGCCTACATGCTTGGATGGGGGAAAATGAATGGGAGGCAGCAAGACAAAGAGAGGTTGCCTTCGTGGGAGCAGACTTTCATTTCTCATTTGGCTTAACAAGGATGATGTGGTCAAACAGGCACATAGAAAGTGGCCAGCCTTGAGCCATCTTACTGGAATCCCTCCTAATAGGACTTCAGGTCAGAATAGAGGACCAGAGCAGCAAGTAGCTGTGAAGTATTCCATGGGGTCAAAAGCTGAGTAGGAGTCAGGCATAATTTTGGAGATAACTGACCAGTGGAAAGGGCCCTGTAGGCCTCTGTGAAGAAAATTCACAGGCAAAGTGGAGTCATGTCATCAGCACTGACATTCAAGATAGGATTCTAGTAGCACACATTAAGTGGGGAAAATCTTAACCTCCTTTTTCCTCCAGTCCTTGTCCCCTAGCTGAATTCTGAAGAAGCTGGGGTGAAAGAGCTGAGATACCATCTCTGCACTCCAAGGCCTAAGTTCTGTCTTTAAGGTAGAATAGAAAAGGAATACTAAGTTAGATTTGAGAGTAAAGTTTCCAGGTGCATTAAATTACACTGGACTGAACTGGATACTTACACTTGAAATAATATGAAAGCAATGGGATCTGTCTGAGGTATGCTAGGGTGCCACGTTCAGTGTTGCAGGGCAATGGGAGATCCTAGAAGAGGGTTGGTGCTGCATAATAAATCACAGAAGACTCCTACATTTAGTAAAGTGGGGGACCAGGAGGCACTCCGTTCTGTAGAACAAAGGTGCCTAGGTTTCAGCCCACATGCCTTTTATTAGAGAAAGTGATGTAGGTTAATGAGCAAAATCAAGTGCAGTTAAAAATAAGGCTGTCTTAGTGGTTGTGCTTTTGCATGTGC
Source organism: Phacochoerus africanus (assembly GCF_016906955.1). Lineage (NCBI taxonomy): Eukaryota > Metazoa > Chordata > Mammalia > Artiodactyla > Suidae > Phacochoerus > Phacochoerus africanus. The sequence continues at coordinate 90,774,270 of NC_062545.1, read as the reverse complement.
GCCAAATTTGTTCACTGCATTGTTCAGCAGTTTCCACGGTCTCCAACACTAAGGGACAGAAAAGGACTATGCAATAGAATATAACTGAAGGTAGTGCCTAAAGAAAAATAAAACTAGAATTCCTGTCCTGGCTCAGTGGTAACAAAACCAACTAGTAGCTGTGAGGATGCAGGTTCGATCCCTGGCCTTACTCAGTAGGTTAAGGATCTGGCATCGCTGTGATTGTGGTGTATGCAGGCTGGCAGCTGCAGCTCTGATTCAATCCTTAACCTGGGAACTTCCATATGCCACAGCCATGGCCCTAAAAAGACAAAAAAAGAAAAGAAAATTAGTTTTGTACTCCTTAAAGTTCAGGCTGTTCATTCAACTGGTATGTTACCAAGACATGAAATCTAAAGTGGATAAGGAAGGGAGTGAAGACAAGAAGGAGCTGACGGATAGCAAGATAACAGAAGCTTCACTGCATTGAGTGTCACGATGCAGCTGAAAGGAGTTTCAGTGAGGTCAATTGAGGAGGTGAGCTGAAAGCCCAAGAAGGTCTAAATTAAGGACTTCAAAGTAGTGGCAGACTGATATAAGTCCAAGACCTTCAAGAAACTGAGTATCTGAGATTAAGTAAAAGGAAAAGGTTTTGAAGATCAGAAGGTCAAGTAACTGAAATAATGTTGTATTTGTCAACCCAACATGGATGCTTAAGACACCCAGAAGATTGCAGATATCGTGGTGGAGAGAAGCACTGAGGGCCCTGTACTAAAGCCCCTACTGAATGGGGTGGAGTGACCATAAAGTAGATGGATGATAGTGGATTTGAGTATGAGCCTCAAATGATAAACACTTTTTACAGAAGGGAAATGGTTGGTCTGGAAACAGAGCCAAGGAGTGAGCAGGACACGTGCTTACCCTCCAAATCTGGGAGGCATGGACTGTGTCTTCAGGCTCCAACCAGGAGGTATTGGGGTTGTTCCCTGAAGAGGCTAAGGATTTGGGGGAGTTCAATGGGAATGAATGGGAATTCCATAAGTTCTAGTGGAAAGGTTGATGATAGAGGTTGAATAGGGATCTGGCAGACAGAGTCAAGATTTTTAATGAAATCTGTATATCACTTGAGGAATGTAGAGCAGAGGACATGACATGTACTTTAGATAAATCACACTGGCACCTGGGGAAGATTGAGTTGAGAGCTCCAAGGCTACAGGAAAAAAGACCATTGAAAAGACTGTGATTATGCTCATGATAAGAAATCTCGAGTCTAAAACTGAGTAGTAACAAAAGGGTGGTTAAGACATGTAAGTAGGACCTCAATCAGCTAGATTTGATCAGTGAATATGAGAAGTGAAAGAAGAAAGAGTTTACAATGACTCTCAAATTTCTAGCCTGAGGAACTGGTGGTTGGTGGTGACAATGGAGGAAAATGAGGAGATAGGTTCAGATTTGAACTTTGTATAATAAACTAAAGCCTTGAGTTCACCCCCAGTAGTCATTTCCCCTCTTATATTGTAATAGGGTAGCTGATTTTATTTTGGCACACGCCACCCAAAATAAAGATAGCATTTCAGACTTATATCTTCATGGAGCCAAATGATTAAGTACTGGCAATTGGTATGTAATATAAATTTGTTGTTAAAAGTAGTGCGTTGCGACTTCCAGGAAGCATCCTTAAAAGGAAGCACTCCTTTTTCTTCACTCCTTTCTCCTTCATGCAAGGGAATAAGGACATAATAGCTAGAGCTCCACTAACCATCTTGGCCCATATGTTTAACTTGGCCATAGAATTCACAAGAAGCAGAACATGAAAAACAAAAAGCAGAGCAGGAATATAGAAAGAGTCTGGGCTTTGACTTCATAAACAAAAATCTACTTGTTTAAGCCATTGTTGTTTTGTGACTTTCTGTTCATCACAGCTGAATGGAATCCTAATAAATATCAGATGTGTTAATTCTGAAGTATCTGAAACTTCAAGGAGGGATAGACGGCTGCATATAATGATATAGATCCAGGCAAGAGATGCATGTTGGAAATAGAATCCAACTTGCATAAAGGTCATTCTCTGAAAACAAGTCCATGTGATTTTTCCCAATAGCCATCAGAAGCATCATTTAAAGGTGAAAAAGTTAACTGATGTTCACTGAGACATTCACATCTAAATTCATTTTCTACAATGAGATCCTTCTGTATAGCACTGGGAACTGTATCTAGTCTCTCATGATGGACCATGGTGTAGGATAATGTGAGAAAAAGAATTATATATGTATGTGTGACTGGGTCACTTTGCTATACAGTAGAAAATTGACAGAACACTGTAAACCAACTATAATGGAAAAAATAAATATCATTTAGAAAAAACCTATAAAATAGCTAAACTGAATTTGAATAAAGTTACAAAAACATATCATAATATGTGGAAAGTAGTAAAAGCAGTGTTTCAAATAAAATTTACAGCTTTAGATGTCAAAAATAAGTTCATTTTCTAACCACCAGTATAAGGTGACTTAGAGATTAACATTACTTCCTATTTAAAAGATTGCCTTTGAAAATAAAAGATTTTTATTTGTATAAGTGTTCAATTATATAGCTGTTCTTTGTATAACTGGTTTTCTTTATAAGGCACTCAGATCACATGAGTATAGTCAAAACCCCTTTTATTATAGAAGAGTTTTATTATTGAAGAGTTATGACTACAACCAAGTGAGGAATAATCTTAATCTTATGTGCCAAATACAGGGCAATGGATATAATAGGTAATGAATACTCAGAAGCAATAGTATTAACCTGATTTGCATAAAAATGAAATGTAAGTTTGATCAACTGAATAGGCAGCATAATTCTTTACAGATTCAAAAAGAGACACCTCACAAATCTGAGAAAATATACATGCAGCCACCTATTAAACTTGCTAATTTACTAAACCCATGGCACAAATAGTCCATTAAAAAATACCCAAAAATTAGGAGCTATGTGAGTACTATTTTCATTTTCTTCAGTTTATTTATTTTTCGTGAGTGCTCTTTTTAAATTTTAAAACAGTTCCCACTGTAGATTCATTAGAAGCTACAACCTCTTCCCACAGTTATTTCTGCCCAGTTTCTTAAAAAGAGCACTGCCTTCAAATAAAAATTATAAATCTTATACTTCTAAATTTAAAGAACTATAAAATGTGTCTCAAGTTCTGTATTCCCTCAAAGGTGTGAATAAATAAGCCAGCAGCTACATGGTTGATTTGGGGGAAGTGGGGTGGTTACTGCTAGTTTTTAAACCCAGGCTATCTGGCCTCCAGCAAACTTCATTAAGAAGGAAATAGATTACAAAAGTTAAAATCCCAACATACATCTCAGTTATTTATTAATTTGTACTTAGGAATGTCTTGGCCCCTCTCCCCTCTCCCAGCACAGCTAGAACGTAGCACATCTACATCCAGCCAGTGAGGAAAGACGGACCAGACTCCTTCATGCCTCAAATTCATGTGGCCTTGGGACCCAGCTCGGTTAGTGATGAGGAGCTGAACCCATCCTCAAGCTCCTGATACAGAGGAGTATTAGAAACCCAAATGAATCAGAAATGAATCAAGATAAATTCATACAATTTTGAGGGTTGAAAGCTCTTGCCCAGAGAGGAAGAGTTCCCAGGGAGAGAAAGGGAGAGGATCTGGTGAGAAAGCTGGTTAGAACCACGAGGCCTTGGATCTTCGTCTTGCTATGATACTGATTAGAATTGGACTGGAATGATCTCAATGTCTTTTTTAATTGAAGTATAGTTGATTTACAATGTGGGGTTAGTTCAGTTATATAGCAAAGTGATTCAGTTAAATTTTTTTTCAGATTATTTTCCCTTGTAAATAATGAGTATGGTTCCCTGTGTTGTAGAGTAGGTCCTTGTTCATTATCTATTTTATATAGAGTAGTATCTATCTGTTAATCCCAAACTCCTAATTTATCCCTCCCTCACCTTTCCCTTTGACAAGCATCAGTTTACTGTCTATGTCTGTGAGTCTGTTTCTGTTCTGAAAATAAATTCATTTGTATCATACCATTAGATTTCACATATGGTGATATCTTATGATACTTACTTTTCTCTGCCTGGCTTACTTAGTATAAGAATCTCTAGTTGCATCCATGTTGCTAAAAATGGGATTATTTCATTCTTTTTAATGGCTAATATTCCATTCTATATATGTATCATATCTTTATATGTTCACCTGTCAATGGACATTTAGGCTGCTTCCATGTCTTGGCTATTGTAAATAGTACTGCAGTGAACATTGGGTGCATGTATCTTTTCCAATTTTTTTTTCTAATTTTAAAATGTATCATAAATTACAGGTGTTTGCTAAGAATTTAGCAATCTGCTTGAAACCTCTTGAACACAATACAATCATTTATCTATTCTTTTTGATCTTAGTCTCCAGGAAGTATTTAACTCAAATGTTTTGTTCTGTGGAAAATTTTCCATCACTACCTCTCTCTTCAGTTGATGCTGTTTCTTTCAAACAAACATTTACATTATTTTCTTTAATATTTAGAATGATGTTATTTTATTCATAAAAGTGCAAAAAGAAGGTATCACTAAGTGTCAGCATTTTCATTAAAGAATTCTCCTTTTTGTGGTTAAACACAGTATTGGGTATTATGGTATAGGAAAAGGATTAAATGCATATGAAATAATGTAGGCTGTTAAAGGTTATTTGGTTGTTTGGGGTCTCCTAGGATACTTAGTTGTTTTTCCACCAACCCACACATCCTCTACATTCCTAATAAAGCCTTTGGAATCTGCTGGGCTTTTTAAGTTTCCCACTACTTTCTTTCTATGACTTCATCATATCATTGAAAAAAATCTAACGTTATTTAGCATAATTTAATAGCATTAGGAAGATTTGTAACCGTATCCAAGGATATGAACTTGTTTGTTGTAACAACAGCCTGAACAGTCCAAAGGCCAATAAAGAAAAAAACATACCATGTCCAATTTTCAGTAGTTTTATTGAAAAATGCCTCTTTTGTTTCAGAAATAAATAATATAAGGCAGTGAAATTCACAATCTGCAGTTAAAATATAAAAGCAGCAATTCTATGTTCATAGTCTTGCAAACATTTTCCAACTGCTTTTGATAACTAAGAAACATTATGTTCTAAAAAAAAAGTTCATACTAAATATACAACACAAACATGCAATTCCATCTCTGCAGAATAATCTGCGATTTGGTATAAATGTTAGTGTGTCTAAAACAAGGAGGTTTAAGGCAATATGGAACTGTATCCAGTTGATACAATACTTTCAGCTACATGGCTTAAAGTTTGTGGCTGTTACAGGAGATGTATAAGAGCACTCTATGCCCTAATGTATTACAGAAGATAAAAGAGGAAGATAAATAATTGTAAAGGAGTTGACTTTCCCCTCCTCTTTGGTTTTAGGAGAGGGATTGCTTGAATCCTGATGTAACTGAATTGCAAATAAGTATTGGAAAAAAGACAAAAACTGCCCTCTCAACATACACAGTAGTTCTGGGCTCCAGGACTTACTGCTTAACCTAAGAGTTTCACTGAGGCTGCCCGCTGTGCTAACTAAACGCACAAGGCACGTTCTCTCCCTGCAGCTTTTGTAAACAAAGGATTTTGCAAGCATTTCAAGGGAAAAGGCAAAGATTTCTACCGACTGCATGCAGCGAGCTAGGCTTCCTGCAAAAACAAGGTTCTCTACAGTCAGAAAGTGAAGAAACAGGACCTGCAAAGGAGAATCCGACACCTCCCCCCGCCCCTCCGTGTTGTCCTGCGCGGGGTCAGGTTCACTGCCAGGGGCCGCGGGGCAGGGCACGCCTCCAGCGCACGTGTGGAGGGCGCTCGTGGGCCGGCTCATCTGCGCCGTAGTCCTCGTACTCTTCCGCAGTCCGCTCAGGCTCCACCGGCACGATGAAGGGCTCGCGCTCAGGCAGGTAGGCCCCGCCCTCGGGCACGTAGGGCTCTGTCCGATTCAACATTACAGTTACAGCATGATTGGGAAGGAACACACACAGCAAAACTAAATCGCCACCCAAGGTGATGGTGCTCCATCTTACTGTCATAACTATAAACCCATAAATTAGAAAGCTCTGATTACTTCCATTTGCGGAGAGAATTTGGTGATCCAATAACTAAATGGCCCTCATTTTTTTAACCTTCAAAGATCCAGCAGTAAATATAATCATTGCACAAATAACCTGGGAAAGGTCAGAGACTGGGCCAAAGAGAACTGTCAACCAACCTAGGAGGGGTTTTCAGAAATCCCGAGTAACTCTTGGTCACTGCAAATTCCTCAGTTCCAAAAGCAATGTGGAAAGAGGAGGGGGTGAGGGGAAGTTATATTGGCTCCTGGAAACTGAACTCTGGAGGTGAAAATCAACTACCACCAGGTCATATACAGTACATGACACTGTCTGTGGCTGGCTGTCCCACAGACTGAGTTACACAGCTGGTGGGTACAACCACCAGGGACCAGAGCAACACAGGAAGGAAAAAAGTGACTATAAAACTTTGGTTTGAAAATTGCCATCACAAAACCCAAATGAGAGTACATGTACAAAAGGTAATAATAATAATAACACGTGGCCTGACGTGGACAAATGAAGCAAGAGAGAAGGAGATTCTATTTGGTGTTATTCCAGCAGAGAGCAAGCAGCAGGCTTTGATGCAGAAGCTGATGGTAGAATTGGTAAGTGCTTTTAGTGGACGGGGTCCATACAAATCATTTACAAGCCATAATTAGTTTATTATTTACATAAGATATTTCTCTTTAACCAGGTTAATCGTTTTTATCAAAATGGCATCATCTCCTCGGTTAGTAGTTTATGCGCCTCCTTCATGACCGAGGCGCCTCATGAGCTGTGTTTGAACTTTTTTTTTTTAAATAGCATTTTTATACATTATTATGAAAATGCATCAGGCTTATAAACTAACACCACTGCTTTTGTCTCATTCAAGTTAGTATAAAGAGTCTCCACCCTCCTTTTTGATGTCGACCCGGTTCATTAACCATATCTGTGGTGAGATTTCCATACAGACTCATTTCCTAATAAGCGCGTGCGCAAACATCTCAGAAACAGGATTTTCAGGTATTCAAACTGTAAGCAGCACTGGCGACTTAGAAAATTTGTTAGCCGGAACCTGAAACAGGTCAAAGATGATAGTTTTAAAAGTTGAATTACTATGCAAAAAAATATATATATATATACACATTCATCTATGTAATGGTTAAAGTATATATGTATATATCTATATATTTCCAGTTAGTCATACATACCAAAAGGCAGAGGTGATTTAAATTTATTGTATAAAATATTATAATTTTGTGAATGGGTTGTACAAGAAATTTAAGATTCATGATTACTTTGGGTCATTTGGAAGGATGCACACAAATATATAGATATATAGATATTTAGATATTCAACTACTCATGCACTACTTGCTAGTAGCCAACCATATCAAACAGCAGTATCATTTTTAAACTTGCAAGATGCTTGAGGGTGCACTGATGAAAAGGTCACCGCTGACCACAGCATGACATTTTTATTTTCAGATCAGCATATCTCCGCTGTTCCCACATTCCCCCAAATCAGGCATCAAAAGACTTCTGCCTCCTGTAATCATCAAATGCTAAAATTTCATGACCAACTCTAAAAATATTAAGTCCCAGAGTTTGTAAGTATTAATTCCATGGACAGTATGACAGAGTGAATTATTTTCAGTTGTCTGCACCATGTTATCAAATAGTTTGCCTATCCATTAGATGCCCAAAACAATTTTTATATATATTCTTGGCATTCTACAGTTGTATTTAACAAATCTGTTCCCAAACTTTAGTTTAAAAAATTTTTAAAAAGGTCAATTGGTAGAATTATTTGAACTACCAAGAGAAATAGAGGTTTATGATATGATTTGTTAAATGCAGAAGTTTAGAAAGGAAGAAAAAACAATTAGTCAACTCCTAACAGTGAAATATTGTTATAAAATCAACATTAATTCTCTAGGAGACTATTTCTACATAATCTAAAAATACACAATTGAAAGAGTTGGTATCTTGAAGAAATCCTCCAATCAATTTCCCTTTGATCCTACGAAACCTGATTTCCTTAAAGTTCCTTTAATTCAGGTGAATTTGGGTCTCTATGACGGTAGCAACATACCTGGATAGCCCTGTCCGTTGTATGGGACGCTGGCACACTGAGACGAGTCGCAGTATCCAGGAGGACCTGGGGGGCCTCGGATACCTGAGTTTCCAGGACGACCAGGGGGACCAGGAGGACCTCTTGAACCTGTGGACCCCGGTGGACCCGTTCTGGATTCTCCTTGTGGACCTATTGTGGGTTTAGAACAATGATTTCCCCTCTTGTTAAATTTATCTCCTGAGAAGATCAACAGGACTTTGGCCCCTCCACCACTTTAAGACTAGACGATTCACTAGTGTATGGAAAGAAAACACTTCCTGAAGAAATCACTGGTAGGAACCAGCATGGAACTTTCTTACCAGTGATTCAAGAGTTAATGCCGGAAATCCAAATACACTAATGATTTTATTCAAAGAAAACCAATTTAGCAAGAATTGAGCCAAACGAAAGACATCAAGGAGTTCTCTGGTTTGCGCTCATACTCTTGGAGCTAAAACCACCGGTAGAAAATGGCCATGTTAGCCAAGGCAGACAGCCAGGAAGACTTGGAGTGCCTACTCCATGCCTCAGCATGTGAAGCAGTGTTCTTCCTATAACAGGTGATACCTCCTCATGGTTACCAGAAGTAGAGATTTGGAAGATTTGGAATTCCCGTCATGGCTCAGCAGAAATGAATCTGACCAGTATCCATGTGGACGCAGGTTCAATCCCTGGCCTCACTCAGTGGGTTAAGGATCTGGCATTGCTGTGAGCTGTGATATAGGCAGTGGTTACAGCTCTGATTGGACCCCTAGCCTTGGAATTTCCATATGCTGCAAGAGCAGCCCTAAAAAGACCAAAAAAGAAAGCAGAAGGAAGGAAGGAAGGGAAAGAAAGAAAAAGAAAGAAAGAGAAAGAAAGAAAGAAAGAAAGAAAGAAAGAAAGAAAGAAAGAAAGAAAGAGAAAGAAAGAGAAAGAAAGAAAGAAAGAGAAAGAAAGAAAGAAAGCAAGCAAGCAAGCAAGCAAGCAAGCGAGAAAAAGAGAAAGAAAAGAAAGAGAAAGAAAGGGAAAGATTTCACTTCTAGGGCTGCAAGGGTCTCATGGGACGTTATAATGATGAAAATAATTCATTTTCAATTTAGTAAACAAAATGCATGGAACAACTATTATTTCTTTCCAAATCATCAATGAAGACCTTGTGAATGAAATCCTTGATGAAATCTTGCAAGGATTTCTAATGAGAATATTTCTTCCATCTACTGGTGACACCTTGAAGAACACCAGAAGAAACAGAAAATGACACCATCCTTAAAGCCTATGAGGCCAAACAAAAGCAAATAGGAATTCCATAAAAAGAAACCAGCAACTTCTGTGTCACTAAAACTCATACCTTCATATATTAAAGTACATGCTTAAGTAGTATGCCCTGAAACATTTTTTTTTTTTTTGCACAAAGAGAACATAAAAATAAGGAAGTTAGACCAGTACAATGTCTCACTAAAATACATTCCACGATGGTAGGCAGGTCTAAGAGCTAACAGGATACGTTTTTGATTCTCCTAGGGGTTATATGCTCTTGGTAGTTACCCTTCTCCCTTATTTTATCTAACAGGAAACTTACCTGGGGGGCCCGGCAGCCCTCGAGGTCCTGGAGATCCAATACCTCTTTCGCCTTTCTCTCCTGGCAAACCTAAGGAAGGACAAGATAGGAAAAGCACAGAGGGAAAATTAGCTGGAAATATGTAGTATTCATCTGAACTGATAATACTGATTCAAGTAGTTGATTTCCCTTAGTGAAAGCAGAACCCAACTTTAAGCCAAATTCTTTCTAGACATTTGTGTCATTCTAGATTAATGACCAAGAAACAAAGCTGGCTAAAAGTTGGGAAAAATTATTTGAAGAAAACAAACATGTTTAATATATTACTTTAGAAACAGTAATTAAGAACAAAAATCTTGACTAAGTACTAACAACTCACTGAAAACATCGTAAAGGTATCTTATCTTACTACTCCTATCCGTCATCTAAACCATCAGAATGATGGAAATGTCTAAGTTTCTCTCAGAAGGTTAACCACTACTTTGAGAAAAGTGAGTACCCAGAATCCTGAAACATCTGGAATCAGATAATCCCATTTTTCTTCTTTTTCCTTCAATTACATTTATCTACCATGAAATTAAAGCCAAATAAACACTTAAGACCAGTTCCAGGCCCTGCATAAAAGAACCAAAAGAATTTGGATCTAAAATTGCAAAGGCTGCTTACATTCAGTTGCTGCCCAACTCTTGCCAGTCAAAACAATTAATAAGATTTTAGGGCCTGATTCAGTTTGCCAAGATGTACTTTTTCCCAATAACAACAACAATAATCAGAAAATAGCATTGTCTTTGCTGAAATCTCCTCACAGAACCTTCCTGTGTTCCCAGATACGGATCTCTATAGCCTGCAGCTGCCTAGACGAAAGACAGCTTCACAGACACACGGCTCTGCTGGGCTGTCCTAACAGGACCAGTGTTCTTTGCCAAGTTCAGAAGTCCACGTGCTTTTTAGCCTGACCCAGCTCCTACCCTTGCACGCTCCTTCCTTTACCCCGATGTGGCTGCCAGGAATGCGTACCTCGTTCACCTGGGGGTCCCTGCATCCCTGGGGTGCCGGGGAAGCCTGGCCGTCCCCCAGGGCCTGGTTCTCCTCTGGCTCCCACACTGCCAGGGGGCCCTGGGGGACCTGGTGGACCTGGCTGGTTGCGATTGGAGTGGTAATCGTTTGGAATCTGATTCAGCATCTGATTGAATCTGCTCATCTGACCTACAAATTGAAATCAGACTTATTAGGAAGAAGCATAATAAGGGAGGGATGAGAGAATGAAATGATTTTCTTTTGGTGCCTAGTGAAAGCCATTGCTGTTCCTCCACACTCTGGGAAATTTTCTAATTAGAATCCTAAAAATAAAATAAAACACTCCAGGGGGACATGTTGCAATTAGAATCCTAAAAATAAAACCCTGCAGTCATCCCAGACAAAATGATCTCTGATAAACAACCATCTCCACAAAATACTGACCAGCAAGCCATCAGCATTACATACAAGAGTTGTGAAGGTTTAAAGCAGCAATGATAGAAAGCTTGCCAGATGATGTCACTCCCAGAGAGAACCTTTTTTTAAGTTAATTTATAGTATGTTGTGTGTGGGCCTAAGGTGGTGATAATTAGTATAGTATAATTATAGCATAATTTGGAATCACCTGTGGGATACACTAAATGATACTCATTTCTGAGCCTCATAAAAAACAGTGGCCCTAGAATGTATTTATGTGTGTTTGACTGGGTGACCTTGCTGTACAATAGAAAACTGACAGAACACTGTAAACCAGCTATGATGAAAAAAATAAAAATCATTAAATAAAAATATATTTAAAAAAAAAACAACAGCAGCCTTGAGTTTTTGAGGCTAGGCTCCTTTTGTAGCCACAGAACCTTATCATTTCATAGATCTCAGGGAATAATGAGTCTATGAAAAATAAGGAGGCAGTAAAAGTTCTCCACCAAAATGGACTTGCTAGGATCAAACTGATCTCAGGAGTCTGCCTTCCTTCAAGGAAAGAAGCACTCAAAGGTCATAACTGAAAAGATCTGATTATTTATTGCTTCAGTGTGTACCCATGCAAAGGTCACTAAAATCCTCGTGTGGAAACTGTATAATCATTTAGACATTAAACTGTATAATACAGTTAGTCATTTATACTTTAAACTGTATAATCACTTGTAATATGGAAACTGTATAACCTGTATAAACTGTAAAATCATATTTTAAAATACTATCTTGCATCAGACTGGATGTAAGGATGATAAGCTATTATTTTACCTTGGGTTTTTGTTTTATCTCTTTTTTTTTTAATCTTTTTAGGGCCACACCCATGGCATATGGAGGTTCCCAGGCTAGGGGTTGAATCAGAGCTACAAGCTGCCAGCCTACACCACAACCACAGCAACACAGGATCCGAGCAGTGTCTGCAACCTGCACCACAGCTCATGGCAATGCCAGGTCCATAACCCATTGAGCAAGGCCAAGGATCAAACCTGCGCCCTCATGGATACTAGTCAGATTCATTTCCACTGAGCCACAAGGGGAACTCCAGGTTTTTGTTTTATCTTAATGACAGTCATTAAAATCTCACTAGCTATATCTAACAGGATACCAAACTGATAAGGTACAAAAATAAGAGATCATGGGAATGAAATAGAAACACATGTCTTAGAAACTTTATGATACAAACTCTGTAAAATTAAAAAAAAAATCCATACATGAAAAGGAAAGAAATTTTACCACTTATCAATTGTTCACAGACTTGTCTTGCAACTGCTCGCATCATGTTGTGGGAAGCGATGTCTCCCTAGTTGATTAAATCAGTAAGTATGATCAGCATAGTATTGCTCTAGCTTCAGACTACAGTATCTAACACAAGAAATAAATCTGTTAAGTCAGATCTTAAGAAATACATACCCTGTCACCTTTCTCTCCTTTCAATCCAGATGAGCCCTGAAATACAGGAATTTCATGGATTAGAAGCTGACAAATTGTCTAAAATGACTCATGAACATACAGGATGCTAAAAGACAGCAAGGTCTGCTTTCTAACAAATCAGCAAAATGACACATCACATTTATGTCCATGTTACTCACCTTGGGCTGTCTGTAAAACAGGCATCTAATTCCCCCCCCACACACACACACCTCAGAAGCACGTCCTCCAAAACAGTGCTGAGATGTGAACTGTATGATCAGCAATGGAGGAGTTATGATGCATGTGTGCATTTTATAATGCTGCTAACAGTATAGGTCTGGAACTGAAACACCTCAAGTTGCCCTTCCTACCACCATCCTTCCCTTGACATCGCCAAGGCTGGGAGCTCAACTGGTTATTGTAATTTGTCCATGAGGTTAGTCATGGTTCAGTTCTAGTAAGAACCCATTCTGGTAAGAGTCTTCTGCCAGTTCCCTAGCTCAATATCTATCTCCAACTTCTTCCCATGATTTTTGTGTGCTGGGTAAGAAAGGGAACCACATTCTTCCTTCTAAAAGAACTCAATCTAAATGGTGGTCCCACATCCCAAAGGCAACCACAGAGTATCTGTCCGTATTCTGTCAGCCCCTCACTGTCCATGAGAGGATCTTGGAAAACATTTTCCTTCTAGTGTAAAAAGATTCTTTCAGTAATGTTTCTCCAGGCCACCAACCGACAGGAACGTCCAAACCATTGACAAATCTGATGTTCAGCTAAATCCCAAACCAAACTACTTCTAACAGCCTCCAAGACTCTTGCTTAAACTTCTCCAATATCCTCCTAACTGGTCTTCCTGCTCCCAGTCACACTCCACAGAGAAGCCAGATTGATATTTTTTAAAAGGAAAACTGGCCCATGTCACTTTTTTGGTTCCAAAGGTTTCCCGTCACATTTACAATGATATAAGAATCCTCACCCCAGGTGAGAAGGGCCCCACGATCACCTATGCCAGCATCTGACCTTCCCTCCTTCTGCCAGCATCTGACCCTTCCCCTTTCCTTCAGGGGCCCAGGCCTCTCTGCCATCCCTTCCACATGCCACCCCCTCTTCACTTACTTGGCCTTTCTTCACGCTGTCCCCACCACTGCTCCCTCTCTTCAGTCCAGTGTCACCTCCTCAGATGGGCTCCCTATGCCATATCCAAAATAGCCCCCCTTTTCACCACCACAGTGGCTCCCAACCTCTTATTCTGTTTCTCTTTTCTTCATATCATTCATTATCCTCAGAAGCTATATTGTTTGTTTATGTGTTTTTGGTCTCTGTCCCCCACTGGACACTCCACGAGGACAAAGACTTGGCTTGCTTGCAGTTGTAACCCCAGACCCTAGAACACCAACTAGCACATGGAAGCACCAAACAAATAGGGTATTGAGTAAATAAATAACAATTTTCCACCCGCTGTTCCTGGAAACAGCCACCATACAACACCAGGTGTTATACATTAGCAAGAAGCTACCACCGGAAAAAAAGAGCTAGTGACAGAAATTCACAGTGACTGAGCTAAGCTCTCTGCTAAGACCTTTATATTCCCATCTGCTAGTTTTGGTTTTAGAAACTAGAGGTTAAGACAGGAGGGAAAAAAAAAAAAAAAAAAAAGGAGAGGCAATTTGCCACCTTAAAAGGATGAGGAAGATAAAGGAGGAAAAGGAGGGGAGATAAGGTCCAAATAAACGTGACTGAATAATAATCATAAGAAAAACTAGAGTTTGGCTCTCCCTTTGCCAAAAGTACTGGCTCTTACAGAAACATTTTTATTATTTAGTTTGGAGATTTTTGTAAATTTCAGGGTATTTATTTTTACCTTTACTGCTACTTTATTCCCATGTATTTTTTTTCTAATTTATTGCCACTCTGAAATTATTCCAGTCTGTATGATTTGTAGAACTCTTTATTGCCAGTATCTAGAGATTTCATTTCAAGTAAAGGAAATAGATGTTTCTTTCCTGTTTCTAGCTGAGGCATCAATTATATCAGTGATATTCTTACATAAGACTCCATTTTGGTCATAGTAAAATGAAACAGAATTCTGAAAGGGCTGAAAAGTTTCATGTACTTTTAAATGCTCTTGTGAAGTTTGTGCCATGATTCACTGTGGAAAAGAGAGGAATAAAGTCATGTGCTAGAGTCCACACAGAGTATAAAGTTTATCAAGAGTCCTTTCATCTTCATGCTGCTAGCTTAATTTTATGAAAATATAGAAAGCAGGCCATGGCACATAAAGATCTACCCTAAGTTAGTTTGACATTAAACATTTTTTAAACTTAGGTTCAGGTGTTCCCATCATGGCTCAGCAGAAACGAATCTGACTAGTATGCATGAGGACGCAGGTTCGATCCCTGGCCTTGCTCTTTGGGTTAAGGATAGGGCATTGTCATGAGCTATGGTGTAGGTCACGGGTGCAGTTCAGATCCTTAACCCACTGAGCAAGGCCAGGGATCGAACCCATGTCCTCATGGATACTAGTCACATTCATTAACCACTGAACCATGACGAGAACTCTTATATTCTTTTTTAATATATTCCTTTCAATCATGGTCTATCCCAGGAGATTAGATATAGTTTCCTGTGCTGTACAGCAGGACCTTGCTGTGGAATAGATAAATGCTTTTAATTCTGGGACTAGTGTTCTAGCATCCTCAACAAAAGAGAAACGAACAAGCGGAGTGGCTGCAGGATGCTGACAAAGGGTTAACCACTGCAAGCACCCATGCAGGCGCCACGCACCATCATCATGTGTTTTTCTATCTTAAGCTGCATACCGTTCCTAAATAAAAAGAATGATTTTGCTGACCCAGCTCTGAGTGTTTATACTGTGCAGAAATATGTGTCTTGGCTCCTAATCCCATTCTCCTTTTAAAGAAACCCTATGACCACAATTTTCATCCCAGAATGTTATAACTCAGAGAAAAATTTTAGAATTGGTACCAAGTTAAATCCCTGGGTTTAGCATAGTTTCAACAAATGCTTCCAATACATTACAGCAGAGATAACATAAATATGCTGCAGCCTTGCTGTCTCCTCATCATTCCCGGCCACAGTGGAATGACTAGGAATGCAAGCCGTCGTCCACTTACTGGTCTGCCATGGTCTCCAGGTTTTCCTGGTTTTCCACTTGGTCCTGTGACCCCTGGAGAGCCTGGGCTTCCCTACAACACATAGGCCAAGACAGGGAAGGCTCTGATGAAAGAAGAATCCCATCTAAAGTAAACTAACAATGCATAGCTGGTTTTAAAAGCTTTTAGCACATAATCACATATTAAGGAAGAGTAAGATCAAATTTTAAGATTGTATAGAGGAAAAACATCTTGAAAATTCCCACTCAAACATTATGGACTGTATAGTTCTAAAGTACATTATGAGATATTTGAATAAATATGTATACATATAAATGCAATGCATAGATATAAATAATATATACCTATGCATTGCATTTACTCTATTCCACAATTCACAGACTGTGACCCTAGTAAACTGGCTACAAAGTGAATCTGCAGGAAGCAATTCCTGTTAGATTTCTATTACCAAACCAGAAAGACGAGAGTGGAAACTCTGGCTGGGAAAGAAATGGAGAAGGTAACTGGGCACCACATGGTGGGGTTTCCTGTGAGTTGCATCTCAGTCTAGAAACTCACTTTCTCTTTGGTGCATTCAAATAAAGGGTAATTTCTCTTTTATCATATCAGCACCCTCGACCCCAACAAAACTGTAAGGATTTCTCCCTATTGCTTTTACCAGAGGTTTAAGACACTTTAGCCATATTTTAGTAAAATATGTGTAATATCTACTAGTCAATACATTAGGTTCTAAAGCCTAAAAAGCTTCAAAATGGAATCATCGGATTTTTGTAAAACAGTCTTTTATTCATCAAGTATGTAAATTTTAAGCTCTGTAGTAAATATTTAAAATGAAAATGTATTAGACATTGTCAATTCTCCTTTACCTGAGAACATACATATTAAACATAAACATAATAAAGTAATTTTAACATATGCTCTGAGTCTTCATATACAGCCAGAAGCCATGAAAAGCATCTCAGGCAATGTAACTATGATTTCACCTGGATGCAGAGGTACACACACTTCTTTCAGAATCACTGGCTTCAGTATTTTCCCCAATGATCTTAATTAGAAAATCTTCTCAGGTAAAACTTACTTCCTCAGAATGACTTAAAACTGTTCAATAATTTAACATCCTTAAAATTCAAATATCATAGGCCACAAACTCTTAAAATTGTAGAACAGGAAGTAACCAGTGAGCTCATAAAACCCACCACTTCATGTGGGGATGGAAGCCATCAGGACACTCACCTGTTAGGGATATTTTTGTTTTTCAAATGTAACTTGATTAAACAGAAAGACTCTCTAGTTTAACACAGCTGTTTTCTCTAGCCTGTTTTGATTAAGAGAATAAAAACAGGCAGCTCCCTGGATAGTATACCCCATAGCACAGACGGTCGGGTTACCTAGCATTTTCCTGGCCAGTGGGGGAAAGGGTTTGAGGTGGGGAGACAAGAGTGCCACCCATTTTGTTCTTACCGGTGGCCCAGGGGGACCCCTGGGTCCCATTGCTCCATCTTTTCCTGTAAAGCCCTATTGGAAAAATGAAATTAATTATAGATTAGTGAAATGATTACCAAGTAAAAGGAAAGACACTAAGCAGGTTGATAAGAGTGACAGGTAAGGGATTTCACCCAACTGCAGGTAACTTTTCAATATAAAGACAAATATGCCCCGAAAATGCTTTCCATTTAAATTATGCCTCTTATTGAACCATATTTCTGTACTCAGTCATTTATATAGTTGTAAATAAAATCACATTGAGTCAAATTAGTCCTCTCTGAAAAAGACAGATTCCTTTCATGAAGATACTACTAGCTTTTATAAAAATGCAAAGTAGTCTAAAGAAAGACTAGCCCTTTCTACTGAAAAATCAAGGTCCACTAGCAGTCCCAGGAAGGGCCAGAATAGGATGAAGGGAATGGTGCTGAGGAAGGCAGGTGACCCCACAGAAGATGCCAGAGAGGTCAACCACTTGATGATGAGAATTCCCTTCCTCATTTCCTAAACAAAGCCCGACGGCTGGGGCGGTTCCACTGACATCTCCACTGCTGGGGGATTTCTCTTGTCCCCTCCAAGAAAAAGGTGGAGCTTTCTAGCGCCTCCACTCAAAAGAAAGGAAATCTTCAATCCTCACTTACTTTGTTTTTTGGCTGTGCCCACAGCATGAGGAAGTTCCTAGCCCAGGGATCAAACCTGAGCCCAGCAGTGATAATGCCAGCTCCTTAACTCGCTGCTCCACCAGGGAACTCCTCTCAATTTTTTTAGTGGTCCCTCTCTTCTAACCTCACAGAGAGGCCAGATCCACATCAGGGTTGGACTGGGAGGAGAGACCTGCCCAGGAGCACTGGGCATCTCCATGCAGCTCGCATGGTGCCAAATGACCTCTGCCTGCAATGAGTCACTGGCTGCCCAGTTAGCTTTCGTCCCAGTAGCAGACCTCTGAAATTGAGCCCAGGATTTCTGAGTCAGGTCATTTTTTTATGGTTGCTGCATTCCTCTGTCAAAGGAGATTTTTTTCTCCTTTGAGAATAAGTGATAATTTTATGCATATTCTTGGACTCCAGCAAAAATCAAGAACATTTGGATGACTGCTGCATTAAGTATCCATGCTCCCATTGATTTTACAAAAGAGGAAGTTTAAATTATTTCCTTAAAATTGTGTTACAAATATCCTACTTCTGCAAAAAAAAAAATTCAGAAACATAGAGATAAACATTTCAGACTGTTTTCTAGGAGATCTAGTCCTGCTTAACAAAAAACAGACGCCCAAGTTCATCCGATGTAATACCAACACTGCCTCTAAGAGTCACGTAAGAAGCAAAAATGCTCCAAATATCATTTGGATAGTTTGAATAGCATTTCTACAATCTAAATTTCCTCCAACTGCTGTATAAAATCCTTTTTTTTTTTTTTTTAGGTATCATATCTCTGAACAATCCTCCTTCAGTCATCCTAAGAACTTCCTGATCAACCATTTTCTCTTTTTCTCTAGCTTTATTGAGGGTTAACTGACAAATAAAAAATTGTATACACTTATGGTATACAGGTGATATCTCTGTATTTGTACATAATATGAAATAATGACCACAATCAAGATAATGAACATATCTATCACTTCACAGTAATCATTTTCTCATGCAGTGAGGACATGTAAGATCTATTCCATTAGCACATTTCAAGTACACAATGTAGTTTTATCAACTAGAATCATCACACCCATACATTAGCTCTCCAGAATTTACTCATCTTTCATAACTGAAACTTTGTACCTTTGTCCAACATCTCCCATTTCTCCCTCTTCCTCTGCCCCTTCCCACTGCCACTGTCCTATTCTGCTTCCCTGCATTCAACATTTTTTAAGATTCCATGCATAAGTGAGATTGTGCAGTATTATATTTCTGTACTTGGCTTATTTCACTTGGCATGTCTGCCAAGTTCGGGGTCATCCACCTTGTTGGAAATGACAGGATTTCCCTCTTTTTTAAGACAGAATAATATTCCATTGTGTGTGTGTGTGTGTGTGTGTATTTCCTTTTTTTTTTTTTTTGTCTTTTTAGGGCACACCAGCAGCATATGGAAGTGTCCAGGCTAGGCATGGGGCAGTTCCCAGCTGCTGGCCTACACAACAGCCACAGCAATGCCAGATCCAAGCTGCATCTGTGACCTATACCACAGCTCATGGCAACGCTGGATCCTTAATGCCCTGAGCGAGGCCATGGATCAAACCCGTATCTTCATGGATACTAGTTGGGTTCATTACCAGTGAGCCTCAACGGGAACTCCTATATCACATTTCCTTTATCCACGCATTCATGGACACTTAGGTCTAACCAACATTTTTATTTTTTTAGATGAAACAGATACCTAAGTTGGGGAGAAGAGAATTTTATTCTGATGGCTTCAGAAGGGCTACCACTGAGCCATCTATAGAACTTTGTGCTATGATTTTTTTATTCTCCATTTTCATAGCTGTTCTCCTGAGCCTTCTTTTCTTCTCTTCTACCACAGGATTCAACTTGGGGGGGGGCGGGGTGGAGCTGAGATGCCTGCACCCAAAGTCTAACTTCCCACAACTGTTTAGGTTCCATCAGCTGCACCTCACACTTTCAATATTAGTGGTAGGAAACTAAGTGGTAGGTTGGTATACAAAGCTGTGACAGAAAAAGAGGAATGATTATGTGCAAAGTTTCCTCACCCTCAACCCCAGAGCCCTGGGTAGCCTCACCACAAAGCTGGATTCACAGGTTAGAAATTCAGAGTGAAAAATGCAGTCCTTCCCACTCCCTCACTTTTCAGTGATGGTGGTGATAGCAGCCTGCCAGCTGGTTCACAAAGAAGACATTGCTGGGCCATGCACTGGTGAGGCATCGGATCTGCCCGAAGGTCTCAGTGGGTGGATGTGATGGACCCAAAGGACTTCAGCAGTAGCAGCAAGTGAAGCAGCCCATCATTTCTTCTTTTTAAAAAACTGGATTAGAGTGTAGCTGACTTACAATATCATGTTAGTTTCAGGTGTACAGCAAAGTGAATCAGTTCTACATATACATATATCCATGATTACTTCTTGATTGTGGTGTTTGAGTTTTGTTTTCTAACTGAAGAGAATGACTTGTCACCTTTGCAATTTCACTACTATCCTTTGCTGTGAAATAAGAACTTTGTAAAACTAAAGCACCAGTCTCAAGAGTCAGAAGAATATATATATACCATCAAGATTCAGATTCCCAGAGAAGGTAGTCTTCTCTTGGACCTCACACCCTCCTAAACTCAAAAGCAGGCATAGGCATAAACAAACTTCACTGGTGAATCACCCACAGTTTGGTGTTATGTGGGCACATCTTTGCTCCATCTCAGTGACCCAACTCTTCCACCCATGGTGTCTCAGAGGTACTGAGGTTAAGAAACCAATGTGTTTAGTGACAGCTACTATAGCCTGAGCCCTCTCCAATCCTGTCACTAGTGTTATTTTTGAACTTGATTAGTCAGAATACAGACAACACTTAGACTGTTGACTGAACCAGAAGATGCTAACAAGTCATTGGTGCCTTGGTTTTGAGCAACTCTGAAATCTCTTAGAGCATACACAGTCTCCTATGAAACCAAATGTTTCTATAACATTGAATAGAGCATAGAAGCCATGTTCATTGTGCTTCTCAGTGACATGTCCTAAAACAAAACGTGTTTCCTGTACCTATTTCATCATAAGTCAAGAGCAAACCTGTAAGCCGCCACAAATGACCAAAACCCCTACTAAGTTCCAGTATCTATCCTTCACTGAGGCCCACAAGTAGCATCTGAGTTCTAAAGGTATAGAAAACATGTCCCTGACTTCATAGAAAGTGCCATGGAAATCAAGATTACTCCCAAAGCTACATAAAAGATGCCTCCTAACAAAGATTTTCATTGTAGGATTTAAAGCAATTTGCTAGGATTCTTGAATCTCTTTCCCTTTTAGGGATTTCTTTTCTCTGAATAAGATCAAACAAAAAAAAAATTCTCCAAAGTAAAGTTCTATCTCATTTAAAATCCCACCGTTTTGTTTCATAGAACTTGAGACTGATCTGGTGTTGGGTGGTACACCTATACTAGTTTTTCAGCCTTCTGCGACATATGTGAACTCTGCATTGCCAGCCACATAAACTGAATTACCGAGGGCTCTTAATTAATAGGCAATAGTGTGATACTGTTTCCAACATCATGACACCCCACCCAAGAGAACTTACCCTATCTCCTGGAGGCCCCATTGGCCCTGGTGGGCCAGGTAGTCCTGGGGTTCCCTATGCAAAAGGAAATAAGTGAAACACTGTAAGAAACTTCCTGTGTGAGAAAAGAGATTTGTTATTCTCCAAAGCATTTAAACAAAAGAAGTCCAAGGAGCTCAGAAAAGAAACAGGAACCCAGAACCAAGCACAGTGCCAGCCCGAGAGCAAGATGCTGGGTCAACAAGCCCAGACCTGACTGAACAGCACAAGCTTGAAGACTAAGACCAGGCTAAGAAATGGAAATAATGTACTGCACACGGCCAGGCTTCTGCTTTGGTGCTTAACCTTGGTTCACCTTTGGAAGCACTGCAAAGGCAGCTTTGCAAATAACACATGACAAGGAAAGAAAAGGCAGCATGAAGAACAACTTACTGTCCGGCCTGGAAGTCCTGGCTCTCCAGCATCACCCTTCATGCCCTGGCGACCCTGGAGCAGCGGGAAAACAGGTCTCAGTGTTTTATAGAAATTAAGTGGCAACATGAGTCAGTCCTGAAATCGTTATCACTTCATCAACCTAACTAATCGTATTGGGAAGGGAGATTAAGTTATGCGGGGAACTGATGTTCACTCAACTACAAATGTTGTTATGATTTCCACTTATAATGTCACTGGATAACTTTATATAATTACAGGATAATATGCCTTCTTTAAAGGAACATAATTGAACTTAGGGATTTTCTGAAATAAAAATCAAAGGGAAAAACCATGTTTTATTTAATATATTTAATTTGTGGCTAATTTTAATAGAAAGATAGTCAATGCAATGTAATTTTGGTCTTTATAGCTACATGGTAGAAGACACTTGTTATACAGGCAAATTTGAAGTAATTAAAGAGATAAATTTAATTTAATAGAAGTAATAAGAAAACGGGAAAGCCCCTAAAACTCCTTTTTTGGACATAAGAAGCTAAAAGTAGATGCATCCTTTTAAGCAAAAAAGCCCTGTTCCTTCACATGTTTCATTTGTAACTAAACCTGATAGATTTTTTTTTCTCTAAATGCAAAAAAAAAAAAAAAAAGTATCTATCTTCCACTATGACATTTTTAAAGGATGTCTAAACTTAAATTTAAAACTATGGAGTTATCATATTCTTATTCATATATTGTATTTGTTTTACCTTAAAGCATGGAAAAATGTAGTTAATAAAAATACAAGCCTTAAAAAGTGAAATGCTACTTTTAAGTTCAGGTTATCATTTGAAATAAAAGGTCAACATTTTATTAAAAAAATTTTATAGAAGTAATGATCCAGATAAATAATGCAAGCTTGTCTTGAAGGCGTAAGTATTAGAAGAGGACTGCCACAGATTCAGAGCTATTTCAAAGCCTTTAGGATGTTGATGGATATTTGCATTACTTATTTTTAAAAAATGTTTTAAAGATCAAATAAGTAGCAACAACTTTTTCTACACAGTTACATGTTATTACATACACTATTTACATATCTGAAATTAGTCACAAGAAGTCATCTCAATGAATAAACTTGTCAAGTTCTCTGAGAAAACATTTGAGTTTGGCAAAATATAGTAAAAAAAAAATGTTCTAGTGAAACATTGATCGGCCTTTGTCACTAAGTACAGAAAGCCTTTGTGCTTACTTGTTCTCCAGGAATAGAGAGGCCGTTGGGACCCTGGGGTCCTGGAGGACCCTGGGGACCAGGAGGACCCATATCCCCACGAGGACCAGGAGGACCCTGAAATACAGAGAGAAGCCACAACCAAGTCATGTGCCTGTGGTGCCAACAGCCAGTCAGAAGCCTGTCTTCATGACTCTAAGACCCCAACCATATAATCTTTTGCAAACATTTTCGAAATCCATATATCAATAAAAGCATGGAAAAATTCCTTCCTTCCCTTTGCTCCTCATTAAAAGAACAACTGGAGAGTACAGTAAATTCATAAGTGCTTAACTTTCCAAAAATCATCTTAAAAGAAGGTTTCTAAAAGAAGTAAAATACCATGAATATGATATATTCATATATTCATAGTCATACAGTCATTCAGAGATCAAAGCTCCAAATTCATTAGATGTGATTTCTTTTAAGCTAGTCCTGATTTCTCATAGACATGGGCTTATTTCTGGAACTAGTGTATAAACAGCTCAAGCCAGGAAAGAGCAGATATGTTCACTCTATGCTGGAACTTCCTTGCAATGTGTCCAGGTCTAAAAGACACACCTGGGTCAGCACCCCAGCCTCACCCTTTCCTTACTGGGTAAGCTAATCATTAGTGATATTATGACAAAAACTATTCATTATCTTCGTAACACATTCCCCTAAGAAGCTTGCCTTCCCTTACAGAGACTGGTACAGAATTGGCAGAAGGGGACAGTGACCCCCCAGGAATGTAGATGTGGCCACTCAGATATTTATCTGAGATGAGTGAACCCTCTCCAGCTCTCTAGCAGGAATCTGCTCCCTGCAGGGTCTTCCAGCTGGTGGTCAGGTCACCCTTCCTGCATCCCCATGCTGTGGCAGAGCCTGTGGGTACTTCTGCAGATTCAACATGTGCAATTCTTCCATCAGTGAGATGCCCTTACATCCATTCATCTGGTTAGTCTAATCCATCATTTTGACATCCAGACACAAGACAGACATAATTATATTGCCTAAGGAACACTGAACTTGAATTAACTTGACCAAGGTCACATACCCCCTGAGTGGAAATTTAAATAACCAGACTTTAACACACAGGTGAAAAAATTTAAATGCACTCTAAAATATACTTACAACTGCCCCACTGATACCTCTTTCACCTCTGGGACCTTTAGCACCAGGTCCTCCCTAAAATGCAGAGTAAGAAGAGCATATTTTATGGTGAACATAGGAAAGGAGGAAGAAGCTGATATACAAAAATGGCTTAAAAAAGCAGTGCCTTCTCCAGACAATACTTCTACAGTTATTTACAAAATAAATACAAATCTGTGGGGAAAGAGAACTTCAAAACTCCTTTTTTTGAGTATCTTGTTTTTACATTCTGAAGCTTTCTTGTTAGCAAATTTTGAAGTTTATTTGAAAATATGAGGTTTGCTGACCAGAAAAAACAAGCATTACTTAAATATAATAAGGAGAAAAATCTGCTTGTGAATTATATGAATGCATTCTTCAAGAAGAATAATATGCAAAAAGAAGAGTATCTTAATCTTTCAGAATCAGAACCTGTCGTTTAGTAACAGGAACTCAGAGACGACCAAACAGAGAAGAAATAAACATAATGATTGCATTCAACAATGTGAGAAAGAGAAATTCCCCTTTCTTAAAAACATCTGAGTCACATCCAGGATGTAATTTTATGACAACAAATAGAAATTAGGTAAGTCACTGTCAATTAAAAAAAAAAAATCATGGTAATTCCAGGGACATTTTGATTCTGCATAGGAGGGGCTGGTTTGTAATAAACCTAAAATCTATTCACATTATTTGCTATGACCCATGAATAGTCAAATGTGGTTTCTGAGGCTCTCTGAGCTGCTGCTATGTTAATTAACCATTTTCTTAAAAGAGGTCAACAGAGTTTTGAAGGATCACTTCCATACCAAAGAGCCAGGCTGGGTCAGGCCAGGGATTGACTAATTCAGCTTTCACATTGATTAATGAGGTCTATCAGGGCACTCTTCAGTGTTCTGCATTGCATTTTCTCGGGGCCCCCTCCCCTCCATCCTCTCAATTTATTCCTAACCCAAACACTTTCACAGAGAGATTATGACATCATCACATATGGAAATTACCCTCTATATGTTATATTCATGACATATTTGCTGCGTAAGGTACACATAGCCTGGGCTCTCAACAAGTTGTTGTTGGGCCAGTCTCTTAACCATGGCTCTTTAACACATCAAAAAGAAGCTTTCAGGAGATGGAAGAAATTTTCAAAGTCATGTGCTTATAGACAGAAATCCCAATTCATTTCTATAAAAGAAAAGGTCTTGAATACTAGCCAACATCATTTGTTCCTACTACATGGCTAGAGAAATGTGTGCAAATGTGTTCAAACTTCTTTATTGGTTTACTCCATTTCAGATCTCAAGACACAATACAGGCATTCCCATGGTGGCTCTGCAGGTTAAGGGCCCAACGTTGTTTCTTTGCAGATGGAAGTGCAATCCCTGGCATCGCTCAGTGGATTAAGGATCCAGCACTGCTGCAAGCTGCAGCATTGGCTGCAGCTGCAGCTTGGATCTGGTGTTGCTGTGGCTGTGGTATAGGCTGGCAGCTGCAGCTCTGATTCAACCCCAAGCCTTGGAACTTCCATATGCCTCAGGTGTGGCCGTAAAAAAACAAACTTTTTTAAAAATCCAGTGCAAAATGGTCTACAATGCAGCTTGTTCTGCCCTTGCACACACAGGTGGTTGAAAGCATTTTATGCACTACACACTGCCCAAAAATGAACAACTCCATAGATTTAACAGGAAAAACTAGAAAGATTATTTCAACATCCTGACCGCGGGGCCTGGTGGTCCAGGAGGTCCAACGCTGTCCTGGGTACACGTGCAAGCGTTTGGAAGAGCAGGACATTTTGCTTCATCTCTCTGAAATTTTGAAGAGAAGAATATTCACCTCTGAGTGTTTACCTACATGAATTATATAAAAGCTATTTCCCATCCCCCACACCCACTTACATATACAAGGAAATCTGTTTCCCAACTTGAAGACATAATTTTTTAGCAATGATTACAAATAGTCTTACGTTGAAACTTGCTTTGCTGTTTTATGTCTTTATCGTATATTTTGCTGTAGGAAACCTCACATAAGCAAAGACAGGTTTACAAAACCATCCCTAGGACCACTGGTAATTGCATCCAATTCTTTCTAGTCTGGTGTTAGAGAAATGCAGACTATCTGAGAAATGGATGCCCCTTTCATTCAGAATAAAATCTAAAGTCCTTTGCATGGCCTGTAAGGCTTTACACATTCTACAGACCAACACCCCACTGCCTCGCCCCTCCCAGTGCTTATTGCTGTCCCCTCCCTCCCATTCATTCTGCTCTGCACCACGCATCCACTTCATGCTTCTCAGGCATTTAGGGCACCTTTTGGCCTTGGGAGCCTATGCATTTACAGTTCCCTCTGGCTGGAATGCTCTTTCTCCATTCTCCAAATTGTCCACTTACTTCACGCAACTTATCACTGAGGGCTGAGGGAACTTCCCTGTATCTATTCCTCTACCTGGTTAGTTTTCATTCTAGCACTTTTCCCTCTCTAACATAGTACATACCTACTTGTTAATCCCTCCTGTCCCCCTGCCTTTCACTAGAATATTCACTTTTTCTTGCTGTAACTCCAGCACACTGAACAGTCTCCAGCTTATAACAAGTGCTAAGTATCTGTGGAGTAAATGATGCACATTCATCCTGGAGGCATGTAGTTAGTTCATTGTTTGCTGAAAGCTTCAAATCCATCATCAGCATTCAACTTTGTAACTGTTACTACATACACAGACATGCTGGGGGAAAGCTATGATCTCAAGAAATATGGTTATTTCTACCCTAAACCTGAAATACCCAGAGAGATGATGGCTGATTCTGTAAAAGGCTGGTATTTTACAAGCAATAGGAGGACTCTGCTTAGGTTTATCAAGCACACTGATGAGGAGTTCCCATCGTGGCTCAGTGGTTAATGAACCTGACTAGTATCCATGAGGACGTGGGTTTGATCCCTGGCTTCGATCAGTTGGTTAAGGATCCAGTGTCACCATGAGCTGTGGTATAGGTCACAGATGCAGCTTGGATCCTGCGTTGCTGCGGCCGTGGCAAAGGCTGGCAGCTACAGCTCCAATTAGACCCCTAGCCTGGGAACCTCCATATGCTGCCAGTGCGGCCATAAAAAAGACAAAAAAAAAAAAAAAGCACTGATGAAGCAGGACTTTGCTGACTAATTACAACCACCTTGGCTGGTGAGGAAGAGTTCCCAGATGTGGTCTGAATATTCCTGACTTTTGAGGGAAGGGTCACTGGCCTGAGCTTGTCCCTGGCTCCATCCTGGAAGTGCAGTTCCACTCCCAGGGCAGCCTTATCCCCACCCCTTATCCCTCGGGGACTCTTAAGACCACAACTGAATTCTG
This sequence comes from Phacochoerus africanus, assembly GCF_016906955.1. Classification (NCBI taxonomy): domain Eukaryota; kingdom Metazoa; phylum Chordata; class Mammalia; order Artiodactyla; family Suidae; genus Phacochoerus; species Phacochoerus africanus. The sequence goes on along the minus strand of NC_062545.1, from coordinate 90,746,720 downwards.
TGCCATTTTACCTACCCTGGAGGGAATATCACAGCATCTGTCTCTACTGGTCCACACTGGACTACAGACGATATCAAAGTTCTGGATTTGGAACTGCAAACAACCAACAGCAACATCAGCTAAAGACACGTGAAAGACATTTCATATTAACATTTCCACATTTCAACCTCTGCCGACTTCTCACAGAGAAGGTCATAGGCAACTGAGAGCAGTATGATCATTACTTCATAAGAACAGAAAAACCTATGCCTAAGAGAAAGACAGTAAAGGAAAATGCACATGTGATATTCCTCATAATGATTCACTTCCTTGGCTGAAATGAAATGTTGGGTTGAGTTTTGTGGGTTTTTTTTCCAAAAGAACATTAATTTCTTTGTTTGCTTAAAAATTAAGAATTTAAGAATTTGAATTTGAAGACTATACACACATTTAATTAAATCAACTTTTAAGAGCCCACCCTTATAGAAAAGTAACATTAAAAAAAATAATTCCTCCCAATCTCTGGGGATAGAACATGATGGAAGATAATATGATAAAAAGAATTTGTGTGTGTGTGTGTGTGTGTGTGTGTGTATGACTTAGTTACTTTGCTGTAGCAGAAATTGGCATAACATTGTAAATCAACTCTACTTTAATAAAAAATACATTAAAATAAAATAAAATAAAAAAAAAACATTCCTCACTTAGTTTAAAATTGATGCTCTTCTTTTTCTATATTCTTACCTAGAGGCTAACTAATAACTTTTATGATTACCTTCAGCTTAACTATTTCAATGTAATATATATTTTCTATCCACATTAAAAAATCTCTTTTGATTTAAAAAAGGAAAAGATTATTTAGATATAGCCATTCTTTTATAAACTTAGTATAATTATTCTATTTAAATATCAAATCCAATATTCAATGTAAAAAGTCTGGATTTTAATTGCAATTATATTAAATTTGCACTCATTTGTTCTACACTGAAAAATCAAATTTTCACTTCTGAATCTAGAAGAAAATCTTGTCCATGGAAGACAGCTACATTCAATAAACACAATTTTTAAAATAATGGAGGTCAAAGACATTAGTCTTGCTTTTTTTGACTGACATTTAACATGAACTTAATTAGCCTGGTACAAGGAAAGCCTTACATTTCAAATATTATAACCAGACCACAGTGTAAATAGAATTGCAAGTGCCCTTGCCTCCAACCTGAGCCAGTGACCCTGTGGCTAAGGTGCCCTTCACAACTGCACTCATTTTCCTTCTGATGCAGATGTAACCTCTATGAGCGGCTCGCCTCTGACAGTCACGGCCAGGGTCCACAAATGTGTAATATCCCAAGCGCACAAATGCATATGAACTGTTACTGCCTCTGAAGAGCAAAAAGCGAATGAGTTTAGATTTCAACAGATTATCCTGGCAACTCTTTGTGTTGCACTCTCCGGTTCCATTCTGTTTCAAGTTGACTACATGATGCTCTCTGATGCCCCAACATCTTAATTTGTTTCTAGCAGTAAAGCATGGCATTCTGTTTTGTCAGCATGTTTCCTTAATGTAACTTTTCCAGAGTTTCAATCTGACCCAGACATAAAAGGATTTTTTCCTTGAGGGAAAAAACTCACTGATTACTTTTTTAAATGCCATTTCAATCTTAACACAAGGAATCAAAAAAAAATAAAATAAAATAAAACTGTGTTACTTACTGTGGCTGATTTCCTCTCCCCTTTAAGTAGTTTTCCAAGAATTTCATAACCATCAGTTGTGATATTTCCAGCTTCCTGGATGTTCTTTTCTATAATTTCATAGCAGTCGATATAAATCTTAACACTTTTTGAGGTCACTACGATATGAACCTAAAAAGAACATTTGTTCCCATTATAAAATTTCTACCAGAAAAATCTGGCTGACTTTTGCACATTTCAGGCCACAGGCTAAAAAAATGTGTCCTTAAAGCTATTCTCACCCAAAATTAAGAGTTCTGGACCCCAAATCCAAGAACCAGGTTATTATGTCAATATCTCAGTAGTAACATCAAATTAAATGAATCACTTAACCTCTCTGGCTCTCAGTTTCCTTCAGCTATTATACATCTGCATAATTTATTATTTTCTCACTATATACTTTTCCTGAGATGACCAGAGATAATGCAGTAGATGAGATGACTCTGTAAACTATAAAAAAGCTACTCAAAAAAGACTTGCAGGTTTAGAGAACAAACTAGGATTATTGGGGGGAGGGAAGGGGGAATAGGCAAGATGGGGGTATGGGGTTAAGAAGCACAAACTATTATGTATAAAATAACCTACAAGGATATGTTTTACAACATGGGGAACATAGCCACTATTTTATAACTATTAAAAATTAAATATAAAAAATGAACTATCAATTACATGTTAATAAATCACTACTATGTTATTATACTCAGAACAAAGGGAGCTCGAATGTCTTCCATTGATTTCACTATATTCAATTTTTAATTTGTTAGTCCCTAATCCATACCAAAAAGATCCTACACACCATGCAAATAACTGAGCTAGGAAAGAGCTAAGCACATGTCATCTATAGATTCAGCTCTGGAAATCAACAGAATCATGATTCAGTTTCCTTGTAAGAAAAAAATCGTACATTGATGGATTTTTTTGTCTGATATTGAAGACATTCAGAATCTTAAGATATACATTACTACAGATAATTATTAAAGCATCTGTATTTCAATAATGTAAGGAATGTCTGTGGTTAATCTTTGACTTTATAGTTATGCTCTTAGTTTCCACTTATCACAGCCCAAATACTCAAGTGAGTTCTTGATGATTACTTTGAAAAGTTTGGCTCCAAGTTAAGGAACAGAAATTCCCTTAAATGCTTTGAGCTAATAAGCATAAGGGCAATCTCGAGAGATTTTCTTTAAAAGAGCAAATACTTTTTCCGCATAGAATCACCACCAAAACACTAATTCAGTGCATCTATAACTGGTAAGTAAGTATGAATCACATATTGCTTCTGTATAAAAGTGATACATGGCTTATTAAAAATAAAGAAAATTTAAATGCCCCCAGGTAATCATCTAATTCAAGAACATCATAAAAACATTCCTAAGATATTGATTATCTAAGAAGAACTAAAACTTATTTGTTGGCTCTTCTACACACAATCTCAGAGGCAAAAATGTACAGAGTATTTGAAAAATCACAGTATCCAGAAAAATTATTTCAAAATCAAAATCTTCAACTTTTAAAACAAAATTATTCCAAATACACTTGTCATTCAATGCTAAACTGCAAAGAAAATGGGCTAAAAACATGTTTGGCTACAGGCTCTTCAGGTATGTTTTACTGCATTTTAAACACATGCATAACTTGGTTTCAGAGTGGCTCGTTATCTGTAGACCACTGTTCCAAGTACTGAGGGACAGTTTCTCAAATGCAAAACACTGTTGGTCACAGACCAGGGGAAAGAAATAGGAACACTTGTCAACTCAGCACCCCTCCCAAGCTCTACCATTCCCTAAAACTTGTCTTATTACAAATTTCTCACTTGAATCTGTCATCTGTTACAAAAGAATGGAGACCAGGAACTCTTCCAGAGAATCCCCAAGAAGCTACAGCTGTCTGCCATTCCCTACTTAACCTCTTTTAGCCTCCCTCCTCTCTCCCAAGAGTTCCCTGAATGTTATGCTCACTAATTTGCTGCTATCAGAGAACTACTTGTTCTTACCCCAAAGACTGAAGACCTTCAGTTCCTAAAGTAGGTGGAAAATGAAAGAAGAGTGTTCGAATCTTTAGATCAGTAATGTACATAAGTAGCCAACAGTGATTGAACTTGGTACTTGAATTGATGGGATAAATGAGAGTAGGTTGGAAAAATGGGATGCAGGAGGAAGGAGGAAAAAGAGTATACTGGAAAAGTAGAGGAGAAACCTAAAAAAAAAAGAAAGGCATTATGAAAAAAAGAAAGTAGACAATTTGAGGAGAGAAGAGAGCTTGTGAAAAATAGAAAAAAAAAAAAGAGGCATTATGTTAAAATTAAGAATACAAGTACTTCTCTATAAAGGCAAATAAAGGGAGTTCCCACTGTGGCTCAGCGGAAACAAATCTGATTAGGATCCATGAGGATGCAGGTTCAATCCCTGGCCTCGCTCAGCTCAGTGGGTGAAGGATCTGGCATTGCCATGAGCTCTGGTGTATGCCACAGATGCAGTTCAGATCAGGTATTGCTGTGCCTGTGGCATAGGCCAGCAACTGCAGCTCCGATTTGACCCCTAGCCTGAAACCTACATATGCCATGGGTGCAGCCCTAAAAAGACACACACAAAAAAAAACAAATAAAAAACGGAATGCCAAAAAATAATTACCTTGATTTGTAATAATTAATGACTGTCGCTATAGACCTCTGCAAAACACTGTCTTATTTTGCTCAAGAAAAATGAAGTATTTGTTGTAAGCTGGAAATTAAAAAATAATAATTCCTAAATATTTGTTTATCAGTTGGTTAATAGAGGGCTGAATTTCTCATATACTCAGTGGGTATGAAAGAAAAATAAAGGTCTTTTATTTAGGAAGTTACTCAAACCTAAGTTTAATAGCTGTCTCAATGAGCCAAAAACAGTTCCTAAGAATTTTTCCAGATTCAGCATCTATTATCAGACAAGGAGCAGTTGAAGCTAGTAAAAATGAGAATTTGCTTTCTCAAAAAAGCATGCATGTTCCTGAACTTTACTGAAAGTCTGCACACTGTTAAGCTAATATGCCTTTACTCAGAGATCTCTTCCATCACTGTTTATTTTTTTGGGGGGACACTTTTTTTAAGGTTTTATAGCTGCACCACAGCATATGGAAGTTCCCAGGGTCCCAGAATGAATCTGAGCCACAGCTACGGCAACTCCAGATCCTTTCACCCACTGCTTGGGCAAGGGATCAAAGCCAAGCCTCCACAGCAACCTGAGCTACAGCAGTTGGACACTTAACCCACTGTGCTAGGGCAGGAACTCCCTGCTTTTTGTGCCTCACTGATGTGTGGCCTTGCTGAGCCCCATGATGACAGTCCCTTGTCACCCTAACCAAGAATCTGATCCACGGATCCAAAGAAGATTCCAGAAAGAAACCAAGATTCTCAGGAATCGAATCAGGAGAAATCCAGCTAAATCTGCCCTAAGTACAGAAAAGTTCTTCAAGTTTCACTTGAGAATCAGATTGAACTGGAAGTACTGGTCTTCTGCGTATGGGGACTGACTTTCTGAACACCACACTGGAGAAATTTTAGACCACTTGTGTGACAAGTGGTCTTCCTCCTGTTAACATAATCCAGTGATGAAGAAACACCATCAAATGTCCACTCCTAACCTAGACTGTTCTTTCATTTTGAGTGCTGCCAACTTCAGCACTCTTATTTGTCAATTAATGACCCTTTAGAAATCTGACCCTAAGTTTCTATTATCCTCTGATACTGAGATCCAAAAAAATTAAGATCATCAAGAAGAGACAATCTCCTAAGAATGTATCTTGGAACTTGTAGTAAGAATCTGTAGAGAAGCTATAAACTCATAAACATTTATCTTAATTACTTTAGTAAGTAATGATAACTTTTGGATGGGCATGTTTGTAACTTATCAATACATGAGCAAGTGGAAGCAGCTTACTATGCTCTATAAAAGAATAGTTTTTTCAATTAATACAAACCACAAAACTAAGATTTTGACATAAAATGACAAAGGTTCAAAATAAAATGGTAGGTAGAAAAAATGGGCATACAACATGACAAATTCTGAAAAGACATTAGCATAAAAAATCAAAATGTTAATAGTAGTTATCTCATGCTCAGCAGAATTATTTAAATTTTCTCCTTTGAATTAATCAACTTCTCTGAAGTAAGATATTGTTCTTAAGAGACACAGCTATGTTTCTACCAGTTTAACATGACATTTTAATAAATAATAAAGTAAATTTTAAGTCACACACTTTTTTCTATAAACAACCAGCTGGTGTTATGTTTTTACCTTATGAAAACTTCCATAAAATAATGTCTTCACTTCATCTGTGTCAAATGTAACAGTTTGCACCTCACCCCTTGTATCCTTGTTAAAGAATGATAACGTCTTGCTAGAAGCTGTAACCAACACATAATTGTTAGTAAATCAAATGCTATCAATACTCTATACTGAAAGTATTAACAATGGTTCTTGTTGGAGAGATCTCTAAAAAATTCAAAAATTTTAGTTAACATAAAATGTAATTCAAATATCTAATGATATATCTTTGAAATTTTAAACATAAAAGCATACAAGTAATATCTGTATTTATAAGGTTCTTAAAGAGAATCACATATATCCGGAAGATTCTTAAAGAGAAAAGAGAAGGAAAGGAAAAACATAATCAAAAATATGTCTCTAGGAGTATGAGCCTTAAAGTAAGATAAAAATCCTTACGATCTGCAATCACTCCAACTTGTGGTTTGTAATCTCTGTCTGTGATTTGCCAGATTGCAAAAGGGTCACTGGGAGTTTCTGGGAGAAGTCTGAATAATAATATAATCGTATATGAAGGAGGAAGTCCATTTGGATGTAGTTCTCTGTTGGATAAAACAATATTAATCAACTAATTAATAAAGATTTCTCCTCAGAAATAGAGGCTATTTTTTCTTTTCTTTCGCTCTTTTTTTTTTTTTTAGGGCTGCACCCATGGCACATGGAAATTCCCAGACTAGGGGTCAAATCGGAGCTGCAGCTGCCAACTTACATCACAGCCACAGCAGTGCAGGATCCAAGCCATGTCTGCCTACACAACAGATCAAGGCAATGCCAGATCCTTAACCTACTGAGCAGGGTCAGGGATCAAACCTGCATCCTCATGGATACTAATTGGGTTAATCTATTTTAAATCTTTGGATCCAAGTCTCATTGCAGGTAGTATTAGGAACCATGTATTATATATATAATCTGGCTACATATTAGAAGGGGAAAATGTTAGGAAAGACCTCAAAATAACAAACACTAAAGATCCATAATGGAAGCAGTAATAGATTATTTGTAATCTGATAAGGTCACAGAAGTCTGGGAAAGTGCCCAATAGTCTATCTTCCTATTAATACATAATTTTCTCTGGACACATAGAATTTATTCAAAATTATATAATTATTTTAGAGTGATAAACATTATATCTATGGATGTAATTGAAAGAGAACAAATCTTACTAAATATATTTAATTTCCAATGTCAGGGGTATGAGATCATAAGTAAGATGGCTTAAGGTTTTAATTTCTCCCTTCCTATCTCTAACAGTTACACTTTCAAATTCCTCCCTTAAAACCAAATAAATCCAATAATCTCCAGAAGCTCACTGTTCCCCCAAACCAAACCAATAATAAACGTTAAGGCCAGGAACATGTGCAAACGTTTAGTGTTGATAAAGGGATGTGAGTCAATTAAAAGGAAATGCTTCTTGGCTCTGAGGCTGTTAAACATAAAATGTGGTCCATGTGTCCTTCTCGAGTTGAGTCAATCTTCACTCTGGGAGAATCTTTGAAGCAGAATTAATGGTTTTCTGTCTGAGACCATTTAATAACACTTTCTTCCTGAAGGTAGGGAAAAGGCTTTGATAATCCACTCTTGGACAGAAGAGAATTCCCCCACAGATTTCGACAGAGGACACAGAACATCCCTTGAGGTTTCATGTCCTAGAATGGACTGCTAATACTTCTGGAATATAGTGCTGCCTTATTTCCTTTTTTTTTTTTTTTTTTTTTTTTTTTTTTGCTCTTTAGGGCTGCACCCATGGCATTTGGAAGTTCCCAGGCTAGGGGTTGAGTCAGAGCTGCAGCTGCCATCCTGCACCAGAGCCACAGCAAAGGGGGATCCGGGTCACACCTGCAACCTACAGCACAGATCATGGCAACATTAGATTCTCAACCTACTGAGAGAGCCCAGGGATCAAACCTGCATCCTCATGATACTAGTCAGGTTCTTAACCCTCTGAGCCACAACAGGAACTCCACTGCTGCCCTATATCTTAAAATATATGTTCTGGGCAAGCTGACATGGCACCTTCTGTATTTTCAAAAACCTACCATCTTCATAATATTCCATGTTAAAAAATACTATCTTCTCCTTATTAATACTATCTTCTCCCATTTTTCTCTTTCTTTTTTAGTTAATGACTGATCTTGGGAAAAAAAGCAAAAAAACTTGATTGCACTCATGCTTCTTTCAGCCGCAAGCTCTGAATCCTGAGACAACAGTAGGCTGTCATAAGTGAAAATGTAGGAACCATATCTTGAGGTGACATCATTAAACTCTGGGTATTCAGATTCACTGGAAAGTTTAAAACTGGGAACCAATGTGGTAAAAACCATAAAACAGTTAGGAACTTACAGGGCAGCCACATTACAACAATACAATCTGTGCTCCCTTAAATTAGTTTTGGTTTTATTCTGAATTTTCCATCAGCTTTCCCAAAGCATTTCAAATTTCAGACATGATTATCTGACCCTGAAAGTTTTATTTCTTCTTGTTCTTTCTCTCCATAAATTGCCAAACACATATTTTTCAACATTCAAGTGCTTTCCCTCTGATGAATAAAAAATACATATTTTGGTTATCAGACCCAGGTACAAACTTTCCTCAAGTAAAATGGCAACATCTAGAGCTGCTCAACAGATCACCAGAGCACCAGCCAACAAAAACTAACTGCTGCCTGTGGGATCAGAGACAAGCAGGACGGCCGCAGCCTTTCATCTCCTGCAGTCAGAAACATTAGGAACAATGCCTGTTCTCACTTTGCACTGAGTCCATCCAGGCCCTGTGCACCCATGGAGAAATATTCAGAAGAATAATTTGCCTCCCTCTCTAAACAACCACCCTTAGAAGAAGCATAACTACAACCCTAGCCTCAAATTCAAAAGGATCTGTGATCCATAATATTTCAGAAACAGGATGAGATTCTTGGGTCTGAGAGTAGCAGGCTTGAGTCCCAGATTCCAGTGTGACCTAATGGAAGACACTCAATCCAGCTGCACTGCAGGAAACTAAACCATGTCATCCATAGGCCTGTTTCAACAACCCCAAATGCTGGGGTGCTAAGGAGACAGCAAAGATTCCAAAAACCCCAAAAATATATCCAGGTGGCTGGAAGAAAAAGAACCTCCACATTTTCCACTGTGGTGCAGGGGGTTAAGAATCCAACTGCAGGGATCCTGTTGTGGCTCAGTGGAACACCACTAGTATCCATGAGATGAGAATCCGGCATTGCCGTGAGCTGCCGGGTAGGTCACAGACGCAACTCAGATCCTGTGTGGCTGTGGCTATGGCTGTGGCCATGGCTGTGGCCTGCGGCTGCAGCTCTGAGTCTACCTCTAGCCTGGGAACTTCCACATGCTGCTTGTTGGGCCCTAAAAAACAAACAAACAAACAAAAGAATCAGACTTCAGTGGCTTGAGTCGCTACAGTCATAGGTTTGATCCCCAGCCCAGCACAGTGGGTTAAGGATCTGGCTTTGCCACAGCGCAGCTCAGATTCAATCCCTGATCTGGGAATTTCATATGCCATGAGTATGGTCATTAAAAAAAATAGAAACAGCAGCACCTATTGTCGCACTTACGCTGTAGGCTGATTCACAAAGGCGTTCTTCTGAAGCCTGTAAGCTGAGTAGCTGGGGAAAGACCCTGACTCCAAAGAGACACCTTGTACGGAGGCAAAATTCTTTTCTGTCAGGTTGTACGCTTCAAGCATCTTAAAACCTTTACATCAGAAAGGAAAAGATTGAAATGAGGTCATTTAAATTATTTTATTGGTTGAATCCTGGAATAAATTAGCCCGAGAATGCGAATGCTTACCCGGTGAGGTGTAGCCATCCAGATAAATAAGAGGACAACCTGCAATGCACAGTTTTGTTAAGCACGATTTCACCACCAAGGTGTACAGACATCACACGCACACAGAAAGTAACCGCATATGCACATCAAGTAGCCAAATGGTTCATCCATTTATAAGACATATCATTCTAGCCTTTTATAAGTTTTGTGTAGACTTTCTATGTGTAGGAGAAATTACGCTATTGACCACCATAACCAATGTTATCGGAACATTCGCTGTACAACTGGGACTTTACAAGTTCCTGAGAATAGTAGACAGACTTAAAGGGTAATATTTTCAGATGATGTTCGCCAGATTACAGAACTTGTCTCCCAGGAGACTTTAGACAGATGCAAGGGGAGGAGCAATTTGTTCTATCCAACCCTCTTCTCTGCCAAGCCCTGGAGGCTCGTGCTGGCTCCCAAACATCACAGCCCTGGGTGTGGAGTGAGTCTCACCCTGGCCCTAGAGCTGGGGCAGTGGAGGGCTACATCCAGGACCCCTGGAGTGAAAGGAGCAGTTGGTCCTCCTAGCTCCATTCTGAGCTGCAAAATAAGCTTTACAGTAGAGCACTGACATCTGTTTACTACTGCTTCTTCTAATCAGAATTCTGAGATTTTTTGTTTGTTTTTTTAGCGCCACATCTGTGGCATATGGAAGTTCCCGGTCTAGGGGTTGAATCGAAGCTACAGCTGCCAGCCTACACCACAGCCACAGAAACTTGGGATCCGAGCTATGTCTGTGACCTACACCACAGCTTATGGCAACACTGGATCCTTAACCCACTGAGCAAGGCCAGGGATCAAACCCTCATCCTCATGGGTACTAGTCGGGATTGTTAACCACTGAGCCACGACTGGAATTCCTGAGATCTTAATATACTATTTAATAGGAGAAAACATAATACTCCTAAATCATAACCCTGCCTAGGATCAGGGGTCTAGACCAGTCACATCACTGTCTCCAACATCTACTACCTCAAGAATCAGAAATCGTGGATGGGGAAGAGGACAAATCAACTTAAATTATCAAAACTTTTGTCCTTTGGTGTATTTTAAAAGTTAAACTTGAGGTATTGGCATAACAAGAAAAATCTACAGCCAAATAAACAAATGGAAACAAGTGAATTTCGGCAGCACACACACACACACACACACACACACACACACACACACACACACGTCAGTTTCTTGGTGACTCTCTTGAAGCACGGATGTTGACAGGACAAATACTGATTGATTACTAATAGGGAAAACTTCCACCTCAGAGAATTGCTTCCATATATGCACTTCTAAGTTGAAGATTAATGTTCTTAAATGTCACAGGCATTGGGATGGTGGGAAAAGGATATATTACAACACTTGATTTCCATACAAGGAATATTACATCTTCAAATCTAAAAACGGACCTCTGACAAGCACAGTCAGCATGATCCCAATAGGAACAATGATTCATCAGTGTCTCACATGGTTTCCCAGGATCTATTTATGTGCAGACTTGATCTTGTATGGGATGGAGAGTTGTCTACTAAGTAGTTATCTTTCAAAGCAAGTGAGACTAGGGATCCCTAGGAACCGTGACTTACTTGAAGTGGCAGTTTCACAGACAAACGTGATGAGGTTGTCCTCTATCTTCTCAAAAGATTCGAAGTCATCCACGATGAACACATGCCGCTCACTTGGTTTGCTGGCGATGTTGGCAAGTTCATTGTAGTCGACGTCGGCCACACCAACTACAAAGACACTGAACCCTACAGAGCAGAGTTCGTAGAGAAAATCACACATCCTTTTTCTGTCCTTTGTTTTTTTAACAATTCCAAATAAAATCTTATCAGAAATGAGGCAGTATTCTTTCAGGTTATGCAGGAAGTCCTTTTAATTAGCATAAACTCTCTAACAAAGATGGACTTTTTCCAGGTCTTCCTATTTTCTGGCTTAGAAAATTCAGTTCATTAGATTTCCTACAACAAAATGCTAACAATGGAAATACGAACATTTTAATAGCAGAATGACTTAATGTGGTACTCATTTCCTTCCACAGATGCACAGACTTAATATACTCATTAATTCTGTAGCTGTCTTAGGCAACATTAACATTTCAAGCTTATGTGACTCAGAAACCAACAAAGGGCTCATTTTAAACTTGGAATTCCTGAAACTGATTTACTCAACAAACCCTGACCACTTTCAAAACGGAATCTACAATTTCTACCAGTAAAACACTTTCACTGACTTAGACTCATACAAATAAAGTTCTCATTCTAAAAGCATAATCTGACAGTAGAAAAAAAGAGATTTATTTACATGAAGAATTAGTTACTTAAATAGAAATAAAGTAACTTGAGGAGCAAGCATTCATAATCCCAAAATTAAATCAATAGGGAGCAGAAAATACGTAGAAATCTGCTCAAAGGGCATAACGTTATGAAAAGATCAGTGCAGAGGATAATCTCTATTGTAAGAAAACAGTATGACTTAGCACTCATCATGACTCATACGTGTAGCCAAAGAACTCTGTACATGCAAGGCAACAAATTCCAGGTAATGAAGTAGTTTACAGTTAGTACCACAATAAATCATGCATAGCAGAGAGTTCTCTCAACTACATCCCCCTTGGACCCCGCCTGGGGAAGAGTGTTAATGGAAGTACAATAAAGACCTAGTTTCACACACCTACAGCCAACTAATCTATGACAAAGGAGGCAAAAATATACAAAGGAGAAAAGACAGCCTATTCAATAAGTGGTGCTGGGAAAACTGGATGGCCACATGGAAAAGAATGAAATTAGAACACTCCCTAACACCATACACAAAAATAAACTCCAAATGGATTAAAGACTTAGATATAAAACCAGACACTATAAAACTCTTAGAGGAAAACATAGGCCAAACACTCTGACATAAACAACAGCAACATCTTCTCAAATCCAATAAAAACAAAAATAAACAAATGGGACCTGATCAAACTTAAAAGTTTCTGCACATCAAAGGAAACCCTAAACAACACGAAAAGACAACCCACAGAATGGGAGAAAATCTTTGCAAGTGAATCAACTGACAAGGAATTCATCTCCAAAATTTATAAACACCTTCTGCAGCTCCATACCAAAAAAACAAAACAACCCCATCCAAAAATGGGCAGAAGATCTAAACAGACAGTTCTCCAAAGAAGACATAGGGATGGCCAAAAAATAGAGGAAGAGACGTTCAACATCACTCATTATTAGAGAAATGCAAATCAAAACCACTATGAGGTACCACCTTACTCCAGCCAGAATGGCCATCATCAAAAAGTCTACAAACAATAAGTGCTAGAGAGGGTGTGGAGAAAAAGGAACCCTAGTACACTGTTGGTGGGATTGTAAATTGGTGCAACCACTGTGGAAAACAGTATGGAAATGCCTCAGAAAACTAAATATAGAACTACCATTTCATCCAACAATCCCACTCCTGGCATCTATCCAGAGAAAACTATGACTCGCAAAGACACATGTACTCCGATGTTCACTGCAGCACTATTTGCAATAGCCAAGACATGGAAACAACCTAAATGTCCATCAACAGAGGAGTGGATCAAGAAGATGTGGTACATGTACACAATGGAATATTACTCAGCCATTAAAAGGAATGAAATACCAGCATTTTTAGCAACATGGATGGACCTAGAAATTATCATGCTAAGTGAAGTCAGCCATACAATGAGACGCCAACATCCAATGCTTTCACTGACATGTGGAATCTGAAAAAAGGACAGACTGAACTTCTTTGCAGAACAGATTCTGACTCATAGACATTGAAAAACTTATGGTCTCCGGAGGAGACAGTTTGGGGGATGGGGGGATGTGCTTGGGCTGTGGGATGGAAATCCTGTGAAATTGGATTGTGAGGATCATTATACAACTACAGATGTGATAAATTCACTTGAGTAATAAAATTATATATATATATATATATATCCCCAGATTTATTAGATGTGGAAAGACTCTGATACAATCCACCTTAATCTGACACCTCTCCATAGGATTTTGAGAAAATTAAAAGTAGTAATTAAAAATTAAACAAACTAGATTTTTGTATCATAAAAAAAAGATCTGGTTTCTTCACAGCACTAACACACACACACACACACACACATACACACACACACACAATGGCAGGTAAAAGTGGCCATAGCTGAATAAGCACTGTGGATTGCATCTACATAATTTTTCCTGATTGTGATATTGTACTGTAGTTTAGGGTCTTTCTGAATCATTTCTTACAAACGCATGTAGAAACTACAATGATACAAAAAGTTTAAAAAAAAAAAGACCTGGTTTAATCTCCAAAAATCCTAAATGACTAATCAAGGCAGTGCAACAACAAGGCTCCCAAGACATCTGGCTGCCAAAATCTACACCAGCAACATCTCCCTGAGGCCTTGCCAATCTTCTGCAGTCAACCTTCCAGCAGTCTGCTTTGGGTCGGTCTCTGCCAAGACGTGCTAAACGTGATGTCTCTCCTTGCACAGGGTTAAACCAGCATCAAGATCCATTTCTGCTACAGCAGGAGGCCTGCTCGAGGATCACTCCAGTATAGCTGTCTGGAGCCTTCCAGCCACTATGGGGAAACAGTCTGCTCTTGGAGACACCCCTGAAGCATGTCTTGGACAAAAAATACACCATGTCATTTTTGAGGAATTATCAAACTATTCCATAATTAAATGTAAGCTAACATTAGAAGGATAGGGAATACAGAGTGAGAGAGAAACAATAAAGTAAATTCAGCATTTTTTGGTTTTGGCGATCTTTCCTGGACACTTGAAACTGGGGAAATAAGAAGTTGCAATCATTAGGCCTCAAAGGTGTGCCATTCCTCACCTGACTGCTGGATGACCAAAGCCGCCTTCTTGACCTCATCCTGGGACCGACCATCCGTAACCACCACCAGCACCTTGGGGACATTCTTCCTCATCCCACTCTCCCAGGTCAAGACCTTCTCCTTAATAAACGTGAGAGCCTTGCCTGTAGAAGGCAGCATAGAACATTTCAGGGTCATCTTAGTGCAAACTCTCCAGAAGCCAGGACCCACACCCAACTGGTAAGACTTTGAATGTGCAAGTTGCACTCAGCCTATCATTCCAAAGGCTTTGGAGAGTCTAGGTCAATGTACACGCTGATCAGCTGTACCTGTTCTTGTGTTTCCTCCTCGGTACTGAATATTCTGGAGGGCCCCAAGGGCCAGAGCCTTGTCATTGTAGGTGTTCAGCTTAAACTCAGACTTGACCTCGTCACTGTACTGCACAAATGAGACCTAAAAGGAAATGTGGTTTGGCAGTGAGGGTAAGTCTCTTCTTAGATTTCAACTTTCAAGTGATTTCCTCTAGCTGTAGAATGAGGACAGAAGTGTCAACCTGGCGGAATACTGTAAACTCTTTATAGCCAATATAGTAACAGGACTCCTGTTGTCTCATTAAATCTCTGATCTTCCATGAAAATGTCCATTAATTGATGTTAATCATGCAGGTAAACTGTATATCTTCTCTAGGATGTAAGAAGGGATGGGAAAACCAGCAGAGCAGTGAGGCTCCAGGATTAGAAATGAGAACATACCATCTTGAGCTCAAAGGTTGGCTAAGCAATTGGTTCTCAGCCAACTGAGCCTTCCCACTAACTATACGTAATCTTCATGGTAATATAAAAATGTCACATGTGTGATAATAATCAGCACTCATCACAAATTTAGTAGCAGTGTCATTTAGTGAAAAGAATACAGGCTTTGTAGTTAGGATTCAATGGGCTCAAATCCTAGCTCTGCCAATTAATAGCTTTGACATTGAGTAAGTTCCCAACATCTAAGGGCCTTTATCTTTCTTATCAGTGAAATGGAAATAATTATATACTTACTTTATACATTTGTTTTAAGGAGTAAGAATTATGTATATCCAAGTAGCTGGCACACAGAAGTTAATAAAATATGGTAGCTTTTTAAATTAGTTTTTATCAGAAATCTTAATTTCTAAAAGGATTTTTAAAATGGCTTAGTTGCTGATATATTACATTAAGAATATAGCTAGCCTGACATTTTATTCTTCTTGGGTTAGAATAACATCCACAGGATTATTTGGGAATTTGAATTTAATACATTCCATAAAGTACTCTTCCATAAAAGAAGACATGATTTGTTTATGAAACTATTTGTGGTTTATGTCAAAATCTCTTATTTCCATAACATCTCTAAGATGTCACGATGAAGAGGTCCAAACTACCAAAATAAAGAAGAAAATTCACCAAAAGGAATAGGGAGGGAAAGAAGATAATTAAAAAAAAAAAAGCAGTAATTCAATATAGTCTCTTGCCTTTATCATCAACATTTAGGCAAACAAGAATCACACATATCATGAAATATAAAGTGATACATGCTACAACAGCAACATAGATAAAAGTCTTCAGGAGTATGGGATGCCTAAAATGATCAAGGAAGCCACTCCCAAAAGCTGGAATTTGAAGTGGGTCTTTAAGGTTACAGAATCCAAGAAGTAGTGAATAACAGAGCCGCTGGCCCCAAGTGTTAAGAGTCTATGAGTATGTTAAGAGTGGAGAATTCTGAGCTTTAAAGGTAGCTCAGAGCTAAATGAGAAAGTAATCTTTGAGGTGTGTCATGAAAGGAAAAATTTTTCTAAGTTCCCACTCTAGGAAAACAAACTTGGAGAGATTCCAAAGCAAGATAACTGTGGTTATCCTTGTAGGAAAACAGATGAAATTTCCTTTGAGTCAACAAGGGCCACTCTTCTGGTCAGCCAATGTCATGACAGAAGGGGCAGCAGAGTTCCACACACACCCACTCCAGTCCCCATTCTCCACTGAATCTTCTGACTTACAGAGTATGACAATCACAATGCATATAACTTCCTGACCATGAAGGGATCTTTCACGAAAATATATCATTGTCAGAAGTTTCAAGCAGGAAGAGTCAGGATCTCCTAAATTCTCCAAGAGGAAAAACTTAGAGGTATGTTTATTTTTCTATTTATTTATCATTTACACCTTAAGTCTGTCCCCAAAATACATGTGTAAAGAAAACAGATGGACATTTAGATTATTTCCATGTCTTGGCTATTGTGAATAGTGCTGCAATGAACATATGGGTGCATGTGTCTTTTTCAAGGAAAATTTTGTCTAGATATATGCCCAAGGGTGGATGACTGGGTCACTTCACTGTACAGTAGAAAATTGACAGAACACTGTAAACCAGCTATAATAGAAAAAAATAAAAATCATTAAAAAATTTAAAAAAGGAAAGAAAATAGAAAATAACAAATTAAAAGAGTTTATAGTGAAGGCTTTCTTCTTTAAAAGTTTGAAGTTTCCACATATGAGTGATCTCATAGGATATTTGTCTTTGTCTGACTTACTTCGAAAATGATACAAAAGGACCGACAAAACAGAAAGAGACTCTGTTTCAAAAAAGATTTTGAAACCAATATCATGGTTACCAAGAGGGAAATGTGGGGTGGGAGGGATAAATTAGGGGCTTGGGATTGACATATTCACATTACTATATATAAAGCAGATAAGTAACAAAGACCTACTGTGTAACACAGGTGTTCTACTCAATACTGTATAATAAGCTAGATGGGAAAAATCTGAAAAAGAATGGATGTATGTGTCTTATGTGTGTATACGTGTGTGTGTGTGTGTGTGTATCTGATTTGCTTTGCTCTATACCTGAAACTAACATAACATAGTAAGCCAATTATATTCCCATAAAATTAAAAAAAAAAAAAAAGTTTGAAGGAAATAGCAAGATGAAACGACACTCACCTGAATTCCAGCAGGACTGATTTCATCAAAGGCCCCCACAGTATTGAAGATGAATTTTACCACTTTGTTAAAATTATCATCCCCGATACTCCAGGAGGCATCAGTCAAGAACACAATATCTGCCTTGGCCCCCTTGCATACTGGGGAGAAAGCACAGAAGCACCCTCGATTTTCATAAATTCTTTAATTCAAGTGAAGTCATGTCACTGAGAAACCCCTGGCTACTACTCCAAGTGGAGTCCAGCAGCTCCAGCATTCCCTGGGAGCTTCACAGAAATGCAGAGTCCCGCCCCCCGCAACTTCCTTAGTGCAAATCAGCAGGAAAAGATGCCAGATGTCTCACACATATAATAATGTTTGAAAAACGTCCTCTAACTGGCCCTCAATTTCTGCTCTGGAATCATTCAATCTGTTTAGATCCACGTGCAAACAAAGCTCTCTCCTCATGGGATTCTTCAAGTAGCTTCAAACAGTAAATGAGGAGGGAATCAAAGGAAAAACAATGCACAGAAACTAAAAACAGTCATCAATGAGTCTGGAGATTCTGTCTATAATTACCAAAGATTTGGTGCAAATAAGCTGACTTTTTAAATTAGGCCACTAGAATCTGATGGAGGGAGGGGAGGGATAAAATAAACATTTTTAATTTAAATCTTCACACTAAATTCTGAAAACAAAAATTTAACACCATTATAGCCATAAAAACTGAACACACAAACTGTACAACACCAAGAATGAGCCCTAATGTAAATAAGGACTCTGGGTGATTAGGAGGCACTAATATAGGTTCACAGAGTATAACCAATGTCCCAATCTGGTGGAGGTGCTGAGAGGCGGTTGGCGGGTGGGTGGGGAGGTGGCTTGCATGGGACTTCTAGGTACTTGCAGCTCAATTTTGCTGTGAAGCGAAAACTGCTCTAAAAAATAAAGCCTACTAAGAAAAAAAAAAAGTAAATGTCTTTAAGCCAAAATGATTTACTGAATTCCTTTTAATAGTCTAGTTTAAAGAAACTCAGTGCCATTTTATCCTATAACAATACACTTTTAACTTTTACTTTTACTAGTTTCATAAGTCTGATAAGGTCGTAGCATTCTAGAGCCTTCGAAGATAAAAGAAAAATACTTTAAAAATCTGAAATGCTTTCAGTGAAATGCTGCAAACAGAATGTGGGCAAAGAAGAAGCCAATAGTTAATGAGCTGAAACTTAATTTGATGCAGCACTAAGCACCGCCCCAGATTACTGAGAAACTAGTCTTAATAGTTCAGTGTATGCCTTTTTACCAGTTCACTGCAAATGACAATTATGTCTCAGACTTTGGTGAATGGAAGCTTTTTAGCTTTGTGGAACCCAGGGCCAGGAATTCAGCTCAGAAGCCAGGAATTCCAAAGCCAAGGGCTCCAGGGGTTATGGTGCAAATTTAGCCCAAAAGGTTCCCGGTGCCTACTGATGCCAACAGCCCACAGAAAGAAAGACCCACCACGTGACTGACTTATGTAAGGTATTAAGAGACCTTCAGCTACAAAACTGAGAAAACAGTTTGAAGAGCTGGAACGGTATATGACTGGTTTTATTCACACTACAATGTGCCTGGAGGGGCAGAAGAGCAAATTACTGCTAATCTTTTCCTTTAATCTAAAAAATCTTTGGCAGGAATTATAAATCAGAACTGCTCTCTATCAACTGTAAATTATGTATAGGCTGCATAAACAAGAAGGCTTTCAATTCCCATGGGCTGTGTGTACTGCCTGATCAGGGCACTCACCTTCACGGGCAGGTGGAATCGTTGGAGGTGGAGGAGGTGTGGGTGGCTCTGTAGGGGCTTCTGTTGGTTTTACAGCTAGAATTAAAAATAATAATTAGAGGCATTCCCATTGTGGCTCAGTGGCAGTGCATCCAACTAGTATCCATGAGGATGAAGGTTCAATCCATGGCCTTGCTCAGTGGGTCATAGATCCAGCATTCTGGTGAGCTGTGGTGTAGGTCCCAGAGGTGGCTCGGATCTGGTGTTGCTGTGGCTGTGGCCTGCAGCTGTAGCTCCAATTGACCCCTCGTCTGGGAACTTCCATATGCCACAAGTGCAACCCTAAAAAGCAAAATAATAATAATAATTAGAAAAACACAACATGTGCACATTTCATATCCCAGAAAGTAAACTATAAGAGCCATTTATTTCCTCAATAACAAATTAAGTCTCACTGGCACTGACATGCTGGGAATTCTATGTTGTCCAAATGTGGTACCACTGGTAGTCATTCAACACTGACTACAGCTGTGGGAAGTGAAGCCCAGATTCACAGGGAGAAGGTAAGATTGTCAGATCCAATCAAATGTGCCAAGGTCACTAATTCACCTTCTCACCCACCAGCTAGAGCCAGCTCTCCCTCCTTCAGTCTCTCCTTAAAATTCTGCCAACTCTTTTGGGGCAGCACAGATTTGCTGCAGATAAAGGTGCTGAACCAGCCACAGACATGCCTCAAGACCATGCCACCACGTCATCACTGCTGCTTGGAAGAAGAAGTGTCCACACAGGACTCATTCAGGTCTTCCCCAGTCACAGCAATTCTAAAGCATTACAGAAACCCTTCCAGGTGATGCAAAAACTTACTAGTGTGCTCTTTGACAGAGACTCCGGGTCCTTCAAGATTTGGTGTCTGCACAAAGACAGTGACACCATAATCATTGTCTGGTGACAGGCCAGTGAAGCAGTGGCTGGTTTCTGATCCTCGCACTGTAATTTCTTGCCCTCTCGTTCCTGATTAGGGTGGCAAAAGAAAATGTCATCATTGCCATTAATTGTATTTAAAGACATATAAATATATCATTTTATAAACATAACAAGGTCTTTACTGAAATTTAAAATGTTGCCACTCTGTGCTCCAGTTCATTTTTCTGGACACGTACCATCTGAAGGGCTTAGTTTCAGCCTGTAGGAAGTGGCTGCCCGATGAGCTGACCACCTGACACAGAAAGTGTCCCACCCAACCTGGTAAGTTTTCAGATCTGTCACATTCAAATACACTACAAAAGAAAGAAAGAAAGAGATTCACCTCATAAATAATGCAAAAAAGCATACTTTTAATCATAATGCAATTTTAAAATCTCCACCTTGGTTGAAAAAAATAATGTCTAAAGTTTCCCATTATAAAAAACATACATGAAACATACATGGAAACACAGTACAGCCAAAACAGACCTCCCTTTCTATCATGGATTTTCGAGGGAAGGAAATTCCACATTCAGGCAGACCTAGGAGATCCTGCAGGCTCCATTCCAATAAAGCAAATATTGGTGCAATAAATCGAGCCCCACAACTATTTTGGTTTCCCAGTGCATATAAAAGTTATGTTTACACTATACTATAGTCTATTAAGGGCGAAATAGCACTATATCTAAAAAATCATGTTCATACTTTCATTTTAAAAAAAAAAATTTATTGGACTTCCCATTGTGGCTCATCAGGTTAAGAACCCACCTAGTATCCATGAGGATGTGAGTTCAATCCCTGGCCTCACTCAGTGGGTTAAAGATCCAGCGTTGCCATGAGCTGTGGTGTAGGTCACAGACATGGCTCAAATCCCGTGTTGCTGTGGCTGTGGTGTGGCTCAAATCCCGTGTTGCTGTGGCTGTGGCGTAGGCCAGCAGCTGCAGCTCTGATTCAACCCCTAGCCTGGGAACTTCCATATGCCACCAGGTACAGCCCTAAAAAGACCACACACACACACACACACACACACACAAAAGACCAAAAAAAAAAAAAAAATTTATCGCTAAAAAAATGTTAACCATCATCTGAGACTTCAGCAAATTGCCATCTTTTTGCAATAGTAACATCAAGATCACTGATCTCAGATCACCATAACAAAATAATAACGAAAAAATCTGGAATATTACAAGAACTATCAAACATGACACAGAGCACAGAGATATGAAGTGCGCAGATCCTGTTGGAAAAAATGGCACCAGCAGATTTGCTCCATGCCATGATGTCACAAACCATCAATTTATAAAAAATGCAGCATTTGAGAAGTGCAATAAAGCCAAGTGCAATAAAATGAGGTCTGCCTGTAGGCCATCCTGACACTGTGAATGCCAAACACATCTCAGGAAAAATAATTAGAAATGTTTCTAAAAGGCTATCTGCTAAGTCCTTAAGCAATTATTAAAGCACTTGGTGATAAAATCTCTCTGTTAGCTGAATCAGTCATCAGAGCATGGCTGTGAAAACTTTCAATTAGACCAATGCGTTTAGGTAATATATGTTTAACATCAAACATCAAGAAAAACCGCATAGCATCCCAACTCTAACCTTACAGATTATTCATCAATGAAATCATAATTTCTATAATTTTTATCTTTTAAAGCTCAATGTATTTTATATGAAATAAGCATATCTCATATATATATATATAGTGTACTTGATTATATTACCTAAGTATTTGTTTAGTTTGACACAAAAGAGTTACCTACTCAAAGCTGAGGAAACATGCATATGTTACAGAAGAAAATTAAAACTGACCTCATGAATGCAAATAGAGATTCTCATAGTAACTTAAGTAAGTCAGACAGAGAAAGACAAATACCATATGACAACACTTATATGTGGAATCTAAAATATGGCACAAATGAACATACCTACAAAACAGAAACAGACTAATGGACATAGAGAACAGACTTATGGTTGCCAAGGGGATGGGGAGAGGGGGTGGGAATTTGGGGTTAGTAGATGCAAACTATTACATTTAGAATGGATGAACAATGAGGTCCAACTGTACAGCACAGGGAACTATATCCAATCTCTTGGGACAGAACATGATGGAAGATAGTATAAAAAGGAACTGTATACATATGAATGACTGGGTCACTTTGCTATACAGCAAAAAATTGGCACAACATTGTAAATCAACTATACTTTAATAAAAAGTAAATAAAATAGGAGTTCCCATCATGGCTCAGTAGTTAATGAACCCGACTAGTATCCATGAGGATGCAGGTTTGACCCCTGGCCTTGCTCAGTGGGTTACTATGGCTACGGCACAGGCTGGCTGCTATAGCTCCAATTCAGCCCCTAGCCTGGGAACCTCCATATGCTGCAGGTGCGGTCCTAAAAAAACAAAAGACAAAAATATATAAATAAATAAAATTTTTAAAAAATAAAAATGCACCTTTAAGAAGATCCACCCAAAAAAAATACAAATTAAAAAATTAACAATTGAAACAGACTGACCTCAGAATTTGTACTACACTCTTTCTTAAACCAGGCAAAGCGAGGGGACTCACATGTAGTGCCCTGGTCCGCCAGAGGGGCGCTGAGTCCAGAATCATACTGAGCATACACATTGACATCATAGGTGGTGCTGGGGTTGAGATTGTGCAACGTGTATGATGTCACTTCTCCAACAAAGACTTCCATGGGCTCGTTGGAACCTTTAAAAACAATCACAGAAACACAAAGAAATATGCCATCCCTAGTCTGCAATTTTGCTTAAAATCAAATACCTTATCACAAATAGTGGTACAAACAGCAGCCCTTCAGCACTTTCTCCCTATAATGTGTGCTCTATGATGTGGTGCCTATAAGGCTGTGGGCAGAGACTGAATCCTCTTCCTGGCTATTTTCAAAGCATGACACACTGCCTAGAATGTAGCAGGCATGTAATAAACATTGCTTTAATGAATAAATCATCACACGGTCCACTACCCTAGATGCTCAAGCCTCTTCTCTAAGCTTCACTTTGCCAGCATAGTGCGCTATACATTCTAGGTGGCCACTTGACATTTTTCTGTTGTAGTGAAGATTTAAGGACATCTATCTTGCACCCCATTCCATGCAGTGCAATTGCTGAAAGTCCTCCCCTTTTAAGTTCTTGCTCCATTTCTTTCACAGGCTCACATATCTGTCCTCTTGCCTTCTCTCCTTTATATTTTTCTAGTTAGCACCCTTCCTGGGTACATAGAAGCTACCCCAACAAATTTAGTCCAAGAGTCTTTTTCTTCCATTTTGCTAAACATGTAGACAGAACATGGAAAGAAAGATCGCAAATAATTTAATAGAGGTGATATCCAAATTAATAGAGATGAATGTGTCAGTGGGAAGTTGCAAGCAAGCATGTCATAAACTAAAATACACATGCCCTAAATGGAATAATACCTTGATATGATGGGAAAAATACAGAAGTTTATATTGATTAAATATGCATTATTTCACAATCCTAAGAACATATCAGTCATTTGAACACAAACAGCTTCAACTTGTGAGATTTTATGAACCAGGTCAAACATTTTAGTCATGAAAATTAATAGGAGTTGCATCTATACCAATGATAATACTATTTCCAGAAACATTATCTCTGGTCAGAGAGGACCAGATGTAGTAACTGAATTATTAGGAGAATCTAATTGTGGGGGTACCATAAAGAACACATTCATGCACAAATAACCCTCCAAAGCATTCCTACAATGATGAAGATGCTTCCTTACCCACTGGCTTGTACACAATTTTATATCCAAGGACTGGAGAGGGTGAAGGATCCCAGGACACCCTGAATCTCGTATACCACTCGTCAGAGATGTGTATGTTCTGAGGAGGAAGTAATCCCACTGAAAACAAACATTGGCACACATTACTGACCTTTTATTGACAAACCAGGAGAGTGTGGAACTTTATGAGCACTGACAGCGAAGCCCCATGAGAGCAAGTTAATAAAATCCCATAATGTCCTGCTCCAGGAAACAATGAAGAGGCATTGAAATGTTCCAAAGAGGGAATTCCCCTCATGGCTCACCAGAAACGAACCCATCTAGGATCCAAGAGGACGTGGGTTTGATCTCTGGCCTCGCTCAGTGGGTTAAGGATCCGGAGTTGCAATAAGCTGTGGTGTAGGTTACAGATGCGGCTCAGATCCCTCATTGCTGTGGCTGTGGTGAAGGCCAGCAGCTGCTCCATACAACCCCTAGCCTGGGAACTTCCATATGCCACCAGTGCAGCCCTGAAAAAAAAAAAAAAGAATGGTCCCAAAGAAAGCTTAGTAGCTTTCCAAATTCAAATGGTAAATCAAATGGACACAGGAAGTGGTGATTTCCAAAGCTGGTATGTTATACAATGCAGAATTATAGAAAATAAAAGAAACCTATACTATTTCTTGCTTTTTTTTTTTTTTTTTTTTTAGTGGCTGCATCCACAGCACACAGAAGTTCCTAGGCCAGGAACTGAATCTGAGGCATAGCTGCAACCTAGGATGACAATGCCAAATCCTTTAACTCACTGCCCTAGGCTGGGATAGAACCTACACCTCCCCGTGACCTGAGCCACTGCAGTTGGATTCTTAACCCACTGTGCCATAGCAGGAATTCCACCATTTTTTGCATGATTACAGATTGTTAGATCCAACACGTTACCATGTAAGTAAGATATGCTTTACTCCAGACCACACAGCTCTAGCAGCTAAAGTGAGGTGCTCCTCCAGAGCTATTTTATCCTCTACAATACAACCTAGAGTAAATCCTCAGGCCTCCAGGGCAATGCTGTGAGAAAGCCGGTTAGTCAGCCAGAGTGTAATTCACAGCATCACACAAATAAGGACCTCAACATCAAAAACTTTTTCACCAGAGACATCAGAAGTGGCTTTGGCCTTTTCTGAAAAATTCAAGACCTAGCAGAGATGTTTTATATATATTTTGATTAAGCTCAAAATTCTGAAATACACCATTTCCTCCAGAAAAGTACCAAAATAGATTCTGTAACCTAAAAGTCAAAATGGGAAGCTGTTAAATTAAAATCATTTTGAGTCACTAGAGTCTCTGTTGGCTCCATTCTGCAGACAATAGGTGTTCATAAATGTGCAAATTCCTGGCCTAAAATACTCTGGTCCCACTTTTCTCTCAGGAGCTTTCAAATGTTGCCTCTCCCAAATCCTGTAAAGTCATCAAAACTGTTTAGGTATAGAAGGAGTTTGGGCAACTAAGTGTAGCAAGGAACATCACTAAGTGAAGTGGAAGAGTATTATCAGAGTTCCCATCATGGCTCAGCAGAAAAGAATATGACTAGCATCCATGAGGATTCAGGTTCAAACCCTGGTCTCAGTAGGTTAAAGATCTGGCGTTGCTGCAAGCTGTGGTGTACACCAGTGGCTACAGCTCCAATTTGATCCCTAGCCTACGAACCTCCATATGCCGCAGGTGCAGACCTAAAAAGACCAAAAAAAAAAAAAAAAAGAGTATTATCAATACCTCCCAGCACAGGAACCTAACAGGCCAAGGGCCCAGCCTGCCCTCATGCTCAACCAGGACTCTCAGCTGCAAACCAGAACTT
Organism: Phacochoerus africanus; assembly: GCF_016906955.1. Taxonomy (NCBI): domain Eukaryota; kingdom Metazoa; phylum Chordata; class Mammalia; order Artiodactyla; family Suidae; genus Phacochoerus; species Phacochoerus africanus. Next base: position 90,720,782 of record NC_062545.1, on the reverse strand, counting down.
CAGCAGGTCCAGGCCACATCTCAGACAGATTACATCAGTATCTCTGTCTGGGGGTGGTACGCAGGCATGAGCCTTTTTAAAGTTTCTCGGGTGAATCCAGAAACCAAACTGGAGAACTCAAGATCTAAACCATAAGAAACTGTCACCCATGTAAGCTAGAAAAGGCGCCAGGACCTGGAAATTCTTGGTAAAATGACTTGGTACAATAGCTAAAATTTTTTTTAAAAAAAAGCTAAAGTTGTAAAGACAGAAGATGATTGCTAATTATCTTGCCTCTTTTTTATGGCTTAAGATTCAATAGCTGGGGTTCTCTTGTGGTGCAGCAGGTTAAGGATCCAGTGTTGTCATTGCAGCAGCTTAGGTCACTGTTATGGCATGGGTTTGATCCCTGGCTCGGGAACTTCTGCATGCCATGGGTATAGCCAAAAAGAAAAAAGAAAATATTCTATGGTGATGGGGTGGTTTTTGCTGATACCTAATTGACTGGGTTAATAGCTGTGGCCTTAACTGATATCACACAAACTAAAACATTATTCACAGACTGTGCAATGGTTTTCCAAAAAAAAATAAAACTATCTAAAGCAAAGCAAAATATGTAGATTTTTGTCTCATTCTCCTTCTTTTAATGGACCTTTAAAAAATTAAAAACACATTCTATTCTGGTATCATTTTGACAAAATTCAAATATCTAATCAACTGTTAACACATTATTAGTGTCTGAGATGTATATGTTCGAACACTCCCCAATTTAAAGATTATTAAAGTTATAAGACATTTACCAGTTCTTCCATTTCCTGTCAAATGGCCTCCATCTCCATCTTCATAAACAGCAATAACAGTAATTTTATACGGGGTATCAGACTGCAGGGGCTGTAGTATTACATTATTTCTTCTGCCTGGGACTGTGGTCTGCAGGGGAAGTTAAATTACAGAGTTATCATCAGCTGGAGGACTTCCAGGTCAATGTTTCTCGGATTCCCACATAGAGTGGTGTTTTCCTCATGGTTTTTGTTGTGCGATGCCCATGGCAAGGCATACTGTCTATCCTGCTGCTGTGCAGCAAGGAGAATAGTTGTAAAAGAGTTGTCAAATCCCCCATCAGCTACCACCCAGTCTTGTGGCTCAGCATCTTAGAAGGGAGTTGTGAGGATGAAAGGCAGTTGCTGAATGTTGCCTCTGCCCATGTAACTGAGCCCTGCTCCTCCCCTCCCCTCCCCATCCTGCTGTGTCTGCTTCACATGTTCCTTCAACAAATATGTATCCTGTGCCCACCATGGGAACATACTAGGGAGCAAAAATGAGCTTGGTTTCCATCCTCAAGAGCACTGACTGTTGGACTGATACTAATTAGGTGAGAAAGATGAAAAAGAGGGAATAGAAAACACATTCGATGGACTCTGTGAAGAGGAAATGACAGATCTCTCAATCTCTCTCCCAGCCCTGTGTTAACTTCCACAAACAACACTTAGGTGAGTGAACTCCAAATGGAATATACTCTGATACCAAATGGTGAATTCTGGGGAAATTTATACATTTTTTCTTTCTTTCTTTCTTTTTTTTTTTTTCTTTTTAGGGCCACACCCATGGCATATGGAAGTTTCCAAGCAAGGGGTTGAATTGGAATTACAGCTGCTGGCCTACACTACAGCCACAGCAACACAGGATCCAAGCCACATCTACAATTTACACCACAGCTCATGGCAACACCGGCTCTTTAATCCACTGAGCAAGGCCAGGGATCCAACCTGCATCCTCATGGATACTACTCGGGTTCCTTACCACTGAGCCACAAGGGGAACTCCTGAAAAGTTACATTTTTAATGTTTTCAGAAAGTGTTGGGAAATGGCCTATTTGCCCATGGCAAGACTGAATAGACACTAAAGCCTGAGCCTCTCTGCTTTGGCAAACTAAATGTCGTAATACCACTTATCTCATTTTAATCAGAAACAGTAAATGGCAGTTATGTGAGTTTCTGATTAATTAAAACAAGGTCTTAAACTAAAGCTTAATATATCAAGTTCAAGTAGATAACATGTTTTATAATAGAGGGATGATGAGGAAGGAACAATCAAAGAGCCATGGGTGGCAAAATGGCTGCAAACCGCAGAACTGCCTTACAGCCAACATCCTATATAATCTACCAACCTATCGCATCAATTAATCACTGAACTTTAAAGAAAGTAGTGAGTTCCTCCATCCGTAGCAGATGGATATGCAAATTGAGAGCTACAAGAAACCTGAATCTACTTCTAGAGTGATAAAATATGACACTCAAAAGTTCAAGTCACAGGTCAGTCTCCCAAGGCAACAAAAATAAAAACAAAAATAAACCAATGGGACCTAATCAAACTGAAGCTTTTGCACAGCAAAGGAAACCATAAAAAAAAAAAAAGACAACCTATGGAATGGGAGAAAATAGTTTCAAACAATGTAACTGACAGGGCTTAATCTCTAAAATATACAAACAGCTTACACAACTCAATAGCAAAAAAACCAACAACCCAATTGAAAAATGGGGAAAAGACCTGAACACATTTCTCCAAAGAAGATACACAGATGGCCAACAAGCACATGAAAAATTGCTCATCATCACTGATTATTAGAGAAAGGCAAATCAAAACTACTATGAGATACCACCTCACACCAGTCAGAATGGGCATCATTAACAAGTCAACAAATTACAAATGCCAGAGAGGGTGTGGAGAAAAGGGAACCTTCCTACACTGTTGGTGGGAATGTAAATTGATAATACCACTATGGAGAACAGTATGGAGGTACCTCATAAAATTAAATATAGAACTACTATATGACCTAGCAATCCCACTCTTGGGCATATATCCAGAAAAACTTTCCTTGAAAAAGACACATGCACCCCTATGTTCATTGCAGCACTATTCACAATAGCCAAGACATGGAAACAACATAAATGTCCATCGACACATGAATGGATTAAGAAGATGTGCTACATATACACAATGGAATGCTATTCAGCCATAAAAAAGAACAAAACAATGCCATTTGCAGCAACATGAATGGAACTAGAGACTCTCATACTGAGTGAAATAAGTCAGAAAGAGAAAGACAAATACAATATCACTTATATCTGGAATCTAATATACGGCACAAATGAACCTTTCCACAGAAAAGAAACTCATGGACTTATAGAACAAACTTGTGGTTGCCAAGGGGGAGGGGGAGGGGGAGGGAGTGGGATGGACTGGGAATCTGGGGTTAATAGACGTAAACTATTGCCTTTGCAGTGGATAAGCAATGAGACCCTACTGTATAACACAGGGAACTGTAGCTAGTCACCTATGATGGAGCATGATGGAGGATAATGTGAGAAAAAGAATGTGTGTGTATATATATATATATAGAGAGAGAGAGAGAGAATGTATATGTATGTGTGTGACTAGGTCACTTTGCTATACAGTAGAAAATTGACAGAACACAGTAAACCAACTAAAATGGAAAAAATAAAAATCATTAAATAAAAAAATTTTCTTTTTTAAAGCTCGAAGTCAGTATGAAAGTATTTATCCCAAACAAAAGATGTTACATTCACAGAAAAGACAGCTTGATTAGCCCTGGAGCATTGAAGGGAGACCTTATGGAGGAATTATATTTACAGAAAGGTTCACATTTAGATACTTACCATCACTCAAATGTTAATTTAGGTAGCTTAGAAAAATAGATCTCATGTTTCACCAGACTCAGTTCTTACGGTATGTTTTGTGTGTGTGTCTTTTTAGAGCTACACCCACGGCTTTTGGAGGTTCCCAGGCTAGGGGTTAAATCAGAGCTGTAACCGCCGGTCTACACCACAGCCACAGCAACTCGGGATCAGAGCCACTTCTGTGACCTACACCACAGCTCACGGCAACACTAGATCATTAACCCACTGAGCGAGGCCAGAGATGGAACCTGCATCCTCATGGATACTAGTCGGATACTAGTTACCACTGAGCCACGATGGGAACTGCTCTTATGGTATAAATATGCATCTTTGAGATAAGACAATTTTCAAGCTGTCTTTAGAAAATAAATGAGCCCAAAGACACTGACTGTAGTTTGGGAAGTCACCCTAGGCACAAGCAGGTGGCCCCAATATCATCTCATGTGTCAGAGACTATCATGTACGATGGGACTGTCACACAGTCCACACAGAATCAAGGACCCAACTGTCATTACAGCACTTCCTAAAGAGGACAGTGTACTCCCACCCTCCATCCAGGTAAAAGATTCCAAAAAGCTCAGACAAATGGGTGCCAGACTCACATATTCATCAATTGGATCACCGACAGTAGGGGAATAGATGATCCTGTACTGCTGCACTGGCCCATCTGCATGGTCCCAGGCTACCGAGAGACTGTTGGTTGTCTCCCCAAAGACTCTCAGGTTTCTTGGTCCACTTCGTGGCACTAGATAAATAAATACAGTACAGTTAGTGGCTGTCTGTGCTTGTGATGATGCGGAGGGGGGCAGGGGTATAAAAGGATGTACCCAGATATTTTACCACCCTCTGAGTTGCTCCCTCTCTTATGAGAAAATACACATCTATTTTTTTTTTTTTTTTTGCTTTTATAGGGCCACACCTGCAGTATATGGAGGTTCCCAGGCTAAGGATCCAATCGGAGCTGCAGCTGCTGGCCTACACCACAACCACAGCAACGAGAGATCCAAGTCACATCTGCGACCTACACCACAGCTCCCGGCAATGCCAGATCCTTAACCCACTGAGCGATGCCAGGATAGAACCCCCATTGTCATGGATGCTAGTCGGGTTCGCTTCTGCTGAGCCACAAAAGGAATTCCCCATCTCTGATTTTGATGTATCATAAACAGCAAAAAGTGCTGTCTTCAGAGCTACATGCTGAACTTTCAGGAACAAAGAGCTAAGGTGGAACCTGAAAGTACCGACTGGGAGAGAAAGGGATTCTTTTAATTATTGTAACCACCTCCTGTTTAATGAAATAGAGAGGCCTCGTGTTCCCCAAGTGCCCAGTTGGTGAAAAGACCCACCACAGGGCAGAAGAAGGGAAGAAGCCCCTCCTGAACTCAGGGCCCAGGTGAGAAAATGGCTAGATGGCATTCACTCAGCTCAGAGGGCAGTCACAGACCAAGGTGCCCTCCTGAACATGCAGGTGGGGCCCTGGGGCCTCCCCTCACCTGCGCAGGTGGAGGCAGCTCCCACACCCCTCACTCCCCACCCACCTCCCAGCCCCCTACCAAGGAAGTGGGTGGAGAAAGGTTTCTGCCTCACATGTTCGTCCCTGGGCAGGGCTGGGATCACCCTCCCCATCCGCGTAGAGGGCCACGATGTTCACAGAATAGGGGGTGTCCGGAATCAGCCGTTCCAACGTCACCATGCGGGTGTTTCCTGGCACCACAATCTGGAGGGAAGGACAAGCCAGATTCTGCCTAACGACAACCCACTCGTTTCACGAGTTGTCTATCAGTCAGCACAATAACGGTTACAATAAAAGGCTGAGCCAATTTCCATGCTATCTTATGAGGTCTGCCCAAGCCACAGAGCTAGATGCAATTTATCCTCAGAAATTCCCTCTCCAAAAAAAGTGAGTTCATACTTGACCCTTAGTAACTTTTGTCTCCCATGGATGCTTACTATAAAGGTTCTCCAATACAACATCCAGGGCTCAAGGGAGTTACCCCAAAGCACCCCAAAGTTTAATTACACATTGAGGAGAGACCCCCACACTTGTGGGGAGAGATTTTCTATTGAAATAGAGAGCTATTCCATGCAATGGAGAGGGCAGTGTTGTCTGAATGCGTTCCTACCACCCAGAGGGACTTGCAAATTGGGGTTCTTATACAACACATCTACTGCTCATCATGTGTTTATCTTGGCTCATCATCATTGTTTATTGTGTAAAGACTTGTGTATTAAATGAGTGTATATATTTACCTTCCCATAGGTGTTCTGATATTATCTCTAGTCAGATCAATAAGTTCTGAACTCTACATTATTCATATATTTAGAAAACTGCATAGTACTATGAATTGAAGATGAGTTATTTTTAAGAGCCCAGGAAGGCAAACATTAAGATATTTTCATAAAAAAAGTCCATATTGATTTGCATGAACTCCTAGAATTAATTTGCATTTTCCCAAAATTCATTTTTGCTAATGAACCATACAGTTAATAATTTGCGTTAATTCATCAACAGCACTCTTTTTTTTTTTCTTTTTTAGCTGCACTTGCAGCATATGGAAGTTCCCAAGCCAGGGATGGAATCCAAACAGTAGTCACAGATACGGCAATACCAGATCCTTAACCCACTGCACCACAGAGGGAACCCCAAAACCACTCATCTAAGCATTACACACGGGCACATTTGGGGCTTGCATTCTCACAGGAGACAAACATGAAACTAAGGTCATCTGCAAATGACATTTCCAGGAGACCTAGGGCCACACCAACAAATGCCCTACTGCTCTGAGCAGCAGCTACAGCAGGAAGCACAGTGAGAGCTAACCCACTCTGACCACTAAGATGATAGTGTCACTTACAGACTCTGAGGGTCGAGTGCCGGCCTGGGGAGAATACACAAGGCGATACTGCTGCACGGGCCCTGGCGCTGGGTCCCAGCGGACATCCAGGCTGTTTGGCGTTGGATTGTACACTTGGATGTTTGTTGCCACCCCTCTTACCACTGAGGAAAGAAAAGCCAACACATATTTCTGACATCTGTTTATATACATTGAGCTTTGGTGATCACTCTTCCAGAACTTCCACTCTGCCATAAGATAAAACACTGTTCTCCTCCAACTTCCAAATTATCTACACCCAAAAGCTGAATAAAACTCTCCAAATCCAAATTCAATTAAAGTTAGCCAACTTGGCCTTGGTCTATATGTAAGCAAAAGTTGTTGCCGATAAAAACAAGCTAAGTCAACAAAGTAGAACTTGGTTAGCCACAAAAGAGCAAGGGACAAGGGACAAGAAACCAGAAAAGAAGCTTCAGTTTTCCAATATAGGTAATGGAGAAAGAGAGGATCTTATATGTAAGTGAAAACTGACAACCACAATGAAGCCTGTCTGATTCCCTCAGCTACCTTCACCCCCTCATTCCTTCTCATTCGACAAATAGATACCCAATGTCTTCTGTGATTAAAAGAAAAGGCAAAAAAGGAGGGAAAAAGAAAACATACACTCAGTTCTAAATTAATTGCCCCAATAGGGACTTAGAAACACATGCAAAATAAATCCATATACCAACCCCAGACTCTTGGTTCAGCCAATAACATTAGCTTTCTAGACCACTTATCTTTTGCCAAAAGTCATCCATACTTGCTCTCTTTTAGCGATCAGCAAGTATATTCTTAAAGCCAAAGAAGTATTTATAGATAAGCACCAAAGCTTTTAAGCAAGACTATAAAGACTTGTAAAACCACCATAAATGCAGTTCTCAAGATGTTAATGGCAAATGAGAGCGTACAGATTTTCAACACCAAAAAGCACGTTATCAGCAAACCAGAGAAATGTGCGATCCGGTAAAGTGAGGACAGACTTCAACAACTGATACTCTGAAAGCCAATTACAAAACACTGCTTCACACAAACTTATGAAGCACAAAGTAAAGCTCATGAATTTTTGCCAAAAAAAGAGGACACTGATGACTGACGAACAATGATGAACATTTATAAATCCCAAAATTATCATTTCAAAAGAAGAATGCCATTATAAATATTTTTTGTCGTATACTAAAATATTAACGGTTGGTGGTACTAGGGAGGTAAACTGTGGGTAATTTTTATGTTTTTAGTCTCTCAGGACTTTTCCAGGTTTTCTTTAATGGGCCCATATGTCCTTTATACTGAAAAGTGAAGAAGCTACACTTTTATGCTTCTTACTTACACGTCCTGCCAGTATCTGATGTGCGTCCTCCATCACCTTCCGAATAAACGGGAACTACTGTAATGGTGTATGGGGTATCCGGCTGCAGGTTCCTAAGAATGGCATAATTGGTATTCCCAGGGATTGGTACCTAAAAAGTTTAATAAAATATAAAGTACTTGATTGAAGAACTTGTAAAGGAAATACTTCGAATGATATGATACTCAAAATATTACCTCAAGATCAAGTCAAGAAGCCAGTTCTGTAACACTGGGATGGAAAGACGTGCTCCCATTTGAACTGTTATAAGAGTTTATGGAGACTTCTCTGGGGGTTCCTGCTGTGGCTCAGCAGTAACAAACCCAACTAGGATCTGCAGCTCCGATTCAACCCCTAGCCTGGGAATCACCATATGCCGAGGGTGCACCCCTAAAAAGACAGAGTAAAAAAAAAAAAAAAAAGACTTCTCTACACCCCCCAGGCTCCCTCGTTAGAACTTCCTGGAATGACTATTTCCCCCAACCCCACCCACCCCCCCAGTTACCCAGACCCTAAGGGCATCAACCTCCTCCCCTCTGTCAAGTTCACTAAATGAATATGAACTTCTTCTGCACTAAAGTAAACCAGTTAAATCTTCAGCTCTGCTTGGCAATCCTTCAGCTGCAGAAGGAAACAAACATGTATTTGTCCTACAGGAAATAATTACCATTTCCTCTGGACCGCCTGCCATCGCATAGAAGAGCTTGTACTGGCGAGGATTGCCCTCTGCATGGTCCCAGCGAACGTTCAAAGTGCTGGTGGAAGGGTCATACACTCTGAGGTTCCTCACAGTATTCAAGGGTTCTAGAATGCACAGGAAGTACATCACAGAGAGGTCCTAACAGTCAAGCACACGCAGAGCACAGGCTTGCTGATACCTCCCAGGAACCCTAGGACACAGCAGGCTCCCTCCAGTAGGCACCCACAAATATCTGTTGATATGAGTACATGTGGATCCAGAGTTGAAACATCTGTGATCATCTGGTCCATGTCTCATCTCCCCACAGGGTATTTTCACCCCAGAGAGTTTTTGGTTTGTTCTATCCTAGAAAGAAATCAAAGTCTTTCTCTACAAACATAGGTAACTCCAAGTAGGGATCTTAAAAACAATTATTATAATTATTATTATTATTGTTGTTGTTATTATTATTATTATTATTATTGCTTTTTAGGGCCACATCCATGGAAGTTCCAAGGCTAGGAGTCGAATCAGAGCTACAGCTACTGGCCTACACCACAGCCACAGCAATGCCAGATCTGAGCCGAGGCTATGACCTACACCACACCTCATGGGAACTCTGGATCCTTAACCCACTGAGTGAAGCCAGAGATTGAACCCACATCCTCATGGATACTAGTGGGATTCTGTTCGGCTGAGCCACAACAGGAACTCCAATTAAGATTGTTATTAATATGCACTGTAAGAAATCAGCAAAACTCATCGCCCCAGGGTTTCCAGGGAATGCTGGGATTCCATCCACCTGATGGTGGTTTAAAAAGCTGCTGGGGGAGTTCCTATTGTGGCTCAGTGGAAAAGAATCTGACTCGAATCCATGAGGATGCAGGTTTGATCCCTGGCCCTGCTCGGTGGGTTAAGGATCTGGCATTGCCATGAGAAGCAGTTCAGATCCCGCATTGCTGTGGTGTAGGCTGGCAGCTACAGCTCTGACTCAACTGCTAGCCTGGGAACCTCTATATGCCATGAGTGTGGCCCGAAAAAAAAAAACACAAAAATAAATAAATGGCCACTGAAGTCTGGGTTCACTTACTGGTCTTGCCTCTTCCAGTCATGCGGCCGCCTTCCCCATCAGGGTACAGTGAGGACACCGTGATTGTGTAAGGTGTGTCGGGCTTCAGCTTCTGCAGGAGCACACTGTTCTGTCGTCCTCCCACTGTGGTCTGGAGAAAAACAGGGATAAGTGTCAGCGTTGCTCTCTCCATCGCACTCATCTGTTAGAAAAAAATCCCTTTCTACAGGGGAACTGATGGAGACCTCTGCCAAGATCTGGAAACATGGCCTACAGTGAAAGTTTGAACTCTATCATAGGGTATAGTTTTAAATGTGAAATATGCACCTTAAATCATAAAAAAGGATTCTAAGCCTTAAACTGGTGATCTTAACAAGATATTTCAACTTGCGAGCCGCCAGCACTGCGAAATTTCATCCAAGACACATTTCACAGACTTCTTCCCCTCAAAGGCATTAATCATAAGTGAACTGCAAAGTAACTTGAAGATAGGAAAGAATTGCAAAATAGTGGAGGCTCCACACCATTTGGTATTATTCTTACCTTTTTACAGATGTTTCTTATTTGCTTTAGAAACACATTAAAATGATTCAGCACAGGAGTTCCTGTTGTGGCACAGCAGAAATGAATCTGACTAGGAACCATGAGGTTGTGGGTTTGATCCCTGGCCTCGATCAGTGGGTTAAAGATCTGGTGTTGCCGTGAGCTGTGGTGTAGGTCCTGTTACTGTGGCTGTGACACAGGCCAGCAGCTACAGCTCTGATTCGACCCCTAGCCTGGGAACCTCCATATGCCACAGGTGCGGCCCTAAAAAGAAAAAAAAAAAATGATTCTGCACAAGATCTAAAGCTTTGGGTTTTCCCCTTCAAAAACTGCACTCTAATAGCGTCAGCTGTGTGAACCCTGAGACCAGATGCTCTGCCAGGCCACAGGCCAGGTCTCCCAGTCACCCCCATGACTCCAGTCTAATGATATAAAGTCTTTTCAATATCCTCTAATTACAGAATTCGAAGGTTTTATTCATCGCTCAAGGACATCTAGCTATCTTTTTGAAAGAAAATGTGTATGATTTGTCAGCAGTTTATTTAAGTCAGATGTTTATGCCATGCTAATGAAAATCACATGAAAACAGCCTGCTGCCCACAACAGAGGCACGTGTGGATGGCTGGAGGTACTTCCAGATGCTTCCACTTAACACCAACTCAAGCCGCCTGAGTTTCAGAGGAAACCTCACTGCACCACTGTCCTCATCCTCGATAGGAACAAACCGAATGACAGCGGCTAGTTTTAACCAACTTAGTGTTTAAGGTTATGAGAGAAAAGTAGCAAAAGCAATATAAGACATTTGCTACTTGACAACTGTGAAAGAATCCTCTTAGTAGAATTCACCTTCGGGTGGAAGCAGAAGGATGGGTGCCTACTTCTCCCTCCCAAATCTCCAAAATAACTCTACCATCAGCAACCCATTACTTTATTTCATGGTCAAGAATTAAAACGCAAATATCCCTAGGAATAACAAACCTTAAGGAATTATCAAATAACACTTCACAGAGAATAAATTGATGAGACTCCTTCTAATTTAAACAACTGAGAGATGGTAAGGGAGACCCAGAGCAGCGATTGGAGGGTCAGCATCACCAAGAACAGAAATGCCAAGGACAAGCTTTGCTTCAATCAGGCCTGACACAGATGAAAGTTCTGTTTCTTCCATTCAAATAGCATTCCATCCTAGGTCCCTGGTTAGCCTAGCAGTTAAGAATCCAGTGTGGTTACTGCTGTGGCTCAGGTCACTGCTATGGCGCAGGTTCAATCCCTGGTCAGGAAACTTCCATATGTCCCAGGCACAACCAAAAAAAAAATCATTCCATCAAATGCGTCATTAAAATAAAAACTGGAGTTCCCATCGCAGCTCAGCAGAAACAAATCTGACCAGCATCCATGAGGACATAGATTCGATCCCTGGCCTGACTCAGTGGGTTAAGGATCTAGCGTTGCTGTGGCTGTGGTGTAGACCAGCAGCTGTAGCTCTGATTTGACCCCTAGCCTGGGAGCCTCCATATGCCACTGGTGCGGCCCTAAAATAAAAAAAGGCCAAAAAATAAATAAAAGCCAGTTCACTAATCCTATTGATGAGAACTCCATCCTTGTGACCTAATCACCTCCCAAAAGCTTCATCTCCATATATTATCACATTAAGGGTCAGCTTTCAACCCTGAATTCTGAGAAGACACAAACAGCCAGTTTACACCAGGTGATATTACAAAATTATTATTAAGGTTTCTAAGGTGTGTGGTTACATACACATATATAATAGAATTCTATCTCTTCAACATGATCTGAAGTCATGCAGAATTAATTTTAAAGGAATTCATTGGGAATTAAATGAAACGGGATTAGCCAATGTTAATTGTTAGAAACTAAGTAACAGAGGGTTATAATTCTGTTCTCTGCTATTGCGTATGTTTGAAAAATTAAATTAAAAAATTAACAAAAATAAATAGGTAGAAGTGAGTTGATTACAGTTGGTATTTAGTTTATAACTGATAAAGGAGGAAAAGGTAGAATTTATCTAAGTTACTTTTTTTTCTCAAATTACCATCTGTTCAGGGAGTTCCTGATGTGGCTCAGCGGGTACGAATCTGACTAGCATCCATGAGGACACAGGTACAATCCCTGGCCTGGATCAATGGGTTAAGGATCTGGCATTGCCCTGAGCTATGGTGTAGGTCACAGACGCAGCTTGGATCCTGTGTTGCTGTGGCTGCGTCGTAGGCTGGCAGCTGCAGCTCCGATTCAACCCCAAGCCTGGGAACCACTGTATGCTACAGGTGCGGTCCTAAAACCAATTCTCAATCGAAGTATATCAGACTACTTAAGTCTAGTCCTGTGGAAACCATCACAGAGCAGCTCACAAGTCATACCGGGACTGGAGGGGTCTATGACTCTAACAAACACACTTCCCATTCAGGTCAGAGACCTTCAATCCCTGCCAGTATCTACCTCTGCTAACACCCCTGAACTGGGAAGAGAGACAACTCATTTGCTGGGGCTCAGAGAGTCAGATGATTAAGAGTGAATACCTAATCTGTCTCTGAGGCTGTGTGATGAAATAACACAAAACGTTGACAAAATACCAGCCCTCAAAAAAGGTATCTGGAGGAAAGTACGACCCTATCTGTGTAAAAATCATAGTGCTTCCTGACCCAGGGTAACGTGTGCAGTTCTAGTTTCATAAAACAAAAATGGAGAAGGTTCAAAGACAGACAGCTCCTGTCAGCAAGGCGAATGGACAAGGGCTCTATTAAATAAGGGAAATCTGGAGTTCCTGTTATGGCTCAGCGATAATGAACCCAACTGGTATCCAAGAGAATGCGGGTTCAATCCCTGGACCCTCTCAGTGGTCAAGGATCCAGCGTTGCTGTGGCTGTGGTATAGGCCAGCAGCTGAAGCTCTGATTTGACCCCTAGCCTGGGGACTTCCACATGCCGCAGGTGCAGCCCTAAAAAAAAAGACAAAAAATAAAATAAAATAAGGAAACTCTGGGAAGATAAGGAAGATTAAAAACTAAGTTTGCAGCCCTACAGTCTTTCTCAAGAACATCCCCTCAGATAAACAATGCTAAATAATATGAAATGGAGGAACAGGCGCCTGGATCTCGAAACATCAGATCTAGAGGATAACTTATGACAAGGAAAAAAAAAGAAAAATTAGAATAATGGCAGTCCAGCAAATTTTCAATACTTAATCAAGTTAGAGAGATCTGGATTGAAAATATAAATAGATTCAAACATCTAAATATCTTCATGGATAGTCTTCAAGGAAAACACGAATGCCTTGAGACGCATCAGAGATGAGGCCAATTAATCCCATCCAGCACAGTAAATTTTGCAATTCTCCCAACAGTGTGACTAACCAAACACTGGCTCCCCTCACTGGGAGGGAGAGGAGTCTGAGGAGGAAAAGGCAGAATTTATCTAAGTTACTTTTTTTTTTTCTCAAAATAAATTATCGTCTGTTCAGGGAGTTCCTGATGTGGCTCAGCGGGTACGAATCTGAGTAGCATCCATGAGGACACAGGTACAATCCCTGGCCTGGCTCAATGGGTTAAGGATCTGGCATTGCCCTGAGCTATGGTGTAGGTCACAGACGCAGCTTGGATCCTGTGTTGCTGTGGCTGCGTCGTAGGCTGGCAGCTGCAGCTCCGATTCAACCTCAAGCCTGGGAACCACTGTATGCTACAGGTGCAGTCCTAAAAAGACAAAAAAAAAAAAAAATTACCGTCTGTTCATTGCCTTCCCCTGTTGAAGGCTGATAGGTGATTCGGTACTTCTGCACGCGACCACTAGCAGGATCCCACTTAACAGTCAAGCTGTTGGATGTTGCATTATACACCTGAAGGTTTCGTGGGCCGCTTTTGGGAGCTGAAAAAAGATTGTTGAGAAACAGAGTGAACAAACTGAACCAGGCCTCCCCTCAAATACATACTGCTCCCAAGGAAATCAAAAGAACTGTCTATTTCTAGGCTTATAACTAAATGGACCCCACGATAAAAGATGGTTGTTGAATCTCAAGTGGCTCCTTAACCAACAGTAGAAAAGAGCAAAGCGTTTCAAGAAAGACCTGTTTTAAAGAGGTCCCAATCAACATCTTATGGTTTAAAAGCAGAAGGCCTATTTGCAGTGAATTTTGTTGTTATTATTCATTCATTCATTCATTCACTCCTTCTTTGGTCATTCATACAGTCAGCAAATTAGATTCTTACCTTGTGTTGTTAAGGGTATCAAACGCACTAAAAAAAAAAAAAAACAGATTTCAGGGAATACAGCTCTGGCTCTATTTTTTAATTAATTTAAAAATAAGAATGTTCTCCTGAAAGCCAAAACCTACGTGTGCGCTCGCTGCCAATCAGATCATCACTTTCTGACTCATCAGGGTAGATGGCAGTCACAGACACTTCATAGAGAGTGTTCGGGTTCAGGTTTTCAAACACCAAAGTATTCTCATCTCCATTCAGGATGGTCTTAGGAAAAAACGACAAACGATAAACACAGGATTAAGTCACCACATATGCCATATGCTAAGTGGCCATCAGCTGACATCACTTAGGCAGATGTTCCTCCTGCTCTGATGCATAACATGAGCTCAAATGTCACTAATAGGAAAGGATGCCTTCTGGGCAACATAGAGTCCCTATAATGAAACAGGATCTAAAAAAAAGAAGAAGAAAAGAGTTAGCACCACCTCCATCTTATCTGTGCTTCCAGAAGGTGCCCAGGTGATTCTGTAGAGCGATACATCGGAAGCTCCATGATCCCAAGTGCCTCTGAAACTCTCTGGCGTTACTTCAGAGATCCATAGGTTTGTTGGAGCTGGCACAGTGCCTGTTATGAGAAAAGGCAGAACTAAGTTTTTGGATGTGATCTACAAATAATGTAATAGAACTGCCTTGTTTTATTTTAATGAACACTTGGAAACTGGCTGACAATATTACCTACAACCAAGTGGCCCACCACTTTAGTTCACTTGAAAGTAAATACAGACAGGGAGGAGTTGGAGTTCCCGTCGTGGCTCAGTGGTAACAAATCAGACTAGTATCCAGGAGGATGAGGGTTCGATCCCTGGCCTCACTCAGTGGATTAAGGATATGGTGTTGCTGTCGCTGTGGTGTAGGCCAGCAGCTGCAGCTCTGATTCAACCCCTAGCCTGGGAACTTCCATCTGCCACGGGTTCAGCCCAAAAAAGGAAAAAAAAAAAAAAAAGAACCCAAAGACAATGATGATGGGTTAAATACTACAGAAGGACCATGAGAGGGAGAGAAAGGGACATCCTTTAAAGCAGGCTCAGAATGGAGCAGGGCTGGCCGGGCCCAGGCAGGTGCCCTGTACCCTCCACAGTAAGACTCCTTACTGTGGGAGTCTTCCTCTCCTCTGAGCAGCTCCCACCTCACCTTCCTTATATGCTCCTATGTATTGTTACTTTTTATCTCCACAGTGAAATACTACCTAGGGCAAAGATCATCATCCTTTGCTAGCCCTGAGAACATTTTACATACAGTACAATCAGATCTCAAAAAACAATGACAACTTAATGCATGCTTTCCAGAGAAAATGTCCAACATACATGAAGAATACACTTTCTCCCACCCCCTAAACACACACACACACACACACACACACACACACACACACACACGCACACACACACACATACACATGCACACACCCCACAGTTAAGTATCCAGAAGATGAATTAGTGACAGAGGCTGGTAGAATAACAGGATAGAAATTATCAGGAAAAGAATGGGCATAAATTCAGAATAGATAAGCAATGAGATTCTGCTGTATAGCACTGGGACCTATACCTAGTCACTTATGATGGAGCATGATGGAGGATAGTGTGAGAAAAATAATGTTTGTATGTATGTGTGACTGGGTCTTTTTGCTATACAGTAAAAAATTAACAGAACACTGTAAACCAGCTATAATGGAAAAAATAAAAATCATTTTTTAAAAAAGAATGTGCATAGAGATAGAAAATAGGAAGAAAATAAGTGGAAAACAATCTATGAACACAGATATCATTAAATACTGACAAAAATAACATTAAGAAATGTACAGAGAACTATACTCAATATTTTCTATTAGTATACAAGGGTAAAGAATCTGAAAAGGAGTGTGTGTGTATATATATATATATATATATATATATATATATATATATATACACATTTGCATATGTATGTATAACTGAATCACTTTACTACATACCTGAAACTAACCAATGTTATAGATCAACTATACTTCAATAAAAAAAAAATTTTAAAGAAATGGAGGAGTTCCCATTGTGGTGCAGTGGAAATGAATCCGACTAGGAACCATGAGGTTGCAGGTTCAATCCCTCCCCTCACTCAGTGGGTTAAGGATCTGGCATTGAGTGCGCTGTGGTGTAGGTTGCAGACAAGGCTTGGATCTGGCGTGGCTGTGGCTGTGGCTGTGGCGGGCAGCTATAGCTCCGATTCCACCCCTAGCCTGGGAACCTCCATATGCCACAAGTGCAGCCATAAAAAGACCAAAAACAAAAAAAAAAAAAAGAAAAAAGAAATGAAAATAGCCCAGTTAGTCCAGGGACACATGCACACAGTGCTATTTCCAGTCGTCAATAAAGCAGAAGCACAACTCACGGGTGGTGTCTTGAGCAGTCACAGGGGGAGACTCCCCTTCATCATACACAGCAGAAACGCTGACAGTGTACAGGGTTTGCGAGAAGAGGTCTTTGAGAGGCGTACTGGTCTGTGACCTGTCCACCTCTACCTACAATAAAGCAGTGGAACTCTTTTTACAAAGTTTATTTTTGTTTATTGTTTGCTATATTTGCTCTATCTCTCAAGGCAAGAGCATAAGAAGTGTGGTACTAAAAAAGAGCAGTGGTTTCCATTCTGCAATAAAGTCTGTAAGAGGGAAAAACAAATCTGACTCCACATTAGATCAGATCCGTGGCCTGTGCTTAGTCAGTCATGCTGGCTCTACATCTTTTGTAAAAGAACATTGCCTATGGCCTGAAATATACAGGAGAATCCATTCTCAGGGCTCTGACCTTTCATAGAGATAAAAAGGTGTAGAGCAGACACTTGTTTTATTGGAGGTTTACAGGAACATCACGACCTGACCTACATAGACAGCTATAAAAAACAATGGATTTTGACACCAAATTTGCAACAACTAACCTCACCCCTCCCTCACCTGGCTTTTAAAAGTGCTTTGCTGAAACTCTTTGAGGAGTTTGGAGCTTTGGGGGCATAAGCCATCCAATTCCTTGCCTGGCCAGGCAATAAACCTTTCTCTGCTCCAAATTCCAACCTCTTGGTTTGTTTGCCCTTAACTGTACATTGGGCACATAACTTGCATTCAGTGGCAAATCTAGGAACCGGAGATAGTTTAAATGCTTCCAAAGTGGAAAAAAATGTATGAACTACAGCCATATCTGGCACTATTGTCTGGTAAATGATGACTGCCTAGGAATTCAAACAACCAAATTGTTTTTTCCTGTCTCCCTTTGTACCACTGCCTGAGTTCTTTCAGAAAAATTCTCCTGTGGATTAGTTTGTTACGAACAAGAACACTGTAAGACCCACTGGTCACCATACTGCTTTTGACATTGAAATCCAGAATGAAAGGAATGCATGCACAGGTGTAAATTAGCATTAGTACAATCCAAATGACTAACAAAGTCCATAACCAAGTGCTTATAGAAACTGTTTCTAGCTTCCAAAAATGCCTCTGAGGCTTTCACATTAATGCCCCTTTCAGCAAACATAGGTTTTAAGCCCATTTTCTGGTGAAGCCCCTCAGTTTGGTCCCACTTTGAAGCAGGTTGTTGTGGAAGTAGCTCTCTATCACAGCACATCCAAAAAAAAAAAAATGCTCAAAGCCGAAGGAACATTCCTCTAACATTATATACATACTTTCTCGCTGTCCTGCTCAACTGTCCTATCTTCCTATTATCTGACAAACCCCCTCTTCTTTCCTGCATCCCCTTGCTCGCTTTCATTTTTAGAAACATTATAATGGCATTTTTAGTAATTGCTAGAATGTAGAGCATCACATTAGGCATCTGGAGGAGTGCAAAATACCATCTAGATTCTGTAAATCTTTATCTACTAAAGGATGATGTTCATGAGATTAACACCTCACAGCAAAACATTTCTAAATCAAATGCTAGACAGTCCAATATATTATCCGTATTCAAATAGTGCTTTATCAATATATGGTATGACAAGTTTTCAATGCTATATTAATAAAGTGACAAGTCTTCAAAACAGGCTATCATCTATGCCTGTTTAGATTCATTCATTAAGCCTACTAGGAAAACAAATAATTCTAAAGTTTCCATCTCAACCTACCTCTTTGAAATCCTCTTCTGGTGTTTTGTAGCGGACAACGTATTTACGCACTTGTCCCGGCGCAGGTTCCCATAAGACATTCATGGTGCTGTGAGTCACGTCTCTGAGTTTCAGATCTCGAGGACTGGGCAAAGGCACTGGAGATGCATGAGAAATTAGGTCCAGATGTGATTCTCAACCACAAAGCTCTAAAGCATCCACACGAGTTGTCAAGAAGTTTGGAGAAAAGTTAAAGATGTGCAGCAAAGTAACCAAACAAATTGGCTGTGATGATAAAAGCTCTTGGATTCTACCAGGTATAGCTGAATTCTTCTTCAGAAGGCTTTTTAAAAATAGCATGAATTTCCATTTTTATCACAACTCCAACTTCTCACTTCTATCTTAAAATTTCTCCCACTCTATTTAACTAGGCTTTTGCGTGTTGCTCAGCTATAATAAATCATAATTCACCAAAAATGTACAGCTCATACTTCTTCATCAGATATTTAAATAAGCTACGATAGGGAGTTCCTGTCATGGCTCAGTGGTTAACTAATCCGACTAGGAATGATGAGGTTGCGGGTTCGATTCCTGGCCTTGCCTAGTGGGTTAAGGACCCGGTATTCCCATGAGCTGTGGTGTAGATCACAGATGCGGCTTGGATCCCAAGTTGCTACAGCTCTGGTGTAGGCCAGCGGCTACAGCTCCAATTTGACCCCTAGCCTGGGAAACTCCATATGCCGTGGGTGAGGCCCTAGAAAAAGACAAAAAAAAAGCTACGATAGCAATCGAAATTAAAGTTATACTCCCGGAGTTCCCGTCGTGGCACAGTGGTTAACAAATCCGACTAGGAACCATGAGGTCGCGGGTTCGATCCCTGCCCTTGCTCAGTGGGTTAACGATCCGGCGTTGCCGTGAGCTGTGGTGTAGGTTGCAGTCGCGGCTCGGATCCCGTGTTGCTGTGGCTCTGGCATAGGCCGGTGGCTACAGCTCTGATTCAACCCCCAGCCTGGGAACCTCCATATGCCGCGGGAGCGGCCCAAAGAAATAGCAAAAAAAAAAAATAAAAAATAAGACAAAAATAAATAAATAAATAAAGTTATACTCCCTTAAGAATGTGATAGAAAAACAAACGTTACAAGCGTGAAGAATGACAATGAGCCGAAATTAAGTATCCAGTGAGCTTATAAGAAGACCCACAGAATCCTAAAAGGTTAGAAGAAAATTCAAATGATAAATTTTCACCAAGTCAAACAAACCTTTATCTTAAAAAAAGATGAGGGAGTTCCCATTGTGGCTCAGTGGTAATGAACCCAACTAGTATCCATGAGGATGTGGGTTTGACCCCTGGCCTCACTCAGGAGATTAAAGATCTGGTGTTGCTGTGAGCTGTGGCGTAGGTGGCAGACATGGCTCAGATCCCATATTGCTGCAGCTGTGGTGTAGGCTGGTAGCTACAGCTCCAATATGACTCCTAGCCTGGGAACTTCCATGTGCCATGGGTGCAGCACCCTTCCCCAAAAAAAAGGAAGAGGAGGAAGATAACTGACAAAGAGATTTTTCTCTTGTTACATGAGATCTCTCACTCTTTCTATTTGACCAAATTCCTTTGTCTCTCACTTCAACTCTGTACATATAAGCATGATTCTGTACTTCTATCCCTTCGATGTTTTCATCTCTGCCTTTCTCTGTGCCTTCCCTCTCTCCACTGTAGCGGTCCAGCCCCACATCCAAATGTATAGCCAATTTGTCCTTCATCCCACAATGACTCAGTTCCCCTCTCCCAGCAGAACACATCTTCATCTCTGGCTGGCCCCCCACACTCTCTGTCTGCCATCACTCCATTTCCAGAAACCTCCAACTCCAGATAGGATCCAAGATGATTATTACTGTTAATGAATGTATCCTGCCACACCTCACAGGGCTTCTCTTTTCTGCCTCATTTATGTTTCCCTCTCAGTCCCCTTTTACCCCTTGAAAGTTCCTTCCAAATTCTTCATTTCCTTAGAAATGTGGCCTTAAACTCATGAAATTTAGGCAGGTCATCTATCCCAGCACACCCACCTCAAGAAGCATGAAACAAAACTACCAGCTGAGTAAGGAAAGTGCAGTCACTGTCACTTTTCAAGAAAAAGCATCTAAATGCTAGTGAAACAAACCAGAAATACAAAAGGGGCTGAACAACACACACAAGATAAGTGAAAACCACAAAGGAGTCTGAGTGCTCCATGCTGTTCTGTGTTATTTATGGGTCCATTCCTAACACCTAAGCACATTTGGGGATTGAATTAACTGATTAATTTACTTAACTGAAAGGTGCCATAGAGTTTCTGCTTCAAAAAGAACTTGGAACATCTTGATCTTAAACCTAGCCTTCCTCGAAAACTACCCTCACCCAACATTCCCTTCTCACCAACACTACCTATCATATTTTATGGATCTACAATAGCGATTGTAAGATGCACCATTGTTTTATACTCTATCGCTGATTGACACCTAGCCAAGAGAGGCTGTAAGACACCACTGATTCTAAGATACATCTCAAAACCACACGTTATATATGAAAAAAATAAAAGCAAAGCCTAGAATCAACTTATGATGCTACAATAAGTCTAGCGATAACCTTAATTCTCAAATTTGATTGCCATGAGTAATTTAACTTAGGCACAAATTATCAAATTATTGACAGCATCACTAGATGAAAGAAAAAGCCCAGTGAACATTATGCTCACAGCAATAAGAGCTGAAGGAAAACAAGCAAAGTCTTACAGGTGACCTCCCTCGCAGTGACTGGTTCGCTGGTGAGGTCATACAGAGAGGCCTGGACCGTGACCTTGTACTCTGTGTTGGGAAAGAGGTCACTCAGCTGCACATCATTCACTGTTGGTTCCACACGCATCTGCAGATGGACAGGCCAAAGGGAAATAACACAATCAAATGAAACGTTCCCACTAACACGGGTGGTCATTTACACTGATTTATAACCACTTGATTTTAACTCAACTTCTATCCTTCTTTAATTGAAGTATAGTTGATTTACAACATTGTGTTAATTTCTGCTGTAAAAGTGACCCAGCCATATATATATACATTCTGTTTTTATATTCTTTTCCATTATGGCTTATCACAGGATATTGAATACAGTTCCCTGTGCTGTATAGTAGGACTTTGTTGTTACCGGGTTTGTATATAATAGTTTGCATCTGCTAACCCCAAATTCCCACTCTATCCCCTCCCCACCCCTCACAACTTTTATTTTTCATTTCTCTGAACTGCATTTCTTTTTCCATGCTAAGGTCTTCTAAGATGGTTACCAGCCACAAATCCAGTCTGTTTTTCTGTTTTGTGGTTTAAAGTTATAAATGAGTTCCTTCCCAAGTAACTGCCCTTCAATGAGAACTTTAGGAGAGCCAAGTCTCAGGAAGCTCCAAGGGTAAAGAAACAAACATCTCCCACCTCCTTGGGTGTGGCCGGTTGTGTGGCGTTGATGGGTTCATAGGACAAGGCATAGCCAGTAGCCCCGCCCACTGGCTGCCACTGCACTCGCATGGCAGTTGAGCCAACGTCATAAATGTTCAGGCTGACTACAGGGACCGGCACTGTTGGAAGGTAAAATCAGACGTCAGTCTAGTTCTTGTCATTCTACTCATTTTTTAATTACTTCCTATCTAGCTATTGATGTGTGTAGATGCTAAATAGAGACTGGGCTGCTGTGAGAAATCAATGAGAGTGAAGGGAATCTTTTCTTCTCCCCCTCAAAACCCAGTCTCATTATTTATCTCCACCTTACACTAGGATTGCATGTCATAACTATCACCATTTCATAGAGAAAAGAAGTTTAAATTGATTTTTTTTATGCTTATGTTCTTTCTTTTTTAGCTGCCCTGCAGCAGATGGGGTTCCCAGGCCAGGGATGAGATCAGCACTGCAGTTTTGACCTAAGCCACAGCTGCAGCAATGCCAGATCCTTTAACCCACTGTGTCAGGCCAAGGATCGAACCTTTGTCCCAGTGTTACAGAGGTGCCACCAATCCCATTGTGCCACAGTGGGAACTCCAAGAAGTTTAAATTTAAAATGGCATTCTGTGAAGTCCACATGGAAGCCAAAACAGGGACCTGCTTCCTGAGATTTCAGCCTCTTTTTCAGGAACATCTTGAAACTGTTGACTATTTTCATTCCTCAATCATAGATTTCATACATTAAAAAAACCAACTCAATATGTCATTTCATCTTTTCTTTTAAAAAATTTTAAATGAGAGAGTGCCTTATATTCATAACTGGAACTGAGGAGATTCTTCAAAGAGAAGGTAAGCCCAGGAGGCAGAGTAAAAGGCTTAGAATCTCTCCACATAACACCCAGAGAGTTTTCTATTTTTTGTCCAAAGATTTGAGTTTAAGTAATTATCAGATTCATCCTGTCCATTATGAAATACAGTATTTCCCACCTCCACTGGTCTAATATGAAGGGAAATGAGAGAAGAGAAGACCTAAGAGGGGGACAGTAAGTAGAGTCAATTCTCTGCCTTGGAAAGAGTTACACCCACTCCTTCCCCCTCTGAGTGGCCCCCCTTCTTCCCGGAGCCCGGCCAAGAAGTTGGGAAAAGAAAAGAATATTTTCATATGGCCTCAGAAGCCCTACTAGGAATAGTAGGATTGGAGGAATAGATTGAGGAACCTCTTTCCCCAAAGCTCAACTCAAAGCCAAAGCCATTAGTGCTTCACTTGTGAAGGCCAGAGTCCAAAAGCCAGTTGTAAAAAGGGAGCTCTCACTGCCAGCAGGAAGATCTGGCCGCGTGCAGAACTGAACTAGGTCATTCCTGCACAGCCGCTATTCCAGACAATCCTGGCCCCACTTCCCACACAGTACCTTCCCTTCAGACATGGATAACCATGAAAGGTACTTTCCCTCTAGGATATCCATGGCCATGACTACCCTCCCCCCAGGGGGGTCCCATGATGGCAGGAACAGCCAGTAACAGCAGAAAACCCCAGAGCATTTAAGCACCTGCAGTAAGAATGCACTCAGTAAAGATATGCTGAATGGATCCCGCATAAAGGAATGATCTGGAAGGCTGACAAAAACCCCACCCAGGCTGTCACCTCTTTATTTTAAAAAAATGAAACCAAGAGAAGATTTTTTTAAAATCTGACTCACAGGTTTTTTCTGTGCCCTTCAGAGGCTCACTGTATTCATCTTCTACCACAGAATACACATTGACAACATACTCAGTTTCAGGCTTCAGATCTTTCAGTACCGTGCTACTCTCCAATCGGCTTACGTAAAACTAGAGGGAAAAAAATTGTTAAATGACAATTTATGTTATAATCACTTCCCTTTTTCTACTATAACTATAATTGCAAAGAAGTTAACTGCAATGAGCTTAGAAATTATAGTGTAATGAAGCCATTGTCTTTTGTTTTTGGAAACCACCATATTACAATGAGAGCTTGGACAATTCATACAATTTATTCTTCCAGTTGTTGTCTCCTTATTTGCATAATGAGTGGATAAAACTAGATCATCTTCCATGTTTCCTTCCTACTCCTTGATTCTAGTATAAATTAAGCATCTTGTTAATGCTTTATTTCTTTCTTTATTTTTACTTTGGGCTGCACCTGCCACATATGGAAGTTCCCAGGCTAGGAGTTGAATCAGAGCTGCAACTATGGCTATAGCAACACCCAATCCAGGCCACATCAGTGACCTACACCGCAGCTTGCAACACCACCAGATTCTTAACCCACTGAGGTAAGGCCAGGGATTGAACCTGTATCCTCACAGAGACAACACACTAAGCCACAGCGGGAATTCCTTAATCCTTTAATTTAACATTGTATTACTTTCTGCAATTCTTAGAAGCTGTAAGAAATTAAGCAAAGCTCTTTCCCTCTAATTAAGCCCAAATGGAGGTGCTTGCCTAGCAAGACATGGAGAGAGCAGCATTGTGCCCTCAGCTCTGCCCCTACAGCCTGCTTGCTCCTCACCCAGCACTCCTCTCAGGGCCCTAAGGAGGAGGACCCACGCTCAGCATGGGGCTGAGGATGGGGCTGTAGGTGGGATCTACTCACTTCTTGACGTTTCCCTCCGGACACTGGGTAATATTCCACTTTGTACCTATCCACGCTGTCAGAAGGGGGCGTCCAGCTCACTCTCAAAGAACGGTGAGTCCTCTCAGAAATCACTAGGTTAGAAGGTGCTTCCAAGTCACCTACATGTGGAAATGAAGTGCAGATGCTCTGTTCATTATTACAGCCCTGTGATGACATTCAAATTATGTTGAACTGGTATTACTCTTCATATTTCAAGCTTTTACACACATTCTTGCACAGAGAGGCTCAAAGCTCCTTCCTAAGTTTTCTCTGAATGGGTGTCCAAAGGGTACTTCAGCCTCAGGAGATTCAAACCTGAGCTCATGGTCTCTCATTAACACTTGATCCCCCTCTTCCTTCGGGCACCAGTTTATCAGCCACCAGGACTCAAAACCTCTGACTCACCCTTGGGCACCTCCTCCTCTCTCTAACCGTGTACACATCTCAGGAAAGGACAACCTGGGTCTGGACAGTCCCACTGTCTCCATCACTACTGGCACCATCCAAGCTCACTGCCCTCTTTATCATTTTGATTATTTAGATTCCTGTCTTATCTTCTTAACTCTAAGTCATGCTCTGTGAGGACAGAATTAGTTTCTTTTAAAAAAAAATCTATTGAAATACAGTTGTTTTACAAAGTTAAGTGAGTTTCAGGTGTACAGCAAAGTGATTCAATTGAACATATATATTATGTACATACATATATAAATATAGATATTCTTTTTTTTTAGGGCTGCACCCTGTGGCATAAGGAATTTCCCAGCCTATGGGTCAAACTGGAACTGCAGCTACCAGCCTACTCCACAGCCATAGCAACTCAGGATCCAAGCCACATCTGCTACCGATGCCACAGCTTGTGGAAACACCAGATCCTTAACCCAACGTGAGAGGCCAGGGATTGAATCACCATTCTCATGGATACTAGGAAGGTTCTTAATCTACTGAACTACAATTCTTTTTTTACACTCTCTTCCATTACAGGTTATTACAAGATATTGAGTACAGTTCCTTGTGCTAGACAGTAGGTCCTTGTTGGTTATAGATTTTATATACAGTAGTATGTATATTTTAACCCCAAATTCCTAATTTATCCCTCCCCCCTTTCTTCCCTTTGGTAATCACAAATTTGTCTTCTGTGTCGGTGAGTCTGTTTCTGTTTTGTAAATAAGTTCATTTACATCATTTAAAGAGATTCCACATATTAAAAAAAAATATGGAACACTTCATGAATTTGAGCATCATCCTTGCTTGGGTGCCATGCTAATCTCAGCATTATTTCAATTTTAGTATATGTGCTGCTGAAGCAAGCACAGGACAGAACTGGTTTATTCACATTTTGTTCCCTTACAAGATCTACTTCAGTGGGACCAGGAGCTAACCATGTCCTCACTCAAGAGAGAGGAAAAACAATCAAATTTTCTAAAATCGGGGAATAGCCTACTGCCTGTGATTGTTTTCTCCATGGGTAGGAATAGGTGAAATGGTGAATACAGAAAAATATTTGGAATAAACATCAATGAAAATAGAAATATTAAGCTCAATATGACCACAAGGAGATGTCCCAAGTAATAATTACAGAACTAAGCCAATGCCTCCAAGAGCATGGCCAAACATTCTGATATAAACTTACTTTCTTTGTAAGCCAGAACTGGGAAAAAAGCATATCCATTCTTAGCATCCTAACCTTTACTGTACTTGGGTCATAATCAAGCCAGCAAAATTATCAAGCAATTTTACTGTCTGGGAAACTAAATGAATGCAACTATTACATGGCCGGTATTAAAAAATAAAGGGAAACAGATAAAAGATGTTTTCATCCCCACTCAAAAGTTCTCTCCAACTAAATAAAACTACAATTCTCTCAGCCAATTCAGAGCCAGAAGCCTACAAATTCTGGCTTCCTGGCTGGTCTATTTCTCCAGAGAAAAGGTCAGTCTGTTTTTTGCTCAAAATCCCAAAAGAAAATCTGCAAAATTTTGGAGAAAGAAATTCAAGAAGGACCATTCAGATAAATGATCCTCAGAACCTAAAGCACATGAACGGCCTTGTTAAACCAATTCCAACTTTCCAAAACCAGAATAAATCAGTGAAAGGCAGTTTTTACCATAATCTACATGCATTTAAAAGAAGCTGTTTTCAGATAATAAGAACCATAATTTTTATTGTTAATTTTCAAAACGCTTCTGTTTGGGGCTATCATGTGTTGTCCTATGATTTACACAGATAGTAATCTTTTGTACCCACACATTGTCACTACAAATTCACTTCTATAATTTTATTGCTAAATGTTAATTCCTTATCAAACAGGTACCTGTTTCCCGAGGACCTCCAAAAACCTCTTTAACCATTTTGACCCTAGTAATTTAACTTCTCTACATCTGTTTCTTCAATGGTAAAGACAGGTGATGTCTTTCCTAAAAGCTTTTTTTTTTTTTTGGTTTTTTTGGGGGAGGGGTTTTGGGGTTTTTTTTTTTTTTTTTTGGTCTTTTGTCTTTCTTTTAGGACCACACCAGCGGCATAGAGAGGTTCTTAGGCTAATGAGTTTAATCAGAGCTGTAGCTGCCGGCCCATGCCACAGCCACAGCAACGCCAGATCCAAGCCGTGTCTGCAACCTACACCACAGCTCACAGCAATGCTGGATCCTTAACCCACTGAGCGAGCCAGGGATTGAACCTGCAACCTAATGGTTCCTAGTTGGATTAGTTCCCACTACACCACAACAGGAACTCCCAAACTCTAAAATTGTAGTTTGTCTTTATATTTAGGAGTTACAAGTGCAAAGTATCAAATGTAATCGTCTGTAGTTGGGCCAAGTACACTATATAAAAGACCCCTCTTCCATTTCTAACCAAAAACTAAAAGTAGCAAACTTTAGAAAACAAAAGTCTGTCTTGCTGTGTAGCGCAGGGAACTGTGTCCACTCTCTTGAAATAGAACATGATGGGGAATGATATGAGAAAAAGAATATGTATATATATATATGACTGGGTCACTTTGCTGTACAGCAGAAATTGGCACAACATTGTAAATCAACTACACTTTAATTTTTAAAAAGTAAAAAATAAACCAAATAGGCTTAATTTTTATGCACATGGCAGTTTCTATAATCCTTAAAGCAAATATTAATTGGTATAATAAAAGTGAATATTTATTTTTTTACTTGCTTTTTTTATTACTCAAATGAATTTATCACATCTGTAGTTGTATAATGATCATAACAGTCTGATTTCACAGAATTTCCATCCCACAGCCAAAGCACATCCCCCTACCCCCCCAAACTGTCTCCTCTGTAGACCATAAGTTTTTCAATGACTGTGAGTCAGCATCTGTTCTGCAAAGAAGTTCAGTCTATCCTTTTTAAAATCAAATATTTTTTTTAAAAAGTATGGTAACAACCATTTAATAGTAACTTAATAGCTCTATCAAGTGAAGGTGCTTTACCAGAGAATAGATATACACCAGGAAAGAAAGCATTTATCTTTCTTCCCTGGTCTCATGTATGTATGTACATAGTGCTTGCACATATACACTAAATATATCCTCAAATAAGCTAGAAATCATTTATAGTTTGATACTATCAGAAAAAAAAAAATTCAGGGACTAAAACAACGATTCTCAACTGGGGGCAGTATTCTCCCCAACAGACATGTGACAAAGTCTGAAGATGCTTTTAGTTGCCAAGATTCGGGATATTATTGGTACCCAGTGGGCGGAGCTCAGGATGCTGCTAAACATCTCACAGTTCACAAAAGAATAATCCCCTCCATCCGAAAAAGAATTATCTTGACCAAAACAGCAACAGTGCTAAGGGTGAGAAATCCCAGGCTAACCTTACCTGGGCCTTTGACACTGTTACACAAGTTGATGGTGAGGTCATCCACGATCCTGGAAAGTGACTCAAAATCTGCCACGTTGTAGGCATGGGTATCATCGGGATCTGTTGCAATCATCTTTAACTCAACTTCATCAGCATTTTTAATACCTGGGGAAAATGGATTTATACAAATTAAAAGCATGTCTCAGAAAAAAAATTAATGGAATGAAGCAAATATTTCACGAGCTATCCTTTCATAGTCAATATCATTCCTTGATAATGATTACATATCTACAGTTATAAGATAGAAACAAAAATAATATAAACTGAAGGCTATTGTGTTTAGTTTCTTCTAAATATCTCTAGCACCAAATCCCCACCCAAAAGTGTCTCTTCAGTATTTTTTCTGGAAAGTAAAATAATGGATATCAAAAATAAACATGGCTCTGTGGAAAACCAAAGAGGAATTTGCCTGAACCCTATTAATAGTACATTTGTCCTCTTGATCCATCACTCTCTCCCAAGAAGCCATGTAGTTTTCATCCCATTACTTGGAGAAAAGAAGAAAACAAATTAACTTCCTGGCGCATCATTTTAATAAATCACGTGATAGGAGAAAATGTGTGTGTTTGTTCTTCTATGCTTCAGAAAATATTTTTAACTACAAAAATATCCTCAGCACATTGGTAACCCCTTGGGCAGGGTGGCTTCTCTTTTCAGCACTTACCAATAGCAAAGAGCTCCACGCCTTCATCCTTCAGTTTCTTAGAAGGTGCCTCAACGTCATCTTGAGATTTTCCATCAGTGATAAGAACACCAATTTTTCGAGCTCGGGGCCTCATGCCAGCTTGGGTCTTAAAGCTCTGTTGGCGAATGAAATTCAAAGCCATGCCTGGTGGAAGTTTTCAAAGAGAACCAGTCACATTATTCAGCCACAAGCTTTAACCCAAAAGCAAGACCTGAAAGCACACCAGAGCATTCTGACTCACCCGTGAGGGTATTGCCTCCTTTGTAGGGTAAGTTGGCCACAGCCTGCAACAAGCTCTTCTTGTCTCTGTGAGCATTTAACTGCCACTCTGTTCTGGGGTCGCCGCTATACTGAGCAAGAGCTAAAATGACACCATGGCCATTAGCGTATGTAAAAGAGCATAATGAAAATGTCTAAATGTCTTCAATGCTGTCAGACCTACCAATCTGCACTCTCTTGGGACCAATCTCAAAGACTTCCACGATACGAGAAATGAAGCTCCTCACAGTTCTAAAGTTCGCCCGGCCAATGCTCCATGATCCATCCACCAGCAACACAATGTCTGCTTCAGCCCGGGTAAGACATTCCATCCCTGACACAGCAACCGTGAGACAGCACAGAGTAAGAGCATATACCTTGTCAGTTCCTCCCTGCCACCCCCTGGGAACTCAGGGTCCCTGTCTCAGTTCTGTGGCTTAGCAAGATGATTTGGAGACTTTGAAAATAGGTCCATGTGATTCATTAACCTCAAACAAGCATCAGAGGAACCATCAATTTCCCTGATAATTATTTCAGTGGAAAATCTTTCCTTCATCTTTGACTATATTTCTGGCCACGATCATAGAACATGGAGACTTAAATTAAACCATCATTGTAAATATGAATGAGTTTACAAACCCAAAAGCTGCAATATAGAAGTGGGTGTGTACAGCCACCTTAAGGTGGTAAAAATTTTATAAACTTATAATATGATCTAAAGATTAGATGTTGCATTTCTCTCAATTACCAATGCTCACTGGCAGACAAGTATGGGATCAACTGTTAAAATCTATAAGCTAGAAAAAGTTTCAGTAAGCCAAAAATATATTTTAAATTGATTAAAGCCCCCAGTTAAGTACTACATATGTTATGAAGGACTGGGCACATAACTCTTAAAATTAGGCCTTTTTGAATAAAAGATACATTGTTTAAAAATCTGACAGCTTGTAATTGTAATGTATACATGTAAGGATAACCTGACCCCCCTTGCTGTACAGTGGGAAAAAAAAAATAATAATAAATAATTAAAAATCTGACAGCTATTACGTTATTTAGTTTTTAAATTACTTAACCATCTACTATGCATAACAATCAGGTAAAAAGAGATGATGAAGTCTGCACATTTAAAAAATCAAGAGAGAAGGAAGACAACCAAGAAAAAGGATGCAAACAAATACACAAATTGAGAGCTACAGAGACAACAAGCACAAACACTGATACAAAGCTAGGGTGCTTTGGAAAGAGAGAATTATTCCAATTTCCTCAGTGCACAAGCTACAAAATAAAAATATAAGTCAGTTAATATCATCATAGGAGAAACAATAGAACATTAATGCAAAACAGCAAGAGTTGGCACTTTCATTTATCTGATCCACATCCATAGTTTCTTTCTTTCTTTCTTTCTTCCTTCTTTCTCTTTCTTTCTTTCTTTCTTTCCTTCTTTCCTTCCTTCTTCCTTCCTTCCTTTCCTTCCCCTTTTTTTTTTGTCTTTTTAAGGCCACACCTGTGGCATATGGAAGTTCCCAGGCTAAGGGTCGAATTGGAGCTGTAGCTGCTGGCCTACACCACAGCCGCAGCAACATCAGACCCGAGCCACACCTGCAACCTACACCACAACTCACGGCAACACTAGATCCTTAATCCACTGAGCAAGGCCAGGGATCAAACCCACATCCTTATGGATACAAGTTGGGTTCATTACCACTGAGCCACAATGGGAACTCCCCCATACCTACTTTCAAAAGTTCTCTTTTCCAGCTTATGTTATCCAATACAAATTTCTCAACTCCTTGCCGTGTTAATATCTGATCTTTATATTATTTTTTTAAAAAAAAAAAAACCTCAGTGAAAAAAAATCAGTGATGCTTTTCACACCACAAAGGTGTCACTCATGTGACAGTCCATCAGGAGAAACGGTTCCCCAATACTATTCCAAAAGCACTTAAACCTTTGCAGCCTGCTTCTACTCTGCCCACACCTACTCTTTTTTAGCAAATGATGGACAGTATTTAGAAGTCAATTTACTCACCCCTCCCACCTCTAAGAAAATTCAAAACTAAAAAACTAGCTTCACGTATATCAAAGCTATAGTTGTGGCTGGAATAGAAAAGTCTAGAGGGTTTATGTTACCATTTTGCTTCCCAAGTAACAGCTGCTCACCTACTCATGTAAAATCCAACACTGCTTGCTTAGCCCAAATAAATCATTTCCACAATGACTTTAACAAAATAAACTGCATTCTAGTCATTAAAAAGAGAGAAAAATGTACAATATCTACCCATTGTAAAAACTCATCTTTAAGCGATACAGTAATACTAATGCCTTGTTGACAAGAAAAGCCTGAAAAAATGCTGGCAAAAAAATAAGCTTAGCTGGATGTTTGCAGATTTAAGTATATAAGTTATTGAAATAAATTTTCATATAAAATTCTAATAGTCAATTTTCACTGTATGATTAACCTAACAATTCACATTTGAAAATATTTCATAATATTTAGCTTCCCTAGAGGAATGTAACTCAATTTCTTACCAGAAGATAAAATTGGCATTACAGTTGTGTCAGAAAGGGTTGTCATTTCTTGTCCAACAAGTGGTGAACTTTCTCCTCCATCGAACATTCCAAAAACATTTACTTTATAGGTGGTACCTGCCCTGAAATGTTAAAAAATATATAGTCTGTATGCATAATAGGCTCAAGTTATAACATTTTTTTTGCTTTGTTAAAACATTCATCTTGATTTATAACCTTTCACTCAGAGGAAGTTATAATACATAATATTGCAAGAGAAGAAAAAGTTTTCATCACATTCTAGCTTAGCTTCCACCGTGAGGTATCAAGAGCAACTAGCCCACAGGTATTCTAGAGAATACCAGGGTTTCACAGCACCAGTTTCCCTCTAGTCTTGCCATCAGATGGAAAATCTCCTCCTGGCCTCTGAGCAGGTCAAGGAGGAACAGGTTTTCACTCTAAGTGCTTCTAACAGATGGACTTGAAGAAAACAATTAATATGCTATACTTGCAAGGGACCATAAAGCACCTAGCACAATGCCTGGCACATGGTAGACTCCATAAGTTTCTTCCTCCCTATTCTGATAAAAGTAAGTATCAAGCATTTACAGATTTAATACTGTTCAATAAATGGTCAAAACAAATCAACTTTCCACTAGGCAATGCATGGTAGTTTGTTGTTTTTACTGGAATGAATGCAGGCAGCTGTTCAAACTCAAACCTCCTTCTTTTCTACTGCACAGCCTGCAGCAAGACCTTGAGTTAGCCCACCTTCCCTAACCCCATCAGCTGACCCCAAGCACAAAGGCCTGCCTTCTCTCTCCCTCAGGCTGCCCCCCACCAAACCTG
The DNA here is from genome assembly GCF_016906955.1 of Phacochoerus africanus. Lineage (NCBI taxonomy): Eukaryota > Metazoa > Chordata > Mammalia > Artiodactyla > Suidae > Phacochoerus > Phacochoerus africanus. The sequence continues at coordinate 90,687,989 of NC_062545.1, read as the reverse complement.
GGAAGGGATGCACCTTGGCAACTGGGTGTCAGTCACGTGCGCCTTTCCAGAAGGCACAAGAGGTCCCACATTTCCATAGGGCTGGCCGGGGACAAGCTGCTTTGGGTGAAATCATGAAGTATGGATGTTAATTTTTAAAAAGCAGGGTGTTGTTGGAGCTTCCACTGTGGCTGAGCTGTTAACAAACTCGACTAGCATCCTTGAGGACACAGGTTCAATTCCTGGCCTCACTCATTGGGTTAAGGATCCGGCATTGCCGTGAGCTGTGGTGTAGGTTGCAGACATGGCTCAGATTCTGCATTGCTGTGGCTCTGGTGTAGGCTAGCAGCTACAGCTCCAATTGGACCCCTAGCCTGGGAACCTCCATATGTAGTGGGTGTGGCCCTAAAAAGACAAAAAAAAATAAATTTAATTTAAAAATAAAAAGCAGGGTGTTATTGAAAAAAATACCATTTCTGATCACTTAACAAAAGTCAGTAAAATGGTACAATCGCTCAGGCCTACACTTGAGTCTCTAAACTCTAACCCCAACTTCAGCAGCACCAAGGGTGAGAAAGCAACTTCTGATTTTAAATACTCTGCCATCAAACTGTTATCATCGGTGGAAGCCCTCCTCATTTACACCAGTTATTAAATCTGTTAACGAAAATGGAATAGAGTTCATCCCTACCTAAGTTCCTCCAAAACGACCGTGTTGTCATAGGGTCCAACCACCAGCTCCCCCAGTCTTCCATTATCCCCCGTGGGGTGAAATGTGACCTTGTAACCCTTCACCTCCCCAGGTGCAGGCTCCCAGGTCACCCGGAAGCTTGACATGGTTGGGTCAGATGTTCTGAGGTTTCTGGGTGACTTAAATCGAGAAGCTGTAAAGACAGAAAGAAGTTAAAATATTATCCATAAGCCTAGGCTTTGGGGTTTTTTATTACCCTCGTTCTCATAAGATGAATGAAGAGAGTCTAAGTGGCAAGCATCACGAGCAAAACACTTCCATATATATATTTATGAAAAGGGTCAGAAGGCCCAAGCTATAATACCCAATAAATATCACAATAATAAAGAGTTCCCGTTTGTAGCTCAGCATAAACAAACCCAACCAGTATCCATGAGGACATGGGTTCAATCCCTGGCCTCACTCCATGAGTAAGGATCTGGCATTGCCTTGATCTGTGGTGTAGGTCACAGAAGAGTAGGTCACAGATGAGGCTTGGATCCTTTGTTGCTGAGGCTATGGTACAGGCCGGCAGCTACAGCTCTGAATTGACCCCTAGCCTGGGAACTTCCATATGCTGCAGGTGCACCCTAAAAAGACAAATATACGTATAATAACAGAGTGCTACCCAAGTGGAAGTGTAAACATTACTCACAATTCAAAAGATAATATTAGCATTAGGACATTAAAATGTAGAACCATTACACAAGGAACCAGACTGGTAAAAATAATATGCTCCTTAGGCATCCTAACTATTATAACGGCACTTATTATAGAATCAGTTTTAGGCATTTAACAAATGAGGGAGACGTATTAAAATCTCCCTTTCAAATATCACACCCCCCCAAATTATGATCTTGTACCTGTCGTTCCTGATCCTTGCCTATGTTTTCCTTCTCCAGCCTTGTAAATTGGGAGGACTGTGATGTCATACGTGGTCTGGGGCTGAAGTCGCTTCAACACTGTTGAGGTGACTGCAGGTGGCACTTTGGCCACCATCTGCCTCCCACCCCCACGGGGTCGATACACAACACGATAGTTCAGGACTTTCCCAGGTGCCGGTTTCCAGGTAACTCTCATGGTGTTTTCTGTTTCTTCGTCCACTTTCAAGGTTTTTGCATCTTCAGATACTGTGGGATAGAGGGAAGATGACAAACGTATACCACGCTGAAAGGAAATGTGTATGTCCAACTCCACATTTACGTGAAAAGACGCTATCTGTAGCTTCCCAAATGCATACACTATTCCGTTACTTAGCACTGTGATCGCTCCTAAGTTCAGGATGGCATGGGAGCATAAGCTTAGTGACCACAGGAAGATGTTTTCTCTTTATCTGGCTAATAACTAAAAAATGGAAGTTCATATTGCAAGGATTTCCTATTTGCATTCCAAAGACTTGAGTAAAGAAAGCATCCATTTCCGGAGATAAACTTTTAGAATTTTTATATTTCCATCTGCAAAGAATTTCTGTAGGAATCATGCTATGGGGAAGACTAAAAATCATGAATATGGGGTCAGAAATATTACTTGAGTCTTTTCAGAAGAAGGTCCAACGCATAGATGAAGATAAATTGGTACACACCAGTAGTTTTAGGAGCCACTGCGTGTAAAGTGTTTGTTTAATATACAATAAATATTATTTATTAAATTTTCTTTTATTTGGAGTTCCCGTCGTGGCGCAGTGGTTAATGAATCTGACTAGGAATCATGAGGTTGTGGGGTTCGATCCCTGCCCTTGCTCAGTGGGTTGACGATCCGGCGTTGCCGTGAGCTGTGGTGTAGGTTGCAGATGTGGCTTGGATCCCATGTTGCTGTGGCTCTGGTGTAGGCCAGCAGCTACAGCTCCGACTCAACCCCTAGCCTGGGAACCTCCATATGCTGCAGGAGCAGCCTTAGAAAAGGCAAAAAGACCAAAAAAAATTATCTTTTTTTAGTAACTAGATCATAAGCAAGTCACTCAACATCCACAAATAGCTGTTCCATCTCTTTCCTTTTTTTTTTTTTTGTCTTTTTGCCATTTCTTGGTCCACTCCTGCGGCATATGGAGGTTCCCAGGCTAGGGGTCTAATCGGAGCTGTAGCCACCGGCCTATGCCAGAGCCACAGCAGCGCAGGATCCTAGCCACGTCTACGACCTACGCCACAGCTCACGGCAATGCCGGACCGTTAACCCACTGAGCAAGGGCAGGGATCGAATCCGCAACCTCATGGTTCCTAGTCGGATTTGTTAACCACTGCGCCACAACGGGAACTCCTTCCATCTCTTTTCTTAATACAGACTTAGAGCTTTCAAACAGGATCATTTCATTCAGCTCAGCAAACGCAACACTCAAGAATCCTAAGGATCCTGTCTAGGGACAGACAAGCTGAAAGAAACATTGTAAAGAATCTTTCCTAACTCTAAAAGAAATTTTCATGTTCAAACAAGCAAGGACCACTTGAAACCACAAAAAAAAAAAAAGCCTCAAAAAAATTTTAAATACACATATGAACATATACATCAACATTTTTCAGACACTGGACATCAGGTACCACAGAACCTCGATCCCTGAGAGATAAGAAACAAATGAGGAGCTTGATCATTGCCCTGACTTATTGCTTTGAGAGAGTTTCCAGCCCCAGTACAGGAAAGGGGAACCCAGATGGAACCTGGTGGTCTCTCTTAATTGAGGACATGGTTTTTTGAGTCTGAGGAGCCCAAGGCCCCTAGAATTTGCAGAAAGAGGTCCTCTAGAGGAGATAGGGTTGCAGAGAAAGAGCTCCAAATTTTGCAGAAAAATCAGCAAAAGGTCTTTCTGAGCCTGATTTTTGCAGAAAAATCAGCAAAAGGTCTTTCTGAGCCTGATTTTTGCAGAAAAATCAGCAAAAGGTCTTTCTGAGCCTTCAACCCAGTTCTTATCAGTGCATATGAAGAAGGAAACTACCCCAAACCAGAGAAAGAACCACCTAGAAGGACCAGAGGGAACAATTCCTGGCATGCATGCAGTTTCAGAAATGTTCCCCCCTGCAAGAGAAGAAAACCTCAATATCCTTGGAACATTATGTAAAGCATTAAGGAGGTCATTGCCCCTGCAGTGGAGCAAAATTAGCCTGAAACTAAAGGTTTCTCTGGTCTAGCTCTAACAGAGTTTTAAAGAAAGCTTCCAAAATATCAAAACATTTACAAGTGAGTTAATTGCATCCCAGAACAATGTTTAGGGCTATTTATAACAGCATGAAAACATCTGACATCCAACAAAGTAAAATTCCTAATGTCTGGCTTCTAATAAAAATTACCAGGAATGCAAAGAAAGAAAAACGTATGACCCATATTATGGACTGAATGACTGTGTCTCCCCAAAATTCATATGTTGAAGTTTTTTAACTTCCAACGTGATAGTATTTGAACCTCTGAGGAGATAATTAGGATTAACTGAGCTTCTAAACATAGGGCCCTAATCTGATGGGATTGGAATCCTTATAAAAAGGACAAGGAGAAGGGAGTTCCCAACATGGCTCAGCAGTGACAAACCCAACTAGTATCCATGAGGACGTGGGTTCGATTCCTGGCCCCACTCAATGGGTTAAGGATCCTGCATTGCCATGGGCTATGGTGTAGGTCTCAGGCATGGCTTGGATCTCACATTGCTGTGGCTGTTCCACAGGCCAGCGGCTATAGCTCTGATTTGACCTCTAGCCTGGGAACTTCCATATGCTGCAGGTGCGGCACCCCCCCCCAAAAAAAAGGACAAGGAGACACCAGAGCTCGCTCACTTTCTCTCTCTCTCTCTTCTGATTTTTAATTAACTCTTTAAAATAAAAGAATCGAAGTTAAATAAGGTACACTATATCTCACCCTAGTTTTAATGGGAAACTGGATTTTAGAGAGGAAAAAAAAAAAAAAAGCCTTGTTGGCTTCCCATAAGTAAAAACCAAGATTTTTCACTCATTGCTAGGGGTGCCACATGCTGTAAAATGCTGTAACGCTCACATTCTAAGTTCCTTTCATGTTTTAGCAACTCTCACAAGATGCTTTCCAGGACCCTTGGTACCTCTGCTAAACCAGCTGCCATAAAGGGAAGGTCACTAGAAAGTTTGCCGTCTGCTGGCTTACTCCCTACCATTTGTGGTTTTCACTGTATCAGCAGTCTGCATACCATGTCTCTGAGTTTCAGGTGAAGGTAGAAAATATTTCCTGAAAATATTTCTGAAATGTCCCCTGGGGAGTTTATAAGAAACTAAGAGCATCCCTGCCCCATCATCTACTAAGGATCCATCCACCATCCAAACACACCACCACACAGACTGCTCAGAGTACCTTCTAAACCACTCTACTTTCCACAAAGAGAGCAAAGTGAAACACAACAACAAAATGGGAGAAAACAAAGAAAGGGCCCTGTCTTTTCTGCCTTGCTTAGCTGTTTAAATAGTTCAGATACACCCTAGATATGGACCCTGCACTCCTTCCAGGATGCTCATAATTCAGAAGAGGGTTTTCTAGTCACTCACCTTCAAATCTATTCTTGAGCCAAGAAATATCAAAAATCTCTAAGATGCTCAGTTTCTTTTCTTGTTTTTTTAGGGCCGCCCTGCAACATATGGAAGTTCCCAGGCTAGGGGTTGAATCAGAGCAGTAGCTGCTGGCCTACGCCACAGCCATAGCCTCACATGATTCAAGCCACATCTTTAACCTACACTGCAGCTCACGGCAACACCAGATCCTTTAACACACTGAGCAAGGCCAGGGATCGAACCCACATCCTCAAGGATACTAGTTGGGCTCATTATCACTGAGCCACAACGGGAACTTACTAAGATGCTCAGTTTCTTAGAGACAAAAGTTTATTTGGAATTTCTACTAACATACCTGCTTTGGGCTAAAACATAACTGATGATTTTCAATCCCAGATAAATATCTGAAGACAATCTTTTCAGAAGAAGAAATGATGGCAAGATAATTTTGGGAAAAGCTTCCTTCTAAATACATATATACAGTTATAATTTCTCAGCCACATGAATAAATTTAGCTAGATGTGTCATAAGTGGCCTAAGTTTACAACAAATGAATTTTTGCCAGCACTAGAGATGAATTTCTGCCAGGTTTTTAAACTAAATCAGCCAATACAGTGAGACACAAGATTTCATTCACCTACCATGGAAACCAATAATGTGAATATCTGAGAAATAGGACTTTTCATGTGTCTAAATCTCCTGTAAGGAGTTGGATATCTTTTAATCTGGTTAATTTTGACACAAATTTAAGCATAGACATATCCAACTGAGTGTGCCAGTGGTTTTTTTTGTTGTTGTTGTTGTTTTTGTTTTTTTGGTTTTTTTTGTCTTTTTGCCTTTTCTAGGGCCGCTTCCGCAGCATATAGAGGTTCCCAGGCTAGGGGTCTAATCGGAGCTGTAGCCACTGGCCTACACCACAGTCACAGCAACTCAGGATCCGAGCCACATCTGCAACCTACACCACAGCTCGTGGCAATGCCGGATCCTTAACCCACTGAGCAAGGCCAGGGATAGAACCCGCAACCTCATGGTTCCCAGTCAGATTCGTTAACCACTGCGCCACTACAGAAATTCTTTTTTTTTTTTTTTTTGTCTGTGCCAGTAACTTAAAAAGAAAAAAAAAAAAGATGAATTCTTCAGAGAATTCAAACCAAAAGATTTTAATTTAAGGACAACTTAAAGTCAGGATATAGGACTTAACTGAAATTGTTCATGGCACTTCCCTCTCTCCTCCTTTGACAGAAAAACCACCCAATTCCTCCGCTTCTTTCTAAAAAAAGGAAATGCAAGAACGTCCAATCTTTCCCCTTTTCCTAGAATCCTCCCAAAACAAAAGGAATAAACTTTTTTTTCCTATCAATTCTTAGAAATTCCCATCCTTAACAAATTACTTTTTAGGAAAGAAAATGAAGAAATACTGATACATCTCTTACTAGTCACCTGATAATAAATGATGAGGGGTCATTCAAAACTGTTCACAGGAAAGTATATTAATGAGATTAAGGTAAATCGTAGCCATAAGAAAACTGAGTAGACTTGACTTAGCCTTACCAGACATAGTAAAAATAACCTAGGATTAGCCTTGGGTGTATAATAATCTTTTTTTATAATTATTTTTATTTTTTTCCATTATAGTTGGTTTACAGTGTTCTGTCAATTTCTACTGTATAGTAAAGTGACCCAGTCACAAATATATATACATTCTTCTTCTCATATTATCTTCCATCATGTTCCATCTTAAGTGACTAGATATAATTCCCTGTCCTATACAGCAGGATCTCACTGCTTATCCACTCCAAATGCACTAGTTGCATCTGTTAACATTGGATGTATAATAATCATATTCTCAACAGCCATTCATTTATCAATCATCTCTAACTGGCCGGCACTGTTTTGTTTTGGGTTTTTTTGTCTGTTTATTTGGGGGGGGGCTGCACCTGCGGCATACAGAGGTTTCTGGGCTAGGGGTCGAATTGGAGCTGCAGCTGCTGGCCTACACCACAGCCACAGCAATGCCAGATCCAGGCTGCGTCTGCGACCTACACCACAGCTCAGGGCAACACTGAGTCCTTAACCCACTGAGCAAGGCCAGGAATCAAACCTACATCCTCATGGATACTAGTCAGGTCCAATTATCTTAGAGTGATTTCCACCACTGAGCCATGACGGGAGCTCCCTAGGCACTATTCTTGGTACTTTGCCCACTGTTATCATTTAAGCCTCAGGACCATCTGAGGTTGCATTCTACACATTAGGAAACTGAAGCTCAAAGAAGTTAAATAACTTGCCCAAGGTCATATAGCTATAAATGTGCCTGAATTTTCTTTGTCTCCATAGCTTCTAATCTTTTACTAGTTGAATTTCTTACCTAGCTGGTCCTTCCACCAGAAAAAAAAAAAAAGAGAGAGAAGCAAATACAATGCAGGTTTGAAAGTCATGGGTCAACTAATGGATTGTTTTTTCAATAGCAAATCTCACAGAAACATGGTCCCAGGTTGGTTTTATCTTGAGATGCAGAGGAACCTCAGCTATCAATTATACGCAGATTAACCCTCACATTGCCCAAGGGTCAACTGTATAGGTAGTAGTTGGGAAGGATTCAATAGCTCCAAATTTGATATGATTTTAGGCACGAAACGAACATTCATTGAAGGTCCTAATTTGTGTCATACAAAGAAAAAACAGCAGTGGTTATCAAGCATTGACAGCTATTAAGTAGCACCACATACCCAGATACCGAGTAATGTTACTTACATTCAGTTGTGGCTTCTCCACTCACGGGTTCTCCTTCTCCACTGCTGTAAGTTGCAAATACTGAAACTCTGTATTTGGTCTCTGGCTGCAGGTTTTCTATCACAGTGTAAATGGCATCTCCAGGAAGACTCTTCTCTCCAGCCTCAATATCATCATAGAGTGATTTCCACGAGACCCTATAACCTCGAACCATTCCAGGAGCAGATGTCCAGTAAGCACCAATGGATGTGTCAGTGATGTCTTTGGTAACCAAACCCTGAGGTGAACCACGCTCTGGAACAGAAATGCAAAGGGAATCACTTTTAAATATCTACTGGCTGTTGGGCAGAAACTGGCACTATACTGTAAATCAACCAAAGTTTAATTAAAAAAAAAAAGGTTAACAGAAGTTTCCTCTTTTGAGAGAAAAAAACTAAACTCTTTAAAGTTTAAGGTTGATTTTCATGCCATAAGTTTTTAATTTTCTCAACTAATAAAATGAAGAAATGGGAGGTCCTGTAGTGGCTCAGTGCTTGACAAACCCGACTAGGATCCAAGAGGATTCGGGTTTGATCCTTGGCCTCACTCTGTGGGTTAAGGATCTAGTATCACCAGGAAGAATGGTATAGGTCACAGACGCAGCTCGGATCCCAAGTTGCTGTGACTGTGGTGTGGGCTGGCAGCTGTAGCTCCAATTCAACCCCTAGTCTGGGAACTTCCATATGCCACAGGTTCAACCCTAAAAAAGAAAAAAAAAAAAAAGTACATGAAGTACATGTACATGCCTTTAAAAAAAAAAAAAAAAAGTCCAAAGGGGAAAAAAAATGCATATAAATCTCCAAATTTTATATTTTTGTTTTCCTTATGACAGTCCATTGTTCACAAAGATTTTTTTTCCCGCCATCATCTCTTCCCCACTTATCTTATTTAAATAGGCTCAGTTTCAAGGTACCATTTCCAATCACCTTAACAATCTCACATCACTTGCAAATCTTAATTCCAACAATATTTTTTTTTCTGGTGGAAACTCCGTTCATGTAGTTTAAAAAGCAGAAGTGCAAACTTTCAATTATAGCTTAACCTTAAGGAAACTAAAAACCACTCATTCTTCTGGAAAACCTAAAATCGATTAGTCATCAAAATAAAACACACCACTTGTTCTAGCTGATCGCAAATGTCTGCTACTAAATTTTGGCCCTCTCATTAAAAAAGAAAAAAAAAATACAACCCAAATGGAAAAATATGGAAACCTCAACTTAATAGGAGGCACAGATGTCTTCCAATAAAACCCTAACTTTCCATAATTTAAATGTAAGATAAATATACAGGTCACTTTTTACTGGCTACCTTTACTAGGGTTTATGCCACAGTATGATGTAAATATAAAACTATCTGCTTTTACAGCATACATTTTACCAGTAATTGTTACGTATTCAAGCAATGATATATAATGCTGCTACAAGAGTGTTGAAGGCTATTATTTTACTTGAATCAAAGAGTAAAAATGAATATCTTTTAAAATGCTCATAATTATTTAAATTTCAGTACATAAAGATAACAATAAATGAAAAGGAAATCTGGGTGGACAAAAACCCATCATAGATGGTGGATTTTAGAGGGAAAAGTAAACAAAATAGGAGCTGGGCATCCCACCAGACCCCAAGCCCAAATGGAAAATTCTAACTCCATTATAAATAACTTTAACTGCTGACAGGACATCTCATCTCTGGAGGGAGATTAGTTACGTATTTCACTACAACCAAGAATATTTATTTCCAATAACGTACGGATTGTTTTCCCTCATTACTTGAGGCTAATCCTCATTTGAAGGTCTTCTTTAATTGCATTTGCTACTTAAATGGGTGCATATCTTTATATCTTCTCTACTTAATAGGAATATAAACAAATTGTTCCTTTGGTTGGGTTTGGCTTGGTTTGGTTGTTGTTGTTCGGTTTTTTATTTTGTTTGGCTCATCGATATCCCAACTACTGCTCTCTAAGTTTTCCATCTGCAGCACATGTTTCCTTGGCTTAACATACACTATATCCTTTTCTCATATGTGCTTCTTCTCTTAAATTTCCTAAACGGCCGTGAGCAACAGCTGTTGTGATAATACTTGCAAATACTTGAAAGTGAGTCTGAATTTAGATAAGCTAAAAGCTGCATTAATAACATTCCCCCAAAGCAGAAGACAAAGTTAGCTAGAACATGGGAACTATCTTCCAGATTAACACTGGAGTAATTTACAATCATTTCAGCATCTAGTTTTCCAAAAGGTTGCGCTTCTCAGTCTGTTTTTCTTCCGACTTTCTACAGCATTGAATTTGCGACCTTGTTTATTTCCATGACAACAGCCATCAGTCTCACAAACACAGGCTAATAACTTCACTGTGAGAAAATAATAGGAAAGGAATTGTGGTCGAGGCAAAAATACATTCACAAAGACATTTCTGATCTACAAACAAAAGGAGCCTTGATGACTAGACAAGTATGCCCATGGATTTTAATCAACGAATGTAAACAGCCTCAAGACCTGGAAAGCTAGAACAAAATATTCGTAAAATTGCAATAAAGACCTTTGCAAGGCTTGCTGGAATCCTGGACGGAATCTATAAAGGCACTTTTTAAGGTATAAATAAAATATTCGCTAAAAAAAAATATTCCTGAGTTCTAAGTAACAGCATGATAACTAATTCAAGTGAACACTGAGTAAATTCTCATTTACAGAGAAAAAAAAAATCCTCAAAAAATTATAGTTTCTGCCTGGCACATAAAGGTATTATTTGCAGGCATAGCATTGCAACATTCCATGTTTATGACAAAGGAATGTGGAATCCAAAAAAAGAAAAAAGATACCTCCTTTCAGAGGCCAAGATGAAGAGAGAAACTGCTTCAATGGGTTTCTTGTATGTCAATAAGTCCATTCAATAAGAATAATCCTAAATATTAAGTTTATACTATTGTCAAACACACTGATAAATTTTTTTCCTCCAAAAAGCAGGAGGATTGGGTTTTCAAGTTGCTGGCATTACACCCAAGAATCTTCAGAATGTGATGTATTCGTGACACATGTATTTTATCAAACCTATACCCTGAAGTTTTTTAAAATGGAATCTTGGCTTAGCCAAATATTAAATTATCAAAAAAGAAGCAGCTGAATTGCACCCTGGGATCTAACTGGCAGGCTACCAGATGGCCAAGCTGCTCTGGGGAGGAGGTATGCAACTGGCTGATCAGACCACAGCTCCTAGGGCCCTGGGCTCTGAGCAGCAAAATAACTGGACTGGACCCAGTCAGATATGAAGAATCCCCCAGAGAGCTAGAGGCTTGGCCACATCCTGATCAATTAGAGTGAGATGTCTGGAGATATCCCTGAGCCCTGAATCTCTCTAAAACATCTTTTCAGTCTCTTCTGTGATCCTAGTTCCCCCACAATTCTGTATTCTTTTCTCATTTCTTCATTTCCCTTCTTTCTGCTGCTCCTCTCCTCAGTCTAGGGGGCATTTATTTGGAAGTTGTGTTTGGTCAGTGTGGAAGGAACCTTCACACTTGCTTTCAGGTGTGGTGAAAGGCAAAACTGGTCAGAACTGGCAGACATAGGGATGCTGGGTAGGCAGTGCAAGGGTTTGTGTACCATGTAAAGTCTCTGGCCACATGTAAATAGTCAGCCCCTTTAGGTAGAAGAACAAGCTGAAGGATGACCCTTGGAGGGCTGAGAAGTTGACTGAAGCTCCTCCTCACATTCTTTCCAGCCTGTAAGATGTTCATCATGCTCTCCTCCCCTCCATCCTGTCTCTAAAGGAAATGGCTCTCAACACGTGCTTCTCATTCAAGAGTTGGTCACAGTTCCCTGTGAACGAAGGTCAACCCAAGGATTACCTAGCCAGGCATTCACTTTGGTTTAATATATTGAATTAGAGCCTTAGTCCTCAAACCGAGGAACTTCAAACATCAGTAACTAGAGAAAGAGATGCTTTGGCTTGGATTGGGTTTGGGAGAGAATCTGATTTTTGGTTTACCTGGGAAGGAAGAGGAAAGAGAGAGGAAGAGGAAAGACATAAGACCAGTATACAGACTGTCTAGCAAGGATGATGATTCTTCAAAGGGGGAAGACGGAGAAACAGTGGCAGTGTGCAGTAACCAGCTCCAGTAGATTTTCTACCACTTTGTCTCTACTTTTCCACAAACCGGGACCCACTTCTACCCTAGCAAAGTCTCCCCCATCTAGAGCTCATCCTCTCCCTCTGCCCTAAGACTTAGAGGTGTGTTTTATGATGTCTGGATGGGTGCCCATTATTTACCTCAGGGATGTTGTTTTTGTTTTGTTTTTGTTTGTCTTTTTGGGGCCATACCTGTGGCATATGGAGGTTCCCAGGCTAGGGGTCAAATCGGAGCTGAAGGAGGTGCAGCTGCTGGCCTGCACCACAGCCACAGCAACTCCGGACCCCAGCCGTGTCTGCTACACCACAGCTCATGGCAACACCAGCTCCTTAACCCACTGAGCGAGGCCAGGGATTGAACCCATGTCACCATGGATACTAGTCAATTTCGTTAACCACTGAGCCACAATGGGAACTCCATTGACATTGTTTTCAATAACATCATCTCATGGTACTTGTTTTCTGCTGTTCTGAACCATGTGCCTGTGCTCTGTGTATTACTTTTACCTCTGCTAATAGAATGTCTGGCCATTACTTCAAACAAGTCGTAAAGACAGCTTTTATCTCTATTCCTTTGATCCTTCTCAGTAGTTTTTCCTTCATGCTCTTCTCCCCAGGATAGTGCTAGGATAGGTATAAGGAATAACAATGCTTTTCTCTCACAAAGTTAAACAAACAGGAGTTTCCTTTGTGGCTCAGCAGATGAGGATCCTGACATAGTATCCATGAGGATGTGGATTCAATCCCTAGCCTCGCTCAGTGGGTTAAGGATCCAGCAATGCTGCAAGTTGAGGCACAGGTCACAAATGTGACTCGGATCCAGTGTTGCCATGGCTGTGGTGTAGGCTTCAGCTACAGCTCCCATTGGAGCAACCCCTAGCCTGGCAACTTGCAACCTGGCAACTTCCATATGCCACAGGTGTATCCATAAAAAGAAAAAAATATATATAAACAAAGTTCATCAGTTTTGGAAATTCTGATACTCAGTATTTCTGATCTGACTTCAAAACATATTCACATGTAGTCCAAAGGCATAATTTTAAGTGCCTCCCTGCGTCTCTGTGCTGCCACCATGGGAAGTAATTTAGAAAGGTGCATTTCTTACGATCTGAGCATCTACAAAGGGTTGATTTGACTTTTCCACACATGAGGCCAAAGAACTAATGCCTCACTGAACTTTCCTCCATTTCCTTAGCCCTTTTCCATGTGCTTTCTGAAAAGCAAATCATCATCCAATTCAAATATAATTATAACACAAATTAGCCAATGATGATAACGGAAAAATTAATCATTATGAAATGAAACTCAATTTTCATCTTATAGATTGTTCCAGCCAACTTTCATTGGGTTTCACATACCACTTTCAAAAATAGAAGTTAAATTGAAAATGTAATGTAAACCCACTTCTAAATCAATTTGTCTTTTCCGTTAGAGCTCAACTCAAAAATCATCCAACTTTCCACAGCAGAATACAGAAGACCTGCTCTGGAGAATGTTCATGTGGAAACACACTTGATTTACAACCAATGACTCGAAGTCACCATTCCAAGGGACAAAGGTCACTATTGATCAGTTAACATAATTACTTTAAGCAGCACATGGTTCTTCCAAACCCCTAAACAATTAAATTGCCCTAAACGTCAACGCCTGTATGAGATTTCTCCGATAAACTGTCACCTCTCCAATGTAATTTAGATTTTTCTCTGATGAGCCACTAATTTTCAGAAAAGGAAATATGAATTACTGTTTAGTGACCGTGCTAAAGTTCTCTGGAAATTTCAGAGGTGTTATACGCAGAATGTACGATTTTTCAAATTATGAGACAGTAGTAAATCTAGAGAAACTCAGAGGCTTTATTTAGTCCGTCTTATTTAGTCTGTGTTACTCAACATCTTGCAGAGAATTCCTGTGATGTACTAAAACCTTCATTGTAACAAAATGTCAGCTGAGTTAGCTTGGTTTGATGTACAGGAAGCCATTTATAATGAGGACACTGGAGAGTTGCTATGGCAACCAAAACAAAGGCAATTCTGAAAAGTCATCTTTTCCATAGCCAAAAAAACAGCACTCAAAAATAAAAGAAGTGTATTATTCAGAGACTGACATTTTCATTCATCTGTGGTAAATCTCTGAATTAAAGTAAGTATTATTCATTTTGAGGTTTAGAAGAACAGGTTTTCCTCTCTTTAAGCACTAATGGTGACAACTAAAAATTCTTTCAAGACTTAAAGCTGTGTTTTAGGAATTACATTAAATCTACCTTACTAGCCACAACAACAAGAGAAAAAAAAAACAATGTAAATCAAACCTACTAGTTTGCACTCAGATTCCCCTTAAGCTTGGATCTGAAATAATCATAAACTCTGCCTTTGTGATTCTATTTCATACAGTACTAGGGCCAACCTTGAACCTCCCCAAGGCCAAGGCTAATAAATCTCCTTTCCAAGGACAGGATAGATGGCTTCGTTTCAGGGAAGCACCAGGAAACAGATTCAAGTTAAGGATGGTTATAGACCACACTAATGATTTTTTTTAATTCTTTTCTAATTGAATAGAATGCACTTCAGTCCATCTTTAAAATTTTCAACCACAGCATGCCCTTGCCAGCTGAGCCATGCCTCTGGATGGAAGAAACATTCCTCCAAGTTCTGCTCTAACCACCTCCTCTCCCAAGAGAAAAACAGATTAGAAAAACAGCAACCCTCAAAAGCAGTTGCCTGGCTCTGTTTCTGGGCTTTTCCATTCCCTGCATTTACCATCATATCCTATTCCTGTATATGGTATGTGGATTTGGCTGAGTTAATATAATAAAATAAAATGGAATAACCAGGGGCAAAAAATCTATTATTTTAATTTAGTCACAACTATGCTTTTGCATATTTGTCAAGTTTACCACATATGATGCAAAGAGATAAAATCAGGCTGGCAGCATTTTCCTCAATCCTTCACTTAGAGCAAAGAGTTCGGGGGTAAATGGAAAAAAATCATTATTACAATTTATTTATGAATTAACTATATTTTTAAAGTACACTTGCAAATCATCTAGGTTTCTTCCTCCTTAGAGAATGGGAAACAGTAATTTTTTAATTACTGTTGATTCACAATGTTGTGCTGGTTTCAGGTATACAACAAAGTGATTTGGTTATACATGTATATATTTTTTTTAGATTTTTTCCACTCTAGGTTATTGCAAGAGATTGAATATAGTTCCCTGTGTATCTCCCTTTGAGATTATTTCTGATCAGATATTTGTGTGTGTGTGCACACGTGCGTATGTCCACTTATACACGCACATAACTTGGTAGATTTTCTAACCACTGTGCAAAGCTATAAAATTATAAACAACTTAGCTATACACATAGCCTAGAAAATTCATCACCCAATAGAATGTGTGTCGTTAATTAAAATGAGTATTTTATTTTCAAAAAATGATAATACATTATCCTTATCAAAAATGCCTTAATTTTTAGAATCAAGATTTTGACTGAGTATAAATATATTTTTAAAGTAAGAAATGCAGAAGAATATCAGAATGTTAAATGGTATAAGATAAGCAGAAGTAAAAATATTAAGTTATTTCCAAAATATTCCTTATAAAGGAGAAATGTTCGCAAATTTAAGCAAGCTACAACTATTACACACACACACACACACACACACACACACACACACAAAAAGCTCTAAAGGTTACCTGTGTTGGAAGCCTGTGGAAAACGCATGAGAAAGAGAACTCCAAAGGTCAAAAGAAAAGGACACACTTCTCAGAGAGTCCAAATGTTGCTCCAAATATAAAGATCACGTGCTTTTATTTGAATTACGTCTCTGCAATTAAGGTAATTTCCTTTCTATTTCTTTTTCTTTTCAAAACTTATTGTAGCTGATCAATATCTTTGAAATACTTACAAAATCTGTATTTGTAGATATCAGTTCTAATTTGTACATTCACTTGACATTCAAGTGTATGTCATTTCATCTTGATGAACTTTATATATATGGAGTACTTTCCAGTTCCTAGAGCTCCACTTACATTCTCCCATTTGATCTCCACAGTAAGTCTGGGAGGAAGGGAGAATAATGGACCGTCTCCTTCACAGATGGGTAAACTGAGACTCAGAGGGGTTACAGGATTATTTCAAGGTCACAGGGTGAAATAGCCCAACCAGGACTCTTCTGATAAGCAATATTTTCCACACTGGTATTTAATCTTTCGTTTAAATCCTCTTCTTATATAATCAATTTCGTGGAGCACTGGACTTAAACTCTTGATCACTGTTACAGACAGAATTCTGTATCTATACAGCTGAATCACTTTGCTGTACAGCAGAAATTAACACAGCATTGTAAATCAACTGTACTTCAATAAAATTAAATTTAAAAAATAAAATTTTTTTTAAAATTTACAAGATTCCAATAAGAACTTTATGTCTATTTGTATTTCTTTCTTAACGAAGTCTTGAAGTTTTCATCAAAACTGCCTATTGTAGGACTTATCCCTGTTAATTGTATCTACAGTCCTTCGACATCTTGCATCCACTAAAGCTGATAGGTGTTTTGCCTCATATCACACTACAAAAGATACTTCAGATTCATTTTCTTCCTACAGTTATTTTAAATAAGTCATAGAAAATATGATGATAATAAAAGGAAAGCCATATACTTGAGCTCCCATTTCAGCCCCCATCTATGGAACTGAATCATCATTGTAATGTCTACTGATATTTCTTTTTAACTTTACAATCCATTCTCATTTGAGTTGAGTTAAATTTGTATTTTCGCTTTCATGCAACTTACTTTGTAGTTGTAGTGAGTCAAAGCTAAGCTGCCATTATATGTCAAAGAAAGCCCAAGAGATATGAAGCCCTCTGACCATGAACTCCAGAGAACCAAGGAAACACCTCTTGAATTGTGGAGGTTCTTGCTAAATACTGAATTAACTTTGAACTTCTAACACAGGGCTGAATTTTAGAGGTCATTTAGAAAACAAAACAAACAGAAAAACTTGGATTGTCCTACTTCTCAAGCTGTTAGAATGTTTACATGCATGGTGCCTGGAAAGAGGCAAAGAGTCAGCAAAGGGTTCCTGTCTGCTCCTGGGTCTTGGAAGCAGCTGTGTTACCATGGTGATTCCAAACTCTTCCTCCAGGAATGTTCCCCAGGGCCCCTGGCCACTGTGAATGTCACACACACCTATTTGTTTACCCAACTGTGGCATTAGACCCAGTTCCACAACCTCACCATGCGCCCAGCTTTCCAACACCCTTCTTCCTAATCAAGTTTCATGTTTCCAACAGCTTACATTCTACATCTCTGAATAAGAGGCAGATTTACGACTACTTATTTGATAGCACAAATTCCTTTTAAGACAAAGGATCCTGTTTTTCCCAGATTTAATTCTTTGAAAACATTTTAAGCTTCCTAATGTAATTACAAACAAGCTCAGGGATTGCCCTAAAATACGACAGTGATTACCTTCAAGTGTCGTTCCTTCTCCGAAAAGAGCTTCTCCAGCCCCGGACGCATACAAGGCTGTCACAGACAAGGCATAATTCGTCCCTTCTTTTAATCCTCTCAGTATCGTATTGGTTGTATCTCCCCGAACAGTGACCTCTTGAGTGTCACCTCCTGCCACCGGCGTATATGTGACGAGGTACTGTTTCACTTTTCCTGGCGCCCCACTCCAAGATAATTTCATAGTTGATGTTGTAGGGTCAGTGACTCGTAAGTCTCTTGGGTTCCCTCTAACTTCATTAAAATAAAAAAATCAGAAATTATTTAACAAAATGACTTTTAAAACACTTTGTTGCTTTATATAAATATACAATCAAATTTATATCCTGGGTGGGATTATGACTATTGTAACTACTGACCAACCAACAGTTGAAGCATCTCTAAATTGGGCCCTACAGGTTAATAGAAACAAAGCAAAGGACATCCAATTCCTCTTCTATATTTAGACAGGTTAAAATCTTTCATGTTAGAATCATTCTTGTAAAAAACTTAAGATAGTTTCTGTAAAAGTGGAAAAAGCACTATAAAGTGTATATATGCTGATTAGCATCACAATGGGAATTTTACCTCCTCTAAGAAATCATCATTAAAAAGGGTCTGTTGGGAATTCCCATCATGGCTCGGTGGAAACGAATCTGACCAGCATCCATAAGGATATAGGTTCAATCCCTGGCCTTGCTCAGTGGGTTAAGGATCCGGCATTGCCCTGAGCTGTGGTGTAGGTCGCAGATGCAGCTCAGATCCTGTGTTGCTGTGGCTGTGGTGTGGCTACAGCTCCTATTCGATCCCTAATCTGGGAATCTCCATATGCTATGGGTTCAGCCCTAAAAAGACAAAAAAAAAAAAAAAAAAGGGAGTGTCTGTTGGCATAAAGCTAAGACCATCTAAATGTGATGGCCATGAAATACACTGATGTGATAAAAATCATAAGAGATAAAAAAATAAATGCTGTCTTTCGGAAATAAATATATGAGAGGAAATAGCCCAATTGAGGTTGAGTCTTGGGTAAAATTCAGAGGTTGCTCACGCCTTTACAACTATGAGGTTTGTCTTTTTGTGACTTTCCTGGAAGAGTGCCCATGTGGCCTCTGAAGAGCCTCAAGGCACCCAACCCTATGACTCTCCCCATCAGACACACATCAGCCAGCCACTTTTGCTTCAGGAAACAGAAAGATGAAGCATCACTGAGTCTCTTTCTGGTGGCCTAGACCCCCATTCAGAGGGAGTAAGAGAGCAGTGACTTCTCCCAGAGGGGAGAGAGGAGGAGAAGACCAGGTGGGATGTGGGAAGGTCTCTGCAGAGAGGCTAGTTAGCTAAGCTGCATCCAGGGAAAGGTGATGCAGAAGCAGGCTGGGCTAGCACCAATATTCCTCATGATGTCTGCATGAGGGCAATAAAGTCCACAAACTCAGGTCCACCGCTTATTAGCAACATGACTTGGAGCTTTTAGCTTCCTTAGCCTCCATTTTTTTTTTTTTTGAAAACTGGAATAATAAAGTAACGACCTCATAGATTCCATGCAGAAGTTAAATGAGATAATAAAGGGAAAGCTCTTTGCACAGAAACTGACACAAATAGGTGCTTAATAACTGCTCACTATTGCTAATATATAGTTATTATTCTTTTAAAAAAACCTTTAAAGATAAGGAATAAAATGAAATAATACATTAAATATTAATAATTTGCAACTAATATCAGAATCTATCCTAAGAGCCTAATCATTTCATTTAAATAAAAATGGTCATTATTTCTAAATCTTCCGGAAGAACTAACTTGTAATCTGAATCAATGGTGCTTAACAGTTTGATTTTTAATCCCTAATCATCCTTTAGTTTACATCAGAGTACTTCATAACTTTTTTTTTTTATCTTTTTAGAGCTGCACCTGCAGCATATGGAGGTTCCCAGGCTAGGGGTCCAATCAGAGCTGCAGCTGTCAGCCTATGCCACAGCCACAGTAACAGCAGATCCAAGCCACATCTGCAATTTACACCCAGCTCACAGCAATGCCGGATCCTGAACCCACCGAGCAAGGCCAGGGATCAAACCTGCATCCTCAAGGATACTAGCAGATTTGTTTCCTCTGAGCCAGAATGGGAACTCCTCATAATATTATTTTAAAAGAGTATGTGGTCCATATCACAGCATTCAGGTTCTGCTGACACAAATAAATGCTGTCACAAGTAAGTCAAATATCTGAGTAGCTCAAGTCTAATAGGACTACCATCTAAGACACTCAGAGAATTGAGACAAGGCATTTCATGGTTCATAGTATCTGGAAAATTGCCCAAAGCTTCTCCTACAGTCCAAGATTTCAGTTATGACCAAACGATGAGCATTTGCTCTACCTTCTTCAGTGGCTGCATTCCCAGTCAGCGGAGTGCCAGGTCCCGAGAAATATTCAGGAATTACAGATACTTCGTATTTTGTGTCTGGAGTCAGGTTCTCCAGTGTCCGCCTCCTCTGATTGGCTGGGGTGGTGACCTCTTTGCTTTCTCCACCAGTAACTGGCCTATAGATAATCCGATACCTTAAGACTCTCCCTGGGGCTTGAGTCCAGGTAATTTTAAAACTATCCGTAGTTTCATCCGTCACCTTTAGGTTTCGAGGTGCTCCTTTGACTGAAATTTTAAAAATAATAGTTGAATGATTACATGTGAAAAATAAAAAAAAAAAAATAGCTTTTAATCACAACATTATGGCATTCTCTAGGCAAATCCATGAGCAATTTTTTGACAAACATCCTGGTTCCTGCATTCATTTAGCCAGGTATTAACTGGATTCTGAAACAGCAAACAAATACTCTACAATATCCAGAAAGAAACTCAGTAATGTCAACCTTTTAATAAAATGATGAGGTATATAATAGTAAGCTTTGAAAACCATAAATATTCTATTCAATTATAAATTAGTATCAACAGAAAATTCAAAAATAAAAACAATTGGGAGTTCCCGTCGTGGTGCAGTGGTTAATGAATCTGACTAGGAACCATGAGGTTGCAGGTTTGCTCAGTGGGTTAAGGATCTGGCGTTGCTGTGAGCTGTGCTGTAGGTTGCAGACGAGGCTCGGATCCTGCATTCCTGTGGCTCTGGCATAGGCCAGTGGCTACAGCTCCGATTTGACCCCTAGCCTGGGAACCTCCATGTGCCACGGGAGCAGCCCTAGAAAAGGCAAAAAGACAAAAAATAAATAAATAAATAAATAAATAAATAAATAAAATAAAAAATAAAATAAAAACAATTGGTTTCTTTAGCTATAAGAAGGTTTTCACTCTTATTAGATTTTCTCAAAAAAAGTAGGAAAATAATGCCTAAGACCCATGTCTACCCCATTTCCCCCCTTGAGAAAACTATCTTATCCAATCAGTCCTACAACTAACTTTTTTAATCTGTACAGTCATTTGACTTGAAAATAATTAGACCATACATGTGTTAGACCAAACACTTGTGTTAGACTCAAGGAATGCTAGTTGCATCTAAATCTTGAGGTTAAAGTGCAATATAAATAACATCTATGGACTCATAACATAGTTTTAAGTGAAATTTTCATTAAGCCCAAATGAGAACATCATTCGGCTTTGTGGTTGGTTAAACATATTTAACTGACCTATTTGTTTAAGGGGAAAATTGCTAATATGGACACACAGCGAAGAAAGATGAACTAAATTCACTGGAGTGAATCCACACTGTAAAATATCTGCATGCACCTCACACACAATTAGAAGTTTGTGTAAATATCCAACACATCAAGGGACAGGGGGAAAGGAACTGAATATCCCAAGAAAAGAAATGGCAGTTGGCAGACGTGCACCATGATTCATTTTATATGGCAAAAAAAAAAAAGACTAAATTAGTCAAAACTAACATATTGGTTCTGAAGTTTAATTAATGTGTCATTTCAAGTCTCAGTTATAGGAGTGAAATCAGCTCTACTCAAAAGCCCTTTCGATGGCAATTTCTTCTTGAGACATAGTCTCATACCCATTTCACAGGGCTGAAGCAAAAAGGCCAGGCTCATTGAATGGCCATGTGGGCATCACAGAGAAATCATCAGAAAATCAGAAATATTTTAATGTGGACTGCTAGGTTACATAATCACAAAAAATCATAAGACAAGAAGACAACTTAGGCTATTTAGTTTATCTACTAGCCTTTGGATGGAAAAATCATGAGCAAAAGAAAAATCAATCTTATCTGAAAAGTCTTTCAGAGAAAAGATTCTCTAGCTTTTACCGGCAAGGTAAACCAACATGTTCCTTTCCTGCAGGCAAACACTTCTTTGTAACTGTCTTTAATTCATCACACTGCTGTTTCAGCTTCTTCTAACCCAATAAAAATAGAGGGGAACAGCTGATAACTCCTGTAATATTCACTACATTTATCTTAAGGAGTAATTGTCTGCTATTAGTCTTTTTTTTGTGTGTGTGTCTTTTTGCTTTTTCTTGAGCTGCTCCCGTGGCTTATGGAGGTTCCCAGGCTAGGGGTCAAATCGGAGCTGCAGCCACCAGCCTACGCCAGAGCCACAGCAATGCAGAATCCGAGCCGAGTCTGTGACCTACACCACAGCTCACAGCAATGCCAGATCCTTAACCCACTGAGCAAGGCCAGGGATTGAACCTGCAACCTCATGGTTCCTAGTCGGATTCGTTAACCACTGTGCCACAACGGGAACTCCCTGCTGTTAGTCTTCTAACCAGCTTCATGGGAAACCTTAAATGTCAAACATAGAGAAATGAATCAGGAAATATTCAACTTTATCCAGTAACATGGACACATCTAGACAAATACCAATTAAAACATTTGGTAAACTTGGTACACCCATGTTCTTAGTAGCGTTATCTACAGTCGCTAAAAGATGGAAGCAACCCACGTGTCCATGTGGGTGAAGGGATAGAGAAAAGTGGGAATATATGTACAATGGAGTGTCATTCAGCCATAAGAAGAAAGGGCATTCTGACATGTGCTACAAACATGGATGAACCCTGGGGACATTAAGTGGAACAAGCCAATCACAAAAGGACATATGAGATACCACTCATATGAGATACCTAGAGTGATCAAGTTCAGAGAAGCAAGAAGTGGAACAGTTGTTTCTGGGTGCAAGGGTGAGGGAGTTGTGGCGAGAGTGAGGAGTTAGTGTTTAATGGGTTAGAGAGTTTCAGTTTTGCAAGATGAAAAAGTTCTGGAGATGAACGTGGTGATAGTAGCACAATATGAATGTACTAACTGCACTAAAATGTACAGTTGAAATTGGTTAAGATGGTAGGGAGTTCCTGTTGTAGCTCAGTGGAAATGAATCCAACAAGCATCTATGAGGATTTGGGTTGGATCCCTGGCCTCAGTTAGTGGGTCAGAGATCCGGTATTGCTATGAGCTGTGGTGTAGATTGCAGACATGGCTTGGATCTGGCATGGCTATGGCTGTGGAGTAGGCTGGCAGCTGAATCTCCAATTCGACCCCTAGGCTGGGATCTTCCATATGCCATGGGCATGGTCCTAAAAAACAAAACAAATAAATAAATGTTAAAAATAAAATAAAATGGTTAGGAAGGTAAATTTTGTTACTTTAAAAAAAAAGTTGGGTACAATATATTTGCCATCTGAAGTTTGGTAGTTTCAGAAGTACTTGAACATGACACTGTTGAAACATAGGACAGAAAATGTTGGATAAGCAGCAGTTCAAGAGTTAATTCCATAATTCTTAACAGTTATCTATGTCTCAACTTCAAATCCATCAAAATAAATCTAAGGTCTTTTACCTAAAAAGCTCTTACTCTCTTTAAAAAGAATTATGAGGATCTATATTTTAAAGACACTGAATCTTCCAAGGGCATTCACAATGCTGAACTATAAAGCAGATGGTGATTTCAAATGGTGACTCTGTTCTATCATGAACTCGTTTGGGAGAAACAGTGAAGAAATCCCCTCCTACCTTCTGCCGTGGTCTCCTGTCCAGCTAGGGGGATGCTGAAGCCATCTTCATACTCTGCGGTCACGTTGACCAAGTACAGGGTCTCTGGCTTCAGATTGCTGAGGACAACACTGGTGCTTGAGGCTGGCTCCACCACCGTGATTTCGCCATCCTCTGTAGCCTCCTTGTAGGTGATGTGGTATGAAAAAACATTTTCTCCAGCAGGAGACCAACTGGTGTTGAAACTGTAGGAGGTCACCTCAGAAAAACTAAGATCCTTTGGAGGCACATAAGCTATTTTAAAAAGGAGGAGGGGAGAGACATAGTTTAAAATTTTTGAATCTATAAGGCAAAGATGGCCTTAATGGCTGCACATTTTCCAAAATGGATTCCATTCATTTGGGAGACTGGTCCTTGAGGCCAAGACACTGAGTAAATATCCCACACATGACCAATGAGAGAAAGCCTCTCACTTACAGAACTACGAAGAGGTCCTGATCTTTGTCTTGACCATTTATGATGCTAAGTCATGTTGTTTAAAAAACTAGTTAAATCCGAGTTAGAGTTTTAAGCCTCTTAAGACAAAACAGTAATGAAATAGTCCTTCCCACAACTGGAATATTTAAACCATCACAAACCTAAAATGAACCATCAAAATGTTCCCTTTCATCTCAGGCAATCAGATATTAACCTGGGGGTGGTAGACAGATATTTTAAAGTAATCATTTAATTTTTTTTCCTAACAAAAGAATATTTATTATCTAAATCACAGCAAGACATAATGTCTAAGGCACACTGACTATCCTCAGAGGACATACAGTCGAATTGGAGAGACAAGAGCAGAGCAGGTAACATTATTAACAAAACAAAATAGTACATCTGAATGCCAATGACCCAAAGTGGCAAGTGCTGTCATCCTGGAACAGTTAAGAGAGGCTTAATGAGAGAGATGGGAACACAGAACTTGGGCAAATGAAGAAAGAAGATAGGGAATGCCAGGCATGAGGAATGATGTCTGAAAATGGTCCCAGAAAGAGAATGCATAAAGAGAATTCAAGACCCAGGACTATGTTCCAGTCACTTTGGACTCAAAGCAGTCAGCTCAGCATCTAGCCCATGGAAGACCCTCAATTTGTGGTGACAGAACTGGCTGTGACACATAGGTATGAAAAGCTAGTTCCCAGCCTTGGTTGAGAATCTAAGATCAAAAACATCTCATGACTCTTAAGAGTATAATAGCTTTTTCCACCAATAAACACCTGATCCATCCCCAGGAGAAAGTTGTATCTCAGAGCTAAATGAGCTAAGTTCAGTAGTTTTCAATAACATAGGAAAGTTGCTCTTTTCAAAAGATAAAAAGAATTGACAAAGCATATTATCCACAATTTTGGAACCACAAATGCCTTGTTCATGAAGAGTTAACACTTACTCTACAAAGTCTACTAACCTTTCTTCTTTATAGCTGCCAATTCTTGCTCAATTCTCAGGCAGATAGACTGTGTAAGTTCAAAAGATATCCTCTGAAAAGCATCAAAATCTTCCACTGTGAACACATGGGTCTCAGCAGGAGGGGAGGCAATAGCTTCTAACTCTGAGCGAACTGCATCCTTCACACCAACTGCAAAGATTTCAACATCTGAATTCCTTAGTTTTATAGCAGGGTCTCTGAAAGCATCTGAAGATTTTCCATCCGTGATAAGAATCATGACCTTTGGTACATTGCTTCTTGAACCCTTGCTTGGCACAAATATTTTCTCTCTGACGTAAGTCATTGCTTTCCCGGTGTTGGTAGACCCTCCTCTGTAGGGGAAGGTGTTTATTGCTTCAATGATATCTTCAACTTTGGTGAATTTTTTCAAAGTGAACTCAGTATGAGGATCCCGGCTATACTGGACAAGACTTATCTGTACCCTATTTGGTGAAATCTCAAAACTTTTTACAAGAACTTCCAAAAAGGCTCTAACTTTAACAAAGTTTGCGATCCCGATGCTATAGGAGCCATCAACCAAAAACACAATATCAGCTTTTATATCCACACCACGTGAGCATTCTGTAAAAGAGAAAGAAAGCCCATTAAAGTTCAACAAATATGAATTCATCATTAAAACATGCATCCTCTGCATCCTCAGGAGATTAGTTCCAGGATTTCGTTCCCCATACCAAACTCCAAGGATGCACAAGTCCATTCTACAAAATAGGGCAGGCCCTCCAGATCCATAGATTCTGCATCTGCGTATTCAACCAACATCAGACCACACAGGTGGTTGAATCTGTGGATCCAGAAATGAAGATACAGAGGGCTTGAGGGCATCTTGTTTTCTTGGTAAAGAGGTTTCTTTAAAAGAAAACTATTGCATATATTTTCTTTAAAACTAAGTCTGTTATTTTTTATGGCTGAGTAGTATTCCATTGTGTATATGTACCACATCTTCTTAATCCATTCATCTGTTGAAAGACATTTAGGTTGTTCCCATGTCTGGGCTATTGTAAATAGTGCTGCAATGAACATAGGGGTGCATGTATCTTTTTTTTTTTTTGGTCTTTTTGTCTTTTTAGGGCCACACCCATGGCATATGGAGGTTCCCAGGCTATGGAGTCTAAACTAATCAGAGCTGTAGCTGCCGACCTATGCCACAACCACAGCAATGCCAGATCTGAGCTGTGTCTGCGACCTACACCACAGCTCACAGCAATGCTGGATCCTTGATCCGCTGAGAGAGGCAAGGATCAAACCTGAAACCTCACAGTTCCTAGTTGGATTTGTTTCTGCTGCACCACAGTGGAAACTCCAAGGGTTCATGTATCTTTTAAATGAAATTTTTGTCTGGATATATGCCCAGGAGTGGGATTTCTAGATCATAGGATAGTTCTATATTTATTTTTCTGAGGTACCTCCATACTATTTTCCATTGTGGCTATACCAGTTTACATTCCCACCAACAGTGTAGGAGGGTTCCCTTTTCTCCACACCCTCTTCAGCATTTGTTTTTTGCAGACTTGCTAATGATGGCCATTCTGACCAGTGTGAAGTTTTACCTCATTGCAGTTTTTATTTGCATTTTTCTAATAACTAGTGATCTTGAGCATTTTTTCATGTGCCTGTTGGCCATCTGTATGTCTTCTTTGGAGATATGTCTATTCAGGTCTTCTACCCATTTTTCAATTGGGTTAGGTTTTTTTGCTGTTGAATTATATGAGTTGTTTGTATATTTTGAAGATTAAGCCCTTGTCAGTTGCATCATTTGAAACTACTTTCTCCCATTCTGTAGGTTTTCTTTTTGTTTTTTTAATGGTTCCTTTGTTGTACAAAAGCTTTTAAGTTCAATTAGGTCCCATTGGTTTATTTTCATTTTTATTTCTATGGTTTATTTTCATTTTTATTTCTATTGTCTTGGGAGACTGACCTAAGAAAACATTCGTACGGTTGATGTCAGAGAATGTTTTGCCTATGTTCTCTTCTAGGAGTTTTACAGTGTATTGTCTTATGTTCAGGTCTTTAAGCCATTTTGAGTTTATTTTTGTGTATAGTGTGAGGGTGTGTTCTAGTTTCACTGACTTACATGTCACTGCAACAACATGGATGGAACTAGAGACTCTCATACTAAGTGAAGTAAGTCAGAAAGAGAAAGACAAATACCATATGATATCACTTATATCTGGAATATAATATACCACACACAAGAACCTATCTACAGAAAAGAAACAAACTTACGGACATGGAGAACAAACTTGTGGTTGCCGAGAGGGAGGGGGAGGGAGTGTGATGGACTGGGAGTTTGAGGTTAGTAGATGCAAACTATTGCATCTGGAGTGGATAAGCAATTAGATCTTGCTGTATGGCACAGGGAACTATATCTAGTCACTTGTGATGGAACATGATGGAGGATAATGTGAGAAAAGATATATATATATATGACTGGGTCACTTTGCTGTACAGCAGAAATTGACAGAACACTGCAAATCAAGTATAATTTTAAAAAAGAAACTTATAAAAAAGTAAAAAAATTTCAAAAAAATCTGTAGGAGATGATGGATGTTAACTAAACCTAAGGTGATAATCACCTCATGGTAGGTCAAGTTACTGTGCTGTACACCTTAAATTTACATAGTGCTATATGTCAGTTAGATCTCAATAAAACTGGGGTGAAAAATAAGATGAAAAAAAAAAACTAAATTTGAAACAGTAAGGCATACTACCAAATGGACCTTCACATCTTCCAAACCCAGTGACACACCTATTAACTTACCCACTTGAACCTTCATAGGCTGAGTCTTCTCCATGATAGAAATGGGTTCACTGGCTGTCAATCCCTTCATGGCAGAAACACTGATCTGGTATTCTGTGTCCGCCGAGAGGTCACGGACACTAAGCATGGTCGTTTGAGGCCCCACACTCAGAGCGTGCTGCCTGCTTCCTGTGGTCATGGGGGTTAGGAGGACTTTATATCCGGTGACCGGGCTTGGAGATGGAGTCCAACTTAGCTTAATGTACTTTGACGAGACTTCCGTGGCAATCAGATTTGAAGGCGGTTCAATAACTACAAAGTAACATGCAGGAGAGTGATTAAAAACAGTGAGACCCAACCCTATTAATGAGGTCTCTATGTCTGCACCTCCCATTCTCCTTATTTGAATTAATCATGAATGCATCAAGGAGAGTTCCCCACTTCCTCCTGAATCTGTCTGACTGAAAAACTTGGTGCCCGAATTTTAATTAAGATGATGAGAAGTTTAGGAAAAGAGTCCTTGGAGAAATTAATAATAGGACATCTGATGCCTAAGTCATCTCTGGGGCCAAGATTTTCCATTTTGGTTTTGGTATTTCACTCATTATTCTCAGATAACAAAGGAGGTATATGATGAAAGTTTGCTAAATCTATGACAACATTTTTAAAAGTTTTTCTCCTTGAATAATAATGTAAGCATAATAATGTAATATTTAAAAGCACTTTATAATATGCCAAGAAAGATAAAGAAATCAGCAGTTCTTGGAGTTCCGTAGTAGCCTGGCAGTTAAAAACGTGGTGCCGTCACTGCTGTGGCTTGGGTTCAATCCCTTGCCCAGGCACATCTGCATGTTGCAGGTACAGCCAAAAAAAAAGCAGGCCTTAAGTGACAAGTTCTTATCATTTTAAGCAATTTTATTTCCACTTATTTCAAGGTAAGAAAAGTTCAGCTGTGTTCACCATGCCACCAAACAGAGGTGAAACAATGGTTTACAACATGCCTATCAAGCAAATATTGATCATCTAAAAAAGTTCTATCCTTACTTGATGTAGAACATAGTCATGTACTTGTCAGGTAACAAATTGTTTTAAGATCTCTCAGACCAAATCTTCAAAAGTTTAGATTTGTCAATGGGATCAGTTTCCCAGAAGATAGAGTTCTGTTATCACAAGTCAACCCCGACAAGAGTGAATGATAAAATGTGCACAGGGTTATTCATCATCTTCTCAAAAAGGCCATCAGATAAATTCCATAACAATGGTATCTAAAGAAGTGAGAAGCAGTGAGAGGAAAGCAATGGTCCATGTCAGCTGGAAGTTTGGGCAAAGCTTTGGAGTGAGTGGGTCAGTGCAGGGGGCAGAAGTCAACAAAGGCCAGCCAGAGGGAGAAGCCCCAAAGCTCAGTGCTTTGCGCCCCCCTCCAGGGAGAGTTCACACAGCGGCTGAACCAAAGTTTAGTTTAACCTTGCACAGCTACCTTAGTGAAGATGAAGAAGAATTTGAATATTTTAAAAGCCTTAGTAAAGAGAGGTTCACCAGGAGAGAGTGGAGCGGGGTGGATTTTGTAATAAGACAGAGTAAAAAAATCAGACATTAGGCAAGAAAACAAAGAAGATTCTGAGCCCAACGAAGTAATAAGAAGGAGTTCTGAAACACAGGGCCAGTGGACACTGCCAAAATACTTAGGCTTTGGAGATTAAAGAGTTTATATGACTGAAGATGTAACTATTTAGAACTTATCTTTAATGACTTGTCAATTCTCAGGCTAAGAGAAGAACAATCATGGAAACTGTGACTTTTTAATGCCCAAAGGATGCTTAGGAAATGTCTTTTTTTGCTCCCATGTATTTAAAAGCCATGACTGATAAAATGGTAACATTTTCCAAATGTAGGAGGATCAAACTGACTGATCTTTGAAATATTCCTAAGAGCTTTGAAAACATGCAAAGTATGATAATGGAAAACTCTATTTCTTCGACATTTAACAGACACAGTGCTGTGATTAGTTTAAGTTGCAGAATGTTATAAACCAAAGCTCTCCCCAGCCTACCAATGTCTAAATCACAATGTAAAGATAATTAAAGCAAGAACCTTAATAGCATATATAGACAGACAATCAACATACCAACACGGTCTTAGAGAAAAAGAGCAAGTCAAACTTCCCCCCCCAAAAAAAAATATTTTTAAGATCTTTCCAATGATAATAAATATTTTATTTAATGTTCCACTGGAAAGAAAAAACAATACAAATGAAATCAACAAGTTGAGTTACTGAAAAACAACATATATGGCGTCTACAAGGGAAGAATATGCTTCTGCAAATGTGTCTAATCCTAAGGCACCTTCCAGTAACATCACAAATATTCTCAAGCAGAGGAAAAGGCAAACACATGGGAACACTCAAGAAGTCACTCACCTTCTTCTCCACTGACCAATTCACCAAGCTGTTCATCCACACCTGAGCACACCTGGGAGATGATCTCATTCTGAATATCCACAATTGCATCAAAGTTGGCCACATTAAAAACATGATTGAGTGATGGTGTGGAGGCGATTTGTTTGAGTTCTTTTGCATCTGCAGCTTTAATGCCTTTTAAAAAGGGGGAGCACAACATTGTAAATCAACTATACTCTAATTTAAAAAAAAAAAAAAGGACAAGGATCTATTGAAAAGGGAAATGGGTGGGAATTCCCATTGCGGTGTAGCAGAAGCATATCCAACTAGTACCCCCAAGGATGCAGGTTCGATCCCTGGCCTCGCTCAGTGGTTCGGGGATCCTGCATTACTGTAAGCTGTGGTGTAGATCCAAGATGGGCCTCGGATCCCAAGTTGCTGTGGCTGTGGTGTAGGCCAGAGATGCAGCTCTGATTCAACCTGTAGCCTGGGAACTTCCATATCTTGCAGGTGTGGTCCTAAAAAGCAAAAAGAAAGAAAGAGAGAGAGGGAGGGAGGGAGAGAGGGAGGGAGGGAGGGAGGGAGAGGAAGTAATGATAGAGATAGATAGGAAGAAGGAAGGAAGGAATGAATGAAGGAAGGCAATTAATTAGGAAAGGACGGAAGGAAGGAAGGAAAGACCAGCAAAGAAAATCAAGAAAGAAAGAAGAAAGACAGAAAGAAAGAAGCCAGAAAGACAAGAACAGAATAACGATAATAAGAAAGAAAGAAAGGAAAGGAAAGAGAAAAAGGGAAATTGGCTAAAATTGGGAAAGTTCCTTGCTTTCTTGCCTTTCACAAGGGAAGACATTTTCAAATCCTGCCTCAGTCATAAAGCAGAATTGCTTTGCTTCCTAATGAATGTGGAAAAGTTGAAATGACAAAAGCATTTCATAATTTCGTATAACATGGCCAGCCAAAGAGGCAAACAACTAGTTGGTAAAACAGAGTGGGTCCCAACCATGCCATCTGTAAAGATAATACTTTCTTCTTCCAGAGTCCTGAAGGAGCTGAAAGCCTCTGAATTCTTCAAGTGTTACATAATAGAGGAAACACATAAAAAACACTTAATGACAATACAAGCAGGATCTTTATTAGAACCAGTGGCCCAGCATTCTTTGCAAAGCAGAGGTTCAGCAAAAACTGTGAACACCTCCTTACTCAATGCTAAAGGAGTTACATGAGAGAAATATGTAGAATTTTTACTCAAAAATGATCTGGACTAACACTACACTAGAAAATACAGTAAACCACTGCTTTCCTTCCTTGAGGAATCAACCCTTCATCTTTCTGGGCAATAAGTATGAAAGTAGTTCTGAAGTGAAAATAATTAACCAAACTTGACCTACCCAAAGAGAAAACTTCAACCCCAATGTTTCGAAGCTCTCTTGCTGGAATTTCCACTTCGTCCTGGGATTTGCCATCTGTAATAATAATCGCTACTTTGGGAAAGCCGACTCTTGCTCCAGCAGATTCCGTGAAAGTATTTTTAATTAAGAAATCAATGGCATCCCCTGAAAGGAAAGAGATGCATACCCCGTTACTCCGCACAACACAATTTTACTAAAATCAAGACCTCTGTGATTGATATCAAAGTGATTCAACATCTGATCATGGTGCGATGCTTCATTTCTTTCCCCCAAGAGACATTTCATTTATTTTAAACAATAGCAAAATTTGTAAAAAAAAAAAAAAAAAAAAAAAAAAAACATACCTGTCATTGTGTTGCCACCTTTGTAGGGGATTTTTTTAATCGCAGCAAGCAGCTCATCCCTCTGGTAGAACTGATTTAGGTTAAACTCCGTCCTAGTATCAGAGCTGTACTGAACCACTCCAACCCTAGTCTTCTCCTCCCCAATGTCAAAGGCAGACACAAGAGCAGCAATGAAGTCTAAAATGTACTTGAAATTATTTCTTCCCACACTCCATGAGCCATCCACAAGAAACACTAAATCAGTCCAGGCGCTGACAGAGCATTCTGAAATACATGTGATATGTTATTTAAAAGATACTGAATTTTTTTTCTTTTTTTTTTTTGTTTTTGTTTTTAGGGCCATACCTGCAGCATATGGAACTTCCCAGGCTAGGGGTCAAATCAGAGCTGCAGCTGCCAGCCTACACTATAGCCACAGTAACTTGGGATCTGAGCCTGAGTCTGCAACCTACACCACAGCTCACAGCAATGCCAGATCCTTAACCCACTGAGCAAGGCCAGGGATCAAACCCAAGTCCTCATGGATACTAGTCAGATTCATTTCTGCTGTACCACAATGAGAACTCCTAAATGACACACTATTAAATCTATCTGGCATTGAGGCATACACACTAACATTGCAAAAATATTGGCTCCCCAAATCATTGTTCTTCACCCACAACTGACATGCATAAAGGGATATAAGATGTTATTAGCATACACAGAAGCATTTTTAGTACCTTCATAAAGATGCATTTCTGCAACTATACGTCTTTAAATTGCTAAAGAAGACATGATGCAAGACGAGATAGTCAGATATATGGCCTATTCTCCAAGAGAATGTGACCCAAATATTTTTGCTATTGACTTATCTATTTTTATAACTATACCCTTATTCTTTTCTCCAAGTAAAAAGTATATAAAATATCTAAGAGACATACAAAAGAAAAGTAAATAAGGGATTTTCATTCTTGGTAGTCTGGAATCAATAAATAGAAAACAACTGCCATACCATTTAAGCATATGCAGTAGGACTGAAGAATACAGCAAATCTTTTTTTTTTTTTTTAAGGGATACACCCATGACATATCAAGTGATAAGTCCAATCAGAGCTGTAGCTGCCAGCCTACACCACAGCCTCAGCAACACTGGATCCAAGCCGTGTCTGCGACCTATACCATGGCTCACAGCAACAACAGATCATTAACCCACTGAGCAAGGCCAGGGATCGAACCTGAATTTTCATGGATCCTAGTCGTATTCATTAACCTCTGAACCACATTTTTTAACAGTCTCCTGCATTCTACAAGATAATTGTCTAGATTTTGCATTTGGTTACTCTAGAGGGTTAATAGAATCTAACAGAAGTACAACAAGCCTTGAATATAATGCAAAATAGCCACAATATCTTTTTGTCCTAATTATCAATGTATTTAAATTTGATCACTAAAACCTACTTTTGCTAGATAAAAAGAGTGGAAACATTTTAAATCAAAAGTAAACATATAGTTGGTACCCTTAAATTACTAAAAATACAATAATTGGCTTTTGTAACCAAATATATTTGTCCTTCTCTCTATAGTCAGATGGGAAGGGGGAAACAGTTGGTTTTTATGAAAATCCTTATTGGTCAGGCAAAGCTGAGTGAATTTTCTGAAGACATTTTTGTCCCTGTGGTCAGTTGGTAGATAATAAGAGAAGTATTTGGCTAGGAAAAGGAGGAAAGGATCCTGGAAAAATTTGCAAGCCAATACAAGCCGCAGGGCTAAATAGTTTTTGCACACTGTTTAATGGGCCAATTTAAGTCTATCAAAAGTCAGAATTTGGAATAAAGCTTTAATTTAGAATAAATATTGATGATTCAGAGAAAATATTTGCATTGTAATGGCATACTACAAACTTCATTTCAGATTAACAGACATCAGAAAGAGTGATAAACACTGATCTAGAGAGCAAAATTCCAGATAAAGGGAACTCTGTGTTCACAATCTTTTGCTGTTATCCTGGGTCATAAATCCAATTTACAAGGTGGAGAAATTAGAAGTCCAAGAGACCCCTCTAGCTCCATCCTAGTAGTTCAAAGTAGTATAAGACAGAGAGGGGCCAGAAACCACACAACTGGAGAATAAAATTGCTCTCATTTGATTACCAATGCATCAGCTTATCAGAGACATCTCACAGAGACTCTGGAAATGGTTAGAACTGCATCAATTAAGCCGATGCAATGCCCTAGAAATGAGCATAACTTATACATGGACCTAGAAATATATTTCCATGCAACAGGAATTGCTTCAAACACTATGAGGGCATCTCCCTCGTGGTTCAGCTTTGTGGATCCCTAAGCTATCATCTATTTCTACAGTTTGTCTTTGAGAAATGACTTAAGTCCAATGATGAGTTTGTTTTTCTCCTAGTGCCCAAATCCTGCAGAGATACTTGGACATGCACCAATTTAAAACACTCCCAGTAAAAATGAATATTTAGTACAGAGTAAACAGGCGTTTCCGTTGTGGTTCAGCGGATTACGAACCCAACCAGTATCCATGGGGATGCGGGTTCAATCCCTGGCCCCACTCAGTGTGTTAAGGATCTGGTAGGAATTAATATAGGAATGAGATCAAACTACAGATCTAATTGAAATATTTCTTTTACATTACATGTATAACTTCTTCAGTCAAGCAAAAACTTTAAGGGAAATGCTTACTTTGAATCTCGGTTTTTCCAGGTTTCTTCTCTCCTGGCTTCTTCTTCGAGTCACCTGTTTGAACTAAGTCAAAGCTTGATTATTACAAAAGAAATAAACCCATAAAAATACTTCCTAAGAATAAAATCAATATGTTGTCTTTCACCATTGACTCTCATGTGGGTGATCCAGGGCCAGCCAGTCAGAGAATATAGCCAAAGAAACATTCCCTTGCAAATAAATTATTTTTAGTGAGATTTTAGATATATTTCAAAAAAGACATGAATATTCTTGCCTGGCAAAGTCTAATTTTTTAATAGTTTTCATTCATAACATTCCTACTGCTTCCAGAGACCAGAATTATAAATCAGGAGTGAATTATTCACATCCACTAGGATTATAGCAAGAATAGTTAATACTGATATGGATTAATGCTCCATAATAAGTTAAATTTGAAAGTTAGAAAAATCTTCCACAAAATATAAGGTATAAAAATACTTTATATGTGTGCTTACTTGTTAGCTGGCCTATAACTGGTACACTTTCTTCCACTTCATCATATGAAGTGATTGTCACCACATATTCAACTTCAGGTATAAGCTCTGATAATAAGGTTTCAGTGGTACTAGGTGCAAGGGTAAATTCTTTAGTAGGCCCATCTGGAAGTAGAGAAAGGAAAATATCAATGCAAAAATAAAATTTTTTAACATATAACACACTATAATATGATTCCCAAAATCTGAAAATTAAAAATATAAAGTTTTTTCAGAATGCCCAAACATTATTTTTTCCTGTCTTCCAAAACCAAAGCTTTGAATTCTAGAAAGGCAACAGGTGGACAGGCATTGCCTTTACTTGTTACAATCATATTCAATGTGTCTGATGACTCAAGAAGTCCTTTACTTTACAGATACGCCAAAATATAGGAGTTCCCACAGTGGCACAGTGAAAACGAATCCAACTAGGAACCATGAGATTTTGGGTTCAATCCCTGGCCTTGCTCAGTGAGTTAAGGATCCGGCGTTGCCATGAGCTGTGGTGTAAATCACAGATTCGGCTCAGATCTGGCATTGCTGTGGCTATGGTGTACACCAGCAGCTGTAGTTCTGATTCAGCTTCTAGCCTGGGAACTTCCATATGCCACGGGTATGGCCCTAAAAAGACAAAAAGACAAAAAAAAAATCAAAAAATTAAAAAAATAAAGATATGCCAGAATACCAAACCAAAAAAAAATCTCTGTTTTTGAATATTAATGGCAGATAATAAAATGTTTTATAGATGAGATAGAAAGCAGAAGATAATTTAATTTTAAATCCTTAATTGGAGGAGAAAAAGAAGGCTGAAAATCAACTCAGACTCCAAGGCTAGAAGAAGGTAACTTAATTTTTTTTAATGATTCTTATTTTTTACACCGTAGCTGGTTTACAGTGTTCTATCAATTTTCTACTATACAGCAAGGTGACCCAGTCACACACACATATATACATTCTTTTTCTCATACTACCATGCTCCATCATAAGTGACTAGATAAAGTTCCAAGTGCTATAAAGCAAGATCTCATTGCTTATCCATTCCAAAGGCAATAGTTTCCATCTATTAACCTCAAATTCCAACAACCCAATGGAAAAAATTGACCAAAAACCTGAATAGACATTTCTCCAAAGAAGATGTACAGATGGCAAACAAGCACATGAAAAAGTGCTCAACATCACTGATTATTAGAGAAATGCAAATAAAAACTACTATGAGGTACCACCTCATACCAGTTAGAATGGCCATCATTAATTAAATCATGAATTGGAGGAGAAAAAGAAGAGCTGAAAATCAACTCAAAGACCACAAACCCCATAGGCTAGAATGAACATCCACTGGGAAACAGCATCCACTTTGACAGATGAAGTGCATCCTGGATACTCCAACAGGGACCATCCTCATGGGTTACCATGGTCCCCTGAGTTGACTAGGTATCAAATATTTCAAGTTACAATGTAGGGAGCGCTTGCTTATATATAGATAACCATGTCCTTCCTGATAGATTATGTTAATTCTCAATTTAATCAGAAAACAGTGGTTTTAGGGATTAAGTGACCTGTAAAATTCTTAAATATATTAACTTTTCATCAAAACATAAGCAGTCACAAAAAGGTAACAAGTGGAACAGACCCTGACAAATGCTCCTGGTTTACGTGTGGAGCATTGCAGAACCAACCAGGGCCCCCATGGGGAAAACAAGACACCAGGGTTCTGTCAGGTTGGGTGGTCCCAGTGTCAGATTTTAGAGTACAGGAGTCAGTAATTTCCAACATCTGCAAACTGAGTGAACTCTTTTTCAATTGCTCTTCTGCTTTAGAATGAATTAAGCAGTTCACTGAAAATATATTTGGGAAGAAAACATTCAAAGGAGAAAAAGTAAATTCTTGATTCCTGTTTAAGTTCTCAGGTCACACTGAAAAAAAGAAAATAGTTTCCTAGTCTCCTAATATATCAGCATTTAAAATCATGAGGTTTTTGTTTGGTTTGTTTGTTTGTTTGCCATGCCCACAGAATGTGGACATTCCCAGGCCAGGGATAAAACCTGTAGCACCACAGTGACCCAAGCCACTACAGTGACAACACCAGATCCTTAACCTAATGTGCCACAAGGAAACTCCTTAAATCATTGGTATTTTTAAAGTCCATAGCGTGTAAACTCAGCTCTGATGATAAGTCGTGTTGCCATCACCCATCTCTTCTGTCAGCCATTCAAGACTTCTTCCTACCACTTGGCCAGTATTGATGGAAATGGTTAGTTTCCTATTCAGTGTTAGAAATAAATGTTAATCGACAGAGACTGGTTCTCCACCCTTGGGCAAAATCATGATTACTAAATTAGACTCTTGAGAACAACCAAAACAAGTATTTTTTTTTTAAAGACTCTTAGCCTTAGGATCTACAGAATCCACCTAGCCACAGTAAATTCTTCTCATGGCAGCTCACCGTTATCCCAGAGCAATGTTTCCTGAGCACTGAAGTAGGAAGGACACTGGGCAAGGCATAACAACTCACTTCATCACTTGTCACTTGAAACGTTGGATGGATGAAGTGATTCAAGAAGAAGGTCAAGAAGTGATCATTCTATTTTATAAAATCAAAGATTACCAGCAATATTCTGATAGAGATCTATTTTAATAACAGTTTACCATAGCAAACAAGTTAATAAAGCCAATGCTATAAAAATACAACAGTGGGAACTAGTCTGGAGCTCTGGAGAAGTGACTCCACCAAATATCTCATGATGTTAGCTAAATCCCTCAGGTTTTCTAAATCTCAGCTTCCTCATAATGAAATGGAAGGAGGAGGAAAGATCACCTTTGATGTCTCCGTCCTAAAACCCCAACATCTCAAAGCTTACCCGTTGTAGGGTCCACTGTTATTCTGTAACCCACAATTGGATCAGCCGGTCTTGCCCATGACATATGAACAGTATTTTCATCTATAATTTTAAAATTCAAGTCTGAAGGTGGGTCAACTGCAAAAGAGAGAGTTGCTATCAGTTACTTTTCCAATGTCACAAAAGAGTCAATAGAATTAATAAAGAATTGTGTTGAGCAAAGCTTACTAAAATTGTCTTTGCATAAATTTGTTTCCAACAAATATAAAAGATATCTTGTTGGACAAGAATTAAATTAAAAGCTGACAAGATATGACACAACATCAGAGAGTATACATATTAAAGAAGACAGAACAAAACACTTTTGATTCTTGAGTTGCTCGGTCATCCAAGAATGGCCAGCAAAATCAAGCATAATAGAAACATGTTTGGATACAAGTACATACAGGTACAATGAAATCACATATAATAACCACATATGCAAACAATTCACATAACAATTAAGGAAATTTCAATACATGCTGAGTGCATTTTGAATAAGCATGCCAAATCACAACCTGCTTACAACCACAGAAGTTAAGTTAGAACACTGACATAATACTTTTTTTTCCTTAATGTGGAAAAGAATGATATTTTGGTTCATTCTCTGCATCATTGCCTTGTTATTCATTTTTGTTTGATAATTCTCAATCTATGGCAGAGATGAAAAATGTATTTTATTTTATTTACTTTTTTTTCTTTTTAGGGCCGTACCCATGGCATATGGAGGTTCCCAGGCTAGGAGTCGAATTGGAGCTGTAACCACTGGCCTACACCACAGCCACAGCAACGCCGTATCCTTAACCCACTGAGCGAGACCAGGGATAGAACCCACATCCTCATGGATACTAGTCGGGTTCGTTAACCACTGAGCCATTATGGGAACTCCGAAAAATGTATTTTAATAAAAAGGAGGGATCATGAGAAATTTAGCACTGTTATGTCTCACAAGGAAATATACATTTAAATGTATATTCATAGTCCTATTCAAAAATAGTAATAAATAGTAATAAGGGATATCAATAATTTCTAAGTATATTAAAAAGAGGTAATACTCTGCCTGTTTACACCAATTTGCTGTATGTTTGCCAGGTGTAAACCAACACTGTTATTTTCCTTTGCAGCAGGTATACTCCATACTAGAAGTGGCATTTTATTTTAAAATGCCAGTATGGTCCTTTACAAAACAATGGTTAATAATGAATAGACAACATCAATGTATATTTATGGACATTTATTTACAGAACTTAAAGAAACAGTGAAAGGATCAGCAATCTGAAGACATGACTGCGCAAAAATCTTGGAGAAGTCAATGACAGGAATAATTGAAAAGTACAGAAAGAAATAGTTTACATACCAAACTTACAGCAACATGCACATGTCAATGAAATGTTGACTTGTTTTTAGTTTCCCACAATGAACAAAAGCCTCCATGTACAATAGTCATTACACAAAGACGGTCCAGAAATATTTTATAATGATATTCCCTCTGCAATGTTCATGCCTCATCATGCAGCATTGTACTGACTCACTGTCAGTGCATGGTCAATGCATTAAAAACTATCACTCATGAAGCAGGTCAAAACAATAAGATGACTTTTCTGCCACACTCTTCTTAAAGTGTCTGAGATTCAAAGGATTCCTTGTGAGTCAGAATTTTTGCATCCATTTTGAGAGATTACAATCTTCTAGGTTTCCCTAGAGGTCAACTGAAATATAGGGGTAGCTTTGAGACACAAGTCATAGAATTTAACTGAGGTTAGGGATTTACATAATATTAATAGCACATTCTAATGGAAATAATACAAATGAAGCAAACATTTGCTTTCATAAACTGCTGCTTCCAACTGTAGGAGATGGCCTTTTATTTTTATTGGATACACTAGTAATGGAATGAATGTTATTTTCTTACTATCCATACACAGGCAGTGAGATTAGACTATTAATCTACATGCATAGTTTAATTATTCAACATTCCGCTGTCTGTAACCATACCGTGAGCTTTAGCTGTAGTCATCACTTAGTACAACAAGCATGCAACAAACGTTAACAGGACAATAGGTATTAAGAATATCATTATAAAATATTGTTCCAGTAGCAATGGCTCAGGACAAATTTAATGCAAAGGCAGACGCAACTGGCCTGAGCATGCTTTTGAAAAATCAGTACATGGAAAAACAGTACCACCAACCTTGCAAGGAAATTGACCTGAAGCGGCAGACACTACGTTAAAACTGCTGAAGGGCAGCAGCAGCCCAACTTGTTGATTTCCAAATGACCAGGATTCCAGAAAAACTGAAAAATTGACTGTTGGGAAAAGTCTTTAACATTTCAGAGGCTTTTAAGGTGTTCATAGAAATTCACATGTGGTACGGAGGGATCAAAAGGAAGAAAGGATTGGAGTTCCCTTTGCGGCTCAGTGGTTAACAAACCCAACTAGTATCCATGAGGATGTGGGTTCGATCCCTGGCCTCACTTAACGGGATCTGGTTAAGGATACAGTGTTTCTGTGAGCTGCAGTGTAGGTCGCAGATGTAGCTCAGATCCTGCATTGCTATGGCTACAGTGCAGGCCAGCAACTGTAGCTCCAATTAGATCCCTAGCCTGGGAACTTCCATATGCCGAGGGTGCGGCCCTAAAAAGACAAAATACAAAAAAAAAAGTAGGAAAGGAGGGTTGAACAGCATGTGTACAACAGAGAGCCCTCTCCACTTTTCTTCTTGTCACCTGTAAACCTCTTAGGTTTTACACTCTATTTATATACTTTGTTTCATGAAAAAAGATAGTAAATAGGGTGCCAGTGTGGACCCCTCTTAACTTGAATCAATTCAAAATGTGTTTTCATTCATTTTAAATATCTTTTCTTTTACATAAAAATATTTCACAACTTCCCTTGCATTGTTACAAGCAGCATCTACACAGATGCCAGAATATTTCCTTTTTTTTTTGGTCTTTTTTTTTAGGGCTGCACCCATGGCATATGGAAGTTCCCAGGCTAGGGGTTGAATTGGAGCTACAGCTGCCAGCCTATACCAGAGCCACAGCAATGCCAGGTCCAAGCTGCATGAGTTACTACACCACAGCTTACAGCAACTCTGGATCCTTAACCCACTGAGCAAGGCCAAGGATCAAACCTGCATCCTTGTGGATACAGATTCATTTCCACTGAGCCACAAAGGGAACTCCAAAATATTTCTAATATGAATTATCCACATAGGGATCATAACTCCAAAGAGCTATAGTTGTGTAGTATTAGAATTTGAATCAAGATAAATAGAAGTAAAGTTACAAAATAAATAAGATAGAACTCTGATATATATCATAAAACTGAATACTGATATTGAAGAAACTAAAATTTTAAGTGTTTATAACTCTAGCAGTTTAAGGTCATTTTTATGAATAATGCTTTTTGTTATTAAAAAGCAGGGCTATGATAGCTGCATTCTGATGATAGCTTTGTTACATAAATTGGCAAGATTGAGGACTTTTTTAGAAATGATAATATCTCATATTTGTGAGTGCCTATTCTGTGACAGGTGGAGAGCTAGTCATTCTATATATTGTCTCTTTCTCTTCTCATAACGACCTAGCATAGTGGCTTTATTATGCCTGTTTAACAGATGGGCTGGTGGAATTAAGAAGGGTTAACACAGTTTATAAGCAGCAAAACTTTGATCCCAAAATCTGACCCCAGGGCATACAGTTTTCTACCACACTGGGTTAAATGTCAAAAATACAGAATATTTGAGTGAGAGATTGACTTTAGAAACCAATATTGATATGTATTTGCCTACCTATATGTACCTAAATATTTCTCTACTCCATAAAAAATCTGTATTGTTGTCAGGTCAACAATAAATATGTGCTATTCAGATATCTCCAATTCAGACACAGAATTTGGTACATGAACTTTACAGACTTCTTCAATCAATTTTAAAACCAAAATGTCTATTTTGATACATAATTTTTTAAAGATAGTGTTTTTCAGTATGACACCAAAAAGGAAGATATGTCCAAGAGTTTACCAACCGTACAGAGATGAATGATGGATGGATGGATGGGAGGAGATTAGTCTAATAAGATTTGGTACGTGTATGTTTATGACATGTATTAAAGGAAAACTGAGAACATACTATTAAAATATCACCTCGATGAACTAGTATGACCTTTAGTCTAATCTTTGTGATAACACTGAGAAGGGTAACACCATAATGGTAGAGGCCTTAACAAGAGCACAAAGTGTGAG
Source organism: Phacochoerus africanus (assembly GCF_016906955.1). Lineage (NCBI taxonomy): Eukaryota > Metazoa > Chordata > Mammalia > Artiodactyla > Suidae > Phacochoerus > Phacochoerus africanus. Next base: position 90,645,788 of record NC_062545.1, on the reverse strand, counting down.
TTTACTATATTCAATAAGCATTAATGTATATTTTCCATCCAAAGCTAGTATAAAGTTAATGATCTTTGCCATGGTATATGCATTTCATTTGTGTTTATAAGATATCAGAAATAAGCTGCTCAAAAGTTACTCTTTCAGAGAAGTAATAAATGATTCTGTAGAGATTACAAAATGCATTCTTCCATTAGACTGACTGGGTTGGCCCATTTTCAAGCAGGAAAGCAGCATGGTGTAGGCAAACTCACATGAAACCAGAAGACCTGGGTCTTGTCTGTGCCTTGTCCCTCAGTAACTACTTTAGTTGACTGAATTACTCTCTCTGGGCCTCAATTTCTCATATAGAAAATGAAAGAATTAGAACAAATGATCTCTAAGTTCTCCTCTAGTTTAATATTCCTGTTATAAGTTAGACATGGGATTATATAAGTATACATGGGTTAGCCTCTTAACCTAGACATAGGATAATTAAAGCTTATGACCTTGACTCACCAATGGTTGAAAATATCCAATTGTTCATTATATATTATAAAGTACAAATCAGACTTAGCAAAATTGCAACTCTGTTTTTCAGAAAATACAAGCTCATCTCAAATTCTAGGTTAATTAGAGAGATGTCTAATTCTCAGGGATACTGGCCATTAACCTTCAATGCAAAGTGGTGAATTCTTTAAACTGCAATTGACATACTACGAGACACAGGAACAAAAAATAATTCACACATCCTAGAGGTTACAGAGCACTGGCCAAGTTTTAAAGTTAATAAAGTTTAAGCTGTGGCTAAAAATTGCAAATGCTAACAATGAAAAAAAAATCATTTCACCCTTATTTCTATGGGATAAAAGGCTGAATTATGAAAAGTAAAGTTCCTTGTATAAGGAGACAGATGGAAACAACATGACAAAGGCTGTACCCTTATTTTTTTTTCCTTTTTAGGCCACACCCATGGCCTATGTAAGTTCCCAGGCCAGGGATCAAATCCAAGCCAAATCTGTGACCTGTGCCACAGCTGTGGCAATGCTTGATCCTTAACCCACTGCGCTAGGCCAGGGACCGAACTGACAATGCCACAGAGAAGAGCCCTTATGAAAAAGGAGAAATGCAAAAAGTGAATGCCAAAACCTTTGAATTAAAGGTACTGCACTTTCAACATATAAAAAATTAAGTAGAAATTGGATGGAAAATAGTATGAATACAAGAGTACAAGTATTAGTCACAAAAGGGAAAGAAAAGTAGCTAGGGCCACTTTGGAACTAGGATCAGCATAACACAGCAAGAAACAAGGCTACAGGCTGAATTTCTGAAATTCCCCAACACAAACACTTTAAAGAAATTCTGTTTACAGCCCACTGTCCCCAGAAAGGCCTCGGCCCTGAATTACTTTAGCTCTTCACAGGCTCCTGGGGCCACTTTGTTGGTAATTAAAACCCAAGCTGTCCCAGAGCCATGAGCCACACATGGTTATTGAGCACTTGAAATGAAGCCGGTGAAGATGAAATGTGCTGCAGGCATAAAATACATACCCAGTTTCAAAGACCAAGTAAAAAAATGCAAAAGATCTCATTAATAATTTGTATATTGATTACATGTTGAAATGGTAATATTGTGGATTATATTAGGTTAAGTGAAATATGTTGTAAAGATTAATTTCTCCTGCTTCCTTTTTTAATGTGACAACCAGAAAATTTTTAGTTACATATGTGGCTTGCATTTGTGGCTCAAAATATATTTCTATTTGACAGCACCTAACTGGGGAATAGGGCCTGCCTCCAAAGTAATAAATCTTATTGAAATAGCTTTATTAAATGCTGACCTAAGGGGGTGAGAGATAAGAAAAGAAACAGCTTAAGAGAGCATAAAAAGAGCTGTACTGTGTGGAAATAAATACAAATTTAAAAGATAAATTATGAGAAATATGGAAATAATCAGTAATGTAGATAGTATTCTTTTTAGCTGCACTTTGCTATCCAGCCATTATCCAATTCAGAACTGATTTTTTTTCCACTTACATCATTTCCAGTCTAATTCTTGTCCTAAGAATTCTCAACTCTTTCTGATTTTCAAATAACTATTTTCTTAATGAGCAATAAATAGGCCACTTTAGTGAATTATCTAAAAATATCTTCAGTGGGGCTTCCAGAAGTTCCTCAAATGAAATTCCTTCCTAACAACGCCATAGAAAAGAACATTAAAGGCAATCTCATCTGAGAATTACTTCACAAAGGCCACTCTTAAAAGCCTCTACAGTCACAAAATACTCATCAGATAAGAGTCAGCAAACATGTTAGAAAAGTAAACATGCTGTACATCTTGAAGTGTCTCTCCCTTCCCTAGTCATAATTGTTTGTACCTGCAGTCTTGAACTAGAGAATCAAATGCAATGGAAAGTTTTTGAAAAGCTCCGTGTTGTCATGAAACAACTCTATTTTCCCACAACCTCTAAAAAAGCACACAATCCCTATCTCACCCCCATGCAGAAGCACTGCTTTTCTCCCTTAACTCCATCAGACATATTTCTTTATTGAAAAAAAAATTTTTAAGATGTCTTTTATGGTCTTACCCCATTTACCTTGTAGAACAATAAATCTAGTTTGTCAGGACTCCAGTGATAGGGAGGGAACACAGAAGCCCCTTTTGGGTTAATATATAGAAAGGGCTGGGTTAGCAAATATTGAGGAATGACGGTATCAAATGCATACAACAGAGAGAATAAAATAAGGCTAAAACCTAGCCAAAGTCCTGCGTTTTCTGGGGGGTGGAGCATACGGAGCCGTTTTGCAGGCCTTGACCCATCTCTGAGCCCCGGGCCAACTCTATACTCAGGTCTGATGCTGAGAGAAGGGCCAGAAGAGGCTTGCCAGGCTCGCTAGCTTCCTAGGTTGAGAACCCTGGCCCAGAGCCAACCTGTCTGCGTGGGGTTGGGCCTGGACTTGGCCCAGCGAACCAGATAGAGCCAGCAGCGACCCCAAGCCTTAAGCACACCCCGGTTCTCGGATCTCCGCTTGCCGCCCATCCCCGGGGCGGCTTGGCTGCTACCTCGTCTGCCCGCACCGTCTGCCTGGCGGATTGAACTTCCCACAAAACACACAGATGCGCAGAACCCGCGCTGTTGGAGTCTTTTATTTCGTGCTGTCCCGGAGGTCGCAGCCCAGAGCCAGGTGCTCCCCTGCCACGCGCAGGAGCGAGTGCGCCTGCGCTCCGGGGCTCATGGGTACCACTCCAGGGGTCGCTTGGCAGAGCTGGTGCAGCCGTCGCCCCCTCCTGGACGGCTGGTCCTCTCGGAAGCCGGCGGCGTCGGTGGCAGTGTGGACAGCACACCGCAGAGACAAGCATAAGAACACACAGCACTGTACGGAGTGGATTAAGCAGAATACGAAAGAGCGGGACCTGAGAGCTAGGAAATGAACAAACCTCAGGAGAAGGGGGTGTTTCTCCGAAAGGGAGAAACCCCGGGAGGAAATACGAAGTGCAAGGGAAACAGAGCAAGCAACAGAGGCGAGTAAGGTCTGATTTGGGTTTTGGGTTTGTTGGGGTTTTTTTTCCCCCGTCTTTCTAGAATTCTCTCCTGGGCAAGGAGGAGAGAGAAGTCTCTTACCTTCTGCCTCAATGGAAGACAGGAGCAGGGCCGCGCCCAGGGCGGCGAGCGCTGGGGGAAGCCTGGTCCGCATGCTCGGCCTCGGGACTCACAACCACATGAAGGGATCTGCAGGAGGAAGCAGTGACCGCATCAGAACCGGGTCTGGGCAGGCCTGGGACCAGGTTAGAACTGGAAGACCCGACTAGATCTGCCTTAATAACCAAAGGGGCCAGCCCAGCATATAATAGGCCTTTTGTGGAGCAGTGGAAGTCAAGTTCATCTACAGAAATTTAGTTAGGGCACTAAGAGGGGGAGTTCAAATTTAAAGAGAGACCTGTTTTCCTGGAGGCTGGTCTTGCTTAGCATCCCAGCTGAAGGCCTTACCAGGCCCCAGGTGACTTCATCCTGCCCGGAGATGGCTAATTCAGAGGTCATTTTATTCCGGACTCAACTCAATGTCTCTTCCAGCTGGGGTTTTTATTTGGCCAGCCGATTTTTCCTAGCTGCTGAACTCTTTAGGTAACTGTACTTTCGTGGTCTCCGGGTAATTTGGAAAAGTATAATAAACCTCTCTTACTCTCTTTTTTCCTCATTTTGTTCTGCCTACAAATATGCAGTTCTTGAAGGTCTGAAACGAAGTATACAGAATATGCAGGGCCCAAGCAAAATTTTACTCTCCTACTAGCTGTATAGCCTTCACATCTGATAAATCTTTTATTCAAGATGAGGAAAAAACATAATACATAATAAAAAGGGACAAGCAAGAGAAGAGACAAAATATTTTGTTTTCCCAAGACTTTTTTTAAAAAATTTCTCAGTAATTTTTTAACTGTTCATTTTTTCCAGAAGGTTACAGGTTTATATGCTCCAGAGGAGAATATATTCTACTCTCATTTTTATTGATTCTGTAACTAGGTTATTAATTCCTTAAAGACAAAAAGTCTTATTCATCTTTTGTGGCTCCCAGAACACAGTAGGTGCCTAATCAGTGTCGTGTCCGTAGTAGGGAATCTTCTAAAATATTCTAAGGTCCAATTCAGAGACAAAAGCTACTAGCAATGAACTTATAAGTAGGAAGCTGCCAGAGGCAAAAAAAAAAAAAAGTGTTGACTCTGAGTTATAGAAATTATCAGATGGCAACAGACTGGTCCTGTGAAAAACGAAGTCATGCTTAGGAATCCAAAAATGAGCCAAAGGCCGAGCCCTCTTTGAGAAAAGAAACTGACAAGCTCCAACCATGGCTTTCCAAAGTATTGGCACAGCATATCAGGGCAGCTTTCCTGGGCCTGAGTGTAAATTGCATTTTAAATGTCCGATGAACAGCCGTGCCAAATTGCCCGGAGCTTCTTTTTATGAAGCCAAGATTAAAATTTTGTCGCTGCTCTGGGGATCCAAGGGCTCTAGCAATTTCTTTCTTCCTAATTAGCAACTGTTTGACATTCTAACCCTTCCTTTTCTACATCAGTGAAAAGCAAGAGGTGAGACTGGCCCATTGTTCCCGTCATCTGGCCTTAACTTTGCGATAATCATTTCCAACTTAGTTGGCAGTCGTGCTCATGAAAAGTTAAAGGCTGACAGTCGACCCACCGAAAAGCTGTGTGCAGATTTTTTTTTTAACCGCTGTATTCTCTACAAAAACCGGAGTCGTGGAAGGGCTAGTGTCTGGGTCTAGAGCGCCACCTATCGGCTTCCTGACGCAGCGGCACAATGAATCGTTTCTCTACCGGGTTCTGAACGCAATTAGTTCAGCCAGCCAGCCAGGCATTCAGTCCATAAGCTTTTAAAACGAGGCAAGCGGGGGGAAGCTTTCTCTCCGTTTAGCCAAAACATTTGTCTGAATGTTTAGCAACACTTCATTGAGCATTCTCAGAGGTGAAGTTTGAAAGCTGCCGTCCCTACATAGCAGCGAGGATTCCCTCAGTTCACCCTCATGAATGAAAATGAGTCTGTTGCGGGGGAGCGGGGGTAGGCTTAAGGAACTGATCGCCTTCGGCCGACTCTTCCCCTCCCCCACCCCGCTGGATGAGGCCGAGTCCTTTCACTCCCGCGTAGAGTTAAAGGAAATTACATCCCCACCCCCACCCCGCGGGGGTCCTTCCAGATCTCCTGTGCTACCCACAGCGACCTCGACAACAGTTACCCCAGGGCGACTTTAGCCCTCATTTCCTTTCTTGTCCTCCCCAGCGCTGTAGCTCTTTAGAAGGCCACAGAGTCCGGGTTGATGTGGCGGAAAGGGGGTCCCGGAAAATCCCAAAAAGTCACCTGCGGCCTCTGCGGGTGTCTGATTCCGGCCTCTGCCGGCATGCCTCTTCTGCTCCCTGGCTACGGGTGCCCGCTCGGTAAATAAGCCCAGCGCCCACACTTTCCCATCCCTACACTCTCTAGGATATGGGATGGAGGTTCCAGGACCCTGAGTAGGGCCTCCACCAATGCACTCGCGAATAGGTCGGGAGAGGAAGCTGTCTCCAGAAGCTGGGTAAAGCTGGACAAAGCCGAGTCCTCGAGATCTGAACTTACCCAACATCTCTGATGCTTTGAAAAGCAGAGGAAGAAGCCAGGACCCTCGCCCAGGAATCTGTCTCGAGATGCCACCCACATCCGCGCAGCCTTGAGGAGTGGCGGAGCACTCAGCCTGCTCTCCAAAGAATTCCGAACCCTGTGTCACTGAAATACCTTCCCTGCGCGCAGGCTGGACCACGGCAATCTCGAGGCCATGAGGGAAGCCGGTCACACAACCCCGCGCACCCTTTATCAAGTTCAATGAAGCATCTCTAGCCGAAATCCCTCTACACTGTAACATGGAACATTTATGCACGCACAGCCACCCTGCGCTCTTAAGAAAACCTGTATTCTTCCTACCTAAAAGATATAAATGAATCGGAAAATCTCAGTATATCTGGCACATCTTCACTCTCAAAAGTCCCAAAGGCCCTCGCTCGGGATCCTTCATGGATTAGAGCAGAGCAAGGACCAGGCTAGAAGCAAGTCGCCCTAGTTATCTTTGGAAGGGCTGGGGTGAGGGGGCTAGAAGCCAGACCGACCTGAGGCGGTGGTGACCGAGGCAGCAGCGGCTACAGCGGTTTCCCGGCGTCGTAGAAGCTGGCGCTCGGTGTGACCTCCGCCCGCGCGGCAATTGGTGCTGCTCTCCAGGCGCACCTGGCGGCTGCCGGGAGGTGGCAGCGGCAGAGCCACCGGGGAGGAGGAGGCGGTTGAGGATCCCAGGCCGAGCGGCAGGCGCGGCAGGGCAGGCGGAGACGGCCCGGGACCGCAGCTGCCGGCGAGCGGACGCCTCTGGGAAGGCTCGCCTTCGTCGAGTGGGAAGAGGCTCCGCAACGCGGGCTACTTAATAGAGGGCTGTTCCCAACTCTCAGTTTACTCGGTTACGAAACGCCTGAGAAGGTGGACGGCTGCCACGGGGTGATGTATGCTCCTCCGGCGGTGAAGGAGGTCTACTTTAGGGAACGTGTGCATACTTCGAACATTCCTTCTGCGTGAGGTGGCGATCGCCGTAGTAGCTGTGCCCCGCCAGGGAGGGGGGGGAGGGGGCCGAGAAGGGGGAGGAGGAAGCGGGGAGGGGGACAGCCGCAGACGGGTTTTCTGCCAAGGGAAGCCACTCACTCCTCCGCTTGGGGCGGGCTGGGGAGCTCGGGTTTCCCTATCTGTGCGGATTTTCCTTAATTTATGTTTGTAATTTAAGGACAATGGGAGGGACTTAGGCGACTCTCATTTTCAAAACTGCAAGAATGTGACCGACCCCACCCCATCCTAACCCGATCCCCCATCATCACCACCTACACCTTCCTCCCCCTCCGTCCTGGGTGCACTTAAAACCGATTTACAGGGTTTCCATTAACTAACTGTCTGCGCACGCGGCGCGCCTTCTGTCTTTTTCAGTCTCGGGCGATTGGAAACCCGGACGGCCGCCTGCGCGGGACTCAGCTAGGGGATGGCTTTCCCATTACAGTTTCTCCCCTCGGGGCTTCGGGAAGGAACTGGGAGGCTTCAGGAAGGGTAGGAAACCTAGGGGTCCTCAGAACTTGAAGCCGCTCAAAAACAAGTTCCGGCCACCCCAGAAATTTCTCCCTAGGGCTGGAACAAACCCGGTTCCAAATAGAGGCTTCAGACTGAAAGCTTAGCGCTTAACCACCCCTGCCCCACGGTCAAGCCGACAGAGGGGAAAAAGTTTTCCCCCCCCCCCCCACCCCAACTGCTGGGAGCTGTAGGTTAAAGGTGCGGCGGATGTCCTGCCTGCACTGTCTCCAGGTTTTGCCGCCCCTTCCCCGCTCTGCTCCACCCCTTGGCCCCCAGCGGAGAGCCTGGCACCTAGAGCTGCTAGGCGCGCGAGAGGAAGCGCGGGTTTGTTACACTGTGGCATCAGAAAAGGACTTCAGGAAAGGTTCTGATTACAACCTTCTGTTGCTCTTGGAGCCAACCCTGCGCCTTTGGGCTTCTCAAAGCCCAGGCGTTACTCCTGCAAGTTTAAGCTTCCGGGAGTGGAGGAGGGGGCGCAGAAGAGAACGCGGGAGGGGCATTCCTGGAATTAACCGCCCAAAATAGAAGTGGTGTATACAGCGTAAAGCTCTCTTCCCTGTTTGATTTGGCTTCTGCTAATTCGGCCTTCCCACCATCAAGCGTGATAGACCCCGAACTTGCCTTTAGAATGAAAAGAACTTGCAGGGCGGTCCCCTGCACCCCGACCCACGCACTGGCTGCCCAGCGAAAGCGGGAGAAAGCCGGAGACCAGACTGGAGGGAGAGAATGGAGGAAACTGGGAATCACCACCTCCGCACATTCCCCGCGTACACAGGCCCACGCGAAGTCCAGCCGGGAGCTCACACAAAGAGCCCACACGCGCACAGCGCACAGGGCTTTTCCCCGTCAAACTCTCACAACCTGGGTGTCTGGCACAAACATTCCTCACTCCGCCACCACCAGCGCCCAGAGCGTGAACAACATGACAACATGACCCAGCGTCCGGGGATCACCTGGGTACCACTGAGCCCTATCCCCCGCCTACGGACAGCCTTCACCCGCACTCTCACTCCACTCCTTCTCTCGGACGCACATGGGCGGGTGACAGCCTAGGGGACAGAACAGGGGAGCAGAGAAGTCCCAGCAGCCGCTGTCCAGACCCCGCGCAAGGAGCGCTGCGCCTCGGCCTGGAACCGCCAGGGACGCCCCAGGGGAAACCCACACCTCAGTCTAGAAAAGGAAAACTGCAGCCTTTTGCACATCAACCCAGGCTGGCTGGAGTTTGCATTTTCCCCAAGTGGGGTGGGGGTTGTGTGTGTGTGTGTGTGTGTGTTTATGTACTACTTTTTTTTTTTTCATTTATGGTGGCAATGTGGACTAGGAAGCAACATAACTGGTTGTTGATATTCTTGGTTTAAAAATTAATTTCCTCCTGTTCATTTGACTTGGAGCTGCAAAAGCATCTATCAGCCCAGGAGTGGAGCAGTCGGTGACCCTCGGAGAGCCAAGGGCAGAAGTAGGCTTCCTCTTCCCGAGGCTGGAGGACTCTAGACTGGGTGAGAGAGGCTTCAGCTCTCCAACCCTGAGCAGCGTGGCACACCCACAGGCCATCCTCCTGAGAATCCTCAAAGCATCCTAGTTCACAGGCTTTGATTTAAAGCATTTGAAAATAATTGCTGCACCACATGGATGGACCTAGATATTATCCTAAGTGAAATTAATCAGACAGTGAAAGACAAATACCATATGATATCACTTATATGTGGACTCTTTTTAAAAAGGATACAAATGAACTTATTTGCAGAACAGAAACAGACACAGATTTTGAAAAACTTATAGTTATTAAAGGGGACAGGTGGGGGTGGTGGACTGGGGGTTTGAAACAGGCATATGCACATTGATGTATACAGAATGACTGGCCAACAGAGACCTGTCCTGTAGCTCAGAGCACTCTACCCAATATTCTGTGGTCATCTATGTAAGAAAAGAATCTGAAAGAGACTGGATGTGTGTACATATACAACTGAATCACTTTGCTGTACAGCAGAAATTATCACAGCATTTTAGGTCAACCATACTTCAATAAAACTTGGGAAAAAATGAAAAAAAAAAAGTTGCAAAGAAGATGTAGCCGATGTAAACCACCCCCTGCAAAAGCCCTCCAACCCTCAGGACAAAAAAAAAGATCATAAGCAGAGTTTCCAGAGTCGGTTGAGAGAAGAAGGAAGGGGACGCCCGGGTGGGGAAGTACACAGATCCAGATCCACAAGCTAGTCCAAGCACACGCACTCACAGGGGACAAGGATGCCACGTAAACGCAACCAAGGGTGCGTCTTGGGGGGCGCCTCCCAGCACCCCTTCTACACTGTTTGGCCTCTGGGGCCCTTCTGCTGGACTCCCAGTACGGAAAGCGGGGAAATGCGTAAAAAAGGTGTAAACCCCTTTCCAATCTGTGCCCTTCATTAGTGTGTCGGGTTCTTAACACCCCTTGGGACCCATTAACGTTTGCAACAACTGGTTACTTATCGACGGGAGGCAGATCTTGTCGGATTTATTCAGTTCGGGTTTTTCTGTGGCTTTTGCTCCTTCAGCCACATCCTGGGACCTTTATTAGTTCTCTCTCCCCATCGACTGCGCCCACCTCTTCTCCCTTCGGCTCCTGGGTTCCCGGCGGCTCCCGAGCTTCAGATTTCTTGTCCGACAGCGCGATCTAGCGGTAACGGTGGACCCTGGCGTCGGACGTCAAAGTTCTAGAACGTGGAGGCTGGAAGTTGACCTGTTCTACTGAGAAGGACGGAGGATCGAGTGAGGTGACATAAAGTTTCCGTGTGCCTGTGAGTTAGCTGCCTAGAGGAAATCTTGCGCTAAGGCTGTTTCGAGGTTCTGGTCAGTGGTGAACAAAGGAAGGGGTGCTCATTTCAGGAAGGCTTGCAGATTACACAGACCGGCCTTAGCTTCTAAAAAGGCAAAAGCGACCTCTTCTTTGATTTGCTGGCGGTTTACACAGCCAGCTTCCTGGTGACAGACTAGAGTTGGTGCCATTGCAAGTTCTTGCCCATTTCCGTTATGGGGGTGGGAAAGAGAACCTGGACCCAGCTCTTCAGGCTGCACGCGGGCCGTCCCCAGAGTGAGCTCGAAGGGGCTTGGTGAAGAAAGCCTTTGCGGTCCCTTAGAGCTAAGAGTGTGAAGAGAGGAGGCATCTGCACGGATGATCAGAAGCAGAAAGGCAGTGACGGCAGGAGTGAGGAACAGGTGAGCTATAGGCAAGTTGAAACACACCAGCACCCTCCACGTATGTGGAGCTTGGAGCAGTGGCTATAGAGATAACTAGGAAGAGGGTAGCCCTCAAAACTATCACGCAAACGCTGGCGCAACTGAAGCAACTTCACAGGATGGTGGGAGGGGAACTTAAACCTCAAGAGATTCTGCCTCCAAAGTGTTTGAACATGGAAAGTGAGAATCAGCAGGCAGCCACCCACTTCCTCTATACCAGCAAAGCTAAGGAACCTAGAGGTCAAAGGCATCTCTGAGGAAGAAAGAGGGAGGCAGTGCTCTCCTGCTTTCCTGGGGGTTCTGCTTCCTCACAAAGGACTCTATCAGTGAAGCCCACAGGCTTTGTGCTGCTTCACCCAGACCCCTCACTTGTGGCTGTGGCGTGTGTGCATGGGGGAGGGGGAACCACCCTCCCCAATCAGAATGTGAACAACTCTGAAGCTGTAACTGCATCATGTTCCTCCTACTTCACAAGATGACTCAAACTTCCTATGACCTGAGAAAATTGCAGTTGCCTGGAGAGCTACAATGCTTCAAAAAAACAGTGCATCCCTTCTTTTTTATGGCTGAGTAATATTCCATTGTGGAGATGTATCACATTTTCCTAATCCATTCATCTGCCAGCGGACATTTGGGTTGCATTCATGTCTTGGCTATTGTAAGTAGTGCTGCAGTGAACATAGGGGTGCATGTATATCTTTGATTTATGGTTTTCTCTGGATATATATCCAGGAGTGAGATTGCAGGATCATATGGTAGTTCCATATTTAGCTTTTGGAGGAAGCTCCATACTTTTCTCAGTAGTGGTTGTACCAGTTTACAATCCCACCAATAGAGTAGGAGGGTTCCCTTTTCTCCACACACTCTCCAGCATTTATTGTTCATAGACTTTTGATGGTGGCCATTCTGGCTGGTGTAAGGTGGTACCTCAATGCCATCTGCACCAATATAGATGGACCTGGAGATTATCATACTGAGTGAAGTAAGTCAGACAGAAAAAGACAAATATATCACTTATATGTGAAACCAATTGAAAAATTATACAAAAGAATTTATAAAACAGAAACAAACTCACAGATTTTTAAACCAATGTTAAGGATACAACTGGGGGATGGAGGAACTGGGAGGGTAGGAATAACATATATACACTACTGTATAAAATAGATGATTAATGAGAACCTACTGTACATCACGGGAAAATCTACTCAATAGTTTGTAATAACCTATATGGGAAAAAAGAATGGATATATTTATATATATGATTGATTCACTTTTCTGTACACCTGAGACTAATACAACATTATAAACCAAGAATACTTAAATAAAGTTAAATTAAAAACAAAAAAACACAGTGCATCCAAACAGAATTACCAATTAGGATGAGCCCTTTTGATTGAATGAAAATCAAGTGCTGCTAGGAGTGGGTAATTCAATTAACTCTGAACTCCTGGAGCAAAGTGTAAAAGTTAAAAGAAAATACATTCAGAAGACAGCCCTCTGCCTCTCCCTCCTTTGTTTCCATTAGATTCAATACTGTTCAAGTTCAGGTCATCCTTACACTACAGAGGACATGGAATTTCTTTTATTGTAATTATCAAAGTACCACAAGGTCCAGAATTTCTAGTCAGGCCCCTGTGCCGTGTGTGGGAAGTGGGTATGTGTGCACTGACAGTGCATATTGTGTACTTAACAAGCACTTTCCGGTTGGTGGAAAATGTGAAAAATCATAAGAAGCCATCCTTGAAGTCTGGGCCTGCAAACAGTGATGATTAAATCACAGTCAAAAGAAATCTCATTGGTGTCAGCTGGAGTGCCTGTGTAGGACAAAGTGTAAGCAGACAAAGGCTCCACTTAATGATGCATTTTCATGTGCTTACTAATTCATTGAGCTGCATTTATGGTGCACAGACACCCTAGTATTGGAAGCAGGCAAGATCCCAGACTTGAACTGCTCTGGAATATGGAATGCACCCTCTGGTGGAGAGGAGGAAAAAAATGGCGTGGATCCGCTCACTTATTTTTTTTTCTTTTTCTTTTTTCTTTTCTTCTTCTTTTTTTTTTTTAATCTTGAGCTTTCATTCAGCAAATGCTGTTACTCTAGTTATGATGTTCCCTAGAAAAAATGGGAGGTTTTTTTTTTAAGACAAATCAAAAGAAGCCCTGTTCATTAAAAAAAAAAAAAAAAAAAAAAAACTTCAACATAGTAACAGAGACCAGAAATAAACATAAACAAGAGTCAAATATTTCAAGAGAGGTCTGGAGCTAGGTCATTGGAAGCTTCAAGTCCAAAATGAAAACTGATTTGAGTGGGAATACATAGTATAGAGAAGCAAGACAAATGACATCATAGGAAGCTGTAAATCCATGACTCAGAACATTCCACAAGAAAAAAATTTTAAAAAGACAATTTCTCTCCAAACCAATTTCTCTATAACCACTTTCTACATAAGTGACAATAAAAAAGGGGAGAAAGAGTAGAATGTTATGAAAAAAATAATGATAATTTTTGTCAAGAACTATGAAGGGTCTGAAATTTTATCCTACTTGCAACCTAAGCAGTTACCCTGCTACAGTTTCACAGAAAGACAACACAAGGAACCAGAGGCAAAGGACTGTGTTACAGCAGCTGCACTAGGGGAGTATTCTGCTTTGCATGGTTCCCAAGCCCCAGTTCCCACAGGGTGAGACAAGGAGGGCCTGGTGACCTTGCCCTGGTCGTGGTTGCCTTACAGGACCTGAATCAGAGCATGGGAAACCCAGGTTTTTTGTATGGGCAGTAAGCTGGCCCTACTTTTGCCTTGAAAAGAGACATTATCTTCCTTATATGGGACAGTAAACAAACTCACCCTTTGCTCTTCCAAAAGGCTGCTGGTATACAAATACTCTATAAGAGATCATCTGGAGCAGAAGCAGCCAATGCCTCTGCCCAAAGACAGGCAGAAATGAGAGAGACTGAAACCGAGCAGGGCCCTGTGGGGCTCCTGGGCACAAAAGCCTTTCCATGTCCCCCATTTCTTGTTTTTCAGGAAATGGACCTCATTCAGCCTCCATGGCCTCCCTTGAGTTCCAAGGGGACAGGTCCAGACAGTTGATGATTGCAGAAGAGAGCAGATGGGGAGGAACTGTCAAGCAACAACAGTACAGCCTTGGGGCAGGAAGGCATCTTAGACACCTAAAACAAAAGTTATATTCCTCATACTTCTTTTTTTGCTTTTTTTTTTGCTTTTATTTGGGGGGGGGGGGCGCACTCACGGCATATGTTCCCAGGCTAGGGGTTGAATCAGAGCCATAACCACAGCAGTGCCAGACCTGAGCCAGATCTACAACCTACATCACAGCTCATGGCAATGCAGGATCCTTAACCCACTGAGTGAGGCCAGGGATTGAACCCGCATCCTCATGAATACTAGTCAGGTTCATTACTGCTGAGCCACAAGAAGTATGAACTCCCCTCATACATCTGGCTGCCAAGGGGGAGGGGGGGGAGTGGGATGGACCAGAAGTTTGGAGTTAGTAGATGCAAACTATTGCATTTGGAGTGGATAGGGGATGAGGTCCTGCTGCATGGCACAGGGAACTATATCCAGTCACTTGTGATGGAACATGATGGAAGATGATGTGAAACAAAGAATGTGTGTGTGTGTGTGTGTGTGTGTGTGTGTGTGTGTAACTGGTCACTTTACTGTACAGCAGAAATTGACAGGACATTGTAAATCAACTATAGTAAAAAAAAAAGAAAGAAAGAAAGAAAGAAATATTTTCAAATTAAACAGCTTCGAGCCCTTCCTTGTGCTTCTCCCTCTTTTGATTGCACCCTAAACACAATTACCTGTAACCTAAAGATTAGGGACCCTGAGCACAGTTGCCTGTAGGTTAAATATTAGCACATGATGTTTTCCAGGAAATTTCCTAGTTTGTTCTAACCTCAGATCATTATGCCCTTTTCACAAGTACAGTTATTCTGGGCAGTAACCCAGAAGACCACCATGTGGATCATGCTGAAATCTTCTAACACCGGCTTTGATGACTAAAATTCCCCCAAAGAAAGAAGAATGCATGTTTTCCCCAATCCTGATTCTTAACTGAAACTCTGTTTTCTCCTTTTAAACTAAAAAACTCAATGCAATTCTTCCCCAAAAGAGGGCACAGTCTTTAAGACAATAGCCTGCTGTGGCATCCTTTGCCTGGCAAGGCAATAAAAGCTGTTTTGCTTCTTCACTCAAAACTCTGTCTATGTGTTTCTACACGGCACCAGTGGACAGAGGTCAAGTTTCAGCAACAAGACCCATAGAGAGATCTGTCTCTGCAGTGAAACTGGTGGGGACTTCACAGAGGGAGAAAATGCTATGTGTTAAAGTGGTCCCTGAAAAGTTTCTGGAGGAGAGACTTTAAAGGAACAGAAGTGAGGATTCCAAGGACAGGTTTGAAAAAAATAGCAAAGGACAGGAAATGTCTTGGGCAATAAATAAAGCTGAGTTGTTTTGACAGAAAGTTTGTCAACACAACTGGACTAGCACAGAAGCTTGGAAGCAGCTGAGCTTCTGGAATTTAATCCTTTCAATATAATCATTTACAGAGCTTATTCTAGACACTGCCCAAAGCATTTTACCTTTTTTTTTTTTTTTAAGGGCCATGGCATATAGAAGTTCCCAGGCTAGGGATTGAATCAGAGCTGCAGATGCCAGGCTACACCACAGCCACAGCAACACAGGATCCAAGCCACATCTGCAAACTACACTGCAGCTCATGGCAACACTGGATCTTTAATCCATTGAGCAAGGCCAGGGATCAAACTCACATCCTCATAAATACTAGTCAGGTTCTTTTCCACTGCGCCACAATGGGAACTCCCACGATGCATCTTATACATACTAGTTCATTAAATGTGATTTTTCTTTCTGTCTTATAGATGAGAAATTAAGGCTAAGAGTGATCAAGTGATGTGCTAATTAATTATGGGGCCAGAATCTAAATCCAGCTCTCTGACTTCTAAGCCCAGAATCTTTCCATTATACTAGGATAATACACAAAAAAAAAAGATTTTTAAAATCTTGTTGTAAAAAAGCTTAATCTGGCAACAGGATTCCCAGTCACTTGCTGGAAAGACAGTCTCAAGACAGGAGATTGGGTGTGGGAGGTGGCAGGGTGGGAGCAGAGTCCAGGTAGGAGACAGAGAGTCCACTTCATGGTTCCCATGGCCATGACTGCAAAGAGGAAGATGACCGGCTGGAGGAAGTCAGGTCAGGATGGGAAATAGCTTAAGATGGATGACCAAGCAAAGGCAGATGACTAGAAGAATGATGATGCCAGGAGGAAAATTAGGGAAACAAGGCCGGCAAGCTAGCTTTAGGAAGACTTGACATGATGCCTTTAGATGTGCCTTCTTTTTTTATTGCTGCTTTTTGTTTTTTAGGACTGCACCCAGGGCATATGAAAGTTCCCAGCTAGGGGTTGAATCAGAGCTACAGATGCCAGCATGCACCACGGCCACAGCAATGTCAGATCCGAGCTTTGTCTGCGACCTACACCACAGCTCGTGGCAACACCAGATCTTTAACCCACTGAGCGAGGCCATGTCCTCATGGGTACGAGTTGGGTTCGTTACCATTGAGCTACAAGGGGAACTCCTAGATGTGCCTTCTAGGTGATCAAAATCCTTGTAGGTTTTTTCCTAATAAAGTTTATTGGCAGCTTTCTATTATATGAACAATGTTAAAATAGTATATCAGATTTGACTATAGTTTTTTTTTTAAGACAGATATATATTCTTCTCTCTCTCTCTCTTTTTTTTTTTCAGGACCTTGCAAATTGTGAAAAATATCAGCACTTTCTGAGACAGGCAGCTATGCAAACAGAAAAGGATGGCATTGTTGGGCCTTGGCCTCCTGCAAGCTTGTTCATGGGTGGCCAAAAACATAACACTGCATGTGATACAAAAAGCATCTGGGAAATGCTTAAACAATTCCTCCATCCTCCCCCTGGGTATCTGCTGCCTGGTTGCTGTATTCATCAAGCTGCAAGTACATCAAGTTCTCATTCACTGTTTAAGTTGAGAAAATAATCACTTCAAACTCTCACACATGGCCTGGTTTGTAATCCCCACCCAGAAAAGTGTAGTTTTTTGTCTTATTAAATGGCTTCTTTTCTTGTAATTTTGGTGGATTTTGTTTTGGTTTGGTTTGGTTTTTGTAGCAACAGCTTTGGAACAAAACCTCCTACTGTCCCCCCCAACGAAGATTCTGCTCTGACCACCGAAGCTCATGTTCGAAGCAGGGACCGAATTTGAAAACCAAGTAACCCAGGTCGTGTTTATGTTTTTATTAACACGTTTCTGAAATGCAATATTGTGCCCTTATGATTTTGATGACGACCTATGAAAGTGAAGTTGCCAACATCTGGCTCTGCATTTTCCAGCAGCGCCTTTTATTCTTGTGGATTTTTACACTGGAGCCAAGGCAAGGATCTGGGCAAATCAATAACAGACTTTCACAATGTGGTCACAGTATTGGTATATTTTTTTGCAGTACTTTTACTCAACAGATCAGTTGCATAATTTTAGGAAAAAGGAATGAAACTGTATGGTGAACCTCAGAAAATGATGATGGGATTAAAGGATCTTAGAAATCAGACAACCAGCTCCCTCATATCACATATCACATGCAGAACCTGGGAGCCAGAGCAGCTAAGTAGCTCGCTCAAGATCACATTGGTCCCAGCATCTCAGTGGTGCCAGGACTAGAATCCAGGTGCCAACTGCCTGGTTGGTCTTTTTTCCACTCTTCTGGGTACCCTATTCCTGGCATGTCAGTAATTTTGCAAAACCTGTTAGGACTCATTGCCTCACGGTCTCAAGCATGGGGTTGGACTGGAGCAGTGGAAGGCTTCCTCCTATTACAGCAGATCTGCATCTGCAATCTTTTAAAATTTGAGCAAAACAAAACTTGCCACCAATAGGCAGTGACATATGCAACTGGAAGTGCCTGGCCTACCCAGCACTTTCCAGTACAGCTGATAGAGCTGCTAAGGTGACCAGACACCTTGGGGCCTTGAGCTGCTGCCCCTGAGTTCCTGCAGCAGATGCCAGAGAAGTCTGCATGTGTTCTGAATGCAGGGGAAGGGACCGACCCAGCTCAGCAGACTCCTGCCCTGAGACAGGCAAGTTATGCTTTTTTTCCGAGACCACCTTTGAGATTCCATGAGAACAGTTGGCACTCTCTCTTCTCAGAGGGCTCTGCTGCTGGTGACAGACAACAGAAACAGTGTTTTCAACAAGGGCATGAAAACCCTCATGAAAGTCAAGAGGTAGGCAGCCCACAGCCAACTTGGTGGATTTGCTACAGGAAGACTTCAGATACTCATGCTCTTCCCTCTTATTACTCCACAGGGGAGTCCTCTACATACACATTTGAGCCAGAAGGGGAAAAAGCACAGGGCAAAACCAGGTAGGGGGAGGGGATCACATGGGGATGTGTGGTCCCACATGTGTGGTCTTCTGAGGAAGTCTTCTACCAGCAGTTCTTGAATGATTGTGATTGCATCTCTTTGGCCAAAACTTAGTCACATGGTCACATCTAGCTGCAAAGAAGCCTTGACACTGTAGTTTCTTCTGGCTGCCCAGGTGCACATCTAGAACTCTGAAGTTCTATTACTATGGAAGAAAAAAAGAAGAAATAATGGGCCTTGGGCATTGATGACAATCGAGGGGTAAATATCATCAGCAGATATTCTGTAGCCTCAGTGCTGGGCAAAGGGTAGCTAACAGGTAAGCTAGGCCAAGCCTTATCCAAGTTATCAAATAGTCCTTGTTACTGAGCTCAGATTTAACAAGACCATATCCAAAATTTTGACTCATTCCACTCAGTCTTGAGAACAAGCTGCCAAGTACAGAGGAACCTCCTTTGTGCTATTGTCTTCAGAAATTCCTTAGCTCCTACTAAGTCCTGGCCCCCACATTTAGCATAATTTGGAGATTGGCTTTACTTGAAAGCACAACCATCCTGTGAGCTAGACAGTCCATGGAAACATCAGGTCCCCAGAGAACAATGGGGTCATGGAATCACCACCGATGTCGTCACTCCAAAGACATGTGTTTTCCCCAGCGAGTCATTTACTCCATTAAAACTTCATTTCATCTTTTCTATTACAGAGGGCACTGAAAGGATGACATGACATCTTTTCTATAAACATTATGTTGGAACACACGCAAAAAGAGCAACACAAATGCAGTTATAAATAGCAAGGGAATATAGGAAAATTTCCAGGAAAATGTAGGCAGTTTATAAACACCCGTGACTTAGCTCCTTTTGTAAAAGGATACTTGTCTTTGTCTTAGAGACAACAGAAAAGTCACAGAAATCTATCTAAATGCCCTCAGAAATTAAGAAGCCTCCTAGCATCTCATGTCAGTTTGAATCCCACTCTAGGCTCATTGAAATGTAACTTGATAAGTTCCTATTGTGGCGCAACAGAAAGGAATCTGCTAGTAACCATGAAGTTGAGGGTTCAATCCCTGGCCTCACTCAATGGGTTAAGGATATGGCGTTGCTATGGTTGTGGTGTAGGCCGGCAAATGTAGCTCTGATTCGACCCCTAGCCTGGGAACTTTCATATGCTCTAAAAAGCAAAAAAAAAAAAGAAACAAAAAAAATGTAACTTGAATATTCTTTGATGGGTCACAGAACCTGACACTTAAAGGCACATCCTAGTCATGTCTAAAACCTCACAGTTTTGCTCTCTGCATCTGAGATGGACTGTCGTAGAAAGAAATTTATGACAGTGCCACCAATTACCTACTATAAAGTGTGCCAGGGTTTCTAAAGGCGCAGGAAGAGAGAATTTGAGAGGAGACGCCGTTGATTTGGTAGGTCTGGAGTAAAAGTCAAAACTAGGTCAATGGAAGAGAAATAAATGAGAGAAGGCAATTTAAAAACTGACCAATTAGGAGTTCCCATCGCGGTGCAGTGGAAACAAATCCAACTGGGAACCATGAGGTTTCAGGTTAGATCCCTGGCCTAGCTCAGTGGGTTAAGGATTCAGCATTGCTATGAGCTGTGGTGTAGACCAGCAGCTGTAGTAGCTCTGATTAGACCCCCTAGCCTGGGAACATCCATATGCCCTGGGTGCAGCCCTGAAAAGACCAAAAAACAAAACAAAACAAAACAAAACAAAACAAAAACTGACCAAATAAAACACACCTGTCAAGTGTATGCCATACTCAGTGAAACACCCGGATCAACAACCATGCAATGCAGATGGAGCCAATAGTATTTCCTCAGCATCCCAGATAAAGAAAAGAAATCTGATGTTTAATTAGGAGGTTGCAGGATCTGCATAAAGCCACATGACTAGAAAATGGCACAGCTAGTTCTCGAACCCAAATCTCTGCCAGAAGAGGAAAATGGGCTTCCTGCCCCAGCCTCCATTCAGCCTGGTTTCTGGTCTGTTTGTAGGTCATTCGCTGCATCTCTCCTTCACGGTCACACTCTGCAGTCCCTGTCTTTGCCTGGCTCCTGATGTGAACTCTTCATTCCCAGAATGGATCCCACCACCCAACTCTTAGCTGGGCCTGTGATAATTGACCCTGATACATCCTGATGGAGAGAGCCTATCAGATCGGCTTCCTGGGGACTCTGAATTCCAACAGCGTTTGAAAGTAAAAAAAATGACAATGCAAAGAAGGAAGTTCAAATATTGCTAACTGACAGTATGGAGGAATTATTTGGACGAATTGGTTGTTTTCAACATCTTTCTACTCTGGCAACCAAAAAAAGTCTCGACCTCAGCACATCTATCCATCTACACTGACACATGGTTTGTTTTTGTTTTTTTTTTTAATGACTTAGTAGCACAGTACAACTATTAAAACCAAAAATCTAGGACAAATATACTTATGACATTTATTTTACAAGTATTGAACTGAAAACTGCATATACTGCTGATAGAAATGTAAATGTAATTGGTACAACTGTTTTGGGAAAAGTTAGCATTTTATCATAAACTTAAACGCATACCCTAAGACTCAGAAAACCCAACTTACCCAAGAGAAATGAAAATATATGTCCATATAAAGACCTATGTGTGAATGTTTTTAGCGGCCCTTATCCATAACGGTAAAAAAGTGAAAACAATTATAATATCATCAAGGTGATAAACCCATGTAGACTACACACCCGCGGGGTGTTACTTAGGTACAAAAGGGAATAAACTCCTGATACTGTCAACAGGAAGGATCTCACACTCATTACACCCAGTGAAAAAAGTCAGACACAAAGGAATACAAACACAGATGTGTGATTTCATTTACACAACAGTATGCCACTGGCCAAACAGTAGAGACAGAGATCAGAA
The DNA here is from genome assembly GCF_016906955.1 of Phacochoerus africanus. Taxonomy (NCBI): domain Eukaryota; kingdom Metazoa; phylum Chordata; class Mammalia; order Artiodactyla; family Suidae; genus Phacochoerus; species Phacochoerus africanus. Next base: position 90,624,622 of record NC_062545.1, on the reverse strand, counting down.
CAGTGGTTTGCTGGCGGGTGGGGGGGTGGGGATGGGGGACTGATTGCAAAGGAGCAAACAATACTCCTGGGGTATGATGGATCTTCATTGTGGTATGATATTTGAGATTTTTTTGAATCTCAGATCTGAGAAAAATAGGTTTTGAAAAAGTCGAGTTTATTGCATATTTTCTTTAAGTTATGCACTTTGCTGGGATCTAGGACTATGGAGATGAAGGACCTAGTCTATGACTTGAAGAAGTTTATAGTCCAAGGAGAAGAAAGAGGAGCCAACGTAGCCAGGACATTGAGTAATAAGTGCGCTGGTGGAGACAGGCAGAGCAGCCAGAGCACATAGTAGGGTTTCTGAATCAGATCTCTGGAAATGTTGGAACCAAGATAATGTAGGACTTAGCCAGAGGAGAGAGAAAGCCATCCTTAGCTAAGGAAGTAAAAATGCAAAAACATTCAGAGAGAGGGAGAGAGAGAGAGGAGGTTTTCATGGATCAGCTCTGCTTTTAAAAATTGCCAAAATGAACAAAGTAATGAATGAATAGGAAAAAATTGAGACAACGTACCAGAAAATAAATTCCATGGCAGTGAGACATATTAAAATGTGAGCTGGCTAGAGTTCCCACTGTGACACAGCAGGCTAAGGATCTGGCATTTTCTCTGTAGTGGTTCAAGTCACTGCTATGGCACTGGTTCAATCCCTGGCCTGAGAATTTACACATGCTGTAGGAGATGGTAAAATGAATGGGATAGGATAGGATAGGATAGGATAGGATAGGATAGGATAGGATAGGATAGGATAGGATAGGATGGAATAGAATAGTTCCCACTGTGGCACAATAGTTTAATGATCAGGCTTGTCTCTGTGGAAATACCTGGCTTGCCTAGTGCAGTGGATTAATGATCTGGCATTGCTGCTACTGTGGTGTAGGTCACAGCTCCATCTTGGATTCAATCCCTGGGCCAGGAACTCCCATATGCCTCAGTGGCAGCAGAAAAAGAATAATATAACATAAAATAATAAAATGAAATAAAATAATGAAATATCTCTTCTTTCCAAGGTAGATGATCTTGAGAATCCAGAAACCAACTTGATACATAAGCAGGACTGTCACATAGTAAGGACAAGCATCCTTTGCTTTAGCTATCAACTATTTGCTATCAACTCCTCAGTGACTCAAGGATCAACACAGACTTTAGGGCTGCCACCTGAGGCATGTGGAAGTTTCTAGGCTAGGGGTCTAATTAGAGCTGCGGGTACCAACCACAGCAACACCAACACCAGATCTGAGCCATATCTGCAAACCACACCACAGCTCACGGCAACGCCGGATCCTTAACCTACTGAATGAGGCCAGGGATTGAACCCACTTTCTTATGGATACTAGTCACGTTCATTACCACTGAGCCACAATAGGAACTCGAGCATAATTTTTAATGTAAGGAAATGAACTCATTGATTTAAAGATTATAATTAAATATTAACTTTAAAACTATTACCAACTTTAAAACTCTAGCAGTTAATACTTGGATTTTGTTGGGGGGAGTATATTTTAAAATAAAGCTTTTGGAGTTTCCAACGTGGCTCTGCAGTAATGAACCCAACTGGTATCCATGAGGATGCGAGTTCGATCCCTGGCCTCACTCAGAGATCCCATCTGGCTGCGGCTGAGTAGGCTGGCGGCTGCAGCTCTGATTCAACCCCTAGCCTGGGAACTTCCATATTGCTGTGGGTACAGGCTAAAAAGCAAAAAACAAAAAACAAAATAAAAAATAATAAAAATAAGGCGTTCCTGTTGTGGCGCAGCAGAAACGAATCTGACTAGGAACCATGAGGTTACAGGCTCAATCCCTGGCCCCATTCAGTGGGTTAAGGACCTGGCGTTGCTGTGGCTCTCGAGTAGGCTGACAGTTGTAGATCCAATTAGACCCCTAGCCTGGGAACCTCCATATGCCACAAGTGTGGCCAATAAATAAATAAATAAATAATATAAAGCTTTCTTACACAATAGTGCATTTTGTCACTTTGACATACCATCTGGAAGCTAATACATAAGAAAAATGAAATGGATGACCACATTTACAGTATTTCACTATATTAAATGTTAGTCTACTGGTAGGGTTTGGGTGGAAGAAATGTTCCCAGATGTTCCTTCGAGGATGGAGTCATTTAATAACTAGAGTTCACAAAAAACTTTGAGGGTTTTTTCCCTCTTTTGAGATGGTCTAGGGAGTGTTTTGCGAGGCTTTAAGAAAGTCCAAACTACCACTTGAAAAAACGGTGCCTTATTCTCTTATCTGAAGCAATTTTTAGTTTGTGTTTTCATCTAGTTGAAGGATTTTTGCTTCTGCCTTATTGAAAGCAAGCCTCTTTTTGTTCCAAGATAATGATTGACCATTAACAAACATTTGAGTGCCTGCTATTTATAAAGATCAATAAAATTTTTCATTTATTATATTTAAAAAAAGACAGATTTTACTGATCACTCCATTTCTAACATCTATCATTTTACTTCTTCATGTCCTATTTATTTCAATTCATTGATTTAACAGCTTGACTTCAACTTTCTTCTTCCTATTGTTTTCATCCTTAAAAAAAAAGTTAAGCACACAAAAATCTGGTTGCCTGTCATATTGCATCTTGTGAGACACACAGAAGTCATTTAGGATAGTGTTACTTCCTGGTACCAAAGCCCTGTCCTGAAGAGGAAATAAAAACAGCACGATCTGACAACCTAACTAAAGCATATACATAATCTCATAAAGCAGGTTGCTGCCTTTTATCCCACAAACTTCCATATCTATTGCGTTGGCCAGAACCCAGTCCCATGGCCATGACCATGGGGAAGGGATGAGGGGATATAGAGTCTTTATTAGCCAACCACTGAATGAAAAGAACAGGTATTGTAGGATAACAAGTAGTCCCTGAATCAAGGAGGAGATTCTCCTTTTCCCTCAGAACCCTGGGATCATCAAGATCATGCATTTTCTGCTTAAAACATGAACCCTAGAATTTCATTGTCAATTCTGTCTTCTGATTGGGAGCTATTTGCTTTTTCACCTAATGTTACCCTGGAGCATTACTGATTACAAAGCACTAAAGGCAGTGCCTCAGGCAAAGTAAGTGCTAGGTAAATATTGGCTATTATGGCCATGGTCTCTTCTCTCCTTCCAGGACTCCTCAAACAGATGTTCTCTTACAGTCCTGGTAACCTAGTTGAAAACAAGGTGGTGGATTTGGTAGAATACACCCAATGCAAAATAGCATTTAAATGCAAATAGCATTTAAAAACACATTTATAAAATGAGAAAAAGTCTTTTGCAGAGTTGTTTAGTCTTCTTAAAATATGTGATTTTTTCCATTACAGTCCTCCTCGTAGGCCTTGTTTAAAACTTCCTTGGCAGACTGCTTGTCAAATATGCCTTGTTGATTCTACCTCTATTAACTGCAACTTTTTGTATGAATTCTTACTCCATTTGCAAAGGTTAAAATTTATATTCCTGTACATGATATGCCCAAACTTTCCAAATAAAAAGTTCTCTTTCTAACTATTAATTTATTATAATCAGGCAAATTTTCTAATAAATTGGCTACGTTCCTGATAACAAAATGAAAGTGAACAAAATTGCAGTTGCCTTTTCCAGCTGTTTTCTAGTAGCCATTGAAGACATTTCCCAAATTTGCATATCAATATTTCAAAGAGAACTGGCTTTCTTTTTATAAACTCCGGCTTTTATTTGCAAGAATATCACTGAAAACATGTCACTGGGCAAGAAAATACACTAAAAATGTGCAACTTTCTCTGTATCCTTTCCCAGGGGCCAAGAAATGCTATATTGTTGTGTAGACTAGTATTCTATTTTGGGAGATATTTCCTGATGGTTAATTTTGGAAGATAGACCTGAAAAAAAATCTAGATAAGACTGTTGATCTATTATTTTTATTGTATTAGAAACATCCTGGGTAATTTCCATAGTATCAAAATGGCCTGGGGGAAAAGGAGGAATAACTACATATTTCCATTAATTGCAATGTAATAACAAAAACTAGGGAAGACATTTCCATTGGATTTTCCTTTTTAGAAAGTTAAATAGCAAACAGCATTGCAATTTGTTTAAGGACAAACTGTTTTGAGAATTGAATGTATAATTAGGCCAAAGACCAGTGACATGAATTATTATATGAAGGAAACACATTTGCCCTCAAGTAACCTTAAGAAGGAGTCAGTCCAATGGATTTTGGATCATATTCTTTAGTAAACTAATTTATCTTTTGGGAACACTGAGCAAAAATAAAATGTTTCAGGGAGTTCCCTTCATGACTCAATGGTTAACAATCCCAACTAGGATCCATGAGGATGTGGGTTAGATCACTGGCCTTGCTCAGTGGGTTAAGGATCAGGCCTTGCCCTGAGCTGTGGTGTAGGTCTCAGATACGGCTTGGATAATGCCTTGCTGTGGCTGTGGTGTAGGCCAGCAGCTGTAGCTCTGATTTGACCCCTAGCCTGGGAATTTCCATATGCCATTGGTGTGTCCCCAAAAAGCAAATAAAATAAAATAAGTAGGATCTTTCAAGTGTTTCTTCATTCACCAAAAAATGTAAAAGTGTTAGCAAAGTTTCTAACATATTTTTCTCACAGGGAGACACAGTCTAAAATCAATAACTCAAATTTTATTCTGTTTCTTCTCTTTCACAAAAACTTCTTATACAAGACATGGCTCCAAAATCTTCCACGAACAACCCCTTTCTCACCATAATCTCCACTTTTCCAAGTCTCTTATTCTTTCCAGAATTAGATTGAGGCCTGTGGGTTAACTTAGCAGCCTGATCATTTAGGATCACCTTCAAACCGTAATCCGCAAATATTTCTTTGCCACGCAGGGCAGAAGGGATGAAATTGATTACCTATTAATAAAAAAGTCCATACTCTGCCAAGAAATGGCCCTGGATATAACACACTCTTTTGATTTCTTCAGAAATGTATCTTAAGCTGCAGTGTTTTTATCCCACCTGTTATGGGTGATGAAATGAAGGGGTGAAAAACTATAACCCAGTTCCCATATGTCCATGTCATGTATCATTTGCATCAATGTACTTGGGCTTTTCGGTTTTTTGTTTGTTTTGTCTTTTTGCCATTTTCTTGGGCTACTCTCTTGGCATATGGAGATTCCCAGGCTAGGGGTCTAATCAGAGATGTAGCCACCGGCCTACGCCAGAGCCGGATTCTTAACCCACTGAGTGAGGCCAGGGATCGAACCCGCACCTCATGGTTCCTAGTCGGATTCGTTAACCACTGAGCCACGACGGGAACTCCTGTGCTTGGGCTTTATAACAAACACCACAACCCAGGCGACTAAAATAACAAAGACTTATTTCCCCGCAGTTCTAGAGGCTGGAAGCCTGAGATCAAAGTGTCCACCAGTTTGATTCCCCAGAGGCCTCTCTCCCTGGCTTGCCTCCCCACTGTGAGTCCACGTGGTGTTTTTGCATTTACATCCTAAACCCCCCTTCCTATGAGGACACCAGTCATGTTGGATTAGGGTTCACCTCCACCACCTGCTTTAACGGAATTACTTCTTTAAGACCCTATTGCCAAAACTCAGTCACAGGGTTAGGGCTTCAGTGAATGAATCTGGAGGGACACAAGCTAGCCCCCTAACAATGGCCACCCTAGAATGTTAACATCAGACAGGGAAGGATTTTATTTCAATGCTTGACAGCTTTTGACTACAAAACCCTAAAAGTCACTATCTGACATAGATACCATACTTCATTTTTGGATTTCAAACCTAAATTTTTGGATTTCTGCACAAGAGAACTTGCAAAAACCAAAGGAACAAAAACAGATGTATTTACTAATTTACTTCTACTTACTAAAGCAGAGTCACAATCCTGAGAGGAAAAAAAAAAAATAGCCCTTGCTTTTATTAAGTGCTAGTTCTCCTTTCAGCTTTCTTTTTGTTAATTGTGGAGCCAGGCAACCTCTTGGGAGATACACTAAAGGATTTTAAATTGAAAAAAAAAAAAAAAGCTTTTCAAATCACACGTTCCTTGGAAGTCACAAATGTCAACTCTATCAGTTATATTTTGGGCTACGAATAATAGGAAATTTTGCTGACAGAGATTTCAGCATTAAGGACATTGATTATTTCACAAGAAGTCCAGTGGCCTGCAGCTCCAGGTTGCTGAATTCAGCAGCAAGATGAAGATGGAACCAGTGGTTTCCCACCTCTCCCCTCCTCTGTGGCAGTTGTTTCCTGAGGTCTTGTGGTTGCAACGTGGGCATCACCTGCTCACACAAGTGCACCTGAAGGCTGGAGGGAAAGCCTTCATGTCCTGCACCTTTGTATCGAAGAGCAAAGCTTTGCCCGGAAGTCAACCTCTTACATCTCATGGTTCTGAAGGGAACAGAGTGTACCACCCCCCAAATATGCCAGCAGGAATTGAGAACGGGTCACCCCAACAGCTGCTGCCCTGATATAATGATTGTTTGGAGATATAATGAATGATTGGGGCACTTGGAGAGCAGCCAATGCTAGGAGAGTCTTTCTCTGATTCCTCTTCTCAGCCCAAAGACTGATCCTCCAAAAAGAATTCACTTGTCATAAATCCCCAAGGGACAGGGGTAGGGGGCAGGTTTTCCTCAACTTAAGAAGATTGACAAAAGCAGACACCACACCCAGATGAACTTTGCCACAAGTTATCATACCTCCCTTCTATTCTCCTACATGCCCATTCATTTTTCCTGAAAATTACTTACTTTCATCTGAAAGGCCCACATCCCTCCTCTTTCCATATTAAAATGTTTGTTTGTTTTTCATTTTTGATGACCCCACTGCATATGGAGTTCCTAGGCCAGGGAACAGATCTGGGCCAAAGTCTAGACCCAAGCAGCAGGTGCAGCAACTCGGGATTCTTAACCTACTGTGAGGGGCAGGGGATCAAACCAGTGCTCCCTACAGCAGAAACTCCTAAAATGGTATTTAAACTGAATTCTAAACCACCCCTGAGGGGGGGGGCATTTGGGAGAGGGGAGTAACTCTTTTTCCCCTGGGTATCTCCCATATAAACAGGAGGTATACATATTCATAAACTTCCACTTGTCTTTCTCTGCTAACCTGTTATCTTCCCCTCCTATATTCTCTCTGCCCCTAGGCCAGTCCTTGTAAAGAGGGGCAAAGTTCATTCCATTGCTTTTTCACAAACACACACAGCAGAGATGGACACAGGCTGGACTGGCATGCTTTTATTTTTTGATTGGGTGTAGTTGACTTAGAAAGTTGCATTAGTTTCAAGTGTGCAACAAAATAAATCAGTGTATACATATACATACATCTGTTCTTTTACAGATTCTTCTCCCATCTAGGTTATTACACAGTATCGAGTAGATTACCTGGTGCTAGACAGTAGGGCCTTGTTACCTATTTATTTTTTACATAGTGTATGTCAATCCCAACCCTCTAATTTATCTCTCCCCCTCCCCTTGCCATATTTCCCTTTATTAACAATAAATGTGGTTTCAAAATCTCTGAGTCTATTTCTGCTTTGTAAGTTCTTCTTCTTCTTCTTCTTTTTTTTTTTTTTTTGTCATTGCCTTTTTGTATTTTTAGGGATGCATCTGCAGCATATGGAAGTTCCCAGGCTAGGGGTTGAATCGGAGTTACAGCTGCCAGCCTATACCACAGCTACAGCAATGTGGGATCCAAGCCACATCTGTGACCTACACCATAGCTCACAGAAAAACCAGATCCTTAACCACTGAGCGAGGTCAGGGATCAAACCCAAATCCTCATGGATACTAGATAAGTTTGTTAACTACTGAGCCACAGAAGGAACTCCTGTAAGTTCTTTTGAATCATTTTTTTGTTAGATAAAGAAGATGTGGTATAAAAAAAAGAATGAAATGATTCCATTTGCAGAAACATGGATGGTGAAGTTAAAGACAAATATCATATGAGATCATTAATATGTGGAATCTAATAAAAAAAAAAAGAAGAAGAAGAAGTGCTTTTAAACACTGAATTTCCTCCCAAGGACACCATCTTCTTTAGCAGGAGCTGAAATGATGCACATTTCCAGGACTTTTCAGGAGGGAATTTGAGTTGGTTAGCACCATTTTTCAATGTGTTTATCAGTGTTTTAGTGCCTTGTTCCAACTGTTGTTGGCTATAAAAAGTTACCCCCAAAAATGGCTCAAAACAGTAACCTCCATTTCCTCTGCCAACCTACCTTGTGCTGAGCAGACTAGGCGGAGTCCCTGCATGGTTGCTGTCAGGTGGGGCCTGGGCCCAGGTCACCCTGAAGTTCCTTCACTCAGCTCTGCACCGGAGCCCTTGAAGACATCACTGTCCTGCCCTTGGAGAGGTCTCCCCAAATGGGGACTGCAGACAGACTCTTTGCGGGGAAGCTGAGGCTCCATAAACTGCCCCAGCCTGGCCTCAGAAGTCACACAGCATCAGCCACTGATTCCTTGAGGCAGCTCCAGTTCAAGGGAGGGACAGAGACTCCACCTTGTGACAGGAGGAGCATCACAGGATGGATGGGCAAATTTTCAATACCACCACACACCCTTAAGACTGGCCTTCCTACTCAAATGAACCACCTTAAGGGACCTGAGTCCATGGAGCCTGCTTTCATTGTCATCTGAGTCTCACACCCTCTTCCCTCCTTCCCTGTGGTCATTCCCATGCTAGGACCACATAGCTCCTGTCCCAGGCTGGACCATTTGGAGGGAGAGGTCATGGGCTCTGTGAAAAGGGACAGGGACTTCCGGTTAACCCCTAGTGATACTGATGAAGCTAAAGTCAACCCTGCTAGGACGAAAATGCTCATAACCAGATTTTGAAATGAGTAAACTTGGAGGCTTCCTTTCCTCTCACACTTTGTGGTCTCCAAAGAAAAAAGAGGCTGCAAAGATACCAACCAGCAGTGGGAGAGTTTCTCTTATGCCAACTAAACCCAGGACAACTTGGCAATCAGGTTGGGCCATCCTTCCCATGGATATGAGCAGAGAAAGAAAAGGTAGGCACCTCCAAAAACTGAAAATAGAATTATCATTTGATCCAGAAATTCTATTCCCGGCATCTATCCAGAGAAAACAATGATTCAAAAAGATGCATGTACCCCAATGTTCATTGCAGCACTATATACAATAGCCAAGACATGGAAACAACCTAAATGTCCATGGACAGAGGAGTGGATCAAGAAGATGTGGTACACAATATACACAATATACACAATGGAATATTACTCGGCCATTAAAAGGAAAGAAATAATGACATTTGCAGCAACATGGATGGACCTAGAAATTACCATGCTAAGTGAAGTGAGTCAGACAGTGCGACACCAACATCATATGCTATCACTTACATGTGGAATCTAGAAAAAGGACACAATGAACTTCTTTGCAGAACAGACACTGACTCACAGACTTTGAAAAACTTAGTTTCCAAAGGAGACAGGTGGGAGGATGCGCTGGGAGTTTGGGATGAAAATGCTATAAAATTGGGTTGTGGTTATTGTTGTACACCTATAAATGTAATAAAATTCATTGAGTAATTAAAAAAAAAAGAAAAGAAAAGGCAGGCAGCCTGGGGTGGAGGAACACTGCCTGGGCTACATGGTCCTGCTTGTCCTCCTGCCCTCTGAAGGAGGAGGGCTGGTTTCAGATTGTTTAACCCTCTCAGCAGAGAGGATGAACATCTGGAATCACAACATTTTCTCCTCTGATCTCAGCATCAGTCAAGCTGTCCTCCCTTTCCTTGGATAAGAGATTCACATGAAAGCCTAGAATAACATGTATTCTTTAGAACAGTGTCACAGAGAAAAGTCAGATAAAATTCAATGCCAAATCTGGGCTGCGTGTGCGACCTACACCTCAGCTCACAGCAATGCCGGATTCCTGACCCACTGAGTGAGGCCAGGGATCGAACCCATATCCTCATTGATACTAGTTGGGTTCATCACCACTGAGCCACAACATAAACTCCCATTTGTTTTGTTTTAAGGAGGAAATATGTTGAGGAAGATTTTAAGAAGTTATTTTTACGAGTATATTTGAGAATGCAAAGCACAAGACTTACAAATAGCTTTGTTTGGATAAAATAGGATTGAGCATATATACACACGAGTTGCCATAAACTATAGTCTATACATATTCTGTATTTTGTCATCACAAAATTGAGTTTCTAACTCTGAGACTAAGATGAGAAAAGAATTTTCCTGAAGTCTTCAAAAATGTATTGTGCTGGTTTTTAGGACTGATACTCATAAGCTTAACGTTACAAATACTTGTCTTTGGAAACTGTATTTGTTAAAGTGTCATAGGAAACTGTTCAAGGAGAGTTGTAAACTGTGTTTTCCAAGGAAGGCTGATTTTATTCACCAACGTTGGTCAACTAGGCCAGCTGATTTTGGACCTTGGCCATCTAGTTAAGTCGACTGGTAAAACAAACAGACAAAACCACTCTGTAGAGGTTCTTAAAATTAGAAGCATTGCTAAAACCATTCCTACTTATAAAAACTGTATTATACGAGATAACTTTAGCAGACAAACTCTAAACCACAATGGAGAATCCTGATTTGCCATTACCCTGGTGTGGATGATTTTACCAGGTGAGCCTAGAAAATCCCCTGACTGATTTGCAAACATTCTGCCTAGTAGATGCCAAACTCTGAATAAGAAGCACTTGGGAAAGATGGTTAGAGGGTCAACGTCAAAAGAAAAAAGTCTGTGAAAATCTCAGAAACATGATACAAAATGAAAAAAGATAATATATTCCCCTATAGGGGAATTAGAGTGTGGGATATGTCCCAATCCTCTTATTTTTTTGTGACATTGTGAAATTTATGTCGATATTAAAACTGAAAATGAAGGAAAACCAGAGGTATCTCATGGAGATTCCTAATACTGTCCTCAGAGGGTGTTCCCCACTTCCAGCCCCAAGCTCTGCAGTTACGGTGAAGTTCAAGCACACAGGTGATGGGATATTCCATAGGATGACAGACCCAGTGGCTTCACAAATTGACAAAAAGGAAAAGAGGAGGCAGACCAGTGTCCTAGGTTACAAGAACCTTGGGATGTAGCAAACTGACATTATATGTGGTCTCTGATAAGAACCTGACTTAAAAAATCCCATATAAAAGACATGGGAGCGGGGAGGTCAGCTGAGGCAAACACGCATGGCCAGTATATCAGGAAATAAAAAATATTTCATTCAGAGGGAGTGATAATGCTACTATGTTCTATAGGAAAACATGTCAAAGAATTTTGGTGTGAAATTTCATATAGTCTACAATTTCAAATGGTTTGTCATGGCTCAGTAGAAATGAATCTGACTAGTATCCATGAGGATGCAGGTTCGATCCCTGGCCTCGCTCAGTGGGTTAAGGATCTGGCATTGCTGTGAGCTGCGGTATAGGTCACAGACACAGCTCCGATCTGGCATTGCTGTGGCTGTGGTATAGGCCAGCAGCTGTAGCTCTGATTTGACTCCTAGCTTGGGAACCTCCATATGCTGCGGGAGCAACCCTAAAAAGACAAAAAATAAAATAAAATAAAATGGTTTATCTCCACTTAGCTGTTCTTCTAGCCAACGGGGACCTGCTGTACAGCACAGGGAACTCTATCCAATATTCAGTGATCATCTACATGGGAAAAGAATCTGAAAAAGAATGGATGTGGGTACATGTATAAATGACTCACTTTTTTGTACAGCAGAAATTATCACAGCATTGTAAATCAACTATACTTCAATAAAACTTCTAAAAATGAGAGAAAAAGAAAGAAAATAAGTAAATAAAATAGTTTAGTGAAAAAATACATAGCTGAAGTATACACAGCAAGATAACAATTGTCATATATAGATGACAGGTATTGATATACACTTTTTTCTGTTTTCTTTGTATCCTAAAATTTTCCAAACACGTTTTTTTTCAAATATGTGAATGTTATTCCTGTCCCCCAATTTTTAAAATTATTTTTTAAAAATTTTTATTGAAGTATAGTTGATTAACAATGTTGTGTTAATTTCTGCTGTATAGCAAAGTGATTCAGTTATACATATATCTATTCTCTTTTACATTCTTTTCCATTGTAGCTTATCAGAGGATATTGCATATAGTTCTCAATGCTATACAGTAGGACCTTGTTTATCCATCCTATAGATAATAGTTTGCCTCTGCTAATCCCAGATTCCCAGTCCAGCCCTCCCTCTCCCACCAACTCCTTGCCCCTTGGCAACTAAAGTCAATTCTCTATGTCTGTGGCTCTGTTTCATAGATAAGTTCATTTGGGCTGTATTTTAGATTCCACATATAAGTGATATCATATGGTATTTGTCTTTCTCTTAAAATTCTTTTTCTTTTTTTTTCTTCTTTTTTTTTTCTTTTAGGTCTGCACCCAAGGCATAGGGAAGTTACCAGGCTAGGGATCAAATCAGAGCTGGAGTTGCTAACCTACACCACAGCCACAGCAACATGGGGATCCAAGCCTCAGCTATGAGCTACATCACAGCTCACAGCAAGCAACGCTGGATCCCAGACCCACAGAGCAAGGCCAGGGATCAAACCCACATCCTCATGGATACTAGTCGAATTCGCTTCCACTGCGCCACAAAAGGAACTCCTAAAATTCTTAGAATAAAAAGGAAGATATGAAATCTGGCTTAAGAAGATGGGACCTGTCCCTTCCAAGAAGAGCTAGCAACTAGAGAAAAGCCTCTTCCTCAAGATGTCAAGACCCTCATCCTGAGGACAAAACACAACTAGAAGTCTTGGATCACCCTTCATTTCTGGCTGGACAGTGCTCTGCCCACGTGCTCCCATCTGGTGGGGCAGCTGGAAGGCGGAAGAATCGGTACCAGAGGAGCCGCCCAGGTCCAGCCATGGTGACAGCATTGGGTTCAGTGTTTCTGTCTCCCAACTAAATAAAACTACTGGTTATACTAAGCCTCTGTGGCATCTGGAACAACATTAACGCTGTCAAGGGTAAGAATAATGCCTGATATTTATCAGGCATGCAGTGAAAGACTTGATAAAGGGACAGTAAAGATGATGCTTTTGTGTTAATGACAGATAAGTCCTACTGCACACGCTGAGCTGTGTGGTCGTTATGCAGGGTCCTCCCTGCAGCCAGGTGTCTAACAGAAACGTGTTAGTTTTTGCATCTCTCTTGGGCGAGCACTCCTGGTTTAACTGCAGAGGGGCTCTGGGGGCTGGGGCACCCCTCCCTCCGGCCTGCTCCCCTGACTCCTGCCTGAATTGCTCTCCTCCTTCTGCCTCCTGGAGAACGTCCTCCACCCCTTTGGGGCCAATGCCCCATGCCTCCAGACCCCACCCTTAGCACCATCTGCAGCCCATCTAGCTCCTCCCCACGGTTCAGGACCAACACAGTCACCCCTCTGTTAATTTTTTTTTCCATATCTCTATTAATTTTCAACTTATCCCTCTTTGCATCTGCCTTCCTGAGTAGATAGAAACACTGTCTTCCCTCTGGGAACTTCCTCTGCTCCAAAGTGGTCAGGAAAGAAGGAATTAACACAGCCTGAAGAAAGGAGGGTATCAGCCAGCCTCCCCATCAAGACAGGATGACTTCCCCTGGGGTCAGAGAGTCCTCAGGCAAGGGCTACCTGGACTCAGTGTTCAACTCACTTCACAGGGTTATTAAGAGGATCAAATGACCTAATGGGGGTGGTAACCCTTTACAAAGAAAGAGTAAGAATTGCATGTTATTTGTTATATAACCCAATGATGGGTTATGGGTTAGTTTAGTCTTGCTTTTTTTTTTTTTTTTTTTTTGGCTGTGATCACAGCATGCAGAAATCCACCAGCTAGGGCTTGAACATGTGCCTGAGCAGTGACTCCTGGCACAACAGCCTAATCCTCAACTCACTGAGCTACCAGGGAACTCCTGTTTTCCTTCTTTCATACTTTCTACTCTACATTAAACTTAAAAACTGTATGTTTAAATTTTTTTCACAATCATTAAAAAATTAAGATATATTCGGGGGTACTCATAAAATACCCATTTATTTAGCAGGTATTATGTAATAGATTAAAGAAGCATAAAACAGTCATCTTTAAGGGACTTTGAATTGAATGGAGAAGAAGCTTGCTGTTACAGTACGCAGTACCGTTGAAGTACAGAGAAAATGACTTCTCACGGATGGGAGCCTGATATTTTAAATTTAGGTATACAGAAATATTTAATTCTGATAAAGAATGAATGTGGTTTTTCTTTTTCTCTCTATACAGCACTGCCACCTACTGGCAATGTTGAACGTCTTTTCATGTGCCTATTGCCCCATCTGTATGTTTTCTTTGGAAAAATATCTGTTTAGGTTTTCTGCCCATTTTTCAATTGGATTTTTTTGTTGTTGTTGAGTCCTATGAGTTGTTTATATATTTTGGAGATTAAGCCCTTGTCAGTTGCATCATTTGCAAATATTTTCTCCAATTTTGTAGATTGTATTTTCATTTTATTTATGATTTTCTTTGCTGTGCAAAAGCTTCTAAGTTCGATTAGATCCCATTGGTTTATATTTGTTTTTATTTCTGTTGCCTTTGGAGACCTAAGAAAATATTTGTACAGTTTATGTCAGAGAATGTTTTGCCTCTCTTCTAGGAGTTTTATGGTGTCTTGTCTTATGTTTTAAGTCTTCAAGCCATTTTGATTTTATTTTTGTGCATGGTGTGAGGGTGTGTTCTAGTTTCATTGATTTACATGCAGCTGTCCAGTTTTCCCAGCACGACTCACTGAAGAGACTATCTTTTTCCTGTTTTATATTCTTGCCTCATTTGTCAAAGATTAATTGACCAAAGTGTACAGGTTTATTTCTGGGTTCTCTATTCTGTTCCATTGGTCTGTATGTCTGTTTTGGTACCAGCACCACACTGTCTTGATGACTGTGGCTTTGTAATATTGTCTGAAGTCTGGAAGAGTTATGCCTCCTGTTTGGTTTTTGTCCCTCAGGATTGCTTTGGTGATTCTGGGTCTTTTAAGTTTCCGTATAAATTTTTGGATTGATTGTTCCAATTCTGTGAAAAAAAAATGTCATGGGTAACTTGATAGGGATTGCATTGAATCTGTACATTGCTTTGGGTAGTATGGCCATTTTAACAATATTAATTCTTCCAATCCCAGAGCATGAAATATCTTTCCATTTCTTTGAGTCCTTTTTAATTTCCTTGATCAATGTTTTATTGTTCTCCGCATATAAGTCTTTCACCTCCTTAGTCAGGTTTATTCCTAGCTATTTAATTTTTTGGAGTGCAATTTTAAAAGGTTTTGTATTTTTATATTTCTTTTCTAATATTTCATTGTTAGTATACAGAAATGCAACTGATTTCTGAATGTTAATCTTGCATCCTGCTACTTTGATGAATTCATTGATCAGCTCTAGTATTTTTATGTGAAGTCCTGGGGGTTTTCTATATATAGCATCATGTCATCTGCATAGGGTGACAATTTTAGCTCTTTTCCAATTTGGGTACATTTTATTTCTTTTGTCAGATTGCTGTGGTTAGGACTTCCAATACTTTGTTGAATAAATGTGGTGAGAGTATGGGAGTTCCAATTGTGGTTTAGTGGAAACAAGCCTGACTAGTATCCATGCGAATGCTGGTTTGCTGGCTTTCCTCAGTGGGTTAAGGATCCAGCATTGCCATAAGCTGTGGTGTAGGTGGCAGACACAGCTCAGATCCCAGGTTGCTGTGGCTGTGGTGTAGGCCAGCAGCTGCAGCTCCAATTCAACCCCTAGCCTATGAACTCCCATATGCCATGGGTGGGGCCCTTAAAAAGAAAAAAAAAAAAAAGTCGTCAGAGTGGGCATCCTTGTCTTGTTCCAGATTTTAGTGGGAAGGCTTTCAGCTTTTCTCCATTGAGTATTATATTGGCTGTGGGTTTGTCATAAACAGCTTTTATTATGTTAAGGTATGTTCCCTTTATACCCACTTTGGGAAAAGTTTTTATCATGATTGGATGTTGGATTTGTCAAATGCTTTTTCTGCATCTATTGAGATGATCATGTGGTTTTTTACTTTTTTTGTTAATGTGTTGTAGGACAATTGATTTGCATACGTTGAACTATCCTTGTGAACTTTGTATGAATAAAATTAAATTTCAGATAAGGTAGTTATATTGTAGTTGTTGCATTGTCTCTTGAGTTGCTTAATTTTTTTAACTTTTATTTAAATAGAGTTGATTTGTAATGTGTCAATTTCTACTGTACAACAAACTGACTCAGTTATACCTATATATGCTTTTTCATATTCTTTTCCATTATGGTTTATCACGGGATACTGAATAGAATTCCCTATGCTGATGGATTTCTCAATGTTTGCTTCTTTTTGTGGAACAGGAGTTTTTGTTTTGTTTTGTTTTGGTTTTTGTTTTTTAGGGGCATACTTGTGGCATATGGAGGTTCCCAGGCTAGGGGTCAAATTGGAGCTGCAGCTGCCAGCCTACATCACAGCTTCAGCATAAGTAGTACGACCAGAGTCAACCCCTCCTGTCCATGAATCACTTTTATCTGCACTCCCCTCCCTATCTTCTTAAACTTGAGGGCCTGAAGGAAGCTTTCAGTCCTAGATCACCCCCTGATTATTGAAGGCAGAACTCTAAGACAGCCATAGCTGACAATCTTTATACATTCACCTATTCTTGTCTTTTCATGGTGGTTATTCTACTTCTCACACAGCATACAAGACATCAGGTGGGGGAGCTCCCATTGTGGCTCAGTGGGAATGAACCCAACTAGTATCCATGAGGATGAAGGTCTGATCCCTGGCTTTGCTCAGTGGGTTAAGGATCTGGTGTTGCCATGAGCTGTGGTGTAGGTCACAGACTCGGCTTAGATCCCAAGTTGCTCTGCCTGTGGTGTGGCTGTGTGTTGCCAATGGCTGTAGCTCTGATTTGACCCCTAGCCTGGGAACTCCATATGCTGCAGGTGTGGCCCTAAAAAGCAAAAAGCAAAAAAAAAAAAAAAGACATTTGTTAACATCCTTCCTCACATCTTCTCTGCCCTTACCTTTCTCTCACCCCAGATGATAATTCACTTCCCTCAGTATTTATTATTTTTTTGTCTTTTTAGGCCTGTACCCAAAGCATATGCAGGTTCCAGGCTAGGGGTCGAAGCAGAGCTGTAGCCGCTGGTCTACACCACAGCCACAGCAACACCAAATATGAGCCATGTCTGCAACCTACACCACAGCTCATGGCAACACCAGATCCTTAATGCAGTGAGTGAGGCCAGGGATTGAGCCTGTGTCCTTATGGATGCTAGTCTGATTCATTTCTGCTGAGCCACGACTCGAACTCCCTGAGATTCCACTCTTGAAGAGCGTGAGCAAGACTTGCTTGCTCCCAGTCTCAGAACACAGGGAGCAGACTGAAAACAGCCTAAGTCTCTGGCTGACCCCAGCATGACCCCAGCCCAGTTTTCAGCTCCAGCCCTCTTGCTCCAGCCTCTGCTCCCTGCACCAGAGGGAGTAAAGCTAAGGCTGGTACCAGGCTTTGGTTTCACCATCTCCAGCTTCAGCTCCACCCCTGCTAAGGTGCCAAGCTCCACTGCACTGATGGAGAAGCCACAGCTCACACCAGGCTTTGGCTGTAGCTCCTCCAGCTCTAGCTCTACCCCTTCAAGGAAACAGTCACAACTACACCCCAGGAGAAGACACAACCCATGCTCACTTCAGATCCAGCTCTCCCACCAAAGCTGCTGAGTACACACAGGCTGCATAAGCACACCACACACAAGGACATGCCTTCAAGACCAGTCTGGCAAACATTTTTACCTAATCTCATGGCTATCAGATGTTCTTTCAGCAGAAAATTTGTAAGCCAGAAGGGAACGGTATTTAAAGTACTGACAGAAAAAAAAAAAAAAAAAAAAAAACAACCTATAGCCAAGGATACTCTACCCAGCAAAGTTATCATTACAAATTGAAAGAGAGATGAAGAGTTTCCAGACAAGCAAAAAACAAAAAACAAAACAAACAAACAAACAAACAAAAACTTATCACCACTAAGGAAGCTTTACAAGAAATGTGAAAGTGTCTTTTTTTAAGCAAAAAAGAAAAGGTTATATAACAAAAAACAAGAAAACGTATGACGAAAAAAATCTCACTGGTAAAGGTAAATGTATAATAAAGGCAGATTTCCCATTGTGGTGCAGCAGAAACGAATATGACTAGTAACCATCAGGATGCAGGTTCAATTCCTGGCCTCACTCAGTGGATTAAGGATCCACTGTTGCCAAGAGCTGTGCTGTAGGTCATAGATGCAGCTCAGATCCTGCATTGCTATGGCATAGGCCGGTGGCTACAGCTCCAATTTGACCTCTAGCCTGGGAACCTCCATATTCCGTGAGTGCGGCCCTAAAGAGCAAAAAAAAAAAAAAAGAAAAAAGAAAAAATTACACACACACATATATACATATATATAAACACACACATATATATATGTACACACAATAAAGGCAGTGGATCAACTACTTAAGCTAGTACAAAGGTTAAAAGACAAACATCATTAAACCTCTGTAACTACAATAAATAGTTAAGGGACATATATTAAAATATAAAATGTGATGCCAGCCAGATTTTGAATCAGTAATCAAAAAACTCCCAATTGGGAGTTCCCTTTGTGATTCAGAGGAAACAAATCTGACTAGTATCCATGAGCATGTGGGTTCGATCACTGGTCTCGCTCAGGAGCAGCTCAGATCCTGTGTTGCTGTGGTATAGGCCAGCAGCTATAGCTCTGATTTGACCCCCAGCCTGGGAACTTCCATATGCTAAGGTTATGACCCTAAAAAGCATCAAAAAAAAACCAAAAAACAAAAAAAACAAAACAAACAAACAAACAAAAAAAAAAAACCTCCCAGAATTCCCCTTATGGCACAGTGGAACAAATCAAACTAGTATGCATGAAGATGTGGGTTCCATCCCTGGCCCCGGTCAGTAAGTCAGGGATCCCATGTTGCCATGAGCTGTGGTGTAGCTGTGGTGCCATGAGATATGGTGAAACCAGACACGGCCCTGTGGGGCTTCTGGGTGCAAAAGCCTCTCTGTGTCCATTTCTTGTTCTTAGAAAATGGGCCTCGTTCAGCCACCATGACCTTCCCTGAGTTCCTAGGGACAGGTTCAGACAGTTGCTGATGAGGGAAGGGAGGGGATGTGGAGACAAAGGAAGAAGAGTCAAGCAACAATAAATAGTAGAGTCTTGGGGCAGGATCCTGGTTCCCTCTCAAGGGATACACTTAATAATATAGGCATCTTATACACCTAAGAGAAAAGGTATATTCCTTGTGCTTCTTTTAGAAATGAATCCCTTTTTTTTTTTTTTTTTTTTGCTTTTTAGGGCTGCACCTGTGGCATATGGAGGGGTTCCCAGACTAGGGGTCAAACTGGAGCTACAGCTGCTGGCCTACACCACAGCCACAGCAACGCAGGATCTGAGCCACATCTGAGACCTATACCACAGTTCGGGACAATGCCAGATCCTTAACCCACTGAGAAAGAACAGGGATCAAATTCACATCCACATGGATCCTAGTTGGGTTTGTTAACCATTGAGCCACCAGGGGAACTCCCAAAAATGAATACTTTCAAACTGAACAGCTTAGAGTTCTTCCTTGTCCTTCTCCCGGGCTTAATTGCAGCCTAAATACAATCACCCCTAAACTGAAGATTAGGTACCCTGAGCATAATTGCCTGTGGGTTAAAGATTATTAACACGTGATTTTTTCAGGAACTTTCCAAGTTTGTTCTAATCTCTGATCAGTATGCCCTCTTCACAAGCACTGTTATTCTAGGCAATAACCCAGAAGACCACCATCATGAACATACTGAGATCTCCTGACTCCAGCTTTGATGACTAAGATTCCTCCAAAGAAAGAAGAATGCATGTTTGTCCTAATCCTGATTCCTATCTGAAAACCTGTTTCTCTCCTTTTTACTATAAAACTCCTTTCAATTCATTAGGCAGGGGTGGGGGGGGGGGTTTACAGTCTTTAGGGCATTAGCCCACTGTGACCCTCCTTTGCCTGGCAAAGCAATAAAGCTATTTTTTTCTCCTTTACCCAATACTCTGTCTCTGCATTTCAATTCAGCACCAGAAGACAGAGGCAGAATTCCAGCAACAGTGGCTCAGATAGCTGTGGCTGTGGTGTAGGCTGGCAGATGTAGCTCTGATTCGATGCCTAGTCTGGGAACTTCCATATGCCTCAGGTGCAGCCCTAAAACAAACAAACAAACAAAAAACCTCCCAACAAACAAATGTCTGGGACTATTTGGCTTTACAGGGGAATTCTACCAAACATTTAATGAAGACCTAATACCTAACCTTCTCAACCTCCCAAAAAATTGAAGAGGGAGGGAGCTCTTCCAAACTTATTCTAGGAGGCCATGATACCAAAACCAAAGGCACTATAAAAAAGAGAATTACAGGCCAATATCCTTGATGAACATAGATGCAAAAATCCTCAACAAAATATTAGCAAATGGAATTCAACAAAACATTTTTTTAAAAAAATTATACTGCATGATCAAGTGGAACTTATTCCAGAGATCCAAACATGGATCAGTTCATACAAATCAATCAACATGCTGCACCATATTAACAAAACAAGAGATAAAAATCATATAATCATCTCAATAGACACAGAAAAAGCTTTTGATAAAATTTAACACCCATTCATGATAAAAACTCTTAGCAAAGCTGGTATAGGAGAAACATACCTCAACATAATAAAAGCCATTTATGACACACACACAGATAACATCTCACTCAATGGTGAAAACCTGAACGGTTCTAAGATCAGGAACAAAATGAGGATGTTCATTCTCACCACTTCTATTTAACATAGTTTTGGAAGTCCTAGCACCAGCAATCAGGTAAGAAAAGAAATAAAAGGCATTCAGATTGGAAAGGAAGAAGTAAAACTGTCACTGTTTGAAGATGACATGATGCTATATACAGGCAACCCTAAAGAATCCACCAAAAAACTATTAGAATAAATGAATTAAGTAAAGCTGTAGGATACAAGATTAAAATACAGAAATCTCTGCATTCCTATACACTAAAAATGAACTAGCAGAAAAAGAATTCAAGAAAACAATTCTATTTACAATTGAATCAAACAGAATAAAATATTTAGGAATAAATTTCACCAAGGACATGAAAGACTTGTTTTCTGAAAACTCTGAGATATATAAAAGACTATATATATATATAGTCTTTTTTAAGTCACACCTGTGGCATATGGAGGTTCCCAGGCTAGGGGTCGAAAAGGAACTACAGCTTCCAGCTTATACCACAGCCACAGCAATGCCAGATCCAAGCCATATCTGCAACCTATACCACAACACTGGATCCTTAACCAACTGAGTGAGGCCAGGGATTGAACCTACATCCTCATGGATGCTAGTAAGATTCATTTTCACTGAGCCATGACAGGAACTCCTGAAAACTTAAAGATACTGATGAAGGAAATCAAAGACAATACAAATAAATGAAAAGATATCCTGTGTTCATGGATTGACTGGAAGAATTAACATTGTTAAAATGTCCATACCCTCCAAAGGAATTTACAGATTCAGTGCAATGCCTACCAAAACACCTGTAGCGTTTTTCACATAACTAGAACAAATAAGCCTAAAATGTGTATGGAACCACAAAAGACTTAGAATGGCCAAAGCAACCTTGAAAAAGAAGAACAAAGCTGGAGGTATCATGATCCTTGACTTTAGACTAGACTATAAAGTTAAAGTAATCAAAACCATATGGTACTGGCAACAAAAAACAGATACATAAATCAATGGAATGTAACTGAGAGCTCAGAAGTAAATCTACACATATATGGTCAATGAATCCACAACTAAAGAGGCAAGAATATACAATGAGGAAAAGACTTATACTAAGTGGTGTTGGGAAAACTGGACCACTTTTACCCTACATGTGAAAAAATGAAATTAGATTATTTTCCCATACTATATACAAAAATAAACTCAAAATGGATCAGAGACTTAAATGTAAGACTGGAAACCATAAATATCCTAGAAAAAAAAGTCAGTGTACTCTTTGACATTGGTCTTAGTAATATTTTGGATTTTTCTTCTCAGGCAAGGGAATCAAAAGCAAAACTAAATAAGTGGACCTAATCAAATTTAAAAGCTTTTGAACAGTGAAGGAAACTGTCAACAAAATGAAAAGGGAACTTACTGGATGGAAGAAGATATTTTCAAATATTATGTCTGAGGGAGGTTAATATTCAATATATATTTTAAAGGGAGTTTACAACGTGGCACAATGGAAATGAATCCGACTAGTACCCATGAGGATGTGGGTTAAATCCCTGGCCTTGCTCAGTGGGTAAAGTATCCAACGTTGCCATGAGCTGTGGTGTAGGTCGCAGGTGCAGCTCAGATCCTGCATAGCTGTGGCTATGGTGTAGGCTGGCAGCTGCAGCTCCAATTTGACCCCTAGCCTGGGAACTTCCATATGCCATGAGTGTGGCCCTAAAAAGCCAAAAAAAAAAAAAAAGGTGGAGGGGATTAAAAAGTACCACACCAAAGTTTAAGATAAATAAGTTACAAAGACATAATGAACTCATACAACTCAATATCAAAAAACCAAAATGAGCAGAATACTTGAATAGGCATTTTTCCAAAGGCACATGAAAAGATACTCAACATCACTACTCATTAAGGAAATATAAATTGAACCCACAGTGAGATATCACTTTATACCTTTCAGAATAGCTGTTGTCAAAGAGACATGAAATAGCAGGTGTTGAAAAGATGTGGAGAAATAGCCAACCCTCATGCACTCTTGGGTGGGAAGGAAAGTTGGTGGAGCCAGTATGGAAAACTGTATGGGGGTTCTTCAAAAAATAAAAACAAAACTGCAATACAACCCAGCAATTCCACACCTGGGAATTTATCCAAAGAGAATGAAAACACTAATTGGAAAAGATAGATGCACCCCTGTGTTCATGGCAGCATTATTTACGATAGCCAAGACATGGAAATAAATAAGTGCCCATCACTGGATGAAAGGATAAAGAAGATTGCTCACCATTGAAAATGTTAAATTTTTCCATTTGCAACAATATGGGTGGACCTGGAGGGTATTATGCTTAGTGAGATAAGTCAGAGAAAGACAAACACTGTATGTTTTCACTTATATGAGGAATCTAAAAACAAACAAACACACACAAAAGAAACAGACTCAAAGATACTTAGACCAAATTAGGAGTTACCAGAAGGGAGTGGGATTAAGGGAGGGGGAAAATAAGTGGAGGGGACTAAAAAGTACCACACCGAAGTTTAAAATAAATGTTACAAAGACATAATGTACAGCACATGGAATATAGTCAATATTTTATAACTTTGTATGAAGTATAACTTATAAAGGAATCTAATTACAATATTGTACATCTGAAACTAATGCAATGTTGGAAATTAACTGTATTTCAATTTAAAAATTAAAATACATATAAATAAATAATTAGGATAATCATGAAGGATAGAATCAAGGTGGAAAAATGATCAAACTGTAATAAAAGATGTATTTTTGTGGCCAAAACAATCCCAATGGTTCACCACATTCTGATTTCCCGAAGAAGACACTGTTTCAGGAAAAGGCACCATGGGAATACTATCCAATATTAATGGGCATGACTAAAATATTCAGTGCATTAATTGGAGTAAAAATGGCATAGAAGGAGATTAACAGGGCCAGGCAAGGACTTTGGCCTCAAGAGAATATTTTTAGCAACTCCCCAGAAGAAAAAGTTCTGCTCCCTACAAGAGACCAATGAAGATCTGACATACTCTCAGGGATCATGGTAAACGCCCCATCATTTATTACATTGATGGCACATTTATAATTGTAAATGGGTGATCATATAATTGGAAACCAAAAGTGAAAACCATACACACCTATACATACACATTTATATTCACATTCATATCATATTCTAGTACTAGGCTGCAAAATCTAGTGCTGTGAGTTCCTCTTCCTCTAGCAAACTCCATGTGTGTGCCGAAATATCCATTTCAATAGGCTGTTTTCTAGTTTCTAAGAAACTTACTTATAAATATTTAATCACCCCCCTCCCCCATGTATCATACTAGGACAAAAATTTATAGTGTCTTGTGTTTTGATTGGTTTTCCTCATTAATAAGTTTTTCTAAATATGCCTGACTTGAAAGAGTTGATTTTTAACAAAAGATAAGTAGCAACTGTAAAATTACTATCATGACTTCCTTTTTAGGACAGTATGTGCAGCATACAGAAGTTCCCATAGGGGTCAAAACGGAGCTGTAGCTGCTGGCCTACACCACAGCCATAGCAACGCGGGATTCGAGCCGCATCTGTGACCTACACCACAGCTCACAGCAATGCCAGGTCCTTAAACCAATGAGTGGATACTGGTCAGTATCCTCATGGATACTAGTCAGATTCATTACCACTGAGCCACAGTGAGAACCCCCAAGCTGAAGTCTTTGCATGGCCCTTTAAAGAGAGCTCACTTGTTTAGCATGTCTTCTTTCACCAATCCACCTGCAGGAAAACAAACACAATGGCAGGAGCTGCAGCAGCCATCTTACAAGGAGGAAGAAAGCCATACACTAAGGATAGCAGAGCCAAAAGATCTGAGGTCAGGGATGAAAGCCTGATCCTGCCCTACCAGCCCCAATGTGGGCCCTGCTCTGCACCAAGTGATAGGGATAGCAGTTGAAAAGATAAGTTCCTTATCTCAGAGAGCTGAAAGCAGAGGTACCTAGCATTTATGCACACTTGGTATGTCAGGAACCCTTCCCCACCCCCCTTTAAATGCATTAGAATTACCATGTGCACTAAACATTATTTCATTTAGGCAGATGCAGACACAACTTTAGCAATGTTAGCTACTCATGGTCGTCAAATCTAAGGCTTGAAGCTGGGTCTTCTGACTCCATCATTCATGATTTAACTACAATGCTAAGTAGGTTCCTTGGCTCATCAACAATTAAGATTGAAATTTGGGAGTTTCTGTTGTGGAGCAGCAGAAACAAATCCAACTAGGAACCATGAGGTTGCAGGTTCCATCCCTGGCCTTGCTCAGTGGGTTAAGGATCCGGCATTGCTGTGAGCTGTGGTGTTAAGTCGCAGACGTGACTCGGATCTGGCATTTCTGTGGCTGTGGCGTAGGCCGGCAGCTGCAGCCCTGATTAGATCCCTAGCCTGGGAAACGCCACACGTGCAGCCCTTAAAGGCAGAAAAAAATTGAAATTTCAACTCAGATTCAGAGGCATGCATGGAACTCTTGATGAAGTTGAATACAGGGAACACTGGGGGCAAAGGGAGGAACGTCAAAGGTTCCAACAGAATCTGGGTAGCTGTCCCAGATTTTCAGTCAGAGAACGCATGTACCAAGAAGCAGCAGAGCATGGCAGCTGGTAATGAGTACCTAGTCCTTTAGTTATAAAGTGACAGAGATATCAATAGGTAGGTAGACTGCAAGTTAGAGAGATCAACAGGAAACTGAATATGCCACTAGACTGTACTGATCACTCTTCCAAGATGCCTGACCAGGCAGGGGCGGGAGCCTACAGTGAGTGTATTCATGTCTGCCTTAGTTGCTACTGACCGAAGCTGGCTCAGTCACTATTTCATTAAACCCTGATAAGATGAAGTATATGAGGAAGACCATGAACTTTTAAGAATCAGATGAAACTGGATTTGAAATCTTGTGCTGATAGAGATTTGTAGCTTTGGGTAAACTGCATGCCCTCTCTGAGCTGTTTTATTTTTGGTGGAACTTCATCTAGAACAGCTGGATTGCCAATACATCTGAGCATAGCGCTTACTATAACAAAACTTCACTTAAAATCTACCTCCCATGGGAGTTCCCAGTGTGGTGCAGCAGAAATCAATCTGACTAGGTACCATGAGGTTTCGGGTTCGATCCCTGGCCTTGCTCAGTGGGTTAAGGATCTGGCGTTGCTGCCTCGAGCTGTGGTGTGGGTCACAGACACCACTCAGATCCTGCATGGCTGTGGCTGTCATGTAGGCCATCAGCTACAGCTGTGATTGGACCCCTAGCCTGGGAACTTCCATATGCCATGGGTGTGGCCCTCAAAAGCAATAAATAATAGAAATATGCTTTCCAATAGTCATGCGCAACCAAAGCTGAAGACCATCCATCCACTGCATAAGCTGTAAAAATAAAATTTCATTAAAATTATATCACTATGGCACTTTATATATCCTAAAGACAAAAAAATCACTTTTGTTCCTTATGGAAAGTTTGCAAGGCTGATCAAAAGCTGATTAAGACTGGTATAATGTGAAGTGACAAAATAAGACAAAGCATGGTAAAGACTGCTTTATTGGTGGCAGTTAGTACAAGTCAATAAATATTGATCCCCAGAGAAGAACTCAGTTATCAGATTACTGGTCCACAGAGAGCTGAATGGAACTGAACTAACTGAGTGCTGGGAGGATAAACTGAAGTCAATCCTGCTTCTTAGGAAGCGATGCCACAGCCAGCTGATATATGGTATAGGCTGTTCCTGAAAAATAAAAAGAAACAAAGTAAGAACTTAAAAGAAATTCTGAGATTTGAATGTAAAAACCCTACAGCTAAGAAACTACAAGATAAAAGCAAACTTGGCATTAAGACTATTTTTATGGAAACATGAAATATTTTGATAGGTGCTGGCAAAATTTAGTATATAAAAAACACAATCCAGTTGCAATACTAGTTAAATGCTATAGAAGTACTGTATTTTATAACACAATAATGTATGTTAGTAAACATGCACAAAATTTAAAATAAGATTAAGAACATACGACCTAAGATTTCCTGAGACATGCTAAGAAATGATTCAAAAGCTAAGAGGTCAAATACTCAAGGCCTTCCCTGAGGTGTTTTATCAATATAAACCCAAAGAGTGACATATAATTTTAAAGTAATCAAACTTAAAATAAGAATTTCTAATAATTGGACATTTACTTTTAAAACTAATTACTAAAATATCTAAGAAATAATCACACTGGCCAAAAAGAATTTAGGACTTCATCTTAAGAAACCCCAAATGTCACCATCTGCTTGTTATCTATATATGCCCCTTCACTGTACTCAATTCAAGACAAACAAGACCCTTTGGCATTGGCAATCCAGCTTTTCCACAAAGAAGCAATATTATCGGGTAACTAATATAATTTCTCTGTCTTTAAAATGAGGATCCATTACAGACACAATCATCGAGGGTGATAGAAATCCATGTATGTGGCAACAGGACATCACAGTAGTCACTCTAGAACTGTTTTCCTTTCCCCCTCAGGGAATGATCACTCTAGTTCCTGATTCTGCTCCCAGCACATGCACCAATCTGTGATGGTCCACTGCTGATACTGACTACTGGGCCTGCCCAATCCACAGAAAACACAACACTCTATGTGGAGCAAAGCACTATGATGCACAAGGTTTCTTTCTGTCACAAATACGCATGTACAGAATTCAGATGTAAAATGCCTTTATTACGAATCACCATTAAAGGATTTAGGAACCCCTATTACAGGAGATGGGCTGGACTGGCTACCTTTGGCTTCTCCAAAGCCCTGCAGGCCCACAGGCGGCACATTCGCAGAGCCACCCCTGGCACAACGTAATCATCAAACGTCCTTGAATTATTTTTATAAACACATTAAAAATGTTCTTATACAATATAAGCCGTTAAAGGTGAGGCAGCAAGACCTCAAAATCTGAAGAGAGACAGCCTGCGCTAAAATCCTGACACAGCGAAGGCACTGACACTGTGAGCTAACCCTACTCTGACACTGCAGAAAGCAAGCATCCCAGACGGCTTACCACCAACTGTCAGAATCATGGTGGCTCTGTAGAGGAAGGCATCGCCGATCCCTCCCTTCAGATGCACTGGGATCCCATTATCCTCCTAGGTTTAAAAAAAGTGATAATTAATACACGCAGCATTTCTTTCCAACAAAGTGAAAAAGATTAACCCATTCATATAAAATTAACTGGCTCCTTAAAGCCCTGGAATTGAAATATTTAAAATATCAAAATTAAAAAGGACACCAATTTTCCTGATTCTTTCTCTACTACAACTACTTTTAAAATAAGAACTCCTGGGAGTTCCCTGGTGGCCTAGGGGTTAAGGATGCAGAGTTTTCACTGCCATGGCACAGGTTCAATTCCTGGCCGGGCAATTTCCATATGCCACTGGTACAGGCAGAAAAAAAGAATTCTCTTTTTAAAAATTATTCTGAAATCTAAAAAAGGTGTTCATTCCAAGGAATAAACATTAAAGCTTTGAAAATACAGTCACTGAGCTCATCAACTTAATTATTAAAAATGCAATGGTCACCACACTTTAGATTTAGTTGTAAGAAAAGTCTCTTTTCCCTTAAAAAGGGGGGAGAGGGTTTTGGTTTATAACTCTATAATTATATCCTTAGCCCCTAATCCAGCACTTTGGCATATAGTAGATACAATACATCTGTTAAATACAAGTCTTTTTAACGTAATATGTAGTGTATATAATAAAGCTTTTTTAAAACCACTTAAATTTTATTTATGAAAAACCAGAGATCACAATAAAAAAAAAAATCACTGATAACCTAACTACTTATAAAGGTAAACTGCTCTGTCCCACTAAGTCTTTCCTCATAAGAAAACCAGTATTAAAAGTATAATACATATCCTTAATTTTTTTTTATTGATTTTTTCCACTGTACAGCATGGGGACCAAGTTATTCTTACATGTATATATTTTTTTCCCACCCTTTGTTCTGTTGCAATGTAAGTATCTAGACACAGTTCTCGATGCTACTCAGCAGGATCTCCTTGTAAATCCATTTCAAGTTGTATCTGATAACCCCAAGCTCCCGATCCCTCCCACTCCCTCCCTCTCCCCCCAGGGAAGCCACAAGTCTATTCTCCAAGTCCATGATTTTCTTTCCTGTGGAGATGTTCATTTGTGCTATATATTAGATTCCAGTTATAAGTGATATCATATGGTATTTGTCTTTGTCTGACTCATTTCACTCAGTATGAGAGTCTCTTGTTCCATCCATGTTGCTGTAAATGGCATTATGTTGTTCACATATGCCCAAGAGTGGGATTGTGGGGTCATATGGAAGTTCTACGTATACATTTCTAGGGTATCTCCAAACTGTTCTCCACAGTGGCTGTACCAGTTTACATTCCCACCAGCAGTGCAGGAGGGTTCCCTTTTTTCCACAACCCCTCCAGCACTTGCTATTTGTGGACTTTTTAATGATGGCCATTTTTTTTTTTAATGAGAGTTGAAACGTCTTATTTCAGATCCTTTCTTTCTTACCACACCTGCAACATGTGGAAATCCTCGGGCCAAGGATCAAACCTGCGTCAGGGCAGTAACCTAAGCCATAGGGATGAAAACGCAGGAGTCTTAACCCTTGAGGCCATCAGAGAACTTCCCATATCCTTAATTTTTTAATGCTTATATTGTCATAGCTTCTAATTTATGCATATATTTGCTTAATGCACAAAATGCTTATGCTATATAATGGTCTATTGCTTACTATTCTTCACTCAGTACTATTCAAAAACTACTGTTGGTCCATTTAAACCTATTTTGCTTCTTTTAATGGCTACATAGCATTCCCCTGTGCAAATATTACAATTAAATAAGCCAATCCTCTATTAATGGGTATTTAGCTTGTTGGTTTTTTTTTTTTTTGGTATTAAAATTCCATAATGAATAGAGCCTATCTCCTATTTTTATATATTTATGCTATTATTCTGTAGGAAAGATTCTTAAGAGTCCTAGATAATAAAGTATGTAATTTGTTTCTAATGAATGATACTTTCAAATCTGCTCTGAGATACCACTACCAATACCACTACCTAGCATGTATCAGAGTACTGTACAGCAACATCTTGTCTCCCACACCTGCCTACCATAACCTATCTTAAATCTCTCTAACATCTGGACAATCAAACAGGTAAGAAAAGGTAGGAGCCTACAATTTTAATTTGCATTGCTTACTGATTTGTAGGAGCTCTTTGTATACTCACAATATTAGCCTTTTGTTAGTATTAAATATGTTGTTAATTTTAAAAATATGCTCTCAATTTGTCACTTCTCTTGTAACCACAAATACATTTTCAATTTTCATGTTACCAAGGCTTGAAATTTTTCTCCTTTAAGGAGTTCCCGTCCTGGCTCAGTGGAAACAAATCTGACTAGCATCCATGAGAACACACGTTCGATCCCTGGTCTCACTCAGTGGGTTAAGGATCTGGCGATGCTGCGGCTATGGCCGGCGACTACAGCTCCAATTTGACCCCTAGCCGGGAACCTCCATGTGCCGTGGGTGCGGCCCTAAAAATACAAAAAATAACAATAAAAAAAGAAACTTTTCTCCCTTAAAACCTCCAGGCTTTCTAGAGACTGCCTTAGGATGTCTCCTAAGACCAAACTTAACTGTGGTCATCATTAAACACCCCACCGTACACCTTAAAAATCAGGTACGACCTAAATGCATACAATTTTTACTTGTTAATCGTACCTCAATACAACTGGAAAGAACTCTGCTATGTTTTCTTTTTCTTTTGGCCGCAACAGCAGCATATGGAAGCTCCTTTACTTGCTGTGCCACAATAGGAACTCTGTCTCATGTTTTCTTTTAATATTTTTAGAGGGAGAAATATTTATATCTGCAATTAATCTCTCAATATACAACACAGAAGGGATGTAATTTCATTTTCTTCAAAACAGCCAGTTTTTCCAATACCAATTTATTGTATCCTTTCCCCACCAATATGAAATAGCTTCTAGAGCATATATTGAGTTTCTACACATACGTCCATTCTGTTCCCAGGCCCTTTCTATGGTCTCTTTGTCTATGACTGGGCACCTACCCCAAAGAGGCCCAACCCAATGTGATTCCTCCAAAAGAAAGTGTCTTTGACCTACACCCTCCCCCCATATTTCTTCTGCTTTCCCAGGGCCTCCTGGTTATAGAACTTGTCCAGTTAGCTATCCATAGACTGTTTATTATTCTGCTAATACAACAGGATCGCTAACAATCAGAACTCTCCAGGTTTACTTTCTATCTCCAACTTTTGGTAATCTACTTAGAACAAAAAAACAATTTCTTATAAAACACTTCAGTACCTGAAATAATTTTTGTTTCTCTGCAACTTTATTTTCAAGCTGCCTGCGTGAAGCAGTGCTTATGGTCCTCTGGGCAATCTGACGAAGAGCCTGAAATAAAAAACCCATATGCATTAAACAGATTTTCTGCTTAAAAACCTTCAAAACCAGACATATCTAATCCTTAACACTACAGAAAAGGGAAACAGAAAGTTAAAACATATCTGATTTGTCAATAAACAAAGTCTTAGATAAGCACAAGGTTTTCCTATTTGTTACTCAGTCACCGCTCTTTACATTACATTCTGAAGCATCTAAAGACCACATTCAAGGAGATCCTTACCTGAACTTATGAGGGAAACATACTGATATATAGATATTTAAAAAATAAAGACTGGGAGTTCCCGTCATGGCTCAGTGGTTAACAAATCTGACTAGGAACCATGAGGTTGCGGGTTCGATCCCTGGCCCTGCTCAGTGGGTTAAGGAGCTGTGGTGTAGGTTGCAGATGCGGCTGGGATCCCGCGTTGCTGTGGCTCTGGTGTAGGCCAGTGGCTACAGCTCCGATTCGACCCCTAGCCTGGGAACCTCCATATGCAGTGGGGGCGGCCCAAGAAATGGCAAAAAGACAAAAAAACTAAAAATAAAAAATAAAGACTGGTTACAAAATACACTAAGGTCAAAGTCTTTTTTGTTGTTGTTGTCTTTTGTCCTTTTAGGGCCGCACCCGCAGCATATGGAGGTTCCCAGGTTAGGGGGTCTAATCTGAACTGTAGCTGCCAGCCTATGCCAGACCCACAGCAACGCAGGATCCGGAGCCGCGACTGCGACATAGCCCACAACTCACGGCAACGCCGGACCCTTAACCCACTGAGCAAGGCCAGGGATCCAACCCACAACTTCATGATTCCTAGTCAGATTCGTTTCCGCTGTGGCACAATGGAAACTCCCAAAGTCTTTTTTTTTTTTTTTAATACTTACCATTATTAAAAACCTATTACTTGACATCAAAATAAACTGGCATGGTTCCTGCTTCATTGAAATGCTTGCCTCATTACATTTCCTCAGTGTAAGTCTTACCAAAAAAACGACTTACATTACATATCCAGTTAAATAATAAAATAGGCACTCCACTTTCTAAAATAAATGACATATTGAGAAGTAAAGCCTTACTGGATAATCATTGTTATATTTTCTCTCTTTTTTTCAAAATTTTGGGAAAATATTTCACCTGCTCAAAGTCGGTGGGGGGGTGAAGGACACTAAAGAAGCGCCTGATGGAAGCAACCCAACCCTTAGGCTGCGAATGCTCCTGAAGTCCCGGCCAAAACTGAATGATTTGCTTTTTAAACTGCCTTCTCACGCTTGCGAAGCTCAGAACGCCTGAGACTGCACCCTTTCACTATCAGAGCAACTTTGGGTCTGACGCTATCGAGTCTCAGGAACTTCTCACCTGGACCGACAACGTTAGGGATGCGACCAAGAAGTCAAGGTTTGTCTAACGCACAGAACTCCGGGCACCTCTTCAGCCTCGCCCCCTCCCCTGCAACTACCCAGCACAGCGGGGTCGAGACGGATGCATAGACGTAAAGAGTAAGGTCACCGGAAAGGACACGGACCCAAGCCGCCCTCTCCCTCTCCTTTCACCTCAGGAGAGGCTTTTCTGTCTCTTCCCTTCAGCCTCCGCTCCCAACCCTCCCACCCCTCCCACCCCACATCACGAAGGCCGGCCGAGATGGCCCTCACCAGCAGATTCCGCAGCATCTTGGCTCAGTCACGACCCACCAACCGCGATAACTGAATACCACGAACGGCAACCCACACACCGGAAGCGGAACTACCTTCAGGCCTCGCGCAAGCGCCTGGAAAACTAGTGCTTCCGGGCGGAGGCGGGGCTTGCGCTCTTACAACCAAAGACCGCGGAAGGAGCGAAAGAGCGGCCGAGTGGCCGTGACTGATATAGGCGGTGCGCTGGGATGTCTCGATGCCTCGATCTCACTCCGGAGCTTCCCGGGAGCTCCACCTGGGGAGGAGCAAATGCTTTTGCCATCAGAGAGGCGGGGAATGAGCCCTCAGTACTCTTCTATACAGCTTAGACAAAATCACTGTGAGACCAGGCTACCGCAGAACATTATGTGTGTGTTTTGAACGGGAAGGCGTAAAACTCTGAGCAGCCTTTGCGCCACTCTTTAGAACACTAGTTTGGCCAAACTTTATAAACTGTGGAGCTGGATGAAATGCAAAATAGAAAGGATAACTCCTCTTACACGAATACAATCAGTTTTCTCCACCGAAGGCACGGTTGCGGGGCATTACCGTTCCTTGTGCAGAGGCGGCTGTGAAAAGCTGCGGCGGGATAATAGTTTTCATCCCACACCTTTGGATGCTGCGGAGCTGCTCGTGCAAGCGGCACTTCCACAGACAGGGTCGCGGAATTGTGGAAACTGTTCGCTCGTTTCTGAGTCTTGGGAAGCGCTGAAAAGAGGAGGAGATTTTAATCGAGACACCAGACATGGGATGAAAGATCTGGACTCATAATCTTGCTGTCTCAGTCTAGCAGGGCACTTTCCATGTAGAGAGTTGCTAGGCCCAGCAATGACTGTACCGATATCAATCGTGCTTAAATAATGCCACCTTCTAAGTGCCCACCCTAAGCAGGTATAAATATAAAACCATCTACTCCGCACTACAATAAATATCTTCACACCTTTTAAACAAACTCTTAATTATTCCATTGGCATTTCAAATATATATGTGTTCAGCATAGATGAAATGTGCAGATAAAATCAGTAATATTGAAATTATTATTCCTTCTAATCTTTAGGGTTAAAACTACCAAGTTACCTGGTCCCATTTCAAGTTCTTTTCCTCACCAACTTTAATACCTAATTATTTATAAATTGCAAATACCCAATTCATCTCTTCCCCAGATTGGGATGGAAAGGACCTGGTTTATTCTCCACTCTATTATGTATTGTCATCAAATTCTTGGGGACAATTACCAGATGCCAATAGCTGGGGTATATTGATTTTTTTTAAAATGGACTGTCTGTATTTGAAATTGTTGAAGTTGTATAGGCTCTTATGTTTTATCTAGCCAACTAGATAGTAAACTTCTCAAAAACAGAGATTATGTTTCTTACCACTCCCCTAGGACTGCTTAACAGAGGTAATCTACTAACCAACAGATGAATTAACGCTATATAATAGGTAACAGGTCCAGGACACTATGTCTCTGCCCCCAAAGAACCAAAGAATCACATGAAATAGATTCCAAAGTAGATACAGATCCTTATATTCTTGTCACTACAACTCCCCCCTTTACTGGATCATTCCATGAGCATATGAGCACATCCCCAAATTAAACAGACCTTTTACTTTTTACCATTTTGCTTCAACATAAAAAGAGCTTTATACTTGTCTTCCCTTCCACTCCTAATTTTTGAACTGTCAGTATCAGTTTTCATCTTTTTCATCTATCAGCAACATTTAACAGCTAATCATTCCCTCACAATATCCCTTCAGGGTTTAATTTGGAAATAAACCATATATGTAATAGGGTGTAAGGTCTGTACAGTTTGAAACATGGTCTTAAGGAGACTCCCAAACACTACTCTTGCAGGGGGTACTAGTTCAGCAGCTGCTATTGGTTTCCCTTCCTGGATACTCATCCGCTTCATTTCTAAATTTCAGAGGACCACATTCTTCCTACAAGCATCCCTTTTGTGATTTCGTCCAATGCCATGAAATACCTTCTGTGTGTGAACAACTCTCCAGCCTGACCTTTCCTTTATCCCCAGACATCTATTTAGATGTCTAATAGGAATCCCAAACTTAACAACCAAAACTGAAGTCTACTTTCCAATCGTTATTTCCAAGCCTTCTCTTCCATTTTCTTTATTTCAAGCCCCCCACTTTGGCTGTTTTCTGTCATAACCTGTAACTAATCTCAAAGAAAATTCTGTTGGCTGCACTTTTAAATAATCTGAATATGACCACCTACCTCCATTGCTACCACCACTCCAGGTCAAGCTATCACCTCTTGCTTACATTACTGCAAAAGCCTTTGAAACTGGTTTCCCTGCTTCTACTCTTCCATTCATTCAGTCTGCCTTCCACACAGCAGTGATCCTTTTAAGGACTTAAATTATGTTAGATAATGACTCTGCTTAATATTACTTTGTTCAGAGTTTCCATCATGGCTCAGCAGTTAATGAACCCGACTAGTATCCATGAGGATGTGGGTTCGATCCTTGACCTCGCTCAGTGAGTTAACATTCCAGCATTGCCGTGAACTGTGGTGTAGGTTACAGACAAGGCTCAGATCCTGCGTTGCTGTGGCTGTGGTGTAAGCCAGCAGCCACAGCTCTGATTCGACCCCTAGCCTAGGAACCTCCATGTGGCAGGAGTGTGGTGCTAAAAAGACAAAAAAAAAAAAAAAATGGCTTTGTTCACTGCTGTATCCCCAGCACCCAGAATAGTAACAGGCGCTAAGAAATGCTCAGTAACTATTGATTGAGCGAATAGTACACTGCACGAAAGAGTGAACTCATTTCATTGAGTATAAAAATTCACAAAATCTTTCTTAATACTTGTACTCCTTTCAAACACTCTTCAGTCCCAGTGTTCCTCACTCACTATCCCCTTGCTCTGTAAATCATGATTTTCTTGACAGGAAAATATGGCTGAAATTTAGCTGGATGCCTATCAAACTTACTTCCCAGGTACACTTACAACCTGGGACCTGGTTTGTAAATTCACCCTCTAAAGCAGAACAGTTGATTTCAAAGTAGTTTCCTTTCCAAAACATTAGCTTGAGGTTCTTTTGTAATATTAGAAAATTATTAGAGGAGTTCCCATCATGGTTCAGTAGAAAATGACCCCAATTAGGATCTATGAGGATGTGGGTTTGATCCATGGCCTCACTCAGTGGGTTAAGGATCCAGTGTTGCCATGAACTGCGGTGTAGGTCATAGACACAGCTCAGATCTGGCATTGCTGTGGTTGTGGCGTAGGCCAGTGGCTGCAACTCCGATTTAACTCCTAGCCTGGGAACTTCCATAAGCCTTGGGTGCAGCTCTAAAAAGACAAAAAAGAAAAAAAAAAAAAAAGAGAGATGGTGAACAGATCTTGGAGAATTGCAATCAAATAGTTGGGTTTGGCAGAAGAACAAATGGAGGTATGAGGCAACAGTGGAAGAGAGGAGTGAGATTTTAATGATGAATTTAAATTTTATCCAGAAGGTGCCTTAGGGCCATTTAAAGGTTTAAATGGCAAAAGGTCAAGAATCCAAACTCTATTTCAAGGTCATTCTGGTAGTAGTAAAAGGCTGGATTCAATATGAGTTACTTGAGACAGAGTCCATTAGCGGCACTTTCATCCAAGTAAAAAAGAAAACCTGAAATTAGTCAGCAGCAAAAGAGATGAAGCCAAAGAGATGTAGATAAGTGGATGAGATGACAGCCAACAACGAGGAAATACCTCCAAAAATCAACAAAAATGTCATGACTTACTGGACTGGGAAGTTAAGAGAGGAGAGCAAGATTTCAGACTTAACTGTTAAAACAGTTCGTCATTCTATTCACTACATCGAGGAATGATGAGAGAAACCCCAGGCTAGGATGTGCGAGTTCATCTGATTTGACAAAAAGGAGAGGGAACTGTTGAGTGCCATTTTTCTGTACTTCATATTAAGTGCTGATCATCTCCCAATTCCCTTATTCCTCAAAACAAAATCTGTCAAGTGGGTATTAAAATTCCCATTTTACTGACAAGGAAATGGTAATGTAAGTGGTTGAGGGGATTAAATAATCTCTAACAGTTTATATAATAAAAAGCCAGGTCAGCCTGATTCTAAAAACCATATTCTTTCTACTGAATCTTTCTCAGACGCAGACTGAGAGGGAAGAGACCACAGAGCAATAGTGGGGTGAAGGCCTGGCTGAAGCTGAAGAGGTCATTAAAATATAAACAGCGCTTTTACAAGCTTTGTTGTGAAAAAGGACAGAGAGCACACACCCCAGGGATTATTTTAGATCAATGATTCAAGTGCAATTTAACATATAATTGTAAAACTATTATTTCTGCAGTTCTCGCTCTTGAAACAAAGTGGCGTTCAGTCATGACAAGAAAAGTAGTACGGGGGTAGTTCCTGTTGTGGCTCAGCAGGGAGGAATCCAACTAGGATCCATGAGGATGCAGGTTTGATCCCTGGCCCCAACCAGTGGGTTACGGATCCAGTGTTGCCGAGAGCTGTGGTGTAGGTCGCAGACAAGGCTCAGATCTGGCGTTGCTGTGGCTGTGGCGTCGGCCTGCAGCTGCAGCTCCAATTCAACCCCTAGCCTGGGAACTTCCATATGCTGGCCCTAAAAAAATAAAATAAAAAATGATGTATGGTGAGTTCAATCTTCTTCCACATCACCCTGCATTTAAATGCCTGTAACATACAGAGAAGCCTCCATTCACATCCCCTGAAGTATAGACTTTTTTTGTTTTTTATGTAATCACCAAGAGGTACTTCAAGGTGGTTCTAAGAGAGTGGATTGGCCCCAAGAGTCTGTCTCTTCTCCCTCTCACTCTGGTAGAATGAAAGAAAAGAAATCAAGAGTATGAAGTACTATTAGAGACATCAACTTAAAATGAATCTCAAAAGTATCACGCTGAGTAAAAGGAGCCAGTTTCAATACCTTACATACAATATGACTCCATGTATGATTTTCCAGAAGACAAAACTATGGGGATGGAAAAGACGTCAGCAGCTGCTTGGGGATATGGATTGGGAGAAGGTTTAAAAGTGGAAGGCAGGTGTGGGGTGGTCTCAGTGTTGCTATGATGCTAGCCTATGACGGTTACCCAAGACAATAATGTGTTAACACTCAACAAAACTGTATACTACAGGTCCAAGAAGTACTTTACTATATGCTAGTCTGAAAAACACTTGTTAAAAAGACAGGCATAAAGAGAAGGAAATGGAAAAGCAATTTTTACAGATTTCTGGAAAACAGAAAGCAGATGGGATATGGCTGAGCAAGACAGAGGAAGCTGCAATCTAAAGGGACTGGAAGGGGAGTGGGACAGACTGGAAGTTTGGGGCTGGTAGATGCAAACTATTACATTTAGAATGGACAGACAAGGAGGTCCTAATGTACAGCACAGGGAACTATATCCATGGTCTATCCTGGGATAGACATGATGGAAAAGAATATTACCAAGAGTGTATTTATTTATTTTTTATTGTTATTTCCAACATACTTTGTTTTTTTTCTTTCCCCCACTGTATAGCATGGGGACCCAGTTACACTTATTTATTTTTAGGGCTGCACCTGCGGCATATGGAAGTTCCCAGGCTAGGGGTTGAATCCGAGCTGCAGCTGTCAGCCTACACCGCAGCCACAGCAATACAGGATCTGAGCAGTGTCTGTGACCTACACCACAGCTCACAGCAACACTGGATCCTTAACCCACTGAGTTCCATCCCCAGGGATTGAACCCGCATCCTTATGGATACTAGTCAGGTTCATTACTGCTGGGCCACAACAGAAACTCCAGAAACATGTTGTTTGGTTCCAAATGCCCTGAGAAGCTCACACTTGAAGGTACAACTTATGGAAAGATGGGAGTCTGAAAATGTGGATGCAAAAAAAACCATACAGAACAGTCAGGTCCCTACAATCTCTGCCCTACTCCTCTTGCCCAATACAATCTCTTACCTCTGGCACTGTCTCCCACAGATAAAAGACCAGAGATTTTTATGTGGAGGAAGTACTGGCAGACAACTAGGTGGAAAGCATAAGCAAAGGGACAGGTGTAGTGAAATGTGTGATGTGGGAAACAGAAGCTGGAGGACGAGGCAGAAGAGAGTTCAAAGCAATGACAGGCAGATCCTCTTTCAAACTCTAACTTTTGCATTAAGACCCTAGAGAAAATGGACAGCCCCACAGAAAAGACCTCCAAATAAGTGACTGGCTCCGTGACAATCATTCTCTAAAGCTATGCTTCTCAAAATCCAATCTACCTTGAGCTGCTGACCTGCCAATTAGTTATTACTTGTCTAAGCATTTGATCATGAGCAGGAACAAATAATGCACTGAGTGGCATTTCTAAGCAGCACTGTGCTAGTGAAGCCTAGAGTCAGGCACTGCCCACAAAGAGCTTTCAATGAGTCTTTGGGGTCTGTTCATATAAACTGCTCAGACTAGCCAGAAATGCAAGGTAAGTCACCTATATGAAAATCTGAAAATAGCAACATACCCTGGTGTAAGAGTAGGAAGAAAAAGTAAAACTATATATGCACCTATATATATTCTCATAAAAGTAAGATTTTAGCTATGGATTAAGATTAGTTTGCTTTAGAAACAGAATAAGAAGTCAAAATATTTTAAAATATATTAAAAATTCAATAGAAAATTTTCTAGAAAATTAGATAATTTTATTTCTAGAAAGACCATTTTGGAAGATCAAAATGAAGAAATCAAGAAAGAATAGAGACAAAACACTTGGAGAAAGAAAGAAGAAAACTAAGTTCTCATTGTGGCTCAGTGGGTTAAGAACCTGATACCAGTCTCCATAAGGGTGTGGGTTCCACGGAGTTAAGGATTCAGTGTTGCTGCAAGGTGCTATGCCTGTGATGTAGGCATGCAGGTGAAATTCCATTTTGGTCCCTGTCTAGGAACTTTCATAACCTGCAGGTGCAGTGGTAAAAGAAAAAGAGAGAAGCAAATTAAGCATCAATTGAGGCAGTCCAAGATCCAACTAGGATGTGATCAGATTTTTCAAATGCAACAATGAAAGAAGAGTGAAGCAATGCCTTCAAAATGCTGGGGGAAAGTTATTCTTAACTTAAAACTGTACATGTAGTCAACTATCAATAAAACATGAGAGTAGAATAAGGACATTTTACACATATTAAGGATTCGGAGAGTCTGCTTCTTCTACACCATTTCTAAAGGAGTTTTAAGTGTCATAGGAAGTGCTCCAACAAATGTGAATAAACTAGGAAACAGCAGATCCAACACAGGAGAATGACAAGAAGAGCGTCTGAGATAATGGCTGTGTAGCCAGAAAAACAAGCAGGACAGACTGGCAAAGAAGGACAAATGCAGAACAGACTTATTGAG
Organism: Phacochoerus africanus; assembly: GCF_016906955.1. Lineage (NCBI taxonomy): Eukaryota > Metazoa > Chordata > Mammalia > Artiodactyla > Suidae > Phacochoerus > Phacochoerus africanus. The sequence continues at coordinate 90,584,363 of NC_062545.1, read as the reverse complement.
TAAAAGCAGGAAAACATGTTATCTGATATTGGGGGACAAAAATCCTTTAAGACTAGTGATGAGAACATGGTGTACCTTCCAGAGAAGCCGGAAGTTTTTAAGACAGGTCTCCAGAAAGTTATGTAAATGTTAAAAATGAGGCAATTATTAATTCTAGGAAAAATAAAAATGTACAAAGTGTAACCTTGGAGGTCTGCTTTGCTCTACAGTGTACAGTATTTTGGAAGTCATAATTAAACAGCTAATGTGTTTATTAAATATTATGACAACTATACAATCAAAGAAGGGGAGGATGCGTGTTAACTAAATCATCAGGTAATATTATCAATAATGTCTAAAAGTGTTAAATCAAGCAATAGTAGAATACACATATTATTTACATAAAGATTAATACCAAAAGAAAAAAACTTTCAAAGTCAAAGTCTCTGGAAGAGAAAGAAAGCTGGGAAAGGACAGAAAAAAATGCTCAACATTACTGATTATTAGAGAAATGCAAATCAAAACTACAAATGAGGTACTATCTTAAACTGGTCAGAAGGACCATCATTAACAAGTCAACAAGTAACAAATGCTGGAGAGAGTGTAGAGAAAAGGGAACCCTGCTGCACTGTTGGTGGGAATGTAAATTGGTACAACTATGGAAAACAGTATGGAGGTAGCTCAGAAAACTAAATAAAAAACTACCATATGACCCAACAATCCCACTCCTGGGCATATATCTGGACAAAACTTTCCTTGAAAGAGACACATGCACAATGCATGTTCATTGCAGCACTATTCACAATAGCCAAGACATGGGAACAACCAAATGTCCATGGACAGATGAATGGATTAAGAAGATGTGGTTCATATACACAATGGAATACTACTCGGCCATAAAAGGAACACAATAATGCCATTTGCAGCAATATGGATAGAACTAGAGATTCTCATACCAAGTCAAGTAAGACAGAGAGAGAAATACAAATACCATATGATATCACTTTTATCTAGAATCTAATATACAGCACAAATGAACCTTTCCACAGAAAAGAAACCGATGGACTTGGAAAATAGACTTGTGGTTGCCAAGGGGGGTGGGAGGGGGAAGGAGTGGGCTGAACTGGGAATCTGATGTTAAAAGATGCAAACTACTGCATTTGGAGTGGATAAGCAATGAGATTCTGCTGCATAGCACTGGGAACTATATCCAGTCACTTGTGATGGAACATGGAGGATATTGTGAGAAAAAGAATATATGAATGACTGGGTCACTTGGCTGTACAGTAGAAATTGACATAACACTATCAACTGTAATGGAAAAAATAAAAATCATTAAAAAAAAAAAAGTTGGGACAGGGACCACTGGTTTTCATCATAAGGCCTTTAGGAAAAAATTTTTAAAACTATGCACACGTTACTTTAATAAATTTTAGATATATAAAAGCAAATAAAGTCACCATGATCTGATTTTAGACAAGATATTTATTTTGAAATTTCAAATGACATCTGGGGAAATGTGATTTTTATGTTTATTGAATGGGGCATGGGCTAAAAAGAGGCTTTAATACACTTTACTAGTTTATCCAGATACAACAAAACTCTATGCACCAAATTCTTCTTGATACAGCACTTCCTTACTCCCTCCACCCTCCCCTCAAAATATCCATGTTCACAAAGAATATAACTTTGCAGCTAAACCAACAAAGGACCATAAAGTAATTTTAAGGCAGTGTTTCCATGAAGATAAGAGGTGAGCAGGCTGAACCCTACTTTTCAGACACCCCTTTCCTAGTCTGGCTTTTCATATCTCCACCCACTTCATTATTTTCATCATCCTTGTCTCTCTACGAGTTATACATTTTCTATTTACCAGAAATTTTCCCTTATCTACTGCCAAATTTAGCCTGTCTGCCCATAACTGAGATTACAATCTGACTACTTCCTGGTAAGAACAGATGTTTCTCAGTAAACCCTGCAGTTAATGCTGTCAGAATGATTAATATTTATACATATGGCAATAAAATCTAAGCATGAAAATGTTAAAATTTGGACTTACTGACCCTGAGTTAAAATTTAGTCCTAAATATTGCTAGCAACAACACTGGGGCACTGTTATTTTAGCAAGACACTTGAACATAGCAAAATTGTGTTCATTTTTATTAATATAGAACATACTAACAGAAGGTTATCTTTCAACAGAATCAAGCTTAGAAATAAACTGTTACCAACCCAATAAACAAATAATATTCACTTGACTCTCCACTTGGTTGAATAATTGTTAGGTACTATAGTTATTTTAACTAATTTATTTTTAAACTGCTTTACGATTTCAAAGAAATTTCTTAGCTTTTACTTATTAAATAATTCCTTCAATTGGGAACTTTGTCTATCAAAATATTTCCTCCAAGTTAGTGCATTCTTCACTGCCTTCTACTTAACCTAGCTGTCTTAAAACACAATATGATTCTTTGGAAGTTGAGTATGACATCAGTGTTTCCAAAAGATGAGCATGAAGCTGGTAAGGAGGAAATGTATTCCTTCCCCAATCACAGAGGCCATATGAATGTTCCACATTCTTCGTATTTAGCAACAGGAATCCCTCAGAGCTCAAATGGCAGGAGACAAGGAGAACTTAGGCCATTAATGTACTTGTAAAACTGATAAAACTCCAAATATGTTTTAGGACTCCATCTTCACCACAGATGAGGAAGCACTGGAAGCACTCTTCAACTCTTCTGCAGTGGCACCTCTGATCCCGCAGTGAGAAAGAGATACAGGCTGGCAGTCCGTCTTAACAGCACAGACTCAATCTGCAAAGACTAGAAGACCCTTCCCCCGGTGGTGACTCCACAAAGTCAACTGCCATGTGCAGTAGGCTCTATTACCAGAATAAACAGCCATATTCTGAAAGACTGACAAGACAAAAGAATAGTTTCACATAAAGAATACCCTATATACTCAGACACTGCAGGATAATCAATCATACATTAAGTACCTCATGCAAGTATAGTCTACCTGTTACAAGTCATTATAAACTGCAAGTTGCTTTAGCTGAATTTCATGTTATACAAAACTTAAGAAGTGTGGCACATTTCTACTATTAATCATTACATTATTTTTTGAGGTTTTATTTTTGTTTTAAAAAAACATATATTAATCAAAATTGATACATTACCCAGACCTTTTGATTTAAAATATAACCAAAGGAAACCATTACGAACTCTGAATTCAAACAGCATTCTTTTATACAAACATATGAGTTATTTTAGTTAAAAAAAAATAGCCATTTCAATGCAATTAAGCCACCTCTGATTAAGAAATACCTTTCATGCATGTGAAAAAGTAAGTTTACATTCAAGAATAAGTTCCACAGCAAACAAATTACAGCATTTATTCAATAAAGAATATTAAAATAATTCCAGTTAATAGAAAATAAAGTAACTTCAAGCATATACATATATATATATATATACACACATACACACACACACACACACACAGAGACACATACTATAATCATATACATACTCCAAAATCTCCAGAAATTATTCAGGAAATTTAAAGAACTTCTTTTTAAAGTACATCTTAGAAATACCAACCATAACAACTGGTGCCTTAACTAAAGAGAATGTGCATACACGTTCATATTTGACCTATCAGCAAAAACTGAACTACATATGGAAGAAATGAAGGTTATTATTTGCCAAAATTTCTGGTATACAATTATTGGTACACTTAAGTTAAAACACTTACCTGCAAAATAAAAACAGCCTGAGGTATTTCCAATGCTGAAGAAAATTTCTGAATGTTAAATACCACAAGAATGAAAAGAGTCTCCTTTGAACATTTACATACGGTTTACAGTTGAGGCAGAAGGTAAAGATCTGCCAAGAAGTTTCCCCAGCTCACCTACATTCTTTCATCCCTTAGGAAGTGCAAGCTTCAAAGGAAATGTTCACACATAAAACATCAAGTGAGCTGGGTTTCCTGACTGCAGTATCTTAACCAAATGGAAAGAGGAATTTTAAATTCTCCTGAGACCTACCTGACCTCTTCAGACATAAGCATTAAGTCCTATGCTAGACGGGTAACCATGCCCTTTGAAATCAAAGTTAAAAGAAGCTCAACAAAGAACTATACTGGGTAAAGTGAATATGTGGACCACCTCAACAAAGATGGTCCTTGAAGCCTGTACACACGACACATGAAAATGATGAAGTGTTTTATTTAGATTTGGTCTTTCTTCATCTTTTTTGTAACTCTTGAATCCTGAAGGTTAGCAAGTCATTATTCTCATACATATTGTAATCCCGCTCTTCACACAATAGGCACACATATACAGTATCACATGTCAATATAATATTATCAACACAGTATAAACATTTAAGCAGCAGACGCGTTTCACTTCAAAGAGGCTCTATGCATCATACGGCCTGTCCCAACAGAATGCAAACATCAGAATGCCATTTCAGCAGTTACAGTGTTGATATGATCACTATAGTTAATTTCTCTTATACCCATCATATATTTTCATAAGTCATCCATAAGGAAGAAGCAAAGGACAAAGATTGCTTTAAAAAAAAGTTATGTGCCAACTTCAAAAATGACATACTAACCAGACATCAGCATTTGAAAGCAAGGTTGAATAGGACTGGCCTTGATGCACATGCAGTAAATTTGTTTTCAGAATATAAAATTAAATGGTAATGTCAGCAGTATTACTACTGTTTCTATATTTATGATTAATTACTAGCAGTACAACTCCCAGAAGGAAGGAGATGGATCCAATAGCGATGTAAGCAATCCCCAAAAATGGATTTTTTCCTCCCATCCATGAAATAGTGCTCAAAATCATCCGTTTTCGTCCATCAAATGAATGCACAGGATAATCTGAAGGGTGTATAGGAAGACTTTTCCATGTCTGGTTAATCGATTTTTAAAATACAACTTAAAAAGTTAGCACTCAGTTGCTTGCAATTCACTGGTATCATTCTATAAAACACAGGCACTTTACTCAGATGTTCTGAATCACAAAATAAATTATGTTTTTATTATCCTGAAGAACTGATTCCACAAGTTAAATGTTAGTAGTAAAAGCCAACATAGTTTACAAGGAAAAATATCTAAACTTAAGGGCTATATAATATCTCATTTCTCAGGTATTTCTGTTCTCACTGAACAGGAGGGGCAAAAGGCCATAAAGAAATGCAATATGAGGAGTTTCCGTCGTAGTACGGCGGAAACGAATCCAACTAGGAATCATGAGGTTACAGGTTCCATTCCTGGCCTCACTCAGAGGGTTAAGGATCTGGCATTGCTGTGAGCTGTGGTGTAGGTTGCAGATGCGGCTCAGATCTGGCGTTGCTGTGGCTCTGGCACAGGCCAGTGGCAATAGCTCCAATTGGACCCCTAGCCTCGGAACCTTCATGTACTGTAGGCGCAGCCCTAGAATGACAACACACACACACACACACACACACACACACACACACAAAGCAATATGAAAAAATATCAGGTAAATAGCAATGACATCCAGAGAGGAAGAAGAGCTTGAAAGACTAGGAGAAAAGGGAAGAATGAGGGCCTGGAGGTCTCTGTGAGCTCAAAGAGCACCTATAGCAAGAGTGTAGTTACTAGAGCACAGGACTCAAGCCAAGGCGCTACAGGTTTCTGCTGCTGATCTGGAGTGATGCTAAAGTCATGGTGTGACCCAGAGAGTAAGAGTGATGGCCACAACAGACTGGAACTGAAGGGCAGATATTAAAAAGATTTAAGAAATGTGATACCAGCACACTGGATGAGCTATGTACCTGGACCAGTTCTAGGATTTTGGCAAGAGTGAGGGCAGAGAAGACAGAACTAAGACCCTGTACAAAAGGTTTACGATGCTTTCACAGGCATCATCTGCATCAAGTGTTAGCTCCCACCTGTGTCTCTAACTCCCGGAGCTCTCCAGACCAGCAGATGTGGAGGCTCAGCTCTCCTAGTTCCTTACATCAGTCCTAACCTGAGGCAGGAATGATTGTAAGAGCTCTAACTAGGAAGTTTCCATCTTGGCGCAGTGGTTAACGAATCCGACTAGGAACCATGAGGTTGTGGATTCGATCCCTGCCCTTGCTCAGTGGGTTAAAGGACCCGGCGTTGCCGTGAGCTGTGGCCTAAGTCGCAGACGTGGCTCAGATCCTGTGCTGCTGTGGCTCTGGCGTAGGCCAGCGGCTACAGCTCTGATTAGACCCCTAGCCTGGGAACCTCCATATGCCATGGGAGCGGCCCTAGAAAAGACAAAAAAAAAAAAAAAAAAAGAGCTCTAACTAACCGAACCCTCTATGGGATAGGACATCCAATCACTATCCTAGTCTCCCTATATCCCAACCCTAAAAAGTGGGCTTCTGTCTTAATTCTAATATCTAGTCCCCACCTTATACCCAATTCTAATGGCTAACTCCTGATGTTATGCGGGCCCATCTCCTGTCTTAATTTCCAAAACAGTCTGCATTCCTCCTGACACTTCTCTTGGTGCAAATTATCTGTCAACTAACAATTCCCAAGTGCTCCAAAGACTTGCCTTTATCGTGCTCCAGGCTACAAGGCACCCTCTACTTTGGCCATGGCCTCATGTCAGCACCTGAACTGGGTCTGTCCATCCAAAACTGCTCCTGCTCCTATGTGGGCTTAGTTTCAAAAATTTGGTCACTCAGTCTGTCACTATCAGATCATATTCAGTTGTGTACTGAAGTGCAAAATCCAGACTATGGATCCAAATAGATCTTTATTGTGAAATCGGGTCTGTTAATTTAATCATTTATTTATTAAACTATATACTTACAGCTAATTTGGGATATGAAAAATAGAAAATGCAATATCACCAGCAAACATTTAAAAGATAATACTTGAGAATTTTTTATTCATGATCTATACAAGCAATGAGCTAGAGATTAAAAGCTATAAGGACTTTGTTTAGAGTAAAACTTAGTGCCCTGGAGTTCCTATCGTGGATTAGTGGAAACGAATCTGACTAGTATCCAAGAGGACACAGGTTCAATCCCTGGTTTCATTCAGTGGGTTAAGAATATGGTGTTGCCGTGAGCTGTGGTGTAGGTCTCAACTCAGCTCAGATCTGGCATTACTGTGGCTGTGGCGCAGGCTGGCAGCTACAGCTCGGATTTGACCCCTAGACTGGGAACCTCTATATGCCATGGGTGAGACCCTAAAAAAACAACAGCAAAAAAATTATGTTGATGATTTTTAATATCTAAAATATATATATATATTAAAACAGCCCAGTACCACCAACACCTATTTACTAAGTATTAGATTCACTCACTGGCCTTTTGCATTAAGCTCAATTACAATCTTCCCTGTAAAAATACATATTTTATTAATAAATTGAGTACCTACATTTTAAATAATCTTACCAAATAACATGAACTCTAGTATAAAGTATATGAAATGTGTATACTTGAACTCTAGTATAAAGTATATGAAATGTAAAGACACTTCTGAAAGAAACAAGTTAAAAGAGACTTTCTCATATACGTACACATCCTCTTCTAAAAATGCAGAGAGCAAAACTAAACCCAAAGTAGCATACCACATACCTGAGATAAGGATGGACTACACTCCTTTCAAATTCTATGAATCTGTGCACATGGCCAAAAAAGGATACTGTATGTGATATTCAGATAGTATCGTCCAGCTGGTAACGTTGGATGTAAATCGCTTTTCCGCTCTATTAGACGATACAACTTACGAAAAGTAGGTAACGCTGCAGTGCGCATCCAAACAATAAAATCCTCATTTATGAACCCGTTATTATCTTGGTCAGAATCCAGCAGGTACACTGGTTTAACCCAGTTTACTGGCTTTGCTGTGTCTTAAAAAGGAGAGGTGGGAGTGGGGGAGGGAGACAAAAATGTTCTATTCTATTAAGAGTTTCATTGAAAATTCACATCCTAATAAAACAAAGATATGCAATACATAGTATGAATATTTTCTTTATGTTCAAAGGTACGAATACATTCATATTCCAAGGAAGTCTTAAAATCTAAAGAGAAACCAATTCCTCACATAACAACGTAACAGATAATTACAAAGATTTGACTGAAATCTCAATTAAGAGATTACTAAAAGTAGGCTATTAAGTATATACCAAAACACAGATGACTTAATGCAAAGATATAATAGAAGAAACATTACATTGTGAAATAAAGGCAGCATAGAAACAAAAATAAATTTGGATTTACAATAATTAAAATGAATAAATAAAAACTTGTTCAAAAGAAACTGTCACGATTTTAAAAGATTATGGCTGAAGCACTTATAAGAAAATATTAGAGAAATTCAAGATTAACATTAATGTTTCCTTTAGAATTTCAGTACATTAGAATATACTACATACTTTATCTAACTTGGCATAAAGTTAAGCAAAGTTGTCATTAAAGAAGCATAAATTTTTTTAAAATTCTAAAGATAGAAAATTTTACATACTTCATCAAAATGCCTAGCTTATAATATATTTTAAGGAATATGAATAATATTTTACCTTTGAATCGTTCTTCTAGTGGAATGTCTCCAGAGGGATTTCTGAATTTCACATTTTTGTCTGTCCACCAAGCAATGCCTTTCTTTTTCAAAGGAATAGGTGTGGACTCAGATTCATTGCCAATCAGATACAATTCTAGAGTATCTAAACACAAAAAGGAAGATAATGCTGAATACCTACTAAAGTCCATAGTACCTGCTTTACTCTATGAGAAATGAGACTGCTCTCCAAAGTGATTGTACCAAAGCAATCACTTTGCAACCAATCATTTACATGTATATTTGCAACCAATCATTTACATGTGAATCTACTCCAGTAACTTTACAATCCTAAAAGAACCTACCTTTTCTCATTGCAGTCCCAAGCCATTTCCCTACATGGCTAGCTGATACATGATAAACTCAATGTTTTTAACAGTAACCCAAATAAAACAATTTGCAAGGTAAATCTCCCTTTCCTTCTTTCCTAAAAAAAAAAAAAAATGCATTTCTCAACAGCTTCTGTCTTATCAATGTCTTTATCTGCACTGTCCAATATGGTAACCACTACCTAAATGGCTCCAGAGCACTTGAAATTACGGCCACTCCAAAAGAATATGTTTTGGAAGTGTATATGTCAGACATCAAAGACTTAGTATAAAAAAGTAGTATATAAAATATTTCATTAATAACCTTTGTATACTGAATAGCACTTACATGCTGAAATGATATTTGGGGCATACTGGGTTCAATAAAATATTATTAAAATTAATTTCACCTCTTTCCCTGTATCGTTTTTAATGTGACCACCAGAAAACTTAAAATTACATACATGACTCACACTTATGGTTCACATTATGGTCATATGAGATAGCACTGCACTAAATGATCAACTGTAGCTCATTTTTAATGGTATAAATATTCAAAGTTGGTGGTAAAGGTAGTCCAGCATTTATTTTATCATGTATTAAATAGGAACTTAGCACACTGTCTCTGTTTCTTTCTTCCCAGGGACAGAAATTCACTCTTAAAATATAAGAATTCTCAAAAGAAAACCATAAAACATTATAACCCACTGAATAACTAATTCACACATACGTCTTCAAGCTGTTGAAGTTCTCAATTTCATTTGTATTTACTAGACAACCAAATCTGTAAGATTACACAAATATTCCTAATTATATGTATTTTATATGTGTATATATCTTTGCTAATATCTATTATCATACCATTAAACATACTGTTGGCAATGGCTCCACAAGGAGCAATTGGTTTGTCTTCACTTCTTCGATAAGGTTCACATTCCTTACTGGGATTCTGATATTTAAAAAGAAAGAAGAGAAAAATTATTAACTAGGCCTCTGAGAGAACTTTGAGTTAATCCTAATTACTGATTAAAAATTCAATCCCTACATGTTTTTCACTTGTACTGCATACAAAATGAGTCTATATTATAAACAGACTATAAATAATACTCGAGGTATTATTTTAAATACTCAAAATACATCCCTTAACACAGCTGCATTATTTTTTAATATAGCTTTTCTTCGCATATATTTTGTCATCTAGGTATATATCAAATTGACGTTTCAAAAAATTTTCAGACACGGGAGCAAGATGGCGGAGGGGTAAGAGGTTGCACTCACCTTCTCGCACAAACACATCAAAAAAACACATCTACATGTAAAATGACTCACACAGAACATCAACTGAATGCTGGCAGAAGAATTTAAACCTTCAAAAAATTTTCATGTCAACAAAGACTTTTCTATCCGAGAAAAATTAAGAAGCAGTCTACTATCAGTCCAGCTATAATATAACGAAAGGAATCTTAAACAAAGTAAAAAGACTGGAGGTTCTAGTTCCAGCTATGTCACTATAAGACTTAAGTCCCCTGATTTATCTAGGCCCCACTTAATAAAATGAACATGTTCAACAAGATAATGAATCTCATATTCTGTAATTTGGGGTTAAATCCCATGTGAGAGAAAGGGAGGGAGGAAGGAAGGAGGAAGGAAGGGGGTCTGATGCATATTTATTCTTGGAATATTCCAATCCTCTTTAAATTGTGCACCCAGATATAAAGGAAACAAAGGTGTTGGCAAGGCAAGCACTATGCCTGTCCTCCAGACCAGGTTTTGACTTAGTCTCTACTAAAGATCTCAGGAAATGTGGACACTGTAGGGTTAATCTACAGATTGTATCATGTCTGAGATTAGGTGTATGTCTGAGCTGTTCTGGACTCCAAGGCCACATTAAGCCATGTCTCAAAATACATAAACAAACCAAGATACTCTCAATTTGAAATTAACTAGACCTTAGTTAGGCTATTCCATTAAAACCAACCTTGAGTCGTACCTACATTCTCTGTCTAGACTAGAGTGAAAAAGACAGGACAAGGTTAAGAAAATGTGACAGGAACTCATAAAGTCTCTTTAATTTTTGACTTCTCAGCTTTTTGGTGCCTAAGTCATCTAAATTCATAAAGTTAGTACTCCTAAGACCATTAAGACAGACAATATATAACTGGCATTACTATCTGAATGTTGTGATAAAAAGTGATTTCAAAAAAAGTTATTAAAGGTAAATAAACTCTCAATGGGGCAAATATATTCTAGTCACTACATTATTAAAAGAAGTTTTAAAAGAAAGGAAAATATTTACTACCTATGCATCAGGTACTAAACTAAGCAATGCTAGGGACCTGCAGTAACTGGCTTAGAAAAGCCATTTAAGGAGTAGCTAATACATACCAATATACTATGCAAGGTGTTAGAAACAGAAAAAGGGGAGGGGGAAAAAAGTACTTGCTTTTCAGTAGCTCACAATGTAAAAGAGGAAAGAGACCCTTACACACTATAATATGAAATAAGAGCCATGATAAAGGTATCTATATTTATTCAACATATATTTATTAAATGCCTTCCATGAGACAGGCACTGGTGAGGCACCTAGTAAATGGTGATTAAAGAAAGTCATGCCTTCTGCTCTCATGAGCTTACAGTGTAGTTGGGAAGATAGAAGATAAAGAAGTAAACAAATATATTATTACAAATTTTGGTAAGTTTTAAGAAAATGCTTTGCAAGTTAATTAATGAGGAAGGGTAGGATGAGCTTCTTTAGAGTGTGCGATAAGGGGAACTTTGTCTCTAGAGGTAGCATCACTAAGTTAAGACCTAAAGAAAGCAGGAACCAGTAGGCAGAGAAGAGAGCTCTACACAGAGAGAAGAAAGGGTACACGCCATTGAGAAAGAACTTGATATTTCTAGAAGGTAAAAGGTGAATGTAGCTGGAGTATGGCAATAGAGAAAATGGCACGTGATGAGACTGGGGGGTTATGCACAGATCAGATCATCCTGAGTAATCAAACCACAGAAAGATTTTAAGTAGAGAAGTAGTGTTTATGCTTTTTTAAAAAATCACTCTTAACAGCTATATAGAAGATGGCCTGGAAAAGGAACAGCAAGAGTGGATGAGGTGGGGAGAGTTTGTTAAGTGAGAAGTGACTTGGAACAGGGTATGAATGAAGTAAATATGCAAAGTAAGTTATTTTGCATCCAAGGACACTAAAGGAAACAGCAGGCTTGAGAAGAGAGGGCCTCCAGGAAAGAGTAAAAAGCATGTTCCAGACAAACGAAATGTAAATGCCCAGACAGGCAGATCATCCGTGTCACCAGGCATGGTTAGGAAACAGCATGCCTGGCCCAGGACAGCCAGGCCAAAGGTACGTGAAGGACAGAGGATAAAACCTATGGGGCTGGAGTAGCAGCTTGATGGCAGGTGGTGAAGGGCTTAGATACATGTTAAGTGATCTGGACTTCGACCTGTCATTTTTTTTTTTTTTTTGGCTTTTTAGGGCCACACCTGCAGCATACTGAGGATCCCAGGCTAGGAGGCTGAATCAGAGCTGCAGCTCCTGGCCTACACCACAACTACAGCAACCAGGGATCCGAGCCTTGTCTGTGACCTACACCACAGCTCATGGCAATGCCGGATCCTTAACCCACTGAGCAAGGCCAGGGATCAGATCTTCATCCTCATGGATACTAGTCGGGTTTGTTACCACTGAGCCATGACAGGAACTCCCATTTTTAACATCTTTAAAATTTTTGAAAGCTACCTGGTCTTCAAATTACATTATTTTGATCTAATCCAAGGATCAATAAATGACAGCCTGCAGGTCAAATTCAGCCCACCTCTTGTTTTTTGTCAATAAAGTTCTATTGGAACACAGCTACATCCATTCATTTAAGTACTGTCGATGGCTGCATTCCTTCTAAAACGGCAGAAGTGAGTTGTTGCGATAGGCTGTATGACCTGCAATGCTGAAAATATTTACTACTGGCCCTTTACAGAAGAAAATTCTTCAATCCCTAGTCCAATCTAAAAGCTCTGCTTAAAGTTTGTAAGAAAAGGGCAGCTTCTTTTGCCCTCAGAGAAGAATGTGTACCTAAATCAAAGGAGTGTTAAGTCAACTACCACTTCTAGGTCTTTGAACACAACCAATCTGTCAGCCCAATCAACAAATTCTGGAAACTTGCTGTGTCTCACAGAACATCACCTTCTCTGGATGGGAGTCCTTAAAGTTGTATCTCATAACAAAAACCTGGCATGGACTGCAAAATATTCCAGACCTAACCAGAATCTTTAAACAGACTTTTTATTTCTTAAGATCCCAAACATCAGGAACCAGCAATAAAATCACTGAGGATAACCTAGGGTAACTATATGTTTATCAGGACCATTCTGGTTCCAATATGGTCTTAAATTGCATTCTAAGAGACTCACTGTTTCTAAGACATCCTCAAATTGCTCTGTGACTCTGAAGGTTTGCTGCATTGACAGAAATAATATAAAATACCTGGGCACCAACCACTATTATGGAAAGCTAAACAGTCAGGAAACTAATATCCTCTAGACCACAGATTCCCAAACCAGGCTGAGCAACAAAAGGGGAGCTTATTAAAAACAGGTATTTTAGAGCTCTGCCCCTGCAGACACTGGCATATGAGACTCAGGAGATTTCTGGAAATCTCTACTTTCAAAAAGCTCATCAGACAACTGTTCAGTAACCCACCCTTTGGACTTCACTACTCAGGCTTCCCACAAGGTAAAAAACAAAGACCATCCATGTTCAATTCTAAAACACAATCTCAGAAATTAAAAGTAGTTTATTTATAGAGTTCCCATTGTGGGTCAGTGGTAACGAACCTGACTAGTATCCATGAGGACGTGGGTTCAATCCCTGGCCTTGCTCAGTGGGTTAGGGATCCATCGTTGCTGTGAATTGCAGTGTGTAGGTTGCAGATGTGGCTCAGATCTGGCATTGTTGTGGCTGTGGTGTAGGCTGGCAGCTGTAGCTCCGATTAGACCCCTAGCTTGGGAACCTCCATATGCCATGGTGTGGCCCTTAAAAAAAAAAAAAAAAAAAAAGGCAGCTTATTTGTATATTCCTACCCAGTGTAGTAACAATGAATAAACCCAAGAAAAACAAACTATATTCCCAGAATGCTAGACTCATCAAAATTCCACTACAAACAGATTAAAAAAGCAAAAATCCCAGTGGTACTGGAAGAAACAAGCAGGAAGTAGTATGTCCTCTGGTTGTAAGAAATCATTAACCTGTGCAAATTCCAGGGGAGGTGGGATTTTTTTTTTTTACCTAAAAGCCACACTAAACAAACTATAAATGACAAACAACACTTTAATTTCACCTAACGTTATTAGATTTAACATTTCTAATGGAACAATTACCACATGCTCTTATTTCATAGATACCACGGCTTCATATTCCATTATTTCACTTACAAGTAAAGCACCATGATCTCCATTTAGTTGACTATCATCTCGAGATTTCACATAACGACGATGGTTTTGATAGAAATTAGACAGTCCATAGTACATAAACACATTGCCCTAGAGAAACAGAAAGGGTTACATTCACATAAAACTATTAAGTGTGAAGTTGACTCATGCATTCATAAAAGCTATGTAATTTGGGCTTTACTAGTTTAAAATCTGTTATAACTTAAAATAGGAACTGGGGTGATTTCTACTAGAACTGGGATGATTTCTACTAGTATTTAGCAATCTAAAATTGTACAAATTGTAAATAAGGTTAAAGAAGGTATGTTACAAAAATCTAAGAATAAACTCTGAAAATACCCTGAAAACCTCAACTCTATTAAAGAAAAGCAAACAAACAAAAAACCTCTCAAAGAATCAGTTAACCTAATCTGATCTACTTTCAATTTAAAATCTTCTGTAATTCAGATTGGTCTTCACCCAATTAAAATCAACTTTTCAAAGGGATGGTAGTCAAACTTTCATTTATTGCCCAATAAATTCTGAATGTGAATTGAGACATGATAAATTTCTCAGTAGGATATTATATAACATCAGCAAGGAAAAAAGTAATATGTAGTAAAGTATCTAATATAATGAATCACTTTATAATAGTCAAGAAAATTACTTTAATGTATTCAGTGTCACCAACTTGAAAACAGCCTAGGAAAGAAGGATAACCTATATACACCACAATTATTTAGGAGATGCTATGAAGTCATCTTGAATGATAAAAATTTTTAGAGGTGGTAAAAACATTAGCTATTTTCTCTTTTCTGGTTGCTACCTCTATTGCTATAATCTTATCCTCAATTAAAAGGAATTCAGAGAAAAAAAAAAAAAAGGAATCCAGCAACATTTTAAGTATGCTTTATTTGATGTGCTATTTTCATATACATCATCGTTTATTTAAAATATCATTTGCTGGAGTTCCCATTGTGGCTTAGTGATAAAGAACCTAACTAGTATCCATGAGGATGTGGGTTTGATCCCTGGGCTTGATCAGTGGGTTAAGGATCCAGCGTTGCCATAAGCTGGGGCTGTAGGTGGCATAAGCCACTTAGATACTGCATTGCTGTGGCTGTGGTGTAGGCCAGGAGCTGCAGCTTCAATTCAACCCCTAGCCTGAAAACTTTCACATACCTCAGGTATGGCCCTAAAAAAGCAAACTAAACAAACAAACCCCGTGATTTTCAAATGTCAAAATATGCAAATTTTCTCGTTCTGTATAAAGAAAACATTTACACAGAAAGCTTTTGTTTATTTATTTATCAGTTGGTTCACCTTTTCTTCTCTGAAAAGGCTTTAGTCCAATTCAAAGTTTGGGCTTGTGAAGGAACACAGAGCCCACAAAAGAATGAATCTGAGGATGATCACCTCTGCAGAAGGAAAGTTCAGAAATATTAACCATTTTTGAATGTGGGAGGAAATGGTAAAGTTTCTAGGAGTTCCCGTAGTGGCTCGGTGGTTAACGAATCTGACTAGGAACCATGAGGTTTCGGGTTCAATCCCTGGTCTTGCTCAGTGGGTTAAGGATCCAGCACTGCCGTAAGCTGTGGTGTAGGTCACAGATGTGACTTGGATCCTGCGATGCTGTGGCTCTGGCATAGGCTAGTGGCTACAGCTCCAGTTAGACCCCTAGCCTAGGAACCTCCATATGCCATGGGTGCAGCCCTAGAAAAGACAAAAGATAAAAAGACCAAAAAAAAAAAAGTAAAGTTTCTAAATTCATTATTAGTCTCTTCCATGCCTCTAATCAAGTAGAAACCTAATGCATCTTTACAGTTTGTCTGTCACATGAGAAAATAAATTTATAGGTTATTTCTGCCAAAACAAAATAAAATTAATTAAATTCCTGTCTTAACCCTAACTTATTTTCCTATTTTTTAAAAAGGGAGCATTACCGGACTTTCCGCTGTGGCTCAGTGGTTAACGAACCCGAATGGGAACCATGAGGTTGCAGGTTCGATCCCTAGCCTCGCTCAGTGGGTTAAGGATCCGGCGTTGCCATAAGCTATGGTGTAGGTTGCAGACGTGGCTCTGATCCTGTGTTGCTGTGGCCCTGGCATAGGCCAGTGGCTACAGCTCCAATTAGACCCCTACCTAGCCTGGGAACCTCCATATGTGGTGGGTGTGGCCCTAGAAAAAGACAAAAAAGAAAAAAAGGGAGCATTACCAGCCATTATCTTAGTGCAAGAGCATCTGTAACCACTAGAGGGCAACCATTTACTAGAGATTTCAGAAGGCATGACTTTCAGAAAATTTAAAGTGCAGAAAAATTTTAAAAGGTGCATGTATTAAAGCAGTTTCATTCCCTGAAGAATAAAACAATAATTCTTTAAAGCTCAATTTCAGGTTAAGGAAAGCACAAACTGGTCTTGCCATGCCTATTCTCAATCTTTGTGTCCTTCAGCATCTTCTCAAATTCCAAGAACGATAGACAAATATAAATGCAAAACACACAGACCACACACCCACCCACACACCCAAACAGTGTTCTAACTTTGCTTATCAATAAGGTTTACTAAATGTTTGCATTCATGGTAATATATCACATCTGATGAAAAGTAATACAATTAAATAATGGGTAAATTAGTATTTATTTTCTAAAGTAAAGCTTTTAGCATTAAAACTAGGCAAAACAAATTGAGCAATCCTTTTTTTTTTTCTTTTTTTTTAATGGCTGCACTTCAGGCATATGGAAATTTCCAGGCTAGGGATCAAATCAGAGCTGCAACTGCAGGCCTACACCACAGCCACATCACTGGATCTAAGACACATCTGCAACCCACACCACAGCTTATGGCAAGGCTGGATCCTTAACCCACTGAGCACGGCCAGGGATTGAACCTGAATCCTCAAGGAGACTATGTCAGGTCCTTACCGCTGAGCCGCAACAGGAATCCCTGAGTAAGAATTTTTTAAATACAAGCAGATGTCAATACTAACCAGATACAAAAGCGATTTGTTCAGTTATAAAATACTCCAGACAAAGAATAAAATAGGTCTTAAATTTAGTTTACAAAGTACCAGCTACAATAAATTATTTAAAATAAATGTACTTAATTATCAGACATCATAATGTAACAGCCAAACAAATCAATCTTCCTCACGGGGATATAGATGCCCAATAAATTAAAGCAACATCTTGACAGAAATAACTAGTAAAAAAAAGTTAATATAATATCAGTATTTTTTAAAGCATAGCTTTTCCAGGACATTCTTTGGGAATACAGACCTCGAATGATTGTTCCAATGTGAAGTTAATGGTACAAATGCAAGATGTCACATTTGGAGACAAACATTTATTGCAAGGGCTGGAAGGCTCTGTTCCGGTGTAATCAATCTGCAAGAGGAAACATAACTTAAGTACATGTCCTTGGAGAAAGTGGATACGCTTGCTATCAGAGCGATGAGTCCTACAGAGCATCTACAGCCCAGAAAAAACTTTTATAAGGTCATCTGTTCATTTTGCCAGTGTGAGGGAGTAAAAACTAGAAAGAGTCCTATGCTATCCTATTGGCTCATCTCTCCAAGTCAAATCCTCGCTCCTTTTTACCAAAAGAAATACAATTATGCATTTATAAAATCAAAAATATAAAGTTCAAACTGCATGATGTATAGATTTAAATAGCTATAAAGTTTAAACAACTTTTCTGTCATCTCAGCTTTCCATGGTACATTTTCAAATAAAAAAAACCATCTGGTTTCTCAAGGTGACAGAGATAGAGTAGACACAGGTAGTTGTAGAAGTCTGGATAAAAGACCATATTTAAAGAGGGAAACTTAGGGGACATTGAGAGATCACTGCAAGTTAATAAATTGCTCAAGAAAACCATCATCAGTACGAGGCAGGCTAGCTTCATTAGTGGAGCCTTGAGAATTGCCTCAGGTTATTGAGTGGGAGTTGGGATGAGGCCTGCATTCAGATTCAGACCAAGGGCAGGAGTTTGAGGACCACCTTTCTGCTCATTTGAATACATACCTTACCAGATACCAAGGAGGAGCTAGTACTCCCAGAAAGGAAGAGGCGGGCTTTTCCAAGGCCCACTCACCTTGGATGATAAACTGTAGCCCACCTGATCATCAAGGCAGGGCTTACTCGCCTGCCTGCTGCTTGCATCTCTCACAAGTGTCCTATCTTAATAAATATATTTCTTCCCTATCACTTTGTCTCTCACTGAATTCCTTCTGCATGGAGACATGAAAAACCTGAACCTTAGTGAGTCCAGACACAGGGTGAGTGATTCTAATTTAAAACCTCAGGTTTAAGTCCCAATCTGGGTTTAGGCTGGGTTCGAGTTCTGGCACACGGGTTCAAGTCCCAATCTGTGTTCTGGCTAGGTTCAGGGCGTTAATGCTGTCAGTTTCAAAGGGCTACCATTTTTTAAAAAACCTGGTGTTGGACAACTAAGAATCTGTCTTATCTTTGTCCTGGCTTCCTGGCAACAAGCTTCTAAATCCCTTAAAACTTTGCTGGTGATAGGAGTATATTCATTTTGATTAGCCCTTAGATTCATACTAAAGTTTATGCTAAGGAGATGGCTCAGGTAGGGACTAGTCAGTTACCAGAAAGACTAGATTAGGGACTCTGGCCTGGCCCAACCTCTGAGAGGGGGAAGGCTGGAAATTTAGTTCAGTGATGTAGCCAATGTTTTAATCCATCACGCCCACATCATGGAATCCCAATAAAAAGGCATAGGGGAGCTTCCGGGGTGGTTAACCCATCAATGTGCCCTGATTCTACAGGCAAGGGCACAAAGCTCGGCATGCAGGACCACCCCTCCCCCACCCCCCAGACCCCATTGTAGTGACTCTTTGTTTAGCTGGTCTTAATGTATATCATGTACAATAAAACTATACTTGTTAAGTCTAGAACTTTCCTAAGTTCTAAGAGTCATTCCAGTACATTATGAAATCTAAGAGAAGTGAGAGGAAACTTCCAGATTTATAGGCAGTTGGTCAGAAGTGCAGGTGGCCTGGAGACCTCTGGAGTTGCAACTGACATCTGAAATGAGGGCAGTCTGGGGGAGGGGACTTATTATCATTAACACATTAATAAGACTTCCTCTATGCAAGGCATAACATCAAGTACAAGGTGGATACAAAACTCGTATCTTATACTTAGTCAATACAGTTTACAATCCTTTCTACTATTCACATATTTCATCTGATCCTCACCAAAATCCTATAGAATTATCCTCATTTTACACAGAAGACATTCAGAAACTTGCTCAAGGCTACATGAATAGCCATAGCTAGTGCTATGAACCAAGAACCAAAGGATTTTTACTCCAAGTCCAACATTTCTTCTACTAAACTGCTTCCTCACAGCAATCCATCCCCTTGGCCCTCCAGATGACTACTTTACAAAGACAGCACATAAACACAAAGAAAACTACTATCAATGCCAAGTGCTAAACTGAATGGTAAAGAGGACAGTAAGTACTAGATGGACAAGTACCTTCTTACTAAGAAAAAGAGGATCTGAACCAAGCCATTAAAAGGGAAAAAAAGGATGGAAAAGGGGACATAGGGAGAAGCATTACGGTAGAGAGCACAGGTACACTTAAGAGCACTGAGCATAAACACTTTGTGGAGAGTTTTCATGTTGGAAGGAAATGGGACAATGCTAGAAGGTAAACTGGAGCTGGTAACAACAGACTTTTATTGGCTGTTTATAGAATGTATACTAAGTGCCAGGCATTATAAGCACACAGTACACATCATCTCATTGAAATTTTTAATAACCAAGGGGGAGGGGAAGGGAGTGGGATGGACTGGGAATCTGAGGTTAATAGATGCAAACTATTGCCTTTGGAATGGATTAACAATGAGGTCCTCCTGCTGTATAGCACAGGGAACTATATCTAGTCACTTGTGATGGAACATGATGGAGGATAATATGAGAAAAAGAATGTATATATATGACTAGGTGACTTTGCTATACAGTTAGAAAATTGACAGAACACTGTAAACCAGCTATAATGGAAAAAATAAAAATCATTTAAAAAATTTAAAAAATTAAAATGTACAAGGGCCTTGCAAAGTTTATTTTTAGTTTTCCTTATTTTAACCTAGGAAGTTGCCATGTAGGAAGGTTTAGTAATTTTTCCAAGATCATCCATCCAGCAACAATTTGAACCTAGCTCTGCCTTTCTCCAAAATCTATATTCTTCCCACCACACTAGGTATGCCCTCTTAGACCCATCATCCTCTCTTATATACAAACTCAAGGCCTCCAGATGATAAGGAAGAAGAAAAATCTCTGGGGGATAACTGATTTGTTTTTGTTACAGGCTGCCTAGCACCCAAGCCCATTTCCAGGAACTGGGGAATTCTCCACGTTGACACTTTCAGAAGCAGGCAGGACTCCATCTCCCACTTCAGAAGCCAAGGGAGTAAGTGAGCCATTCCTCTCCCTAACCCCAGGCAGCCAGGACAAAGCTTAAGCTCTGGATCCATCCTTACTGAGACCAGAGGGCAGAATCAGAGACAAGAGCGGGTGTGATGAGACCAGAAGCTGCAGCAGCACCTAACAGAGACCACAACAGAAGCTGTGCCAGTTCTCTTGTGGTACAGCTGGTTAAGGATCCAGCACTGTCACTGCAGCAGCCTGGGTCACTGCTGCGGCACAGGTTCGATCCCTGGCCGGGGAACTTCCTCCAGTCCCAAGCTCTACCAAAACAAACAGCAACAGCAGCTGTGGTATCTGAACTACTGCTTCCAAACTTCCCTCACTTCCCCACCTCCAAACCTGATCCTCTAGACTTCCCATACATTCTGTGTGAGAGCCACCCAATCTCCCTCCAATAAATCCCTTTCCCCTGCAGCTACCCAAAATTGGTGACTGCTGCTGACAACAAAGCCTCCGAAAGCTACAGAATTCTGAGGACTCCAAACGTCTGCGGAAAATAAGGAAATGGTGACTGAGGAGCGAAGATAACCAACACCTGTATAACAATAGATCACAAAAGCAGTCTAAAAAATAGACTTTCCTCTCTTCCTGAACATCCTATTATGAAAGAACGGGTCATTAGCTTAGTATGTACTGGAGCGCCTGCATACTCAAGGCAAGACAGGCTCGGCCCCAACACCCAACCTCACAGAACTCACTGTCTGATACAGGAGACCCCCACTGGAATGGAATGGGTTGTGGTAGAGTAAGTCCAGATACTATGGAAACACATCCCTAACCCAGCAGTTAGCAGATTTCTCCATAAGGGCTGAAGAGTGGATGTTATCTACAGGGAGATGGTCCCCAAAGGGACCATCTCTAATTGAGGGCTTAGCACATGCAAAAAAAACAAGATATAGAAGTTTAGGACTTCAAGTTCTGTTAAAGAGCTGAGAATCAATCAGGAGTTCTCCAGTTAAGGTACCTCATTTTTACAGTATACGTTTATAAAATAGCTGGTAATCAGTAATAAGGAAAATTTAGGTCTGAGAAAACAGATAAGTGGAATTGGGTTGCAGAGTTGAAGCTTAGAGGGGTAGCTTTTGTGACTCTGAGTCACTGTAAGCTAGAGCGGTGTAGCTTTGTGGCCCAGGTGACAAAGTGTGGAAAGAGCTACAGAGAAGGCCCTGCTAGCACTATCCAGAGTTCCTGGAGGTGGCAGTACCGAGACCTTCAGGAGCCAGCAGCTAGCTCCAACACTACTGCATACCTGAGGTGGAACAACACCAGCAGTACCAAGGAAGTAACTTGTTCAGACACCACCAGGCAAGAGACAGAGCTAGGGGACGGGAAGGTCAAGACATCAGCCTCGCTCTTGGCACTGAGAGCAGATACTTGACTTTATGAGTCAGACTGGTGCCACTTGTGGTACCAGAGCAGCAAGCTTCTTTCCTCTGTCACCGAGCAATCTTCAGCAAAAAGAGAATTCTGTAAAGGCTGAGCAGTGGTCCGCATTCTTGCCTCAGAGGAAATAACACAAGATACACTGCTGCTTAATCAAGCCTCAGAAATGAGGGGCCACACTGAGTTTTCCACAGAGATGGCTATGACTGCAGATGAGGCAAGTTGTACAACCCAGGCCCTCGCAGGAAAGAAGGTGGGTGTGGACAGTGAGAATGAGAGGAGAAGCAAAAGGGGTGCAGTAAGGCAGCAGGACATTGTGGAGTACTGAAGGTTTTACAAGTATTTAGAATGCTTCCTTTGTATTAAATAGGCAATAGATCAATAAAGAAAAATGTCCTTAAGAACTGCTCATCAGATAAAGGTGGGGAGGAAAGAAAGAAACATCTCTATGTGAACAGGGAACACTGCCCCCCACCCCAGTTCTACAAGGATCAAGCCCTTAGCCATGCGGCTGCCTACCAGCAACGTGCCCTGAGAGAATTCAGGATGGATACAAGCAAGAAGCATCAGTGCTTCAGGTACTGGCCAGTTAAGATGCTACATCTAAGGAAAAATTTCAATGAGCTCAAACTCTTGCATCTTCCCATACAAAGAAAAGCACAAAAACCTTTGGCCCCTCTCTTACTTCTTGGGAGCAGTTCCTCAGAGCTGTCTCCTGGGCTATAGTCCTCAGTAAGATCCTTAAAACTTAACTCACAACTTTTAGATTGTGTGTTTTTCCTCAGTCAACACATACTTAAATTATTTTGAGCCTCTTAAAACAGCTGAGTTGATTTTTTAAAAATTCAGTCACTATTTTTGAAGATTAGTTTAAAAAAAAATAAAAAGTTTAGGGTTTTTTTTTTCTTTCTTTTTTGGCCTCCCCTCGGCATAAGGAGTTCCTGGGCCAGGGATCAAGATCCAATCGGCAGTTGCGACCTAAGCCACAGCTGCGGCAACACCAGATCCTTAACCCACTGCACCAAGCCAGGGATTGAACCTGCGTCCCAGTGCTCCCAAGATGCCTGCCAATCCCATTGCACCACAGCAGGAATTTTAAAAGCTTTCTTCTAATCTGAGAGCTACAGAACAGGTTTAATCCTTTATATCCTAATAAAGTTCTACCAATCACATGAAACCTGTTTCTGTAAGTTAAAGAATCTGAGTGGGAACCAGAAAAAAAGGTATTTACTTGTAATTCAATTAGTAAGTCTCAATCTCAGACATGGAAATGATGAATGAATGAATAGACATAAACCATCTTTGAAGAAAGGAGAGCAACAGAAAAGCTAGTTATTATTTTCCAAATGTCTACTTCATTCCAGAACTTACTCTTTTACAAAGAGTAAACTGCCTGAAACCAATCAGCTAGTATGTGACTATACTTGTTTCCTAAGGCTGGAGAAACAAGTTACCACAAACTGGGCATCTCTGAACAAGAGGAAAGCTAGAGGTCTGAATTTGAGGTGTCAGCAAGGCTTTCATCCCCCTAGCACTCTGGGGAGAATCTGTCCTAGCCCCCTGCTGGCTTCTGGCGGTGGCCAGCATTCCTTGGTGTTCTTTGGTATGCAGCTGCATCATATCACCTCTACCCCTGCAGTGACACAACTCTCCCCTTGCCTCTGTCTGCAAGTCCTCTTCCCACCCTGCTGGGCTCTTCTTACATGGATGCCAGTCACACTGAATAGAAGCCCATCTGAATAACCTCGTCTTGCTGGCTTTGGCTATGACTCTTTCTCAAATATGGTCACATTCACAGGTACTATGAGTTAGGATTTCAACATATCTTTCACAGGGACACAGATTGGTCCATAACGGTGACAGAATCTTATCTGTCTAGCTCCAAAGTTGCTGTTCTTTCCATTAGACAGCTCAGCTGTTTCCCACAATCTTGAATAACAAGCAACATACAACATATATGTCAACGTAAAAGACATTATATGTTGAAAAGAAAATTGGTTCCATTCATGAATATGCTGATGTTTTAACTTTTAGAGTTTGGAACAGAATTTTTTTTTTTTTTTGGTCTTTTTGCCTTTTCTAGGGCTGCTCCCACGGCATATGGAGGTTCCCAGGCTAGGGGTCGAATCGGAGCTGTAGCCACTGGCCTACACCACAGCCACAGCAAAGCAGGATCCCAGCCGTGTCTGCAACCTACACCACAGCTCATGGCAACGCCGGATCCGTAACCCACAGAGCAAGGCCAGGGATCGAACCGGCAACCCCATGGTTCCTAGTCAGATTCGTTAACCACTGAACCACGATGGGAACTCCAAAACAGAATTTTACGATATAAACTTTCATACCAAAGTTTTTGGATCTGGCATTTAACATACTTCTACAAACAAAAAAGTAAACTCCAAAAGAACATTTTACTTAACCCCTTCCAAGTCTTCCTAAAGTATCAAGTTACAAAAACTGCCTAGGCCAGAACTGATGAAAAGGGCTTTGCTAACTAGGCTCCCATCTATGTAATAGGGTAGATCAAAGGAACAGATAAGCAATTACTATGAGTAAAGCAGGGATTTTATTTTGAGGAAATACATGATCTCTTCTACATTGCTTTGTACAGTCATATATGTGATATTCAAATATTAGTGGCTTTTGCCTTGGTAACCAGTGCCACTTTCTGACAATAACCTCACGTGCCTCATACCATGTGTCATACATTTCACTACTCTGAATCGTCACTGGTCTTATTTCCACTTCCAGACCCATTTTACATTCCTAGTTTGAAATATTATGGCAGGCCATAAGCTAGTCCTTATGGAACGGGAAAGAAGCATCCATGTATATCAGGTAGGAAAGGGGAGGAATAAGAAAAGACTTTCCCTCATGTTGAAAGAAATGAAATTTGAAAACCACAGCAGAACAAGGAAGGAAGGACATTTCATACAGACTCAGCAGCATGCCACACCCCATAAAGTACAGTAGTTCCTATGGCCAGAGCAAAGGGCAAGGGAGTGGTGGGAAATGACTTGGAAAAACAGCAAGCAGCCTGTCATGTGGAAAATTACATTCTACGTTAAGGGGTGTGAAAGTTGACCCGAGTGTTGGAGCGAGTCAGAGGAGAAATTTTTCGCAAGAGGACGAAATGTTCAGACTAGCTATTTACAAAGACCACTCTGGCAGTAACTTGTGGAAGGGCTGAAGAAAATGCCAGACTAGAAGGAAAACAAAAATAGAAGAATATTGCAATTAAGCCAGATGAGAAATGTTAAGCAGATAAACTAAGAAAAGGGCAATGGAAATGGTAAGAAGATTAAAAAAATATATACAGAAAGCAAAATTTATAGAACTTAGTGCCTCAAGATAGGATGCTGTACAAATAAGTTTAGGTTTCTGGCTTGAAAGCCCATGTAGACGGTGGGGCCATCACTGACCTCGAAGGTCATCGCTTGGTCCTCCACGCCTTTGAACTGGGTAGCAGCAGCCCAGGGCAGGGTTATTCCGTGCTATTCCTTGGACCTGGCTTCCAGGATGCCACACACACTTTTCTCCTCTTAGTCTCCTTTGCTAGTTCCTCCTCACCTCCCCAACCTCTGTAAACACCGGAATGACTCAAGGCTGGCTCTGACTGTCCTCACTTTTCTTTGACCTAGGTCACTTTTGTGACCTCACTGCATCTTATTCTCTGATCCATGCTGATAATTGCCACAATGTGTAACCCCAATCTCAGCCTTCTATCTAAACTCTAGGCTCATATATTCAACTGTCCACTCATCATTTCCAACTTGGATGTTTAAAAAGCATCTCATTGTAACAAGTCAAAAACAGAATGCCTTATTCAGCTTCTCACCCCCCAACCCCCACTATAACATCAAACCTTTTCTACAGTCTTCCCCATCTTGATAAACTGATGCGGCTTCCTCTAAAACCATGTTCGCTTACTGAGTTATCATTAACCTATCTAAAACTTTATTCCCTTTCTTGTCCCCTCTGACCTCAAGCCTGTGCTAACTGAACACTAATCACCCAGAGTCAGATGACTAAGATCGCCTTGTGGATAACATCACTGATGTACTAACACTGCTGCTTCAGGTTCCTCATTAACATAGAGACTCAGGTTGTTTCTTCAGGGCCAGATAAGACTACAGACCACCAAGCCATGGGCCACCTGGCCAGATAACTGTAAACCAAAGACATCCTGATTCCCAAAACCAGGATGAAGAAATGTCACAGGGTAGTGATGAATCCCAGTTTCTTTGTTCTTCCCCAACTCAAAGACCATACTGGAGTGGATCTGAGGCTTGTCTCCCACTCCCTTGTGTGGTGCCCTCTAAAGAAACCCTAATTTCACTGCAGACACAGGCTGCCGGAGTTTGGCTTTCTGCAACCTGGCACACAAACCCTTGCTTGGTTACAAAACTGCAATTCCATCCTTCCAATACAGGCCTACACATCTTAAAGTTATCTTTGATTCTAAATTTCTCTCCCACCTACACACCCACTACATAAGAAATTTCTAGGAGCTCTACTTTGATGATATGGCCTAAATCTAACTGCTCTTCATAGCAGCCATTCCACAGGGCACACCATCACCTCCTGCTTCAATCACTACAGTAGCCCTGAATCTACTCTTAGTCTCCAGGTACCTTCCAGGTATTCACGAAAGGGCTACAATGAGTCCCTCAAACCTTAAGTAAGATGATCTCGCCCATCTGGGAAAAACTTTTTTTTTTTTGTCTTTTGTCTTTTGTTGTTGTTGTTGTTGCTATTTCTTGGGCCGCTCCCGCGGCATAAGGAGGTTCCCAGGCTAGGGGTCGAATCGGAGCTGTAGCCACTGGCCTACGCCAGAGCCACAGCAATGCGGGATCCGAGCCGCGTCTGCAACCTACACCACAGCTCACGGCAATGCCGGATCGTCAACCCACTGAGCAAGGGCAGGGATCGAACCCGAAACCTCATGGTTCCTAGTCGGATTCGTTAACCACTGCGCCACGACGGGAACTCCTGGGAAAAACTTTATAGTGGCTTCCCATTTCACTGAATGGACAAGCCAAAATCTTTATACAGCTGGCCCTTCATATCTGCACAGTGTGCATCCTCAAACTTGGCCAACTACAGATCAAACATATAGCTGACCCTTGAACAACGCAGGTGTGAACTGCAAGGGTCCACTTATAAGGATTTTTTAAAAATAAATATGTACTAGAGTACTCTAAGGTCCAAGGTTGGCTGAATCTGTGACCACACAACCACAGATCCCGAGGGTCAACTGTAAGGTTGTGTGCATATTTGACCGGGGCGGGAGGCGTGAAATAATCACTGAGTTATTCAAGGATCTACTGTACTCAATTTAAAAAAATTCCAAAAAACGGAGTTCCATGGTGCAGTGGAAAGGAATCCCACTAGGAGCCATGAGGTTGCTGGTTCAATGCCTGGCCTTGCTCAATGGGTTGAGGATCTGGCATTGCCATGAGCTGTGGTGTAGATCGCAGACATGGCTCAGATCCTGCATTATTGCTGTGGCTGTGGCACAGGCAGGCAGCTGTAGCTCTGATTGGACCCCTAGCCTGGGAAAATCCATATGGCACAGGTGTGGCCCTAAAGAGAGAGAAAAAAAAAAAACAAAACACTCCAGAAAGTCAAAAAGCAAAGCTTGAATTTGCTGCACAGCCAGCAACTATTTTACATAACATACGCACTGTACTAGTTATCACAAGTCATCTAGAGATGGGAGGATAGGCACAGGTTAAACCACTGTCTCTCATGGGATTTGCTATCTCGGGGTCCTAAAGCCAACCCTCCACATGTGCAGGGACGACTGGCCTATGTGACATGCATCTCCCTACTTTACCAGCCCAACCTCCTCTTCTGGATTCTCCCCATCTCTCGCTCCACTCCAGCCACAATGGCCTCTCTGATATTCCTCAAACATCCTATGAAGCACACTCCTCAGGACCTTTGCTCTTATTTCTTCTTCCTGGAACATTCTTCAATCAGATATCAACATGGTTCACTCCCTCACCTCTTAGATCCTTACTCAAATGCCATCTTGATGAGGCCTTCCATGACTATGAAAACTGGAAACCATCCTTCAACCCTTCCTATACCCCTTCCATCCTTTATTCACCTTCACTGCACCTGTCACCTTCAGATCCAGATTGAGTTTAATGGGAGTTGAGAATGAAAATTGAAAGGAAAGGTAGACCCTTCCTTCCAAAGAGATTGTGTGGAAAAAGAGAAAACAAACTGACACCAAGAAGAAACAAAACAGAGATCAGAGGCCTAAAATTTTAATCCCAACTGTATGACTAGTGACTTAATCTCAGATTCAGTGTCCCCCTCTAAAAAAGAAGAAATAGAATAATAACATCACCTTTGTAAATACTGCTGTATCAAATGATACAAGTATTTAAAATTCTTAGTAAATACTCTGATAATGTTAGTCCTTATAAGTAGTTCGTTATTAAACAGAATCAAGACAGGACACTTTCATTTTTTAAGAGAAACTGGAACATTTATAATAGTGAACAGAGACAATCGCTTCTCAGCCTTTTGGCTAAGATCAAGTGAACAGAGACACGTAAAAGAGAGGCTGAATAAGAGAAAGGTGATAGTATTCAATATCCCTTCTATAACTTGTTTTTAGAAAATTTAACAAAGCCATACATCTGATTTGCTTTCCACATATAAAACAGCACATGCTTTTTAACTATGAAATCAAGTTCAAGCCAATAGTATAATCAATATAAAACTGCAATCATCATTTAATGTCTAAACTGCCAACTCTTTAGGTGATTTAGTTCCCAACCAGTCAAAATAACACACCACAGCCAGATAAATCTTCCTAGTTACAGTGCTGTGTTTGCAGAGACTGCTAACTATCAAGCCCCCGCCCCTCCAATTTCTGGCTACCTTTCTTCCACAGCATAAAACTCTCTCTTACTGACCGAGAACCTTCTTGTCAGAATGAAGACCACGTTCCCCAGCCTTTCTTACAGCCAGCATAGCCTTGTTACTAAGTGGAGGTGGTATGGTACAGCTTCCAGGAACCTTCTTTAAAAGGTCTGTGTCTCCTTATTCTTCACCCCTTCTCCCACTCTACTTCCTGGAAAAGGATGTAACAACAGAACTCTGGCCTCCATCTGGTATGGGAGCCTGGAGGGAGCTAATTCCTAAGAATGGCTGCACAGAAAAGTACCCAGGGTGAGGACTCAGTGAAACAGAACCTCCATACTAGCCAATGACTATGTTTCTAAAGGATTTTACATGAGAATGAGAATCTTACTCATTGCTGAACCCAAACCTAACTGATATGTACTCTGCTAATCACATCACTTCCCCAGTTTAATACACTTATCAAATACCCAGTCTACCCACAACCAGGCACCAGCTTATTTATTATTTACCTTTACTCCTATTTTCTCTGTACACCTTTTGATTTCCTGCCACTACAACTTTGCTCGTATTAATCTCCTTTCTTAAGAGGCCGACCTCCTCTTTAGAAGTGCTATTTATCTTTCAAGTTACAGCCCAAAGCCCACTTCCATTACAAGACGTTCCACGGCTTTAAAGGCAGAGGGAAACTTGTTTCCCTTTGGACCACGAAGGCATATTCTTGTCTGTGCCACTCATCTAGCAATGCTTAGTTTTCCTTTTATGTGTATGTTTCATCTCCACCCCAAAAGACTGCAGGTTCAAGTTCCTTAAGAATTGCTCTCTGCTTTCGGGGTGGGGGGAAGAAGTCCTGTTTGGAAACATTTTCTGTCACTCATTTTGCCCAAAGCAGCACTTTGCATATAGAAAATGTTCAATGTTGATTAAAGTTCTTGATATATTTAACTTAGTCTAAGAGTTTTTACCATCCAAAAAACCACTATCTCCTCTGTCAGCTAAAATTCAAGGGCAGCTTGGCCTGATGTCCAGACTGTAATAAAACCCCT
The DNA here is from genome assembly GCF_016906955.1 of Phacochoerus africanus. Taxonomy (NCBI): domain Eukaryota; kingdom Metazoa; phylum Chordata; class Mammalia; order Artiodactyla; family Suidae; genus Phacochoerus; species Phacochoerus africanus. The sequence goes on along the minus strand of NC_062545.1, from coordinate 90,554,288 downwards.
TGGGTAGAAAAACAAAGTTTGTGAACATGCAGATATGACTTCGAGATACTGATTTCATTTCCTTTAAACATATATCTAGTGTGAGTGCTAGAACTTACGGTGGTTCCATATTTTAATTTTTTGTGGAATCTCCATATTCTTGTCCCTAATGGCTATACCAATTTACACTCAACAAGAGTCTCCTGTACTCTACACCTTCACCAAAACTTGTTATCACTTGTCTTTTTTTTTTTTTTTGCCTTTTCTAGGGCCGCTCCCGTGGCATATGGAGATTCCCAGGCTAGGGGTCCAATTAGAGCTGTAGCTGCCAGCCTACGCAAGAGCCACAGCAACACGGGATCCGAGCTGCGTCTGCAATCTACACCACAACTTATGGCAACGCTGGATCTTTAACCCACTGAGCAAGGCCGGGGATCGAACCTGCAATCTTATGGTTCCTAGTCAGATTCGTTAACCACTGGGCCACGACGGGAACTCCTCACTTGTCTTTTGATAAGAGTAGATCTCAAGTGTTCTTACCACACCAAAAAAAAAAAAAAAAAAGTAACTGTGGGAAGTGACAGACATGTTAATTAGCTTTATTATGGTGATCATTTCAAAATGTATACATTTATCAAGCCATCATAACGAACTCCATAAATATATATAATTTTTGTCAATTATAACCACAATAAAGATAGAAAAACAAGCTTAAACTAAAGAAAATAGATAATATTTATCCCAGAAAGAAAGAGGCTACCAGGTGGGAGAGGAACTATAGTTCCCTTATTTTTAAAAATTAATGCTTATTAAATGTCAAAAGCATACAAGATACAGTGCAGAACACAATGATAAGCTGGAGACCTGCCCAGTAGCTTAAATCCAAAACACAAAGAGCCAGAGGCAAAACAGAACAGATGGAGATGACTAGATGGGTTTAAGAGTTATATTTCTCAGCTTTGTTTTGCTACCATTCTAACTATTCTCCTAAATCAAACCGGCAATTCATCTTAGTAATCCTAAAAGGCCTCCCACTCCTAAGAAACTGACTGAATTTAAAGTGATGGCAAAGGAGGAATTTGAAGGACATGACATTGTTAACTTGTGTAAGAACTGGAGAACTTCCACTTTTGAATGTAAATCTGTCTTAAAGAAAATCAATATAAAACCTAAACCTTTCACTTAAGAAAATGCTGAGTAATAAGGTAAATCATTTTAAGTATTAATTAAACTTAAAAAGGCATTCTTAAGTACTCTTTTGAACTAATGATTCCACACTAAAAAATTTATTTTTAAAAGATAAAAATTTTAAAAAGTGAAAAATAAAAAAGAATTTTTGTCCTTTTTAGAGGTTCTAGTGAAGACCAAAAGTAACGAAAGCAAAAATTTCAAAAGCACTTTTCTTTAGCTGCAAGAACTTTGTGACAAAGAAATGAAGAATAACATTACCTGAGGCAAAATTAATGGTAAATTCAGATACAGCATTCTGTATCTATTTGTACAAAGAAGGCAGAACCCAAGCAATTATCAGGGATCGCTATACCTTCCTGGAAAAGATTAGGATTAGAATGTATAAACTAAACACTGCTATTGTAACAAATGCTGAATTTGCCGGTATGTTTCTTTAAAACTCTTTTAAGTCAAGAGCAGGAAACTCTTTTCTGTAAAGGGCCATAAAGTAAATATTTTAGGCTTTGCAAACCAAGAGGCAAGGTCAAATATATTATGTTGGTTCTTCTACAACAGAAAGAAAACAGATTTGCACAAATTTTTATTGATGAAATTCAAAATATAGTAACAATTGTGCAGAACTGTCTGGTAACACAGGTCTGCTAATAAGAACAAAGCTATTTGGGCAGAGGGACACATTTCACATTATTGAGGTTCAAAGTTGGTGTTGCCTCTCATCAAATTCAATCGCAAATTTCATCTGTAAAAACCATTCGCAGTTTCTGGGTTTTGCAAAGATGGTATGGCTAGCCATACCCTTGCCCTAAGTACTAAAGTTACATGAGAAACAAGCAAACCTAATGCATAAAGCTCTTAATTTTCAAGAGTTGACTTCTAAGCAACTGCTATTCATTTGAATATTAAAATCATTAAACTTCTTATTAACATAAATGACCTAATTTTTAACAATCATTTCTACCAAAAGCAGCTTACTCTTCCTTGGACTCTTAGCTATGAGCTAAGTATAAACAAGGAATACTAAATACAGAGGATCCTCTTTAAGTCTTTGAATGTTAGAATCCAGGTTACACAAGGGTAAAATCAGGAGTCCCCGTCATGGCTCAGTGGTTAAGGAATCAGACTGGAAACCATGAGGTTGCGGGTTCAATCCCTGGCCTTGCTCAGTGGGTTAAGGATCTGGCGTTGCCGTGAGCTGTGGTGTCAGGCTGCAGACGCAGCTTGGATCTGGCGTTGCTGTGGCCCTGGATTAGGTTTGCGCTACAACTCCAATTAGACCCCTAGCCTGGGAACCTCTATATGCTACAGGTGCGGCCCTAGGAAAAAGACCAAAAAAAAAGTAAAATTAAAAGATAAAAATATATTTTTATCAGAAACTAGTTAAACAGACAATAACCAGGATAAAATAATTAAGAATGATAAATAAAACAGTATGATGAAGAGACTTGTGGCTTCTCAGTCAAATATGTGCGTGGGGGTTAGGGTGCTTAATCCACTAAAATATAATGAATATGTATGTTGAAAACTTCGACCATACTAACTTGAAGCAAAAAAAGTTATGCTGAATATCATTCTGAATAATGTCCTCATCTGACTCTAACCATTAATTTTCAACATTAATTTATTACACTAATGAGTGTGAAACTGTAAAAGTTAAGAATACCTCACCATCTTTTTCAAGTTACCCCTATGCAATTAATACCTTGGCTTTACCACCAAGGGCCCTAGACTAGAAAGATGTTGCCTTTGTAGCAGGAAGATATGTCTGTCTCCTATAATTGCCAAATTAAAGAAAATATTCATTCCTCGCTGCTAATAATAAATGAAGATATTAAATTTTAGTGTTAACATTTCTTTATGAATGATAAAAGTAACAACTTTACTTTTCTAGTAACTTCATTTTATTAGATTATGGAAAATCTAAAAACCAACTAAATAAATCTATACCCAATCTATAAACCCAATGCAAGGAGAAGATACACTGCCAAATACAATCATTACAAATTTTAAGTATCTTTTTTACCTCTTTTTCAGGAGAGTCCAACATACTCTATGAGAGGAGTAATTTTTTAATATAAAATTTCTGGGAAAAGAATGAAGACCCACTGATTTTTATACCTAAAAAGACTGGATTTCTTTTTTTGGGGGGGAATTTTTTTTTTAACAGAATAAAATACATAAACACAATTACATTCACACAGATTATTATATCATAGATCTTAAGAAACAGATTAAGTGACTCCCTCTGGAGAAGTGGAATGGAAAATATGCTGAGACAAATAGGAAATTTATTCTATACTTTATCCCAGTTTGTATGGCTTTCATCTTCACTATTTAGTATTATCTATTACATTTCAATTTTTCTTTAAAAATTAGCATTATATTAAAATTGTGTATATTATGCAATTAGAATTTATAAAGAAGAAAGCCTTATATACCATTAAATATTTTATATAGCATAATAAAAAGAATAACTTAACTGGTAAGAATAGCAAAAATAATATACCCTCTGAAAATAAGTAAAATATAAAATGCATAAATTGGTTAAAAAAACAGTGTAACTATATAAATATGTCCTCACAATTTGTTACATCTTATTGATTCTTCAGTATAGGCATTACACCATTCTAGGTGATGTGATAAACAAGACATTATAGACCTTACATTGTACCATTGAGAGAAATGGTTATTAATAATACAATTGTAGAACTGTATTATTTAATTGTACAGTTGCATTATTTAATTATAATTATCATAACTTCTTTGATAGAGAGGAAATCAGAATCAGATGTAAGAAGACTTCAGCATTCCAAGAATGATGTCAAATGACCCCCTTCATGGTAGATTATGCACTTATTTACTAGGAGACATATTTCTTCCTCAGAGATTCCTTGTTTGTGTATCAATTGTAGATTTTTGGTTTGCAGTTATTCTGAAGTTTTGAAATAAGAGTCTATATGTATATGAGATTGTTTTAAGTTGTTGTTCTCTTAATTGCAAGTGCATCCCCAGTGTCCTGCATTTGTACCCACCTCTTCTGATTTCTGATTTTGGTTGTATAATTGTGCATGGATGATTTCATATCTTTACTGTATATATACTTTTACTGGTGAGCCTTGTTATTTGTGGAATTATTGTTTCCTGTTGCTGTCTTTTATGTTCTGCCTAGAGAAGTTCCTTTAGTATTTGTTGTAAGGCTGGTTTAATGTTGCTGAATTCTCTCAACTTTTGCTTATCTGTGAAGGTTTTGATTTCTCCTTCAAATCTGAAGGAGAGCCTTGCTGGGTAGAGTAATCTTGGTTGGAGGTTTTTTCCTTTCATCACATTAAGTATATCATGCCACTCCCTTCTGGCCTGCAGAGCTTCTGCTGAAAAATCTGCCGATAACCTTATTGGGGTTCCCTTGTATGTTACTTGTTTCTTTTCCCTAGCTGCTTTCAAGATTTTCTCTGTCTTTAATTTTGGTCAGTTTGATTAATATGTGTCTTGGTGTATTCCTCCTTGGGTTTATTTTATATGGTAGTTGTTGTGCTTCCTGGATTTGAGTGATTCCTTTCCCATGTTAGGGAAGTTTTTGGCTATTATCTCTTGGAATATTTTTTCTGACCCCTTCTCTCTCTCTTCTCCTTCTGGCACCCCTATAATACAGATATTTGTGTGTTTAACATTGTCCCAGAGTTCTCTGAGACTCTCTTCATTTGTTTTCAATCTTTTTTCTCTTTTCTGTTCTGCATCCATAATTTCCACTAATCTGTCCTCCACCTCACTTGTTCATTCTTCTGTCTCCTGTATTCTGCTCTTGGTTGCTTCTAGGGAATTTTTTATTTCAGTTATTGTATTTTGCATCTCTTCTGGTTTAATTTTTATATCTTGTATGTCTTTGGTCAGTGTTTCCTGTAAGTTATCCATCTTTGCCTCCAGTTTATTTCCAATGTCTTGCATCATCTTCAGCATCAACAATCTAAAGTCTTTTTCCTGGATGCTGAGAATCTCATCGCTTAGCTGATTTTCTGGGGTTTTTCCTTTCTCCCTCATCTGAGTTATAGTTCTCTTGTCTTTTCATTTTTATAGGTTTTTGGTGTGGTGACCTTTTTACAGATAATAGAGTTGTAGCCTCTCTTACTTCTGGTGTCTGCCCCCCTTGTGGCTGAAGTCGGTATGGGGGGCTTGCTGCAGGCTTCCTGATGGGAGGGGCTGATGCCTGCCCACTGGTAGGTGGAGCTGATTCTAATCCCTCTGGTGAGTGGGGCTTAGTCTCTGGATGGGATAAGAGGCAGCTGTGTGCCTGAGGGGTCTTTAGGTAGCCTGTTTACTGAGGGACAGGGCTGTGATCCCACCAGGATTGTTGTTTGCCCTGGGGCTTCTCAATGCTGACTGACGGGTGGGGCCAGATTTTCCCAAAATAGCCACCTCTAGAGAAAGGCACTCTGCTGAATATTCCCAAAAGCTTTGCTTTCAATGTCCATCCCTCACAACAAGCCACATTCACCCCTTTTTTCCCAGGATGTCCTCCAAGAACTGCAGTCAGGTTTGACCCAGATTCCTATGGAGACCTCGCTCTGCCCTGGGACCCAGTGCACGTGAAAGTCCGTGTGTGCGCCTTTTAAGAATGGGGTCTCCATTTCCCCCAAAGACTGGATTTCTTATCTTAGCATTTTAAGCTATATCACAAAAGCATTCTGATTTGACAAAGTCTCCTTTGGCCTCGTAATTTAATGTAATACAGCAATGAAAATCCCTAAAATTTTCTAAAATAAGGAAATAAGCTAAAGAGGTGTGAGCAACTTATAAAATGGAAGGGAATGTTGCAAAGAACTTCTCATTACACATTTACTTTTAATAACCCTCAACATATTTTAAACTACACCTGTGGCTGACAAAGGGTGGAGAGCAGTCAGAAACAAGTGGTGTGTTTTGGGAAAGCTCCCTAGGTTTTTCTAGTAACTTCAGACTACCAACTCTCTACATAATCAACACATTTCTTAAAAAATTTATTCTACTTGCACAACAGTATGTATGTCAGTACTGGTACAAAATTTTCAATCACTAATTTTCATTTCCTCTGGTTCCAAAGGTGATGCAGTCTTAATATGCAGTCCTTTTCTTTAAACAACATTAAAGTTGGAAGTCATAGACGGTTAGGATTGAACAGAATCTTAGAGACCATCTAGTCTGAATCTTCCGGCTCTTCAAGAAAAACAAAAACTGAGACTTAAAAATATACCTAAGATCACAAACTAGGCTGGGACTTCAACTCTATCGAAGGCGCCCTGTTAACTAGATCAAGCTGCAGAAGACTCTTCAGGGAACTTGAAATCAGCACATGAGAACTATTTAAGAAATTTCCATTTCACCACTACTTAGTGCGAAGAACCTTATTTTATTTCAGAATAAGTTCTAAAGTTTTAAAGGAAGTAAACATTTATCGTCATAGTATAGTAATTACTGACAGAAGTTGAGTTCTGATAATGTAGTAAAAGCTACATATATGCATGGTCATATAAAATTCCAAATTACTGCCACTTTCATCTCAATATCCTAGGAAGTTTAAATAAGATGATGAAATCCCTAATGCTAAATTATTTTCTTCTACTTAATTACTAATACTGCAATAAGAATCTTAGCATAGTGTGAAAACCTAAGACTGGAAATCAAGACAACTAGGTCTGGTTTCTGTCTCAATTTTACAATATTCTTCTAGTTTACTAATAAGTATCAACCCCTCTGACTTCATTTCTCATTTCCTGAATAAAAATAACTACTGTACAAACTTAGTGCCAGGAATATTATCTGTATTGTTTCTAATTTTTACATTTCACAAGATAGGCATTATTTACTTATTTTACAGGTGAGGAAACTGAGGCTCAAAGAGACCAGGTTTTCCAAGAAACTGAGCTAGTAAGTGGCTGAGCTAGAATTTAAACCCATCTCTGCCTGACTCCTGCCTAGAGCCCACCCTCTTTGCATTACACCACTCTGCTCACATTCTGGTACGTGTGGTCCTGCATGGTTGGGAGAACAGAAAGTACTACATGTGAAAGACTACTGAGGAAATAAAAAAGATAAAACAAAAATATATGCTGAAAAAAACAATGTGATGCTTTCTCTAATTATTAAACGGAAAGAATTTTTTTAGGAAAAGATTTAAAAACTATCCTGTAAATACTATTCTTATTTCTATTAACACAGCAATGAGCACTGTACAATTTAAAAAATATAATGATTTTGCTTTTACAGGTAACCTTGTAAATTAAACTGGAAAGTATGCCTATTCCTGTAGCTGAAATAAAATTGCTCTGAATGCCCTATTAAATAGCATGCATAAATTTTAAAGTAGTTAATGAATTAGAGGGTAAAAGACATTATCTGATAGAACAGAAGAAATCAAGAGATCTTTGTAGCAGTTCTTCCCCTTTCAAGCAGATAAAAATACTCTCAGATATTCAAAAAAAGATAATGAGCAGATGTTTAATGCCGGACACCAAAGTACTGACATTCTGTATCAACCTATGTTCCTTGCAAAGGGATGAAGATGACTTTCTCTGACACAAGATGCTTCCCCAAGTTTATCATGTCTTATGTCTGTAAAATGTTCAGTCGACACCTCACAAGTTATTCTGTATGTGGTCATTGATATTTTTTTTCTTTTTTAAGCTTAAAATCTAAGGGCGGGGGTGGGGGAACTAGGGCGAATGTAAGGCAAGGTTATTAATCAACGTAGCCTAAAAGCAAAATCGGAACTGAAATTTCGGATTACCTTTCACCGGTATCATGCCCTACAACTAAAAGCACCTATTAGATCAAAATTAAAGGTACTGTACACACTTCGGCCATAGGCCCTAACACGTGATCTGGTAACATGACTTCTGTACATAAATTCGGCAATGACTCTTTGACCCTGGACCTTCGCACGGCAAAAGCCAAGGTCCTGGGCTAAGTAAAGGCTCTGCGTCTAGGGATAATTCCCGCACAGGTAATGATACTCTGACCGTGCCAATCCTCCTGGGGCTTTATCTCCCTCTAACTTCTCTTTTTTTCGTCTCGGCTGGAGGTAAAAACCACACCAACCGCCCATGAAAGGGGCGTTCTTCCCCGGACCCACACCCTGAAGTACACACTCACTCTCTCCAACCGGGTAAACAGTGGAGCAAGCGCGGGCAAAAGCGCGAACCGAGAAAACCGGGGAGGCGGCGGCCCCGGGGGGAGAGCCCCGGGTCAGAGAGGGAGAGGCGCCTGCCTTTGGCCGCGCCCTCCCCCGCTCACCTCGATCTCGCGGATGTTGTTGGAGGTGACAAAGATCCCGATGCCGATAGGGATGAAGATGAGGCCAATGATGAAAAAGGTGGGCAGCACCGTGCCGGCCGTAAGGATGGGCTGCCAGGCTGGCAGCCGTTGCTGCTTGAAGGCCGTGTTATCCGGCCTCCGGTTCTTAGCGGTGCCCCCCGCGGCACACGGGGGCCCGCCGTCCACCTCGTCCTTCGCGTTATAGTTCATCGCCATCGACCCCCAGGGCGCGGCCCCGCGACGCGCAGGTGGACCGCCCAGGGGACCCGCCTGCCAACCCCAACCCGAGACGCGCAGGCGCCGCCGCCACCTCCGCTGCGAAGGCGGAAGAGGCGGGACACCCTTCCGCAGACAGCCTCTGACCGGAAGCGGGCGTAGACCGGGTACGCCGCCGGGAGGGAGACAGGACGGGGGAAGAAGACTGAGGGACAAGGGGAGGGGGAAGGGAAGGAGGATGGAAGGGGGGAGGGAAAAGGCCGACGCACCTGGACCATCTGCCCTGTGACGACAAAGTGAGGGCCTCGACCGCAGAGCGTGAGACTACGTTGGCGCATGCGCGGCGCTGGGGCGAGCGCAGGGAGCGGGTGGCCTCGGCGCTTGCCCCACGGGCGCGTCCTCGCTGCCTCGCGAGAGCTTCTATTCGCGCATCTCTGCTGCAGGGTGGACGTCATGACGGCCGCCGCCTTGGTCAGGTCCGACCCCGGGCCGGGCCAGCCGGTCAGCCCAGAAGAAGGGGCTTGGGCGCCAGACCTCGAAGCCTTCTCCATAGGGGGTCGGGGCATTGAAAAGACCCCACCGAGGGAGCCTGAGCCTCGTGCGAGTGGCAGTATTGGCTTGAGGTGGAAAACCGCGACTTTCTCCAATTAAAAATATAACCCCCCGCTCAAGGTGCAAATAAGTGTTAAATGGGATGCATGATGGATTAACCTTTAGTCCTCAAGAATAAATCATGTCACTGGGTTAACCCTGTTCGCTTGCCCTCAGTTGAGCTGTTCTCACTTATTTCTTTACTATTAATGGTCGCCAGGTTACTTTGTACCAGCCTTTTTGTGTCCACGCTTATCTTTTGCACGTTGATTTAAGAGGTTGTTTTTGTTTGTTTTTTTTGAGGGGGGCGGGGGGAGGTTGGCCATTCTAGCGGCAGATGGAAGTTTTTCGGCTAGGGATCAAACCCAACCCACAGCAGTGACAAGTCAGGATCCTTAATCTGAGCCACCAGAGAACTCCCAAGAGCTCTCTTCCCCCTCCTGCCCCCGCTATAGTTCCGAGTATAACATTGTATGTTTCGGGTATACTACATAGCGAATCACAATTTTTAAAGGTTATGTTTATATTTAGAAAATGTTAGCTATATTCCCTGTGCTGTGCAATATAGTCCTGTAGCTAATTTTACACATAGTATGTACCTTTTAATCACCTACGGCTACCTTGTCCCTCACCCACTGATAACTACTAGTTCTCTATATCTGCGAGTCTGCTTTTTTGTTATATGCACTAGTTTTATGTTTTAGATTCCACATATAAGTGATGTTATACAGTATTTGTCATTCTCTAACGTATTTAGTAAGATACCCTCCAAGTCCATATTGTTGCAAGTGGCAAAATTTCATTCTTTTTTAATAGCTGAGTAATAGTCCATCGTGTGTGTGTGTGTGTGTGTACTCCTCTTCTTTATCCATTTATCTATTGATGGACACTTAGGTTGCTTCCATGTCTTTGTTATAAATAATGTTATCATGAACATGGAGGTATAGATATATGTCTTCAAGGTAGTTATTTCATTTTCTTTGGATGTATATCCAGAAGTGAAATTCCTTGATCATATATATGGTGGTCCTACTTTTAATTTTTTGAGAAACCTCCATACTGCTTTCCAAAGTGGCTTCACCAATTTACAATTCCATTAACAGTGCACAGGTGTCCCCTTTTCTTCATATCCTTGCCAACACTTATTTGTGGTCTTTTTGATGATAGTCATTCTTAAAGATGTGAAGTGGTATCTCATTGGTTTTGATTTGCATTTTTCCTGATGATTGGTGATGTTGAGCATCTTTCATTTGCCTGTTGTGCACCTGTATGTCTTTTCTGGAAAAATGTCTTCTCAGGTCTTTAAGAAGTCTTTTGTAATAAGCTGTAGCTCTTTATTTTACTTCTGATACTTGAAAAACCTCAACAAAGTAAAGCATTACTATAAAATGAGATTCTGTTTGGACATTTCTAAACTACCAAGTATTTAATGACCCAAGGACATATGCATGATACAAAATGTGACTAAATCATTATACCAAAGTAGTATAGGTATATACCATAACCCAATTAAAAAGTAAATAGTCGTAACCTCTGTTGACTGGATGGAGAATGTTTTTTCTCTACTTCTTTGCACTCTTGTATTTTCCAAAATTTCTGCAGTAAGTGTATATTTGCAAAAAAAAAATGTAAATTATATATAACTCACATTAAATTGGCACATTTGAAATCCAGACCAGAGAGTAAGTCACATCATTTGGAAAAAAAATACTCAAACTTTATTTTCTTTAAGGCTTTGTCTGGAGCATAGATAAACACATCATGGTCATTCAGATCACAAGAACAACAGGAACAATATTATGCCTTGTGGAAGGTTAACCAAGGAAAGGGGAATTAAAACAGTGCTTGGGCCTCATAATTTACAGTTACATGTATTTTCAAAATGACTGTAAGTCTCAAGAGGTGAACCAATCTAATATTTATCTGGCAGATAACTCATGTCCTCACCCATCGGACATCCATTCCCTCTCAAATTCTTAGCACAGCACTGGTAATATAAGTGAATCTATATGTTGTTTGGATCTATGTAAATTTCCTTTCAATTGCAGGCTCAAGTGCAAAACATTCGCCTGTGAATGGAGAAGGCATGGAGTCCTATCTTGGTAAATTCTGTAGGCTAGTAAAAATGTAACAGGAAAGAACAAATCTAACTCCATATTGGATCTGTTTCTTTTGTGTTTACCTTTTTTTTTTAATATTGCTTTTGCTATGAGTTAAAGAGTGTTGCTCACAGCCTGAAATGTATAAATCATCCCACTCTCAAGACTCTGACCCTTAAAGGTATTAACACTTTTCCATACATAGAGATAAAACGTTGCAAAACAGAGAATAGCATTTGTTTTGTTGGATGTTTATGGGAACATTGTGATGAGACCTACATGGACAGGTGCAAGAACACAGGATTCTGAACCAAGAATTTTGCAACAACCATTACACTTCCACCCTTTTAGTATAAAAGCCTCCTGAATTCTAACTTGGGTAAAATGGTTCTTTGGGATGCTAGTCCACCATCTTTTCCATCTGCTGGCTTTTAGAATAAAGTCGCTATTCCTTGCCCCAGCAACTAACTAGTCTATTTATTGGTCTGTTGTGGGATGAGTGTATAAGCTTGGACTCTGTAATAAATAAAAATGTATGTAACACCATTGGGCATAATGCAAAAATATAAGGCAAATTTTTTTCTCCCTATTTCTCCCTACATCATCATACCCACCAAATGTGATTGATCCTTAAGTGGTTTGCTATTCTAGCATATCATGTAAATAGTCAATTATTTTGCTTTCAGGTTTTTGTTACTGTTGTTCTAGTGATCTGAATGACCATGTTGTACTTATCTGTTTCCTTTTTCTACAGTTGTGTTTTTTTGAAAAGGAAAAAATATTTAATTTCTTGACTCTTTTTTTCTGCTAAAAAGTCCATTTCAACTGGAATATAGACGTGTATAGCTGTGCCCCTTGTGATCTTAGTACCTCCTAACATTTTAGCAACTGCAATCAATTTAACTTCTGATTAGGCCTTGTCTAGTCACACATGTTAATCACCCACTTCCTGCCTGGAAGAAAAATTCATGATAGAATTTTTGGTTGCCAAAATACTGATTCTTGGTCAAGCAAGAGAAGATAACTCCAGGGTCACAAGGAGAATATATGCGTTTATTTTGCAGAAGGACTGGATGCCTTTAAGGAAGATAAGACGGAGCTGCTGGTACCCAGAAGTCTGGTTGCACCAGGTGTTTTTCTGAGACTGAAGAAACACAGATTTCCCCCTCAGTGTCCTGATACCCCCCTCTCTCTTGCTCCCTAACCACATAAAACTCCCTATATTAGCTTCTTTGTTAAAATGGAACTAAGTTCTTGCTCTTCAGTGCCCTCGCTTTGGCTAAATGAAACAAATATTTCTCTCTCTCTTCAAATATCAGAGTCTCCATGT